>NC_082687.1:1205000-2410000 GCF_949987515.2 Delphinus delphis | reverse complement strand
AGGTGACATGTATGGAAAAAAAAGGAAGGCCTAACTGCAGCAGTATAATTGAGGGAATATTTACCTTAAACATTAATTGACTCAAAAGCAAAGAGAGACCTCAAAAGCATCATTGAATACTTTCTTCAGAGTAAAAAGAAAGCCAAGCAGAGCTTTTTCTATTCACAGTTTTCTCAAGTGACTTCCACTCCTCTTGGGGGAGGTGACTGTGAATAACCCCTTTTATTATCCTAATACAGGAAGTCTGAAATGGAAACTTGAACTTGAAAACTTCCTTTTAAGGTTCACGAGGCTTTGGGACTTTTTGTTTGTTTGTTTTTTACTCTAAGGAATTAAAAAATATAACCTTTATCATAGAAAAAGCCAGAATAAATCAAATAAGCCGACATAATATAAATCCAAATTTGCTTCAAATGCTGCCCTAGGGAGAAGAGTAGCTTTACATATATGCGAAAGCATTGATTTTGGTGAAAATTCACGGTCAAGAGTAAATGAAGTATGGAGTAGGCTTACATCGCTGGAGTTTAGAATACATGTAACAGGGAGAGGTGCTCAGACATTGGCTGCATTTTTTTATTGTCCCCAAGTGAATAGGGGCTGCAGGGCTGAGACAGCCCATGGGCCATGTCAGCCCTGTTGTCTGGGTTACGAAAAGACCCAGATGTCCTTCCCCAAAGGTATTTTCACCCCAAATTTATAAAAGTTTCTTACCCATTCATAATATGTCGATCCTTTAATAATGTACCTAAACCACTCTTAAACCTATTTCTATTTCTAAACAATGCCCCTGCTTGAGACTATAGATTTAAAACTTCATTACCTAGTCAATCAGGCTTCCTCTCTGTCATGAAAATACATCTATGAGGTTCACTGAAAGCTCCATGAGGACGCCAACTAGGGAAATGCTAACCTCGTGACCATAGTGAATGGCACAATATCTTGCACATATATGCTCATAATTAATGTACGCTAAGTGAAAATTCTGGAATTGCTTAGAAAGAATAAGACCATTTTTTATTTATCTGCCTCTTTGCCTACTGGAGAAGACATTTATATTGTTGTATTCTCCTCTATTCTGCCCTCATGTTCTCTACCAAATTGGAAGCTGATACAATATTTGTCTCTGAGTATATATCATGAAATATTATTAAACTTCAAGATCTTTTGGTAATGTGAATTCCCACAAAACACAAGTGATATTGGAACCCAGCAGAACCCTGTAGCTCATCGCCCCAACCCACTGCCAAGTACAAAGGCCCCTGCACGTCTCCTGCCTCTGGTCTTAGAAAAGTTGAAGTCTCCCAGGCCTCCCTGAGTCACAAAGAGTGGCCTCGAGCAGTTAACGATCAGGACAACAGAGTCACAGACTCAGTGTCTGATGCACCTTCCTGAGTTGTTTCACAGATACTGTAACTGCCACCAGTGGGAAAAAGCCAGACTGCAGCCATGACATAAGCTCCTCCAACTTGAGCAGTACTGAGTCTACGGCCAGCACAATTCCGAGAACTGGCCTCAAGAGAATGGGGTTAACACGACTGCTCATAATAATCTATGTCTTTGTGGGCATCAAAATAATTGTAGCTTGTTCTATAAAGGAGCAACTAAAATTGTCAGCAAAGAGATGCTACGGACCCATGTCGACATCCTCCACTCTGAGAATACAGCGCCCCACGTCAGCATGAAGAAGTGACAGAAGATGGACCTTCGCCCCTGATCCCATAGAAATGGAATGATGATTGACGGTGGGGAATTGAAAGCAGCTCTTTGCCCATTTCCCATTTCCCCATTTCTGTCCCCCTCTAACCTTAAAAACCTAATTATAGGAATGAGATCACTAAGCAATGTAACTTAACTCCTGACTTATGCTCTCCTGAATGTACACCACGCCTTGCCCAACGTGTTGATTCTTTTCCTAGTTTAAAAGGAGGAAGAATGAAGAATTCAGCAGGTAAAAATGAGTAGCTCTCCACCCCCAACAGCTGCCCTAAGCAATCCTGCAGGCAGGTCACACGGGCAAGATAACGTTGGAAGAACGTCAGCCAGCCTGCACGCCATGAAGGATGAAGCAGAACCCAACCTCCTGCCTCGATAATTCACTGCGATTCTTTCCCCATTTTCCCCTTGAAAACCTATCATGACTGAGCAGAATCTTCGGAGTTGGTTTCAGGACAAGAGTCCACCTTCTCACCGGGTTGCTGGCTTTTCTGATTAAAGCAGTTTTCTTACTACCAACACTTGCCTCTCTAACTATTGGCTTTTGAGTGGCGAGCAGCTGAACCTCAGTTTGGTAACAATATCAAAATGTTTTGGAACAAAATCATAGGCTGATAGATTTCAAAATGAAGTTACACAATTTTTGAAATAAAATCATCCATGAAATATGTCAATTATTCCAAGTGTGAAATATCAATTTTGGATCATTAAAATATTACATAAAATGTTTCATAAATATGGCTGCTCTTCAGAGAAAATCCAAAAACTAGCAACGAAGTAAAGGAAAAATACAAATTAAGCTCAAGATAACTTCTCTTTAAAGACTACAGTTTTGAGAGGACATTTAAGTGACGTGAGTCATGTCAAAGCAAATATTCACTAAGTGAAGGAAAATGTCCTATTTCATTCATAACTGCTTTCCCATTAGTTTCAATATATTTCTCAACGTATGAATAGAATATTCTTTCTAAAGAGTAAAGGCTTTTAACAAGCAATCTAGGAACAAAATGCACACAGCTATATAGTGTTTTGATTAAGCTACTCGACCCTGTCTTAGTGGTTTTTGTCTCACTTGGAAGATAAGCAAGTTCTGACATGTCAATCTAGACCTGCAAAGTACAAGCTTCTATTAAGTTAAATCAGTCACTGTTAATAATCAGGCTTCACACATATTATAACATGGCATTTAAACTGAGCAGGAGTTTATGATAGAATTGTGGATTAATAAAATCTACAAATTATCTAAGATCTGAACATACGCATTGCTGACTTCCATAAAACTAAAAGGAATTTTTTCATAGGTCGGAATTTTTGAAAGTTATACCTTTTTTTCACAATGGGTTAATCCATTTGTCTCCCAGGTGTTAGTTCACTGTTTACTTTCTTAACAAAGTTAGTGAAATGCGTTCATAACCATATGTGCTCAACAATATTTGTCTCAACAGATCTGGCCAAAGGTGTGCAAGTACAGTAATTCACCAACAATACAATTCTGTTATGTTGAAAACTATCATCCGTTAGGACAAGGCATTTATTGATTTGAACTTTCTAGCTGCCTTCAAAGAAAGAATAGGAAAAATCAGACTACATTTTGTAGTGAGAGACAGTTCAAGGGATTTGTGTTTCATTTCTATTGACAATATCAGAAAAGCTGTCAGTCTGAACTAAGTAACTAAATAGGTGATGCCTAGAAATCCTGTTCTCCAAAACCACAGCAATCAAAAAAGTAACCTCCAGGAAAGCAATCCAAAGGCAAAGTGAAATTCTCCCCTAGGCTCCCATCCAAGGGCCTGAATGATAATTTATCATGATTTTATTGCCAAGACAGTTTAAGTGACAATGTTTCATTTCACCCAATCTGCAAGCTGATGGTCTGATACACTGGAAAGCACACTACAGTCTTCAGCCTCTTGACCACTTGTTTCTTAGAATATATTTACAAATAGACTAAAATGAAAAAAAAAAAAAAAAAAAACAGGGATTTTTCCCCCCGGGTTAATAATAATCCCATGCACAAAAAGTAGAACTTCCTATTAATATTCTGTATTTCAGCAATTCAAATTACAGACATTATTCTACATCAAAAGCATCCAGAAAATGTGGGCAACTTTCTGAAAAATGCAAGTCACATACTGATCAAATGGATTCAATCAGCCTCTTTGTGCGGACTTCAAAAATGAGCGCCAGGCTACCCTCGTAAGCAGTGTCTAAATCTGAGCATGTTTCAGCACAGGAGAAGAGGGGGCACAAGCAAACCATTCTGACCTTTTAGGTAAACCACATACTTTTCTGTCATTTGTAACACTAGTCTGAGTTCTTGTCCTGAGAGAAGACATTGATGCGATGAAGAAGGAAAATGAAGGGCTGGGGCGCTGGCCTCCAGTCTCTGTTTCCAAGATGGCCCTAGGTAAAAGGTCTAAGTCTTTCTCAGTATTATTACGATCTCCTTTCCTACCTCTCTGCAAGTCTAAGTCTCCACCACAGCTAAGCCAAGAAACACTGTATTTTCTAAGTTTACATATTAAATCAAGGAAACTGCTCTTTCAGGAAGTATGATAAAATGAAGTGAACTTCTTCAGGATGGCATCTGCCATCACATTTGGATGACGAGATAAGTGACACTTTGTTAAGAGGAGATAAATCACAGCTTGGTCAAGACAACACTGATTACCTTGTGTTTCTTAAGGAGTCAAGGCTCTTTGAACATGGCTGTTCAATTCCCTTCCCATATTTTGATATGACATTAGTCATAGGGATATCAATTGGACTAGTATTTCACAGGAAATAATTTTAATATTTCCTTAGAGAGAAAATATACCCATTGTCTAGTACTGTTGGGGAAAAGTTCTATATAAAGTAAACACACCCGAGATAATTATATCTAAGAAAACAATGGCTTCTTTTCTTGTGAAAGAAGCCAACAGTCATTGTAATTTAATTTTATTTTTTCCTCATATACAGTAATAATTAGGCATTAATTTCTCTACCAGCTAAATAAGCCATTTCCCTGTTGGGAAAAAGCAACTTTTTAAAGGAAATGATTATTATCCTTATGAAACATATACATGTTTTCAAGAGTTAAGAAAATACTGGTGCTGCCTGGTAGACATTCCTTACTGCTTACTCTATTAACTCTTACACAGTTCACTTTCTAAAAAAAAAAAAACAAAGCAAACAAAAAAACAAAAACAAAAAAACCTTATTTACCCACTACTTTCTAATAAAATATCGAATACCTTCTCACAATGTCAGCAGAACATTTTCTGCTAGCATGGGAGTTCTAAATGATTTCCAAATACGAATGACGTCCAAAGGTTCTAAACAGAGATTCCTGAATGGCTGATATGACTTTAGCCCAGGGGTAAGTTTATAAAGTTGTTGGAGCCCCACTCCCCATTATAATACTTTTTAGATCTCACTTTCAATTTGAACATTAATAGAGACACTTCTCAAGAAAAACTCTCTTTTCTTTCTAGGAAAATTATAATGTCTGAGATAGTATAACAACTAATAAGAAGGTAATTCTATCTGTGGGTGAAACACCTTGACCTAGAGCCGCCTGAATGTGAAGATTAGAGTCATTCATAACTTGTGAATAAATAACCTATATTTTCTAAGCCATTTGGTTGACATTCTATAAAAATGTGTATTTAAGACAAAAGAGAATTGCCCTTCCTTTTACAATTTCATCATTTTTCCTGATTCTTTAGCATTCCTGTGGAACTCATAGCAGGGCCCATCGCTTCATTCTAGATGTCAGCAGAAATTCACACTGTTCCTGGAAACAACTACTTTTATCAGGCAAAAAAGAATTCCACAGTAGTGGGATTGCTGGATCATATGGTAATTCTATTTTTAGTTTTTTAAGGAACCTCCATACTGTTCTCCATAGTGGCTGTATCAATTTACATTCCCACCAACAGTGCAAGAGGGTCCCCTTTCTCCACACCCTCTCCAGCACTTATTGTTTGTAGATATTTTGATGATGGCCATTCTGACCGGTGTGAGGTGATATCTCCCTGAGAAAACCATAATTCAAAAAGATGCATGCACCCCAATGTTCATTGGAGCACTATTTACAATAGCCAAGACACAGAAGCAACCTAAAAGTCCATCGACAGAAGGATGGATAAAGAAGACGTAGTACATATATACAAATATTACTCAGTCATATAAAGAAAAGAAATAGGTAATTTGTAGAGATGTGGATGGACCTAGAGTCTATCATACAGAGTGAAGTAAGTCAGAAAGAGAAAAACAAATATTGTATATTAACACGTATATGTGGAATCTAGAAAAGTGGTACAGATGAACCTAGTTGCAGGGCAGGAATAGAGATGTAGATGTAGAGAACGGACATGTGGACACAGCGGGGGAAGGGGAGGGTGGGATGAATTGAGAGATTAGGATTGACATGTATACACTACCATGTGTAAAACAGATATAGCTAGTGGGAACCCGCTATATAGCACAGGAGGCTCAGCTCGGTGCTCTGTGATGACCTAGGTGGGTGGGATGGGAGGGGGTGGGAGGGCGGTCCAAGAGGGAGGGGGGCTATGTATACATATAGCTGAATCACTTCTTTGTACGGCAGAAACTAACACAGTTATAAAGCAAATTATAAAGTAAATCAATTGTATTCCAATAAAAATAATTAAAAGCCAAAAGAAAAAAAAGAAATTCCACATAGGTTTCATTCTGTTATTCTTTGCTGTTTACAAGTATGCCATCCCTACACAAATTTGTCTGTGCTTCTGAGTTATAGTCACTTATTTGAGATCAAAATTTTAAAAATCCACAAGCATACCCTGGAATTTTAATTTTCTGTAGTAAGTTTCCCCCCGAGTAGAGTGTATCTGTTGTTCATCTTCTATTCTATTTTTTTCGTTCCCACCATGTGGCTTGTAGGATCTTGGTTCCCCGACCAGGGATTAAACCTGGGCCCTCGGCAGTGAGAATGTTGAGTATTATGCTCTAAATGTCTGATAGAATTCACCTGTGAAGCCATCTGGTCCTGGACATTTGTTTGTTGGAAGATTTTTATTTTTTTTATTTATTTTTTTGCGGTACGCGGGCCTCTCACTGTTGTGGCCTCTCCCGTTGCGGAGCACAGGCTCCAGACGCGCAGGCTCAGCGGCCATGGCTCACGGGCCCAGCCGCTCCGCGGCATGTGGGATCCTCCTGGACCGGGGCACGAACCCGCGTCCCCTGCATCGGCAGGTGGACTCTCAACCACTGCGCCACCAGGGAAGCCCCATTCTTTGTTTTTTATTGATCCTCTGGATATTTTCAAATGACTTGTCTTGAGTTTTCTGATTCTTTCTTCTGCTTGATCAAGTCTGATGCTAAATCCCTTTAGTGAATTTTTAACTCTGTAGTCTCCTCCTCCAAAATTTGTTTGGTTCTTTTCTTTATATTTTTTACCTCTTCATTAATATTCTCAGTTTGTTCATGCATCATTTTCCTGAGCTCTTTGAGCATTTTTGTAACAGTTATTTTGAATTCTTTGTCAGGTAATCCATGTAGCTCCATTTTTTAGGTGGGTTTATGGAGATTAATTTTTTTTCCTTCGACACATTTTTCTGTGGTTGTTTTTCAGTGTTTTGTAAGTTTATGCTGGGATCTGTGCATTTTAAAAAACAGCCCCTCTCCCAGTCTTTATGGACCCACTTTGTATAGGGATAGACCTTCACCAATCAGCCAGGTTTCATATTCTACAGGCCTCTCAGACATTTTCTGTGGATGTGTTTTCTTTGGAGCTGTGTGTGTGAACTCCCAATTAGAAGGATTTGCCAGTATCTTTTTTCCAAAGCTCATAATCTCTTGCTCCTTCGGTGTCTGTCTGTAGTATTGCAGGTTCTCTACGGCTAGAATAAGCCTCCGAGCTCTTTTTTATTCTCAGTGGACCCCAGGCTTATAAAGTATGCTGGGCCCAAGTCAGGCAAGACAGAGGCAGTCCCCAAGGTACCCCACAAAAGGCCAGAACATTGCATGCACATGCCACTTTTGTCCTACCCCCCACAAGGGAGTGGCCACCCAGCTGTACTGGCTTCTTTCTGGTGGACCACAGGTCTCTGAAGCAGCAACAAACAATTAGCTCCCTCCCATTCTCAGCAGCCCCCAGACACCTAGCATATGCCAGGTCCCAACAGTGCTCTGAAGCAGGCAAGTCAGAAACCAGCCCCTCGAAAAGCCAAAGTAATGGAACTACACTCCAACTTGCTCCTTCCTTCCCAAAGGGAAGCTGGGAGTTGGGGGTTTTCCCCCAGTTTTCCCACACTGAGCTGGAAGGGAGGGTCTATGGTGAGTGCGTGCTGGGCCAAACCTTCACCTTTATTCTCAGCAGCCCCCAACCTGGTGCCATTTCAGGCAAGACAGAACCCAGTTCCTTTGAAAATTCAGAACCTGAAAATACAGTCAAGTCTTCTCTTTCTCTCCCTAGAGAGAAAAGCCAAGAGCTGGGTGTTTCCTCCCGATGGTGGTATGCCGCGCCAGGTAACTACAGCCAGCGAGGCATAGTGAATTTTCCCACAAGGTTTGACATGGCTGGTTTCACACTCACTTGGTTTGCAGGAGCCTCTTAACTGGTTTCTCACAAAGAGAATCAGTCAAGGTATTGCTGCTGAGTCAGGGTCTCTGGGGGGAAAGAGGGTCTGGGTTTGCCCACTACCTTCTGACATCACCCCCTTGGCCCTTTGTTTCCTCAGATGCAATCTTAAATATCACTTTTGGGGACCCTGACCATATCTGACATTGCTTGATTTCCCCAACTGCCTTTTTTTTTTCTAAAATCTCATTTCCCTGTGAACATAAGTAGCCACCTTCACTAGCACCTTGTTTTTGATCATCCCTCAATATGATATAGAGCAAAATTATATGATGGAAACATGAAGTGTGAATTATATCAAGTTTTCCTTCAAATATCGAAAGTCCAATTAAGGAATTCTCAAAATTTTATCAACAATATTTATATTTAGTTCAGATTTTGATTCCAGTATATTTAAATGATCACAAAATTCTATTTCTATTCTCTACAGTACTCTTTGACTGCATCTGTTACCATGGCAACTAGTGCAAAATAGCCAATAAAGACAGGCATGATGATTCTTTTACTTAAACACAAGAATAAAGTGAATTGAACACTAAGTCATCTAAAGTACTTGCAGAGGTTTATACCGATATTCATCTTCTCCTACACATCTAAACAGAAATTTTAGAAGAGTTTTGAGATGAGAGACTAATCTCAAATTTCATCTGTTGTTTGAAACTTTTTGGCTGGAATAATTATGCTCATGACCTGATGGTAATGTGAAAGGAGCACGGGAGCATTTTCTCTTTAATATGGACGATGACAGAAAGCCTCCTGTAATTTGATAAGAGTCAGATTATCCTTCCAGTGGATAATGTGAGTTCTCATCTCTCCTTTGAGTCACACGGTGATCTCTAAATGAAATGACCAGATGGACACAGATATTTGCTGAGAACGGCCATGGAAAGAGGACAAGGACCAAAATGACATAGTTATTCTCAGAGAAGCTACCACGTTCCACAATAATCATAACTCAGCAAGCAGACATACCCTTTTCTTTTTCCTTCCACAGCACTTTGATCCCACAAAGGACCATTCAGTATGGTCTCTCATACATTTATCTCTGAATTTGGAAACCACTTAATGAAATGCAAGGTCTTTAAACTGATTTTAAAGGAAATGGCCAAGTCTTATAAAATTTAGACGTTTCTTTCACTGTTAAACCAGCCATTTTCAGCTGAAATGATAGAACACAGACATACCCCAGGCAGCTTAAGCTTAGCTTAAAGAGTTAAGTAGCCTTAAGTCTTTAAGAATTCAATACTGGGGGGACCTTCAAGATGGCAGAAGAGTAAAGACATTGAGATAACCTCCCTCCTCACAAATACATCGAAAATAAACCTACAAGTGGAACAACTCCTACAGAACACCTACTGAACGCTGGCAGAAGACCTCAGACTTCCCAAAAGGCAAGAAACTCCCCACGTACCTGCGTAGGGCAAAAGAAAAAGGAAACACAGAGACAAAAGGATAGGGACGGGACCTGCATCTCTGGGAGGGAGCTGTGTGGACAAAGAAGAGAAAGGGAAATCTCTCCCAGCAGCCTCAGGAGCAGCGGATTAAATCTCCACAATCAACGTGATGTACCTGCATCTGTGGAATACCTGAATAGGCAACGAATCATCCCAAATTGAGGAGGTGGACTTTGGGAGCAACTGTAGACTTGGGGTTTGCTTTCTGTGTTGAATTTTTTTCTGGTTTTATGTTTATCTTAGATTAGTCTTTAGTACTTATTATCATTGGGGATTTCTTTATTGGTTTGGTTGCTCTATATCTTTTTTTTTTTCCCTTCCTTTTTCCCTTTTTGTATGTGTATGCTTCTTTCTAGGATTTTGTCTGTTTAGGTTTGCTTTTACCATTTGTCTTAGGGTTCTGCCTTTGTTTTTTTTTTCTTTCTTCCTTTTATTATGAGCCATGTGGCTGGCAGGGTCTTAGTGCTCCAGCCAGGTGTTGGGCCTGAGCATCTGAGGTGGGAGGGCCGAGTCCAGGACACTGGACCACTAGAAACCTCCCAGCCCCACATAATATCAATCAGCGAGAACTCTCCCAGAGATCTTTGCCTCAACACTATGACGCAGCTCCACCCAAAGGCCAGCAAGTTCCAGGGCTTGAGGCCGCATGCCAAACACCAAGCAAGATAGGAACACAACCCCACCCATTAGCAGAGAGGTTGCCTAACATCATACTAAGTTCACACACACACCAAAACACACCACTGGCTGGAGCCCTGCCCACAAGAAGGACAAGATACAGCCCCACCCACCAGAGCACAGGCACCAGTCCCTCCACCAGGAATTTTACACAAACCACTGAACCAATCCCACCCACTGTGGGAAGACACCAAAAACAACGGGAACTACGAACGTGCAGCCTGCAAAAAGGAGACCCCAAACACAGTAAGTTAAGCAAAATGAGAAGACAGAGAAACACACAGCACGTGAAGGAGCAAGATAAAAACCCACCAGACCTAACAAATGAAGAGGAAACAGGCAGTCTACCTGAAAAAGAATTCAGAATCATGATAGTAAAGATGATCCAAAATCTTGGAAATTGAATGGAGAAAATACAAGAAACGTTTAACAAGGACCTAGAAGAACTACAGAGCAAACAAACAATGATGAACAACACATTTACATGTCATTTACAGATGACATGATACTATACATAGAGAATCCTAAAGATGCTACCAGAAAACTACTAGAGCTAATCAATGAATTTGGTAAAGTTGCAGAATACAAAATTAATGCACAGAAATCTCATGCATTCTGATACACTAATGATGAAAAATCTGAAAGAGAAATTAAGGAAACACTCCCATTTACCACTGCAACAAAAAGAATGAAATACCAAGGAATAAGCCTACCTAAGAAGACAAAAGACCCATATGCAGAAAACTATGAAACTGATGAAAGAAATTAAAGATGATACAAACAGATAAAGAGATATACCATGTTCTTGGATTGGAAGAATCAACATTGTGAAAATGACTATACTACCCAAAGCAATCTACAGATTCAATGCAATCCCTATCAAACTACCAATGGCATTCTTCACAGAATTAGAACAAAACATTTTACAATTTCTATGGAAACACAAAAGACCCTGAATAGCCAAAGCAATCTTGAGAAAGAAAAATGGAGTTGGAGGAATCAGGCTCCATGACTTCAAACTACACCACAAAGCTACAGTAATCAAGACAGTATGGTACTGGCACAAAAACAGAAATATAGATCAGTGGTACAGGAGAGAATGCCCAGAGATAAACCCACAAACATACGGTCACCTTAGTTTTGAAAAAGGAGGCAAGAATATACAATGGAGAAAAGACAGCCTCTTCAATAAGTGGTGCTGGGAAAACTGGACAGCTACATGTAAAAGAATGAAATTAGAATACTCCCTAACACCATACACAAAAATAAACTCCAAATGGATTAAAGAATTAAATGTAAGACCAGACACTATAAAACTCTTAGAGGAAAACATAGGAAGAACACTCTTTGACATAAACCACAGCAAGATCTTTTTTGACCCACCTCCTAGAGTAATGGAAATAAAAACAAAAGTAAACAAATGGGGCTTAATTAAACTTAAAAGTTTTTGCAGAGCAAAGGAAACCATAAACAAGACAAAAAGACAACACTCACCTCCGTGGTTAAATTTATTCCCAGGTATTTTATTATTACTGGTACAATTGTAAATTTTTTTCTTAATTTCTCTGATAGTTTGTTATTAGTGAAGAGAAAAATAACAGATTTCTGCATATTAATTGCATATACTTCAAAAAAAATAAAAACAAAAATTAACAAATGGGACCTAATGAAACTTAAAAGCTTTTTTGCACAGCAAAGGAAACCATAAACAAGACGAAAAGACAACAGTCACAATGGAAGAAAATATTTGCCAGTGAAACAACAGACAAAGGGCTAATCTCCAAAATATACAAACAGCTCATGGAGCTCAATATCAAAAAAACAAACAATCCAGTTAAAAAGTGGGGGGAAGACCTAAATAGACATTTCACCAAGGAAGTCATACAGATGGGCAAGAGGCACATGAAAAGACGCTCAACATCACTAATTATTAGAGAAATGTAAATCAAAACCACAATGACCAAAAAAAAAAAAAAAAAACCACAATGACGTATCATCTCACACCAGTCAGAGTGGCCATCATCAAAAAATCTACAAACACAATAAATGCTGGAGAGGGTGTGGAGAAAAGGGAACCCTCTTGCACTGTTGTTGTGAATGTAAATTGATACAGTCACTATGGAGAACAGTAAGGAGGTTCCTTAAAAAACTAAAAACAGAACTACCATATGACCCAGCAATCCCACTACTGGGCTCATACCCTGAGAAAACCATAAATCAAAAAGAGTCACGTACCACAATGTTCACTGCAGCACTATTTACAATAGCCAGGACATGGAAGCAACCTAAGTGTCCATCGACAGATGAATGGATAAAGATGTGGCACATATATACAATGGAATATTACTCAGCCATAAAAAGAAATGAAATTGAGTTATTTGTAGAGAGGTGGATGGACCTAGAGTCTGTCATACAGAGTGAAGTAAGTCAGAAAGAGAAAAAACAAATACTGTATGCTGACACATATATATGGAATCTAAAAAGAAAATGTTTCTCACGGACCTAGGGGCAGGACAGGAATAAAGACACAGACGTAGAGAATGGACCTGGGGACACGGGGAGGGGGAAGGGCAAGCTGGGATGAAGTGAGAGAGTGGCATGGACATATATATACACTACTAAATGTAAAACAGATAGCTAGTGGGAAGCAGCCGCATAGCACAGGGAGATCAGTTCGGTGCTCTGTGACCACCTAGAGGGGTGAGATAGGGAGGGTGGGAGGGAGATGCAAGAGGGAGGGGATATGGGGATGTATGTATATGTATAGCTGATTCACTTTGTTATACAGCAGAAACTGACACACCATTGTAAAGCAAGTAAACTCCAATAAAGTTGTTAAAAAAGAAATAAATGAACTTTGGTTACTGTCTCACACCATATCAAATATCAGTGCTAGACGGATTGTATGCCTCATGTGAATGGTAAAACAAGCTTTTAGTAGAAGAACATCTTCATAATATTGGGGCAAAGATTTATTAAACAGGACACAAAAATCCTTAACCATAAAAGAAAAGATTGGTATATTGGACTTCATAAAAATTAATGCTTTCTGGTCTTCAAAGGTCACCATTTGGAAAGTGGAAAAGCAAACCAAAGAGAAGGTGTGTATAATAATACATCAGACCAAAAACTCATTTCATTAAAATTTAAAGAAGCCCAGCAAATCAATAGGAAAAAGACAGACAACCCAATAAATATTAACAAGTGACTTGAACAGGCACTTAACAAGTGAAAATTTCCAAATGGTTAATAAAGGTATAAAAAGGTATTCCATATATCATTACTTCTCAGATAGATGCATATTAAAACCACAGTAAAATACACACTCACCATAATGGATGAAATACACACTTGCCAGAATGGCTAAAACTAATAAAGCTCATGGTACCTAGTACTTCTGAGGAGGTAGAGCAACTGGAACTCTCATACATTGTTGCTGGGAGTTTAAATTGTTACAAGCACTATTGAAAACTATTTGGCAATATCTTCCACAGCTAAATATGCATCCATCCTATAATTTAGTAGTTTTATTCTTATGTATAAACCCAAGAGAAATGAGTGCATGTGTGCACTGAAAGATGTGTACAGGAATGTTCATGGCAGCTTTAGACATAAAAGCCAAAAATTATACACAGCCCAAATGTCCACCAATGGTAGAATGGATCAATTTTAATATACTTATATGATGCAATACTACAGAGTAATAAAAAAAGAGCAAACTCTTGTTATTGTTACATGCAACAACATAAGTGAATTTCACAGACATTACGATGATCAAATAAAACCAGACACGAAGACTAAGGAGTGTATAATTCCATTTACAGGAAGGTCAAGAACAGACAAAAGTAGAATACTTTTGTGACAGAAGTCAGAAGAGTGGCTACGTTTGAGTAGGGACTGGGAGCCTCATCTTGATCTAAGTGATGGTTATATGGGTGCACATATATGTAAAAATTCATTGAGCTGTCACTTAAGATCTGTGCACTTTATACGTCATACTGCATTAAAAATATGATCACTAAAAAAAAAAAAATCAATACTGTCCTCAGATGCTGTGTGGAATGGTGAGAACATTTAAAATGCCAGAGAAAGAAAACTGCCAAGCAGGGAGCAAATGATTTGAACTTGTCCTGGATTATCTAGAGAAGTCTTGGACATGCAGAATTGTCAGCTGTGCAGACTTTCATGACTAATCAAGCTCCCCAAAAAACTAAGGAAGAAAAATCTGTAATAATATGACTAACCACACCAGAGTGACTTAGAACATATCCACGTAGTGCTGTTTGTTCCTAATTTATTCACATCCAGCATTGATTTAGTACTGAGTGCTTTAGAAACTATTTAAAGAGTTAAGCATGACTGAAAGATCTGTAAAGGGTCTATTTTGATATTAGTAACATACATATAGTCAACTATACCCACTTCATCTCCATAATATTTGAAAGATATATGTATGTATATGTATTCATGTATATAAAGTTAAGAAATATGTGTATGTATTTGTACATTTATATATACAAAGCTAGGTATATATACATATTTCTACCCACACAGAAATAGGTGATATATAGGAAACTATGGCAGAAAGATCTTTAGCTATACCAGAAATAAATAAGTATGGAGAACCACCACAAATTAGTGAAATCTGTTCTATAAAATACCAGTAAGGAAATCATGCTTGCATTATTGCTAAACACAAGCAATAAGTGGGACAAAATGTAACTATAATGAAATAGCACTTAATCCAGCTCTATACAGAAGCTGCTATAATGGCTAAAACATTTTTATTTACAAATATATTGCAATCAATATTTTATATAGTAACGTAAATAAGTGTATCTCATGCTAGAGAAGGAATTGAAAAAAAAAGGTTGCTGTCTTTAAAAGGATAAATTGTTGTAATTCTCTTGTATTTGTGGTTATTATATGGTAAAGGAAAATTTCAAACCAGTCTTTTCAGTCAGGTAAGGCACACCTGCATTAATACTATGTTTTATCTATCATTTATACTCTCTGGAAACTCTGTGAAAAGTCTACAATGCTGGATAACAACAATATGGATTCTTATCTGACTAAATCAATCTTCTGAGAACGGCATAATTAACTTCACTTAATGAGAAGGGGAATACCTTTATTTTGACCATATTTTAGGATCTCTTCCTTCCAACGCCAGCATAATTAAAGGAGACCACTTACTCAGAGACACACAGAGTAAGATACACAGATTGCAGTGGGGGGATTTAGGATAGGCATGAAGTACTTCCTTTTCGCAAGTTAATACTTCTGTTTCATGGATTGACAGGCCAATGGTAGGTTTATTTATAAAGCCATTTTCTATTCCCCACATCTAAGTTTCTGTAGGAAAATAATGCACATAGTTCTTACAAAATCATCTTCTGCTCATCTAATTCAAGATCTGTCCTCTTTTATTGAGAGAAGAAATTATCAAAATGTGAAAGTCTAAAATTAGTGGTGTATAATTGATAGCCTAATTCTTTCTTAATTATAGGTGTGTTACAGTGGCGCTATAATTAGGCAAGAGCAGCAGCTCCAAAGTGAGTCAGACTTTACCTTTCACTCTATATGAGGATGTACACGGGTTCTGAGAGCAGAAAACTCTGGAAAAGGAAGATGCAGGGTCTATTTCTTCACACCTCTTGTTGGTTACAAGATTGTCCCCTATTTCCTCTCTCTAGCACAACAAAGTAAATATTCCATTCATATTTGTTTTACCGAGTATCACTTAAAGAACATACAGATTTTTAAATTAGAAAATTTACAGCTGAAATTGGAATTCTAAAACTAATGCACACACGCTGACTTCCCTAAAAAAATATTAATATAGGGCTTCCCTGGTGGCGCAGTGGTTGAGAGTCCGCCTGCCGATGCAGGGGACGCGGGTTCGTGCCCCGGTCCGGGAGGATCCCACATGCCACGGAGCGGCTGGCCCCGTGAGCCATGGCCGCTGACCCTGCGCGTCCGGGGCCTGTGCTCCGCAACAGGAGAGGCCACAACAGTGAGAGGCCCGCGTATCGCTAAAAAAAAAAAAAAAAATTAATATAACCCATAATTATTAAATTATGTACCTGAAATCTGATTTAAAAAATCTTTAGATTTAAATTGAGTAATTATCATCCTAACGATGACAAAACAGATTCCTATAAATGAGATGAAATATTCTTCTTATAATTTGATATAAGATGCTTTCATCCCTTCAAAGATGTATCTTTAGTTAATTATCATTAATGTATCATTAGTTAATACTGGGACAAAAGACTAGGCTCTCAGAACTCCGAATTCTGTTTTAAAACTGGCCCTTTAATCTCTAAATGGTCTTAAACCAGTTATTTTTCCATCTTTTAGTTAGTTATACATCTTTAAAATTCAGACAGTGACCACCTTCTCCAATCAGTTTCTCCAAAGGCTAAATCCAAAGCTCCTGCTGTGATAAAATCAGAAAGTTGACTTTCTGATAGACACTGTGATAGTAGAAAGTTTATAATAATATAAATGATAAAACCCCTCTTCATAAACAGCATAAGAAACAAAAAACTATCAGTAACGCCAAATGAAGCCACATTAGGAAACATAAGATAACTGTTAGAACGTTAAGTATTAGCAACTGGTAAAAGTTGTGTCTTCCACGTGTAATGAGCTGTCTCGGGCATTAGAGTAAGTATTAAATATAAGAGACGGCCAGAGAACAAAAAGCACAGTACCTGTCCTCAGTCTGGGGCCAGCCCACTCCCTCTGCATCCCCACTCCTGGAGGATCAGGCACCACGATGGTCAATCTCCCATCACTCACCCTGTCCTGCACCCACCTTCCAGGAGCCCCAAACGCCCCTGAGGTTAGAGGACAGTTGAGACAGAGGACGACCCAAGTGTGTGGTGAATGTTAATTTTAGGAACAGAAGCAAGGAGCATTTCCTTTGCGCCTCTTTCCACCGTAAGCTTAGAAATTCAACCAGACTACTGCTAATAGACAGATTGTAGAATATAACCTAGGTTTTAAGGGGAAAAATGAAAATCAATGATATTTGGCCTTTATAATGTCTATGAATTAGCTTCATATCATCCAATACGTTTAGAATAACACTCTATAAGAGAAATTCTTTTTTTTACAAAAAGGAATTTGTTACTCAATTTCCATATACTAAAGCAATAAACTCTGTGGGGAAAGGTATGAGATGCGATGGCTACTGCTGCAAGCCAGAGTATCTCTGGAAACACCTCAGAGAGTCAGAAGCACAATTAAGATTGCCCTCACTATTGTCATCGTGGTACCCAATTATCCAACATTAATACAGTTAGAAAAACTATTCAAAAGTACTCAATTTAGCAGCACCTTTTTATTTAATCCAACTTTTAAAGAAACATACCTTTTGTACATACTTTCCCAAATCACAGCCATGCCATGTTTTAACGGTGGGATTAACAGGCATGCTCCTATTCACTTTGGCGATGTGTGCTCTTCCATTAGCCTCCCTTCACTGGTACAAACAGAATGAACAGTGTGGCTTTTAAGTACTTTTGAGCCCACACCTTCCTTCTCTAGATAAGGAGTAGCTGACTGCTCTGCTATAGCACTGAGACCTAGCCAAGGTCATGCACCAACAATTCCTTTTGAAGGTATATTGAGAGGAACTGTGAGGCCCCGTCTGGATTTCCACCATGATAATCCTCTAACGTGACATACGCCGACACGGAGGTGACCGAAACACAGCAGGAGAGCAGCAAAGTAAATCCGGAGGAAGGAAGGAAAAACAGTGTACGGAAAGCATTCTTTAGGAGTAAAAGTCCTCAGCACACTTGTTACCTGCTAGAATTTGGTCAAGTCCTCACATGTATCCGAGCTTAAATTTAATAACGCACAACATGCAAACAAAAGTGATCGCCCCAACTATCAGACAGAAATACTGTGAGAGTCAGAGATGACGCATAAGAAACTGCTTTGGGAAACTATACTCATAAAGGTTATCAGGTTGCCTAAATACTCACATCACTTCTCTATTATTCTAGGGAAGGAAAGCACCACAATCCTACATAGGCGAGTGGCACCCCACAGATATGTCAGCGTGTGTGCACGCGTGCATGTGTGTGTGTGCGCTGCACGTGGGGACCATGGTCTCCATGGGGTTACTGAGCAGAAACACAAGAGTAGCAGATCCTTTGCCCACAGTCACACAGCCTTCTCACCCCGTCTCCTGGGGAATTTGCATATTCTAATCATGAAATCTTGGCATCCCGCTGATTAAGGCGCGTGTTTCTATGATCGAGTTCAGGTACACTGAAAAGCTCTGAGATCCTGAAAGTGCAGTTGCTGAGAACAGTTGGTCCTCTTGTTGTCCAAACAAGCTAACGAGAGTAACTCTCAACAGACAGTGTCTGGAAACAATTAAGGTTATTTTCGTCAATATAAGGAGCACTAAGTAAACCATATGATCTGACAAGCCTCTGCCTCATTCACAGGGCTCATTTACTTCAAGAGCGCGGAACACCAATAAAATATACCAGTAAAATAGAAGCAAGACCTATCGGGACACAATTTAAAAATGTTTCAAACTACACTTCTAATTGAGAATCATGCGATATTCTAATCTATTTTAATAGGTCCACTGTTATGATCAGGCTAGAGCACTGTGTTATATTAAGAGTATTGCAACTATTTTCAGAAGTAGCAGTAAATTGTCATTAGTAACAAATCTGCATTACAACATTCATACGCAGCATCAAAGTCAAAGTACCCGCTGACAGATGGACCACGCTCTCAGCTTATGTCGCGGTACCTAGTGGAAGAGTCAAGGTCCTGCCCACCCCACGTACAGCCAAGTTATTTTCTGTTGTCAGCCGTCCGACAACACCACTTTTTCTCCCGTGATATCTGGAGCACAACTGATGTTATTTGGAAAAGAGACCAGTGGCAATGCAGAAGGAGACAGTCTTCAAATTACAGTCTACTACTTCAGCTGGAAGTTGAAAGTCCTAAATCCTAATGCAGAAGTAAACTGGCCTGGATCTCACTCAAAGTTAGGCACACCCAAAGATGGACTATCAGAGATCATCATATGCTCCGTGTTTGGCTTAATGTCAATACCAAAGTTTATCTGCTATATTTAAGCGTTTTAATAGAATGAGTTCTTATAGAGAGATAATAGTATAATGAAAGAAAGTTATACCAACATCAGCCTCTGGACTGGTGCCCATAAACAGAGACCATAATGAGGCCACAGATCTTTTAAAACTCAAATACATTTAATAGACATGTTGATTCCCATTTTAAAAGTCGAGAAGTTGAAGGCCTTTGTTAGCCTTTTCTTGGAGGGTTTAACAGAAAGTTTGGAATTTCCACATATGAACACAATCTGTTTCCTGACTTAGAATTAACATAACGGATTGGAAAGTGAGTTTTCAACTGTAAATTATGTAAGATAGATGGAAGTCATGCTTTAACATAAAACGAAGTACAACATCCTTTTCTTTTAAAAATAATCACCTAAATTTAACTATACTTTGCTTCAATTTTGTTCCGAAAAGACAATCAATTTTTTTTAAAAACTAGATTTCTTTGCAACAAAGTGTTTTTCTCCAAAGGAGTCAGGAATCAAACAAAAGGATAGAGAGAGTGCTAAGTATAGCGGTAGGGGAGGGAGCGGGGTAGAGTCAAGGTTAAAAACAGACATAGAAAACAAACTTATGGTTACCAAAGGGGAAAGGGCAGGTGGGATAAATTAGGAGGTTGGGATTAACATACACTCTACTCTCTACTATATATAAGATAGACAACCAACAAAGACCTACTGTATAGCACAGGGAACTCTACTCAATATTCTGTAATAAGCTAAATGGGAAAAGAATTTGCAAAAGAATAAATTATATGTATATGTATAACTGAATCACTTTGCTGTACACCTGAAAGTAACACAACACTGTACATCAGCTATAGTCCAATATAAAATAAAAATTAAAAAAAAACAGAAATAGAATTAGAGACAGGGAAGGAAGTTACTTGCACACAGCACTTTTGTGTAGACCACGGGAGGAGGGGCAAGGGGGCACAAAGTTTAATTACAAGAACAAAATCGGAAGTTAGGAAGCAGAATCTCTTACCCTGAAAAATTCCTTAGTGGAGCCAGAGTCTAAGGTTCCATAAGCAATTTCTGTCTGCTTAGAGAGATCCTCCGCACTTTCAATGGGAGATACCATCCTCTCCACGGTCAGGAAGGCAGCTAAGTTAGCCGTGTAGGAGGAGATTATGATCAGGGTAAAGAACCACCAAACTCCTCCAACAATGCGCCCGGACAGGGATCTGATAACAAGTACGAAATGGATTTGTAAAGCGAAATGAATGACCTCGTAAGAAAACAAGTTAGCAGTATTATGCAAATATCGATTTATAGGGAAATATTTCGCTTTATACTTTTCAATATACCTGCGAGTTGATGACACTTGAAATGATTAACCTTCTGGGCAAGGAGTACAGATTTGCTAGATTTGATGAGACAGCCAGAGGCAGAACTTCAGATTCCTGAGATTCTTTCATAGTTATCATGGCCAAAGAGCTTATGGTATGAAATATCGTAACAATCGATTTCAAGAAATGTGCAAATAATCTATCCAATGCTCATACTACTTCATCCACTCATGACATAAGCAATCGAACAATAGAATCTAAGATCAACAGCAAAACTCAGAACAATGTTGACAAGCAAAAGCAAATATCACAAATAAAAGAGTATGTACCACAGATGTGGCTTCAAACCCTGAAGAAACCCTCCTTTTAATCCAGCCAATGAAGTTCCAAACCCTCAAAAAAGGTCCAAAATCTCATTAGGTATTTTTTTGTGTGCAGAAACATAGGTTTTAGATACAGTACAAGATTAAAATGGAAAATAGTGATACTACAAACAAAGTATGACACAAAATATTATTCTTAATGAATAAAACTCTGATGCTTCAGGGCATGGACAGCTATGACCCTGTTCCTTTGTGCCTCCTGCTTAAAAAAAAAAAAGAAAACTCAAGGAGAACAAATTAGACATGTAAAAGTTTGCCAAGATATAAATTCCTAGTTGAAATATAATAACAATATTTCTGTGACCATAAATTCTTAAAATACTTTTCAAAAGCTTAATTGATTCCCAGTAATTTACTGGTAGATAAACCCTAGGTAGATAAATGTAGACATGTAGATACAGAAAGAGATACATAGGGTATTATTTGGTAAGATTTGGTGGGGTTCTACATATAATGGTATTTGAGTAGTATTAACACACCAGTATAATTTTTTCTTTTTTGTTAGTAACTCTGTTATGCCTAAAAATTAAACCTTCTACAGTGAAGAGGTAACACTTCTAAAAATTTAAATCATGAAAATGTGCCAATTTATGACCTAAACTAAACCTCCTGACAATTAATAACAAGAAATATTTTTGATGAAACATAGACACTACATCAAATTATTAGATCGTATTTGTAGAATAAACTACTCAAGCAGTCAAGAAAAGGGGTGAAGCTAAAAGTAAAGATTTTTTAGATAAAAACATCTGCAGCTAAAATAAAAGAGAAAAAGAGAGAGAGCACACAAGCAATGAAAAAATAATAATAATATAATTAAGAGCCTTTACCAGTCTCTAAGAGTTGCAAAGAATGAAACAAATATGATAGAATGGAAAAAAGTTAAACAAGTCTCACTTATATTCTGAAAAGGATATTAAATACATTTTGATTTTGGAAAAACCCTATGTAGACACAGCCACTCTCAAAATGTTCACTATTTATTCCATCACAATGGAAGGTATAATTGTATGACATGTAACCTGTACTGAAGAGGGTAGATTCAGTAACTGCCTACTCACAGCCCTTAAAACAAAACGATTGCATGGTAATTGCTTTTGATACTATACATTTCAGGTTTATTTGTAATATATTTGAGAATCATTTTTATAAGTCATTCTGTTCTAGCTGTAAATTTAATTAAATATGCCAGTTTATTTACAGTGTGTGAGATAACCCCCAAAATTTATTTGACTTGTGCATTATTCAAAACAGAAAATTCTTGAGCAATTTATTATTTACTTGTAAGTGTTTTCAAAGGATCAATTATGATTCTGGAGTTCCTGAGAAATTTTATGCAGAGGAGCAAATTCAGTATTATGTTTCATGGTGACAGACAAAAATGTTTTTCTAATTAAAAATAAAACGTTCCTCTCTCAGTATCTGCACTAACGGAGCAAATAAATGCACATATTCTGCCATTTCTTTTAAATTTCTATCAAATAATTATTTTAAGAATGAAAATTTTTAATCATTTTAATCCTTTCAGGATATTGGGGGGGAAAAAAAGAAGAAGAAAACTGGAGAATAAGAGTCAACTTTACAACGTTTTGCTCTCATAATTCTTTGGTCCTAGTCTCCACAAAACTACAGTTAACGTATTCTAAACTTAATTTCAGGCAATGACCAATTCAGTTCAATAAACCATTCTATATTAAAATTTAAATGTGTTCTACTCATATAAATAATAGAGTTCCATACCATATTTTACTTGGAAAAAGTTGATAAATATCGTTTAAAATATACAAAGAGCATCTCTAAAGTGATCTGTGGATTTCATACATTATTATTAAGATTTGTTAGGTACTAAGCTGCTCTATTCTTTCCTACTCTAGAGTTACCATCATTGCATTCTAAAAAATGATAGTGTGGTTCATTTAAAAAACTCCTTGAATTTCCCAATATTAGGTAGTAAGTTCAATTGGTAAATGCACGTATACCATAAAGTGAAAGATACATGTGCTTGAAAATTTTAATGAAGTGAATTTTGCTTATATATATATGTATATATCTATTGATATATATTCTGTGGCCAAAAAAATGCTAACAAGGAAAAATATGCTATCTAAAATTGATACATCTTACCAGGAAATAAAAATGATTACATGTGGAAGTTTAGTGAGTCATGACTCATGAAAGAAATCACAAATGAAGAAAAAAGATAATATTTTAGGAAGCAGGCTTGTTGAAAATTAGAATGTCACTATGTCATGGTGGACCCTGGGAAAACACAGATTGTTAAATGTCCCTTGTGCCCCAGCTCCTATATGTCAATATGTTTTCTGCTCCTAGACAAGCACTGGAGGCCAGAACCTTCAGAGCCCTGGTGCATGAGGAGCGGGGCAAACAAACCTGGGTCCATCGATGGGAACCCAGGTCGATATGTCCTGTGTCCTAAGGAACCTTCACATGCTTCTCCTGCTGATTCAAAAGGCAGAGCATAGTTTGTGGAACCTTAGGATAACTGCCTGATATCTCAGGACTATGGTAACATCATACTTCAAGAGCCTTCTTACCAAAGATGAATCACTTCATTATTATTATGAGCCACAGTGTTCTCTGAGATTCCAATCTGGTTAGTATTTTCCTCCTTCATCATTAGAAACTTCTCTTTATGCCTTTAAGTTCAATCAGATCAACTATAGAGATGAAACTATGAATCTTATATGTTTTGTCAGAGGTCATAATTATATATATATATATATATATATAGTATGTAATAATTATTATTATATGCTATACATTAAAATTATAAATCTCTCTATATATGCAATGCAAGTACCATTGATATAGTTCTAATTTAGTGCAGTTCCATACAGAAGCCACAGGGAATTTGATGGAATTACGATTGTTCAGATCCGTAAAATTCGTAAGAATGTGCCCTGCTATCTGAGAAGTAGGTCGTTGATAATTTCTGCATACATGATACATTCCCTTTATCTTGATGGGTGTAGTATACAGAAAAGATCGCGGAAGCTACAAAATTTTGAGCTTCACATATAGGTTTTTGAAATTAATCACTTCTTATCCCCAAAGTGCTCAAAAACTAACAATAAGGAAATAGTATTTAAGAAGCCATTGCCTCAGTTATTAAGATACCCATAGACTCAAAGGAGGGTAATTGAGCCCAAATTAAAACGTGCCGGTAGATCGATAATCATATAGGCTTTACATGTGAAAGCAATCTCATTAGGAAAAGTACGATTTATTCCTCTGAAGAACCAGACATGGCTATCATTCTTAGTCATGTACGTGACATGAATAAGGGCAATGTGTGTTTTGGGATACATTCATTATATTTAGGCATTCTAGGGCAGGAATTAAAATATTATAATGAGAATAGGGATGTATGAATTTATTCCAACCTGTATGTGTATTGCTATTCAATATGGCACAAGCGTTTGTAACCATCAGTCGTCATTATTACCCACCTATATATTTCTAGATACTTGGAAAATATATTATCATACATTCTTTTTAACCCAGCAACCTAACCTTTAAAAAAAAACCAAATTTTATAAATATCTCTCTCGTGTCATTTCCATGAGCTAATAATGGGGGGGAAGAAAAAAGAGAGAGAGAGATGAGATGTGCGCAGATGGAGTTGTGTCGCTTTTGTAGTTAGTAAGTAATGTTGCCCATTTTCCCATATACAGGTCTGTGGAGCAAAACACAGATGACTGTAAAATGAGAATATGCAGCAAAAACACGGTACCCCTCCAAGAAGGCATGGAATGATGGGAACCTTATGCATTTTACAGCCTCTCCATGGTGTGTATAATCTCACCAGGGAAATATAGGATCAACGTTCAAAGAACATTGCTCAAATATTTCACAGGCTTACGCCGACGGTAAGAGTCTGTCCTCACGAGTCTTACGCTGCTAGGACAGGTAGTCGGCGGCTGCTAACTTCTTTACAGTGAATTCATAAACACCATGAATGTCCACTCGAGACCTAAAATGCACAAAGTTGAAGCAGGTGAGTAACCAACCTTGGCGAAATATCGCATCCTTGCTGCATAAAGGCACCCAAGGAAAACCAGAGACTATTAAAAATCCCAAATTCATTAGTTGATTCACTACTTTGTGTTTCTCTTCCATCTTCAAACTCCTCAGTGTGCCACTCGTAGGGGCTAAATCTGCTGACCAGGAATAAAACTACACTGACCCCTATGTAGGCAAACACAATGCACATCCAGATCTCATAGGCTAAAGGATCAAGAAATGAAAACACTCCTGGTTTGGACTTCTGAGGCTTCTTGATCATGATTGATATCCCGAGGCTCATAAAGGGCTTTGAGAAATCGATCACCTCCTCTCTCACAAGGGTGATGGTTAATGGAGCAATTGCAATATCAGCTTTCTGTAAGGGAAACAAAGGAAAATAATAGAACCAGGAGTCACGGTCAGAGAGGAATCGTGGTTACGTTATCTGATCAAAGGGAAGGGAAGGACATCAGGAAACTGGGAATAATCATTTCCCTGGTGGCATCCCAGTACATACTTAACAGAAGAAAAGCAATTAGTTCCCCAAATACCCCTCCTGTTTATAAATACAGAGTACACCCTTCTGGCTTGATTACGATAACTACATCTGCCTCTATGCCGTGGCAAACTCTGAACAATGCATATGGCCCATAGGCTTCAAGACAGGTGAGATGCCTGTCTCCATCTGCACATTTGCTTCTAACTTCATCCTTCATCTTCAAATGTGCACAAGGAAATAACACAGCATTCCTAGAGCAATGTGGGAAACCCACCATCTCAGACATTGGTACTTTGCATGGAAGGCAAGCATTCTCTCAACAAGAGTTCAAACGTAATGACTTTACCTTTGAGAAGCGCAGTACTTACCCCATATACAAGTTCTCCAACCATCCCATTCCAAATTTTCGTGTCTGCATCCCTGGCCCCATACTTGCCATCCCCAACAATGGTCAACTTGTACTTGAACCCACAATGCTTGGCTATTTCTGCAGCCAAGTCAACACAGTAGCCCTCGTAGCGCTCATTGCCTTCAAGCATTTCATGATTTTTCTTCATCATAACATATGGAGATTCCTATATGGAAAGAAAGGGCTCTGGTTGATCAAAACAACTGTGTTCCCGATCTACTCGCATCCACTCAAATCTTCTGGTTTAATTATTACCTGTAAGCCAGAGATGTAGAATACAGATAGTGGAAAATACGACTGGGAAAAACTTAAGCATAATGCTTCTGATCAAAGGTCCTCATCTATCTTTCATTATGTTTCATGCACATGGCTGGCACCTGGCCATACCAAAGTAAACAAGAGACTCGAAAGCACAAACTGTTAGTATGTCCCCTTGTGGTGCTTGTAATCCTAGTATTTAGAGAGGAATAATGTGGTTTAACATCTGTTTTAGTCAACTCTGGATCCACCACTCTCTTATCCTAAGTTAGGGCTCCCCTGACTCCAAAGAACCAGCCTTCACCCAAAACCCTGTGCCACTACGAGTTCGAGGATAAGGTTCTTGTGGAAATCAGGTCCATGATCAGTGACGCCCAGACTCAAAGAGTCGTTGCCATAGTGATGTATGGAATCTACCCTCTCAGACTTGAGAGCGCACTTGCTCTTTGAGATAGAATATCCTAGAATTACGCTACACGGATAGCTAGGGAGTAGCATGCCCCCTGTGAACACCATAAAAAGGAAGCATGAAAACGTGACTCAACACCAGTCCCCAAATTTTCTCCACTGGAAAGTGGCACTGAGGATATTTGGGGTTCAGTGAGATACCTCCTCTCAGTGGCATGATTGAGGCAAAAATCCTCAAACGTCTAGCTTACATTTATTAAGACTTTTCCAAGTGCCAACCAATGTTCTTATCCAAATCCCTTGTTAACCTATGTTTTCTTCTCAATATTGTTACCATAATGAATCTCACAAATTCACTACATCACAACTTAGTAAAACGAAATCAGACTGTTTTGCTGCAAAATCACGTATTTCCTCCATTTCATTTCCCCAACAGTTTCTTCTTGTCATAATCGACATCTGCCGTCCATCTATCCAAAGCCTCGAAGTTCAGGATCCAGTTCAATTTTGTCTCATCCAGCCAATATACATCCACTTAGCCCTAGCTATGTGCCAACTACTGTGTTGAGACTCGGGGTTAAAAGGAAGGGAGATCACCCTTGTCTTTCAGGAGTTCACCTTTCCGTACGAATATAGAGAAGTTGACAACATTATTAAACCATGGAACAAATCTAAGGACAGAACGGACCCAGAATTGTGTGGGAGTGGAAAGGTAAAACATGGGAGGAATACAAGGAAGGCTGTTCCAGGCTTGCCCTAGGTGTTCACCCACGTGAGCACCAGGTTACCAATTATCTGTGGAGCCGAAGTTCAGTCCTGAAGAGGATAAGACGTATTCTGAGTGCCGTTGCTCGTGTTTGTGAGTCCTTCTGACAGAATGAGCATGCAGCGAATGACTAAAACATTCAGAAGCATCACTGTATCAGTTATTCTCCTAAATATAAGCAGCGATTCCAGTTGACAGATATTTTTCTTAAGAAAAAGAACGCAAAACAGAGGCATAGGTAGCTAATTACCAAAATTGTAGTGACGACCACAGTCTTATTCTCAAGCCCAGAAGTATCGTTTCCAGAAGGGAGTTCGGTGAGAGTAACAACCATTTTGTCGACTTCGCTCCAGTACCCGATCTGCAAAAGGGTACAGAAGGTGGGCACCTGGACATAGGACCTTCCTACTGGCAAAGCACTGAGTTATTTTCAAACCCATGTTTGAATCTGAAATCACACCTACGCTAACTAGGCTTGCTCTAAACAGAGATGTACCTTTTATGCACGTGAATCTAATAGCAATAGAAAGAGACTATAAAAATAAACAAACAAAAACAATTCTTAGGAACGGCTTGTCTCTTCGTGTTCACTTTTCATACTCTCCAAGGGTAATTTGTGTGGGAGTGATCATATAGAAACATAAATAAAATCCAAACAGTGGCATTTCAGCCACAACAGAAGAAAAAAAATGTTGACTTGAACAGTTACATTCACATTTGCACCAGCTATGTTTGGTCTCCCGAACCATAATCTTTCAGGAACGGTTCTTTTTCTTCTCATTAAACTCTTTTTCTACCTCTGTCTAAAAAAAAAAGTATAACAGTTTTATTTATTATATCTTAAAATTACATTTCAGGATTACTTACCAGAAATAAACAGAGTTTATTTAGAAAACATATTTTAAAATATATGTTTCTGAAAGTGGTTGAATCCAGCTATGTGAATATATGTCTCCAGGATTCTGGAAGATGAGGTGATGGGTTCACTAACTCACCTCCTCACACAGAGAGAATGCCTTCAATTCACTAATGATTTACCTTCCGTGGCCCATTCGTTTTGAGCTCCATGATGTTAATTGTATAATTTATTCTTTTTCCATTCTGGTCAAACTTGATATTTCCTGAGAGACCTTCAACCTGCACCTAATGAGGAAACGGGAAAGGAGCACAATTATAAATTCACTTCCACCAGATACAGAGTGGTTGACCAGATGACTCTCCCGGGATGCAAGTCAAGAAAATGACACTTATTAGGTTTCTGCTCTTCAACCTACCTTTGTGTAGTTAGGAAATAATACTCCCTCTTTATAAAACAGAAGGGATAAAACAAGAATGACTAATTCAGCAGGAAAAAGTAGTGGCCATCGTTAAGTCACATTACAATCATTTTCAGTGACTGACCTGTTTGAGGGCCCTTTCTATTTCTACCCCTTGTCCCCAGGGCACAGCTGGGTTTGCCAAACAGTCTCCTGCATTCCCCCTTCGGGAGATTTCAATTCTCTGCTTCCGTAGGTTTCGAAAAGCTTCGGTCATCACTTGAACGGCGTCATAGGTCAGAGCAGAAGTATACTGAAAAGTACCACACACATTTCATAAGAATGGGAGAAAATTCAGAGGCTCACTGTACACTGGCAATCAAGATTCCAGTTGCCCACCATACATACCGTATCAGGGTCCAAGAATTTAGGCACAATTTCTATCTCTAGGAACCTAAGAATGTAAGAGGAGTAGTATGGAATATTGGAACTATGAACTGTCCCTTTGATTCTAAACATTTTCAATGATATTAACATCTCATCTATTTCAGGTGAGACTTTTCATAATAATTGTGTTGAGGTTTTCACTTTTGTTTTTGTTTTTCTAACTAGTTTCTCATTAGAGCATCACTTTATGGCCTGACCTGGTGATATGGGAAATTATGAAATTAACAAATCAATATTTCTCTACTGTCTAATGAGAGATTCACCTGGCAATATGGAAAGAACACTGATCATTTGGGGGACCCTTAATCTCTAATTCCACCCTAGTGATGTTCATATAGATCTGCAGTGATCTTTTGAGTGTTTGTTTTTAAACTCTCCTAGGTGATTATGATACTCAATTAGAAGAACAACCAAACTTCATGATTTCTAGGTCCCCTCAGGCTTCAATAATCTACGATAGTCCTGGTTACAAGCTTATGGTATTCAGATCCCAGTGGGGCAGCAGGATTATTTTAGGAGCCTGGGGCGAAGCAGAAAAAAACTACTATCAATACATGTGTACTAGGCATGGTCAGGGGCTGGATAAGTATTATTATGGCATGTGTATATATTGTCATTTATCTACGTTCGATGCTGCTGTCAATAATGATAAATCCCATTGTAACATAAAAGCTTTAATTACGGTTGAGGAAATTTCTGTTATTCAGTATTTTTCAGTCTTTAGGTAACAGAAGTACAGTGAAGCTGGAGGGAAAATGCCATATCACACTGATTTTGTGACACTAAAATTTTTGACCACACATCCGAAACAGGACCTCAACATTTCCAAATAATCCTCCTCTTTCTTCAGTAACTTGGTTCTTCCACTCTCAAAAGTGACTATTCTATACCTTCTTCTATACACTTCTCTTTCTCTCCTGCTGACTCCCCTGCCTTCCCGGTCGCCAAGAAAATAGATGCCAACAGACAGAACCGGCTGACCTTTCCACCGAAAACTACCGAGCTCCACCCTCCCTCCGTCTCCGTCCTGAGCTGGCATCGCTTGAGGTGGCCACGCCCCTTCTTCAGGACAGCCACTCCAGCCTCACACTGACTCCGCCCCTCAGGCCCCTGAGGACATTTTGTTCTGCACTTATACTCTCAATATCCCGCGTCAGCCTTTTTTCTCTATTGGATCATCTCTATTAGCAATTCTACTGCTCCAGTATCTCCTACCACAAGTAAAAGAAGAAAACAATAGGTAGGTAGGTAGATTTGATAGATAGGTGGATGACGATGATAGATAATAGACAGATTACATAGATAGATATCGACAGATATAATGACTGCTTTTTAGGTCCATATCTCCTTCCAATTTCCACCGTCTTTTTCTGTTTCCTTCACAAGAACATGTGTTAAGACAGATTTTCTAAATTTTCCATTTCACATCACCCTCCTTGCTCTCTTGAAGTGATTTCATTCAGTCCATGGCTTTAAATCTCATCCATTCACTCAAACATGACTTCCTCAGCAGTGTCCTTCCTGCCCAGCCCACCCAGTCACTCTCCTGCACGGGACCTTGTTCATCCCCTTCATAGTCTCTACCAGCATCTGAGTATCTTCTTCATGCATTCTTTGTCTACTTCATCTCTCCTCCCCAATAGAACAGTTACTCTAGGGAAGCAGAAAACTTATGTCACCACTGAATTCTCAGAGCCCAGGGCACAGCTGGAGGAAGGAAGGGAGGAAGCAAGGCCAGAGATCTTGATACTGATTCTATCTTTATGGGACTCACATTGCCTCCCAGTTCAGTGAAAAGATACATAAACAGATAATTGCAAAATATCATTAGAGTGTTATAAATCGGTCCAGTGGTGGATAGACGCCTGTGTTGTTTATTTTTAATATGAAAGATGTACAATAAAGCAAATGAGAAAGTAATTTATGTGGTATGAATTATCCTCTCCTCACATGCAGAAATTGTTCTGAGTTTTTAATGCTAAAAATGGTAATGTGAAGTTATCACTTAATCTACGCATGAAATAGTTTAGTTGAATCAGTTTCATTTTATCCCATGAATGAATCAAATTTGATGGGAAACTTGGTAAGAAGAAAGAAGAAAAAGAAAATGATTTGAGCCCGCAGAACTGTGATTGATGCTGTTAACTGTGATAAGATATTCACATTTACTGCTAAATTTTCTTAAGCAACGTCACTGCAGGCCTATTCGTGAGTCCTTCTTGACAAATCTAGAATATCTCCTGGATGACTGCAGTTAAGTTTCCTGGAAATACCTCTACTAGATGGATCTAAATAAAACCCATCACTACTTTTTCCAAAATCTGCAACCTCTTCCTTCAAACTGTACATGCAAGATATTAGCAAAATATACTGTTACATATCCATTTAGGCAACTTATATTCTTGGATTGAAAATGTAATTTTCAATTACTGGGAACTTATCCTGAGAAAATATTCTCAAATACAGAGAATTTTCACACAAGCTATTCATTTCAGTATCATTTGTAATATGCAAAAATTAGAAGGAACCTAGATTTCTGAGAGTAAAGGAACGTTTAAAAACCATGCTTTCTGGGACTTCCCTGGCAGTCCAGTGGTTAAGACTTCTCCTTCCAGTGCAGGGGGTGTGGGTTCGATCCCTGGCTGAGGAGCTAAGATCCCACATGATTCGCAGCCAAAAAACCAAACCATTAAACAAAAGCGATATTGTAACAAATTCAGTAAAGACTTTAAAAATGGTCCACATCAAAAAAAAATTCTTAAAAAAAAAATACACTATGCTTTCTGCCTTGTGGAAGTATTATGTAGCCGTTAAAAAGTTCTACTAATAACAATATGTAACAATACAAATAATGTTAGCTATAAAATAAGTGAAAAACAGTATTACAACTAAAGTTTTTTCAACAAAAAGTGAGAGTAATAAACAATGGTTATATCCCTTCAACAAAAAAAGGAAAGAAAAATAAACAAAATGGTTAGAATAACAGGGAGGAAACATACATGATATTTCTTTTCCAAGTATTCTACAATAACCATGTACCTTTTTTTAAAAAAACTGTATTATATCAAAAGTATTGTTTTAAGTCATATCTACTAAGGAAAAGACTTCTTGGAGAAATGGAGATATCACATCGGCTTTTTCCTGCCTCACTTATATGACTGTCTCTATTCTCCTAGAGGAAAAAAAAACCAATTAGTTTGTTGTCTTATACAGCAATCCATCCACTGCTAAACAGAAACCTGTACTGCAGTTTGTATTTGAGAGTAATGATCATAGTTAAAAGGCAGACTCTTCCTTCAGTTACCCTGCTCACATTACTATGAGAAATTTATAAAGCCATCTGCTAAATGTTTCAGAGGTCTATAAATGTTGGTGAGCTACATTAAAAAACAAGATGAGGCTGGATGAACTAAAAGTATTTAAGTCCACGCAGTGTGTTATCATGACTCAGGGCATGAGCTCACTAAGAAGAAAAATCCTTCCAACCTTTTTCAAATGTTCAAATCTAATCAAGTCTCAAGCCTATTATCACTGTAAATTAAAAGTCACAATCATAGACACAATTCGGGGCTGAGAGAAAATCAACAGATCCTGTATCCGTACCTCCTTCCTGTTTATGTTCTGCATATGTGGCTCATTTATTTTTCTCAACAAATATATCATGTTTTTGATTGGACAGTTAAATATTTCAGTTTTATTCTACCATTCACTAAACTAGATGTAAATTCATTTGAAGGGAACGTGATGGTGATGTAAGATCTCCTTCTTCGAAAACAAATGCATCATCTCTGCCCTGATGTTCTGTGAAATCCCTCAGCTGAGCTGGAAATTTATATCTCACTGGGGACCATTATGTTCTGTGATGCTATATCACCATCACTCCTATCCACACTTGAAGAAGAAATCTGGGAAAACGTTTTTATGGTCCATTTTCCAAATGTGCTTTTTATTCCATTTCAAATGTATCTTTATTGAGACTTATTTTTCAAAAATAAAATACGCATTTTAAACATGTTTGTTAGGTCCAACAGTGATCAGATATTATTCAATAATGCGTTACTATAATCACTGATACCTGAAAGGGTAGTCTTACAGCCAAAAAAAAAAGAGGAGATGAAAAGGAGTTCTATATACATTTCAAATTTAATGAATATTCAAAGAGGATAAATGGGCTATAATATAAAATTTTATGGACCTTCATAATGATAGCACCTGTTCCGAAACATATGTTACCTGCACGGTGTGAAGATAGAAAAAGAAATGCCATTCAAAAAGGAAGTACTAGGCTTTTGCATTATCAAAGCGTTACAAAATTTCCTATGAATGGCCACTTTCCAAATATTCGTTGACACTTGAAATTGCACTGAGTATAGTTTAGAAAGCACGGAATACAGCACCTTCTGATTTCTATCAGGGCTGCCTCAAGTCCTGATTTTGCCATTTACAGCTCTGTTGCCTTGAGCAAGTTAACTAAAGCATCAGTGTCCAAAGTTTCTCATCAATAAAATAAGGAGAACAATGTCTGCTCTACGTCATAGTAGTGTTGGAAAGGAAGGTGAGGGAGAAAGGAAGAATTCAGGTTGACCTAGTTCGCTACGAGCCAAACCTGAGTTGGATAGTTTCCTAGTAAGTCCTTTAAAAGAAAAGAAACAAAAACCTCTATGCAACAAATATTTTTATTCCAATTTTATAGGTGAAGACTGCAAGTTACAAGTTATGTTTTTCTCAGGGTCACAAAAATATGTGACAAAGGTGAAGGCATTTGAAGTAATGAGGGTGACTGACCTTCCTGATTTGCCTGGGCCTGTCCCAGTTTTGGATCAAAAAGTGTGGAGTCCCAGGCACACTGGAACTGTTGGTCCCCTTATTTGGCAAATTCCACATCAAATGCATAAAGTTACAGGAAACAAGAAGCCGATGAGTTGAAAAATATGCTAAAAATGCAAGTTATTAACCAGCATGTTTGTCTTCTTTTTTCCTTTTATTACGATCTAACTTGTTCAAAACTAGCTTATTTTTACAACATTTTGAAAACTGCCATCCTGATCTACAAGAGTCTCGGATCCAATAAGTTCAGAAGATGGTTCTCATGTTGGCATATTAAAGGCCCTGAGAAATACTGCAGTAACAATTCCAGTTTAACTTTGTTTGGTCAGCATTGCCCAAACTAATTACCATTTAAAATTTTTCCTTAACATCAATTACTTTCCATAAAACTAGCATTTGTGTAACATACTTTGGGCTGTAAGTTTTATAGACTAATAAATTTGCCATAATCATTTTTAAAATAGCATCAATTATTTAGTTAAAATTATTATCAATAGAATGATATCTTCCTAGAGAATCTTACACAATATAACAATTCTCAGTTTCTCCATTACAAAATTATCAACATAGTCAAAAATGATGAGCTCTAGGAAAAATAACTAAGCTTATAAGAAAATTTTAGAAAGTCTTTTTTTTTAAACTTCTTGGCAATGGCCTAGAATCAACTAAAGCCACAGAAAAGAAAAACATTATTATGAAATACATTATAAACTTAAAATTATTCACTTCTCTTCATTTCAAATTCAACTGAAGTCTAACCTCTGGAAAAGACATGTCTGTGATAAGGTCATCGTTAACTTCCTCTAAGCCTTTTGGACATGTGATCTTTGTAGCTTCACTGCATAAAACTGCAAAATCTTCAGTAAGACTAAACATCACTGGAGGAACAGGAACTCTCACTCATTGTCGGTGGAAACACAAAATGGTATATGGCTACTTTGGCAGACAGGTTGTTTCTTACAAAACTAAACAGACTCTTACCATAGGATCAGCAATCACACTCCTTGGCGTTTACCCAAAGGAGCTGAAAGCCTATGTCCACTCAAAAACCACCACACGGGTGCTCATAGCAGCTTCATTCGTAATTGCCAAAACTTGGAAGCAACCAAGATATTCTTCAATAAATGAGTGGATAACCTGGGGTACATGCAGACAATGCAATAAGATCATCACCACAAAAGAGCAAGCTACCAAGCTTTGCAGACAACGAGGGACTTTAAACGCAGATGACTAAGCGAAAGGAGCCCACCAGAAAAGGCTACAGACTATATAATTCCAACTATATGACCTTCTGGAAAAGGCAAAACTATGGAGACAGTAAAAACTACGGAGACAGTGGTTGCCAGGGGCTGGGGGGAGGGAAGGACGAATAGGTGAAGCCACCCTTAGAGCAGTGGAGATGCTCTGTCTGAAACTATAATAATGAAAGCATGTTACTGTCCATTTGTTCAAACCCGTAAAATGTGTAACAAGAGTGAACAGTAATGTAAACTGTAGACCTTGGGTAATTATGACGTGTCGATGAAGGCGCATCAATTCTAACACATGAATCACTCTGTGAGTGGAGTTGATACTGGAGGAGGCTGTGCGAGTGTAGGAGAAGAGGATATACGGGAAATGTCTGTACTTTCTGCCCAGTTTTGCTGTGAACCTAAACCTGCTCTACAAAAATAAAGTCTTAATTAGAAAGCTAATAAAAACTCAACATCTGGGCTTCCCTGGTGGCGCAGTGGTTGAGAGTCCGCCTGCCGATGCAGGGGACACGGGTTCGCGCCCCGGTCCGGGAAGATCCCACATGCCGCGGAGCGGCTGGGCCCGTGAGCCATGGCCGCTGAGCCTGCGCGTCCGGAGCCTGTGCTCCGCAACGGGAGAGGTCACAACAGTGAGGGACCCGCGTACCGCAAAACAAAAACAAAAACAAAACTCAACATCTTTAGTAAGCACACAAGCTTCAAGGGGGAAAAGACAGCTCCACTGGCAGGAAACCACCATTAACATCCTTTTTTATCATTCTCTATGAATAATAAAAATAATTTTTAATACACTGGGGTGAAAGACCCTTGAATGTAAAAAGAATATATTAAAAACAACATATCTTTGCCTAAATTAGCCAGATTGGCTATTGACCCTGGCTGAAAATCTTGCTTAAGGACCAAAACTTTTACATTCCAAAACTCTAGATTCACTTAGGGATTCAAATTTTCAGCTAAAACGAATCAGATTCATCAAGATAGAAAAGAGATACTCGAGTCAACACAGTGCTTGGTTTTGATTCACCCGGAGAAGAGAAAAGGCTTTTCTTAGAGGCAGGTATTTTACTTGTTCATTGCATGAGTTCCTCCCCGCGATGCTCCCCACTTCTTAGGCACCTTCTAAGAGGTGAAAGTGGCTTATTCTTTGTAGTCTATGAACAACGAAACCAATATTTTCCAGGGTAATTTAAGATTTGATTTCAGCGGAGGTGACCTGCTCAAAGTCACTACAATCTTTAAGAGACAGAGGAGCCTCTTGAGGGTCATAAATTTGGCAAAAATTAGAAATGTTAGCATATGCTTTTGCATGCCTAAATTTGCATGTCACATGATCATGGTATTAGAGATTTGGGAGAAATCTCAGAGATCGTGGACACTTATTCCCTTTGCAGACCAAAAAATGTGGGCCTGAGGTGAACCCAGATATCCTGCATTATAATTCAAGCAGTGGTAATGTATTTTTATTTTTCATGGTGTAAGATGTATTGCAATAGCTTAATAAATTATTTTTCAAGTAATTTTTATGAAATATGTAATGTTATCAATATCGAATTTTCAATTTATGTGTTTATTTCAGTCATAAACACACTTTTTTTTTCTTTTGGTACGCGGGCCTCTCACTGCTGTGGCCTCTCCGGTCACGGAGCACAGGCTCCGGACGCACAGGCTCAGCGGCCATGGCCCACGGGTGCAGCCGCTCCGCGGCATGTGGGATCTTCCCGGACCGAGGCACGAACCCGCGTCCCCTGCATCGGCAGGCGGACTCTCAACGCTGCGCCACCTGGAAAGCCCATAAACACACTTTTTAAACCACAAAACATAACGGACTAAACTTGTCAAGCCTCTTTTTTGTTGCATGTCAAAATACTTTAATGTTCGTTGTAGGGGACTACAGTGTGCCAGCAGTGGGTTTGGTCAGTTAAAACATTCGAGAAGCAGAATTAATTCTTGGAAGCCACCAGGGCACTATTTAATGCACAGCACTAATTACCAAACTCAAAAAGATTATGCTATTTCCAGACAGGTCTAATAAGTCTCTTAGGATAGCAATTAAGAAAGTTCGGATTGCTGCTTTAAGTCTTTTCCTGAGTAAAATGGGATTCTTGCAGGAAAGCCATTATTTAAGTGGCACACAATGTCAGTCCTGTGTTAGGGGTGAATTCCTTGACACTGGCAGGCCCGGCAGACACAAGTCAAACTAGGTTCAAACTGGCCACTTGACAAGGTAGAATGGATGGTTACATCTTGCAGGTTGTTGAGACCCCGAGAACCCTGAAAATCCACCTCAAAATAGAAATGTGTATAAATTAGTTTGGCAAATCATAGTGGCAAATCATCTCTATCATCTGCCTCTTTGTCAACATCTTCTTGAGGAAGGTAAAATGCTCCCTTTAATTGTCCCATTTAAACCCAGGCGCCGCGATGGTTCAGGTCTGATTACTACAGAATTTTCTATTTCATCCCGTAAAATAACACGACTTTTCTGCCACGGCTGAGTAAAAGAACACAGCAGATGCTAAGGGCAGGAATTTAAACCCCATCCTATAGCAATGATAATTACTTATTTTCTTCTTTCTCTGTGACGATATTTTCAAAGGGTTGCCCTAGTTTTCGCTTTATTCCTCTTCATTTCAGCAAATCTCTGTTCTGTGCCTTCTGTGCAAATCCTGGCATGAGACGAGAGACCAAGAAGACAGAAGGAAGGAAGGAGACTGCTTTTCTGAGTCTTGTCTTCCATCCACAAATACCTCTCAGCTGAATTTATATTAATACATTATAAAAGCATGGTTGTGATTTTTGCGATTATTATTTCTAAAGAAATGGAAAGAACTGGGCAACAAATCCATTTATTTCCCCCACCTCAGACCACAACCACCATTCAGACAACTGACAGCCGTTGTCTGTGTTGTTCCTGCATCGCCCTAAAAGCTCTCCTGCCACCAAGTTCTCTTGTCGCCAAGGCAGCCCATTAACTTCCTGTTTCACAACCGTGGTGATGGCTCTCCTCTAGGGGGTCCGTGCTGCTCTCAGAATGAGACTAAACATTCCTTAGTAGGTCAACAAGGCCCTCAAGATCTGCAGCCTGCATATTTATAAGTATTTCTCAGAATTCCCCCCAAACACCCCTGTTCAGCCTCCAGCCTTACAGAAATATTTACATTTTCCTTGCACACCAGACTTTAATTTCTCATTTTCTCTATGGGAAGTTACCGTCCCTTCTTTCTCCTAATACCTACCTCTCCTTCAGGTTTTAAATTCCATATGATTTCCTCAAAGAAGGAAGCCTTTTCTTACGTGTAGAACTGGGGTTAGGGGCCTCTTAAGGGTGCTACCACAGAACTTTTGCTTTCCTCTATCTGTTCATTCAGAAAGCCTTTACTAAACAGCTGCTCTGTGCCAGGCCTTATTCCAGGAGCCTGGGAGCAAACAAAACCAGTGAACAAACAAACACCAACAAAAACTCCCTGCCCACATGGCACTTACTTTCAAGATGGAGAAAACAATTAACAAGGTAATGAATACATTCATTATAAATACAGTAGACTAGGAGCTATTAAAGGGAAACATACGAAAAAGCTGGAGCAGGGAAGGGGGATGGAACACACCCTAATGGGTGGGAGATTGCAAGTTTAAATAGAGAACCTGCTTCTGGGGTCGTTAAGGAGATGAAAACTGAACAAAGAGCTACAGAGGGGCAGGAGGCTTAGCCTTGCAGATGCTAAGGGCAGAAGAGTCCAGAAGAGGACAGAGCCAGTGCAAAGGCTCTGAAGAGAGAACATGTCTCCCGTGCTTAAAAAACGGCAGAATGATACGTGCACCCCAATGTCTATAGCAGCTCTATTTACAACAGCGAAGACATGGAAACCACCTAAGTGCCCACCGACAGATGACTGGATAAAGAAGATGTGGTACATATATACAATGGAATATTACTCAGCCATAAAAAAGAATGAAATAATGCCATTTGCAGCAACATGGATGGACCTAGAGATTATCATACTAAGTGAAGTAAGTCAGAAAGAGAAGGACAAATACCGTATCATATCACCTATATGTGGAATCTATAAAAAGGGTACAAATGAACTTATTTATAAAACAGAAATATATTCACAGATGTAGAAAACAACTTATGGTTACCAGGCAGTGACGGGGGGGATAAACTGGGAGATTGGGATTGATATATACACACTACTACCTATAAAATAGATCACTAGTAAGAACCTGCTGTAGAGCACAGGCAACTCTACTCAGTACTCTGTAATGACCTATATGGGAAAAGAACCTAAAAAAGAGTGGATCTATGTATCTGTATAAATGAGTCACTTTTCTGTGCACCTGACACTAACACAACATTGTACATCAGCTATAGTCCAATAAAAATAATAAAAAAAAAAGAACTGGCAGAAAGGCCACTGTAGCTGAAGCAGAGGGAGTGAGGGGAGAGCCCGAGAGAGAAAGGTGGAGCACGTAGGGCTTCGTGGTCAGTGGGGTGAGTCTGGCTTGCACTGCTGTGGTATGGATGGCCACAGGGCTGGGGGGCCGGAGAGCAGCAGGGACACAATGCAATTTACATTTTAAAAGGACCACAAGCATGGGAGAGAGAGGGGTCAGTCAGGAGGCAGGGAACCCCGTCTAGGAGATCGTTGCAGTAACCCAGCAGCAGGGCCATGGGGGCTGGATTTAGGGTGGGTGCAGAAGAGGCACAGTGTTTCCTGACAGACTGGACGTGGGCCACCGGGTAAGAGAGGGCTCCGGGACACTTGCAAGTCCTTGGCTGAAGGAACAGCTGAAAAGATGGGGTTGCCATCAACTGACAGGGAAGGGTTGTTGTAGGAATAGTGTTTCAGGGGATGAAGAGGGAGCAGAGGTGGAAATCAGAAGTTGAGAATGCGTTGATATTAACGCGTCCGTAAGACAACTTCCACCAAAGTTAATACAAGGTGATTGCTGGTTTCTAACCTGAAGACGATCGACCCCTTGAAGACTGGAACTTTGTCTTTTCTCTGACACCTAGAACAGTGACCGCCTGCAGAGTAAAAACTCAGTAAAATGTATAATGAATTGATGAATGAATAAGTGAATACTGCCCCAAATTAGCACATTAGTGAAAGAGAGTCAGATTTGAAGTCTCTAGAGTTATTTTTGGCACAGGATATAAGAATGAAGAAATTTAACATTTGCAATTTATATTCGGTGGTTATTAAAATATGTTAAATATTGAAACACATAAGGTTTACTTGTATTTATTGAATAAGATTGATTTTAATTAGGAAGCTGTGGAAGGTGTATTAACTTTCAAGGAAGACTAGAAGTTTTAAATAATTACTAATTTAATAGTCCCACAACTTGATATAAATTATATAATTTCCAATGCCTAACCACGGAGAGGATTTGATGTCATGAATTATATTTTTACAGGCTCTCATGCCTATAGCATAAGTTTACGATTTAAATTATCTAGCAACATACCTGCTACAGTCCGTGACCCAAAACACAATGTAAAAAGAGACAACCGCATTCGAGATATTTTCCCTTGGACAGATGATATATGCTTGTTTGTATCAGGAAATGGTACATTGTTCCCTATCTAGTTTTTCTTCCTTTCTTCTGCCCGTGAAACAATCATGACAGAAACAACCATGAAAGTCCTGTCTTGGGATTACTCTTGACACCTGTCGACACCTCACTCCTCCCGATTTCCCTGGACCTGTTACGCTGTGGCATGGCTCACGGGCAAAGCCCTGCTCAGGCGTCCTACCTCAGGAAAGCCTTCCTACCGTACTGTCCTAATCATGTGTAGGAGCTGCCACCGTTTACATGTATCACTCTCTATTATATTTGCTTACGGGCATGTTTGTATCCTCCATAAGGCTTTGGATTATCAAAGGCAAGAGTCATTCTTTAAAAGTATATTGAGTTCCCGGCTGTCTAGTACATAAGCAATATGACTCCGTGTTAGGATGAACTCCCACCCAGAGGCACATCCTCCACACAGATTTTCAGTACTTTTCATCAAGCTTCAAAGACCATATAAGATATATCTCCTACCGGCACCTCTGTTTCCAAAGCCGCGCTAAGTGAGTCTTTGTAAATGTTGTTGAATTTTGGGGCCGAGGGTCAAAAAGTGATTGACAGCCTACTTTTTCGGGGGTGGAGGGAGAAGCAGAAAAGAACAGCTTTATTGCTTTGCTGTTCGTGCAGGCTCGTGCCCTGAAAAACTGAAGGATTTGGTGAGGAGTTCTACAGCAATGGTTCTAGGGCGGGGTTGCTGATAAGGACCAGGGTGTGTGCAGGGCCTGCGCTCCTTTAATCTGGCCTCCAGGACCTTCCCTGAGTTCCAACCGGTAGGTTCAAACAGCCGCTAATCAGGGAAGGGAGGGGATGCGGAGACAAGGGAGGGGCAGTCAGGAAACAACAGTGTAGCCTTGGGGCAGGGTCCTTGTACTACCTCAAGGGATACACAGAACATGGAAGAGGCTGTGTTTTGTTTTGTTTTGTTTTTAACATCTTTATTGGAGTATAATTACCTTACAATGGTGGGTTAGTTTCTGCTGTATAACAAAGTGAATCAGCTATACGTATACATATATCCCCATATCCCTTCCCGCTTGCGTCTCCCTCCCTATCCCACTCCTCTAGGTGGTCACAAAGCACTGAACTGATCTCCCTGTGCTATGCGGCATACCATATGCTAACACACATGTATGGAATAATAAAGAAAAAAGTTCTGAAGAACCTGGGGGCAAGAAGGGAATAACGACACAGACCTACTCGCGAGGCTGTGTCTTTAAACTTTTAAGCCTATGCTCTTTGCGGCGCCCCACAAGGAAGGGCCACCACGATCTTTCTGAAACTTGTCAGAAGAAACCAAAAGGGAGCCGCTCTGGAGGGAGATGTTACCGCCAGAAGGGAGCAAAGAAAGGTCACCAGCAGAGTGAACTCTGCTGCTAGGTCTTAGCAAAAACGTTAGCAGAATGCATTGCTCTCTTATCCCCTAAATCGCTTGCTCTTTGAGGCATAGCACGTGAACTTTAATAACCATATGCCTTCCGTGAGAAAAGAATCATCTCCTTTCGTTTTCATCCTTCTCACAGCCAGCAGCAGTGGGAGGCTCCACGATGACTAGCAGAGTGTTCAAAGGAATGTCAGTCCCATCTGAGGGTGAACGCCACATGCACGCTCCATCAGAGGACTTCACTGGCCGCACATCTGGACGCAGGGAAGCCTGCAATCCCAGCGGATGTGGGCCTCAGTCAGACCCCTGCTGAACACAGGAGGAGACAGACACTGATGGGGTCCCCTCCCTTCTAAGCAGCCCTGTTAAATGGTGGCAGGCCCACGGCCCTCAAGCCCTTTATACATGTATCTGTGCTGAATCTCAGTCAAGGTCACCAAACGAGAAGTCACCTACTTTAGAGAAAAACTTAGCTCCGGGCTAAGCTTTCGCATCCTATGGGATGCTTTCCTAAATTTGACGTTGAATTAATAGGATCCATTTACACGCCCCAAAGGAGAAAACTTAAAAGTTTCTAATTCTTATCTAGCACCGGTCTCACAACCAGACGCAAATTTAAAGCCAAACAATTTGTGCAGAAAACAACAACATCAACAAAACTTCTCCAGGATGTATGAACATAACTATGAGAGAAACTGAAATGACACTGTCCCTGACTGGTTCTTGCGCAACCTGCACTATAATACACAGATAACACAGATAAACAGATCACTATACATTTGACAATATTCTGCAGCTTTTACTTTTCATAAACCGAGTCTCAAAAAGTGAACATGATCTCATCTCACTCACTCTTCCTCCCTCTGGTTTTACTCTTTATCTCTGCTCTCAATCAGGTGACGAACAGAAGAAATTGAAATATCGACAGCAGAAATATGTCATATTTGGGGGTAAATATATGCATGTATGTATATACACTATAAAGTACACTGAATAAACCAGTGAAGACCTCAAGGTGTCCAGACACACAGAGAATAGAAGATGAGTCTGGGTAGCGCTTATTACAGAGCAGTGCATGGCATTTAGCGTTCAAAGTTTCTCTGATTACATAAATCATTATATTTATTTTGTTAATTATGAAAACAAATTGAGACTTTTATCTTCTTCCTAAGGTGTCCCAGAGAACAGGCTACTCACCCACAGTTAGATAGAGATAGAGATGAGGGTGGATAGGGAGGGGGAGGGGAGGGGAGGGGAGGGGGAGGGGATGGGAGGGGGAGGTGAAGATGGTGGAGGCGGAGGTGGAAATGGAGATGGAGGTGGAGGTGGGGATAGACATGGTGATGGAGGTAGAAGTAGACCCTGATAGATACGTACCTTAATTGTAGTCGTGTGTGCTCCAGGGTATTCTTTTTCTTCCAGTGTTGACCATCTCTCTATAAACTTAGATACCATGGAGTCATCATAGTCTACTATCTGAAATCCAGAGACGTTTGCACCTCCAAACTGAATTTTTAATAGGTCTCCATCGGTAAATCCCTGGACAGAGAACATATTTATGTCATGCTTTCTATTAAGAACCAAATAGAACTTAACGTTAAGCAAATAGCTCTATACATTGTGGATTTACAAATTTCAAGGAACTCATGAGGGAGATAAAAAGCCTATAGTAAATGTTTCATGTATTTTAACAGCCAATATTCTTCCCCAGCACCTAGCCTCATCCTGGCCACAGCGGGTCCTTAATCAATGATTGTTTATTGGTCATACTTACATAAAAGTTCTCTGTATTATTGAGAAATCTTCCAAGGATAAGAACTGGGTTTTATTTACTGTATTTACACAAAGCACCACCACATACAAACATTAAGCTACTTCTCCAAGAGCTACGACATTGCGTGACGGTTATTCCTATTTAAACTGTCCACTCTCTCAGGTGATACAAAACCTTGTAAATGAGAAGGGAAGGCACCAAATGCTTTGTCATTATTGGAGAACAATTAAGCATTTTCACTTTAAGCATGAAACTTAGTTTCTATAAAATGTATTAAATTTTAAAAAGCCACTTCTACTGCATTGTTAGAATGAATTCAGTCATTACTAAAACTATCATATAGTGTTTCCACTGCTTTCAAATCTTGGGCTGCCATAAAGTATATCTCAATTTGGGAGCACATTCTCTGAAAGATGAAATCACAATTTTAAGAAGTCACAATTATAAGTATTTTCATCTTATACATTTATTCCTTATTATCACACAGAAGAATTGGAAATATTTTGACCTAAATATGAGAGCCTTTTCTTTGTTGTTGATATTAAAAATATAGTTTAATATTGTTTGTGTGGAGAAGGATAATTACGCTGTTATTGGCTCATATTCTTGCTTTTTCTTTTTATCAAATAATGCAAATAGAGGAAAATGTATATAACAAAATTCACAGATTTTCTGTTCTGACCCACGCATGCCTCAGTTAAGCTGCTTCAAAACAATCAATTTCAGTAATTTTTGTTTTTCGTGTATTTACCTCTGTAATTCTGCATGACACATTTTTGTTCTTCTTTCCTAACTTACCCATGTTAGATTTTCGTCTTCAGTTTATACTTGTGCCAGATGAGTATGTAAGTCTCATAAGCAAACCATCTATCTCCTCAGCCATTTTAATGTTCACTGTTTTCACAGTTAGAATTCTGTTGTTCAGAGCAAAGCCAAATAACGTGTTTGGATTGCACTTTCCTTCTTGAATAGTATTTTATTCTAATGTTAATGATTGCGTCATTGTTTTCACTACTAGAGCTTTCTCTTTCTTATTTTTTCTCCAGTTGCTCCATGTAAAAATTTTCATGTTTATATGGGTAAAAGTTTTTTCAATTAAAATGTTGAAACATATCAAGTCATCTCCCTTTTCCCCTGCCTCCTGGAGCCTTCCACCTTAACGCTGCAATCTGAATGGTTCCTCTTTCGTCTGCTCTGCAATTGTTCTCCTGAAATGCCCCTTCCCCTCTTTTCTGAGTAGCTTCTCTGTATCCTCCATCACTTTTCTCTCCTGTTTTACCCCTTTCTTCAGCTAGAGTCCTCAGTAGTCTCCTGACACATGTGGAGGTACCTTTTTTGAGACACTGAATGTCTGTAAATACCTTTGTTTTCTCTGACACTTGACTGGTATTTTGGCTGGGTATAGCATTTTAAGTTGGAACCCTGATAATCTGAAGGCATTGTTCTACTGACTTACTGTTTCTACTGAAAAATACAACAGCATTATTTCTAATTATTTTTTGTCTGTGACCTGTTTCATACTCCTTCCGGCTTCCCACCTGTCATAAACTTTAAGATCTTCTATTTATCTCTGAAAGTTCATGGTGATATTTTACGAAAGAAGCCTTTTGTCTTTCATTATTGTGTGTACTCAACAGGCAGATTTATGTCATTTAGTACCAGAAATTTTTCTGAGTGTTTCTCTGATAATTTCCTTCCCCTGTTTTCACTATGTCTGTTTAGAAGGTTTATTAATAAGACATTGCAACCCCTAGATTAAACATCTGAGTCCCTCAGTTTTCTCCACATACACCGTTTTTTATTGTATTGTCATTTTGCCCCATAATCTGGAAGATTTTCTCAACTTTACCTTCAAACTCATGTAATTTTACTAGTTATTCTACGAAAAATAAGTTAACTTCCCAGAGCGCTTTCTTGTTCCTTGAATTTTTTTTATAGCAGCCTTTTCTCCTCTTTATGGATAACATATTTTATCTTATTTCTCTGAAGATATTCTTACAATTTGAAGCACTTTTCTCCTGATTCCTGCCTACCTTGTTTCCGTGTACTTGTTTATTTGTATTGTATCCCTCACGGCAAAGACTTTTTTCTCGAAAGTCTGGTAATGCTTGGCTGTCTAAGAGGAAGATGCCAAAACATTTCTTGGAATTTCTGTGTGCACGGGCAGGGCTGGTTGATGAGTGAACCTCACTGTAAGGCAGTCAGGTGGGCGGATTGCAGGGCTTTTCGTCTGATTCTGAAGGGCTGAAGAAATGAGAATTGGATCCCTTCTGACCGCTTCCTCATCCTTTATCCCCTTTAATGACGTATCAGGAACTGAACTATAGCCTGTGTTTGGGAAGCCTAATCTAGCATTCAGCAATTTCTGAAGAAATAAGTCACTAACAATATCTGAGGATTTTTCTGTCTTTTACAACCACTTCCTTTAACACCCATTAGCCACTGGAGATGGAAGAAGGGACATTCCCAACCAAGACTTTGGAAGATGAAAGCCCTTCAACTTTGGATGGCATTCTCCAATTTTAAATGGCACTGAAATTTTCAAGTGCCCTAGAGATTCTCAGAAACTGCAGCACTCTACAGATTCTTTGAATTTACTGATTCACTAGAAATTCCATATGGCGAGGATACCAAGTATTCAGAGAAGGAAAAACACAACTTGAATTCAGATAAGGTGTTATGCAGATTTCTCCCTATAGCAGCATGACAGCAGCAAGAACTTGCTTTTATTTTTGAACCTTTTTACGTTGGTCAACGCACGTTTCCTTTTTCACAGCATCTAATATCAACTCTCAAATTGATGACCTCCTTCTGCCATTATTTCTCAATGTCCCAATATAACCTTCTCCATCTGGACATTTTTAAAGATCACAGCTTTCGGTGTGGCTCTGTGCTGTTCATCAATGGCACAGGTCACACAGGGACTGACTGGCCAGGCTGTTCCCTGCACAGAATGTGGTTCTGGAACGCCTGATTACAGAGCTTCACTTATTTTAACTCTCGCTGCTCTGGTCGGGACTCATTTAGGATCTATAAGCCATATTATAAGGGTAAGTTCTAAAAAATTATTACAGCGATGAGCCATTTCATTGCCAAACAGAAATTTTATCTTGAACAACCAACTTCTCTCAATATATGTAGGTTTGAGATTGAATATTCTTTATCACTGGTGCCACTTTCTAGTGAAAACAATATTTATCACTTGTAAGGTTGTGGGGTTTTTAAATCTCTCCGTGACTACTGGAAATAATGTCTTGTGACATAACAATCTAATATTCCACAAGCGACATCATAAATCCTCATCTGTATAAATAGGAAATTTTCACAGTCCTATGATGCTACTGAGAATACGCTCATTCTCTGCTTTTGTCACTCTTTTAATCACCTTTTTTTCTGAGGCTGGGGAGACGGAGCCCTCAGTTGCGCAGAATCATACTTGTTTAAAGAACGTAGACCTTTGCAGCAGGGGAGCCTCAAGCTCACATTAATGCCGATCTAAAAACTATTTTGAAAAAATAAATTTCTAGTGGTCGTTCTAAATTGCCTTTGATCATACTTAAGAAGGGAGATACAATTAATCACGGGAATGTTTCAGTATAATCTTAATTTGAGGGAATCTCAATGAAAAAGTGATCAGCTATTCAATTTTCATTGTGTTGCTTATACAGTAAGTAGCAGATCAGACATAAATAATACACAATATATAAATATTCTGGATATTTCCAGGCTTTATTTTGCACCAAGACATATTCTCACAAATGTGCATTTCAAATATTATAGATACTAAGAACTTTAAAGAAATGGGTAAAGTTTATAATTACAGTGACAGTGAGAAACAAGGGGAAATGTGGACACTTAAATTTTATATCTTTTTGAAAATTTTCCCTTAGTTAAAATATACCTTTAACACAAAGTATAAGCTTGTCAAATATTGTTCTATGATTTCTCACATCATTTATAACAATAGGAAATTGATTAGAAAATATGAAATGGAAAGTAAATCTAAAGTGTAACAAATTCAGAAAAATATTGTCACTTCTAATTGATATAATCAAAATATGTTTTTTAAAATACCACTGATAAATGCTGGCCATAAAATTTTTTTGAATTAACAGGCATCTCTATTAAAATAATAAATATCATTAATTCACCTACCAGATTTGCAATGATGTAATGGTACCCTTTAACGTGTTTTCCAATGGTAATAACCTAACAAAGATAAAGAAACAAATGTAAGTAATGTAAATGTAAAATTACTTCTGTTATGACCTGATTCAGAAAATAAATTTTATCTACTGTGTTTCTTGATAGTCTACAAAGAGTCGTATTTGATAAAATATAATTATCAAATTCAGATAATATTTCTCTCAGAAAAAAGTAACCATACATTTTAGTGCTTTATAAATATTATCTTTCAAGAAGTCAATAACTAAACAAAAGTGATTACCTTGGTTTTGTTAATAGTGAAAATAAGGTTTCAATATTTTAAGAAATGTGAAATCAAAAACGTGTTGAATCCCTAATAAGTCATAATTTTATTCCTACAAAAGCTATTTTTTTTCTTTTCAGTGAAACATAGACAGCTGAACCCAGCATCTGAGATTTTATATTCACAATCTACATTCAAAGATAAACACAGAGTTTATAGCAGTACATGGGTTTTAAAAGAATATTAATAAGCATATAACAGAATTGTTATATAGATCTACAAAATAAAATTCCAATCTTAAGAATCTTGAAACACTTATAGTCTAGTTCTTAAGGCAGCAAAATGTCAGAGAAGCTAATTTCTCTCCACAAATCTAAGTCAAAAATCATGGCACAAGTAGTCATTTGGCAATGCTCCCAACAGTTTTGGACATTATTGTATCACCTGGACTCTCACTGATCTCTATCACTTATAAAGGGAAGTAGGTAAAATGGCCACGCTGCAGCCCTGGTACTGAGATACTCAAATGTAATTTCTATTTTTAAGAAAATAGTCACACTAACGGAAAGCATTAACTGTTATTAAAAATGGAAAAGGTTAGATCCCCTCCCTTACTGAACTGTTTTGGCGGCTTCCCCTTGCTTTTATTAGCGTAATGTATGAAATCCTTCACACACTGTGAAGTTCAGGCCCACCTTCTCACTCTCTATACTAGAGCCACATGGCCCTCTTTTCGTTTCTTTGTGCAAAAAGAGCTTCTTTCCGTCACCTCAGGGCTTTCATAGATCCTGTTTCCTCTGCTTGCAAAGTTCCCTCCACACCATACCCTTTGTCTCTTAAGGCACAGTGAATCTCAGCCCAGTGTTACCTCCTAGAAGACTTCCCTCCTTCATCCCAGGCAAAGTCAGATGCTCCAAAGCAACACATTCAGTCAAAGAGCAAGGGGAGGGCCAGATCCTAGAAGGATTCCACCATATGTTACTCTGATAGTCTAACATGGTCACAAATTTGGAAGGCAGTTAGGCTTATCTTATTTTTTAACGTATTTTTTTGTAACACAACTAAATTGCCTTTTCCAAGAAAATGAATATTCTGTGTTGAAGGGAGAATTTTGAAGAAAGATGTCCTCCTGAATGAAAAATATATTAATTAGCATCAGCTGAACTGAGCCGGTCATGCCCCTCATATTTCCTACAGGCATCTGTTGATTGTGCTCATTGGTCATTCTACTTTCATAATCGTGCATGTTTTCCTTCTGGGAATTCAGAAAAAACACAGTATTAATGGTGCTACCAGAAGTAGAAGTAGTTGAGTTTAGTGTTCATTGAGAAAAAGGAGAAATATGAAGAATGGTCTAGCCTTACTTCTCTCTAAGAATTAGTATCAGCCATACCATCATATCTTCGCTTTATGGAGCCATTAGTATTGCATTAACTAGTAAATTTATGTTAATTTCTAAGTGTTTTTGATGTCTGAGTCCTTTAGCCACCTAATCACAACTAGAAATAAGTGTCTCTAAAGTTTTATTGAATGATAAAATACTCATAGACTAACAGCGTTTAATTATATTTCTAACTTTAAGCAATGATGAATATAAAGTTTCATCTCATCTCCATTCTCTTGACAGAGTGAGTAAGTCAATAGTGTTTCCGTTTCTTGAAATGTACCTCAACCCCACTTTCTGCCTGGTAAACTCTATTCCTTGAAGGCCTACCATGATCTCCCAATCGAAATTATTTTTTCTGCAATTTTTTTTTCTCATAACATCCTGTTCTGTTCATTCATAGTATTACCATTACTATAACTGCATATTAATGTAACTATGAAACATCATGGCTATTCACCTTGATGGGCATGTCTGTTCTGTTTAACACTACATCTTGGATCTCCTGCAGTGCCTGTCTGGTAAGCATCAGACACTCAGGGAAATTCACTGAACAAACAACTGGAGGAATCCAAGCCAGCCAGCCAAGCAGTACCCATGTGTGACCCATTCATACATCTTCCCACCCCTGTTAAGACAGGTACTTCCTCCTGCATGCTCTTAGACCACATTGCATTACAACTTGTAATACTGCAGTGTTTATTGTGTGTGCACATTTTCCTTCCCCTTTAAACAATGAATTCAGAAGGTAAAGTCAAGACCCTTACCTTTCTTGGCATCCCTCATTCCAGATACATACAATGTCCTCAATAAATCCACACACTCACATAATACATTCAAATAAAATATATGTGCAAAATACTGTGTACATTTTGAATGGATGTCCATATGGACATTTATTTAATCACGATCATATATTTGCTACAAAAAATTTCATTCCGGGCTTCCCTGGTGGTGCAGTGGTTGAGAGTCCGCCTGCCGATGCAGGGGACACGGGTTCGTGCCCCGGTCTGGGAGGATCCCACATGCTGCGGAGCGGCTGGGCCCATGAGCCATGGCCGCTGAGCCTGCGCGTCCGGAGCCTGTGCTCCGCAACGGGAGAGGCCGCAGCAGTGAGAGGCCCCCATACCGAAAAAAAAAAAAAAAAAAATTTCATTCCATGAAATAATGCCATTTGCAGCAACATGGATGGACCTAGAGATTATCATACAAAGTGAAGCAAGTCAGACAGAGAAAGACAAATATCGTATAATATCACTTATATGTGGAATCTAAAATATGACACAAATGAACGTATCTATGAAACAGAAACAGACTCATAGACATAGAGAACAGACTTATGGTTACCAAGCGGGAGAAGGGGTTAGGGGAGGGAAGGATTGAGTTTGGGATTAGCAGATGCAAACTATTGTATAAAGAATGGATAAACAAGGTCCTACTGTATATCATAGGGAACTATATTCAATATCCTGTGATAAATCATAATGGAAAAGAATATAAAAAAGAATGTATATATGTGTGTCTGCATATATACATATATGTGTGTGTGTATATATATATATATATATATATATATATCTGAGTCACTTTGCAGTACAGTAGAAATTAACACAACATTGTAAATCAACTATGCTTCAATAAAATAAATTTTTAAAAAATTCCATTCCACTCATGCAGCTTAATATCATCAAAACAAGCAACCCAATCAAAAAATGGGCAGAAGACCTAAATAGACATTTCTCCAAAGAAGACATACAGATGGCCACGAGGCACGTGAAAAGATGTCCACCATTGTTAATTATCAGAGAAATGCAAATCAAAACTACAATGAGGTATCACCTCATGCCAGTGAGAATGGCCATTATCAAAAAATTTACAAACAATAAATGCTGGAGAGGGTGTGGAGAAAAGGGAACCCTCCTGCACTGTTGGTGGGAATGTAAATTGATACAGCCACTATGGAGAACAGTATGGAAATTCCTTAAAAAACTAAAAATAGAACTACCATATGACCCAGCAATCCCACTACTGGGCATATACCCTGAGAAAACTATAATTCAAAAAGAGTCATGTACCCCAATGTTCACTGCAGCACTATTTCCAATAGCCAGGACATGGAAGCAACCTAAGTGTCCATCGACATATGAATGGATAAAGATGTGGCACATATATACAATGCAATATTGCTCAGCCATGAAAAGAAACAAAATTGAGTTATTTGTAGTGAGGTGGATGGACCTAGAATCTGTCATACAGAGTGAGGTAAGTCAGAAAGAGAAAAACAAATACCATATGCTAACACATATATATGGAATCTAAAAAAAAAAAAAAATGGTACTGATGAACCTAGTTGCAGGGCAGAAATAAAGAGGTAGACCTAGAGAATGGACTTGATGACATGGGGTGGGAGGGCGAAGCTGGGGCAAAATGAGAGTAGCATCGACATATACGACCGAATGTAAAATATTTAGCTAGTGGGAAGCAGCTGCATAGCACAGGGAGATCAGCTCAGTGCTTTGTGAGCACCTAGAGGGGTGGGATAGGGAGGGTGGGAGGGAGACACAAGAGGGAGGGGATATGGGGACATGTGTATGCATGTGGCTGATTCGCTTTGTTGTACAACAGAAACTAACACAGTATTGTGAAGCAATTATACTCCAATAAAGATCTATTAAAAAAGTAAAATGGATAACCAACAAAGACCTACTGTATAGTACAGGGACCTCTGCTCAGTGTTATGTAACAACCTAAATGGGAAAATTATTTGAAAAACAATAGATACATGTATATACATAACTGAATCACTTTGCTGTACACCTGAAACTATCACAACATTTCTAATCAACTATACTCCAATATAAAATAAAAAGTTTAAAAAAAAAGATTAAAAAAAATTCCATTCCATATCGTCCCAGTTTCTTTTGTAGTTTCTCTCTTCTAGTTTTGGAAATAATTATTTTCATATAGGCTTTCAGCAACTTGTATTATGATGAGTCATGAATGCCTAAATTTTTAAAACAAAGACTAAGAACTATTATCAAAATTCAGTTTTAATGAGAACCTCCTCTGAAATTCAAATGAGTTGTTAGGCTCCCATTTGAACAGAGGCCTTCGGGTTAAAGACAATCCCAGCTTCCTCTCCGGAGACAAGAATCAAGACTGTTCTACTGAAATGTTGACCTCTCTGATATAAAACATTTAGTTTGTTGTCATAACAAGCTAGTTTTATTCAGTTATTCAATATTTCATGAGAGATCCATTTTGTATATCTTAGGCCCTGTATTATTCTATAACAATTAAGGGTTCATCAAGGTTTATGTTTGCAAAATGCTTTGTTTTACAGATTAGTGAATCTAATTTTCTCCTCAAAGCCTAAGAAGGGCCAAGATATGCATACTTAATTGTGTATTTTTCCTCCAATCCTATACTATTCCAAGGAATAATTTTATATACATACATTTGTGTATGTAAGTGACATACATAAACATATAACATATATATAATTATTCCAAGGAAAATATTATAAATGTACATTTTCAGCTGGAAAAGAAGCAGAAACCAGTGGAGGAGGCCTTAGGCAGTAAATCCTGATGCTTTTTAGCACCAGCTCTGGTCACCTACCCTACCTGCATAACATAGTGGATTTTATTTCTATCGTGTGGAAATCACTTCATGGCCGTCCCATCCTGAAAGATCTTAAAAGGAAGCAAGGTGATGTGGTGAGCACAGATATCTCTGGTATCATATTATTCTTTAAAATAATGCACATTAATACATCTAGTTTACTTTTCAAGCAGCAAGGACTGCATATATCACTCCTACATATTTTTTTTCATAGATTAATAGTTTCACAGTGACACAAAATCTACCTACTCAGGAGGAAAAAAATTACTTCTTGGAAAAATAAATACATGCTTTTTCTGAAGACCGAAATCCACTCCGACAACAATCCAGGTTTTGCACACCACACTATATCCTAATGTTTGAAGTACTCCACGTCTTGCCGAAGAATCCATGAATTACTCACTTTTCCCTTAGGACCCAGACTATTTTCACTTCATGCCTGCCCATTTCTTTCTCTCTTAACAGCTCAAAAGAACTGAATTTTAAATTTCCACTTCAAAATTTAGGACAACACGACAGACCACACGATCAGGACCTGTATATTGCATACAGGTAATGGTTCGTGTGACGTGCCAGCACTGCTGGGGACGCCCTGCTCTTGCTGAGTGAAGCCAGGGAGAAGGTCACCGCTGATCCTTGCCGGGTCCTCCACGGGCCCTGGGGAAACAACCTGCTGCTCAAGCAGCGCCCCGAAACGCTCCCTGCAAACGCCGAGGCTGCACGCACGCGCTCGATTGGGCGCCCTAGGAAACAGGCAGGAGCCCACCTGGTCCACGATGTCGTTGACTTTGTCCCGCTCACAGTCCAGGATGACCCGCCGCTCCTTCTTTAGCTCCAGATCCTGGAAGAGCGAGCGGTAGGTCTCATCTTTCTTGTCATTGTTGATGTTCCCCACGTTGATAGCAGTCACTTGCCACTTCTTTTCGGCAGCGGAATCCAGCACCGCCTGCAGGGTGGACAAGCCTAGGAAAGCAGAGAGACAGGGGGGCTGATGGCAAAAGGCTCGACTAACGGAGAAGCGCGCTGCGAAACTGACACGCATCTGGAAGGCTGCTACTTTTCTGCAACGAAGGGATACTGACGCCTCTGAAGAGCGACAGCTACGATCCTTCGCAACACCCGCTCGTTGCCACTTCGCATCCAGAGCTCTTTCCTCTACCTGGGAAAACTGTACCCCCTTCATTCGGGCTTCTCAGCTGTTTTCTTTTGGACATTACCAAAGTGTGGTGTTTTAATACCTCTGGGGTTTGGGGGGTTTTGTTTGTTTGGCCACACCGTGCAGCTTGAGGGATGTTGGTTCTCCAACCAGGAATTGACCCCGTGCCCTCCGCAGTGAGAACGCCCAGTCCTAACAACTGGACCGCCAGGAAATTCCCTACCTCTGGTTTTAATGAAATCAAAGGACATCCATTCTTTCTTGTATAGAATAGAAAAAAATATTTCTTTATATATGACACGCTATCATTTCACATTATTATCCTGAAGACGGTGAGTCTATTTTCAGTGAGATGAATCTAGGTGGGTCTATGCGAGTCTGAAAACCAGTCATCTCTGAAGCTGCTCGATTTCCTCCTATCGTTTTCTGGTCGGCAGTTGTTGTTATTTATTTATTTTTTTCCCTCAGCCTCTGTTATATCATTTTTGTTACTGGGACTAATCCTGTAGAAATTAAATGTTCACCTATTAACCACATGGTAGCAGTTAGTTTTCTAGTACACATTGGTTACACTTACTTAACTTCCCAAATGTGAGACCACTTTACTTGTCATTAGTAACTTTGTTTATAGCATCATACGACTTAGGTCATATCGAAAATTGTATTTTTGTTTTTAATTGGTCACACATTGCCTCATATGTAGGATTGGGAGGGAAAACAACTTGGGAACATCTTTCCTAAAGTTAATGCTGCAGTTTAGCACTTGGAAAGCTAGTATATAGACTTGTCTTCCATGTCACTTCAACTCTTCACAGCCAACCCAAATTCATCATTTCTATGAAGAGCTTAATGAACAACAAAAATCAAGGCTCCTAAAAGAATTCAGAACTCATCACATCATCTTCTTTATTGCAGAAAGACAAGAATATTGGACCCTTTTTACCCATAAAATCTGGGGTTTCCCTAATGTGAACACATGACTCTAGAAGCTTAATTCATGTTCTAAACTTTATTGAAATCTATTTATCACAGCAAAAAATATGCGTATTCTAAATGTTGTTGAAAATTACCTGAGCCTGGAAAATATCATTAAAATTCTCATTGATTCCATATTGCCAAGGGTATATAAGATGAGCCTAGAGCACCTTGTGGCCCCCCAAAGCAGGAAGCTCTCCAAAACTATCAGCCTCGTGTCAAAAGACCCAGGAGCAAATTTGATGAGAATCACTTTAAACAGAGATGACGCAGTTGGAATAGCAATAAAAATAATAACTGCAGAAGGCTTAAATACATACATTTTCTAATCCATAGATTAGTAATGATATTTAAGAAAAATATCTGATTGCCTTTGATGGATGCTAAGGAGACAAGCTATTATTTTGAAAACTGGTAAATAAAGGTAAAGAAACAAGCGTTTTCCCACCTTTCCTATATGAACTCTACTCAGGGTAATAGTTCATTAAGGGACGGGTTTTTTGGAAAAACTCCAGCTAATAAATGAGGAACGAATATAGATTCAGAATTACAACCAATCTTGTAACACCTTGTGAATTAATGACTCAAGGCAAGAACCGTTAACTGCCGCTAACAAAACAAAAAGAGAGATGCGTAGAAGTTACGTGCCTTCAAATGGGGATACTCAACACCACCTATGAAAGATTCATGCCAAGAAGTGAACGTGAACCTCAGCAAGGATCTAGATCTAATTACCCTTTTATAACGAATACATGGCAAAGAGTAATATGTTAATCAAAGTCCAGACTGTGGGAATCTCTACATTACCTTATAAAAGCCTAAAGAGATATGTTAACCAACTGGATATGTGGACCTCACTTTTATCCTGATTCAAACAAACTGTGAAAAAAAAAACAGATGCTGCTAGTAATGAATTACTGTTAACTTGTCTATATATGATAATGATATTGTAGTTATATTTAAACCAAGAGAATTGTTCTTTCAAAATATAAACTGAAATATTTATAGCTGAAATAATAGGATGTCAGTTATTTGCCTCAAAATAATGGTCAGGGGCTTCCCTGGTGAGGCAGGGGTTGAGAATCTGCCTGCCAATACAGGGGACACGGGTTCGAGCCCTGGTCTGGGAGGATCCCACATGCCGCGGAGCAACTAGGCCCGTGAGCCACAAGTACTGAGCCTGCGGGTCTGGAGCCTGTGCTCCACAAAAAGAGAGGCCGCAATAGTGAGAGGCCCGCACACCACGATGAAGAGTGGCCCCCGCTTGCCGCAACTAGAGAAAGCCCTCGCACAGAAACGAAGACCCAACACAGCCAAAAATAAAATAAATAAATTTTTAAAAATAAATAAATAATAATAATTGTCAGGAGCAGGATAGAGATAAAGCAAGTTTCCTCTTACCCTTCACTAATAAAGCTGGCTTAAGTGTCCTTTCAGGTCTTCTTCAGGACACATTATTCTGTCCATGTTGTTATTTTAAATATTTCATAATGAAAATTGAAAATAATTTACTTTTATTTCAAACCGAAAAGTCGAACGATAAATTAAACTTGAAATGAATTTTGTGGGGTTTTTTTTGGGCAAAACAACAAAATTCGTTTCCTCCATCCAGTCTTGTAACAAAAAATACAGGGTACTCAAGAATTACTCAAGGGATAACTTAAACAGAGACCACATGCCATTGTCAAAAATCTATTAATGATAAAACTTCTTTTAAAAACTTCACAGATCACCTATGATTTCCGTTCACTGTAAGTAAATTAAATCCTTCCAGGATGCATTCGAAGTCCTTTTCCCGTTTTTCATCATCAGTGAAGACAGAACCAAAGTTGATCATCATGATCGACGCAACAGCTATCAACGTGCTTGAGAACACTTATTAAGTTTATTCAGTTTTTTTTCCAAGTAGGAAAAAAAGCTAATTTTCTAAACCTTTTTCACTGTCAAAGGTCCTACTTTGCCACATTCCAGTCATGATGCGACTCTTCCTTGTCACCTCTTTAAAACAACACATCCATGGGTGGTGTTCTACATACTACATATTACCATACAGCACTTATACGTGAGCTTCCTTTCTTCCAGGTAATCAATCATTTCATGTTGCTTTCATTTAACTATGAACTTAACCACATACCAAGTTAAAGTTTCAAGTGGTGATGCTCTTGACATTCTGTCCTATCCTTTAACACATATAACAAGAAATTTTAAATATAAATGCCAACGTATAAAGGAATCTCAAGTGATATTTCTAACTTAACATGTATTGGCAGTTCACCTCGTCCAAAATATGGAGAGGATATATATATATAAAATCAATAAAATGCATTTAAAGAAAGAGCTGATTCAAACTCATCCATTTTATGTATCAAAAAATAACTCACAGTTGGTGTGGATTCTGTTATGAAAACTCTTAGAACTAATATTGTGTAACCTATGAAACCTAAAAAAAAATACATCCATTTATTAAGATGCTAAACTGCCCAAGTGGTACGTAATCAGACAATGAATTTAGTTTCATCAGAAGACACTGAATATTATTCAGTTATCTCCTAAGGACAGCCAGAAATAATTCACCAACCATGGCATGACCTGTCTCACATTTTGAAAAGACTGCTGTCCCATGCTTATTAATCAATATTCTCCGATTTGTTTTATTTTTGGAAGTAGCAACGGACTCTCTCAAATACTTTCTCAACTTGCTCTGCCCCTTTCCTATAACTAAGAGTTTTCTATTATGTCTGGTTAGTTTAAAATTAATAGATCATTTTAAAATTTAAAAAAATCACTGAAAATGCACATCACAAATAGTAAGGTGAAATTAAATTATTCATACACAACACAAACTGATGCTCTTAGCCTCTTGGTAACATATTCCAATTAGGAGAGAAAGTATTACCTCTTTCCCTTCCACACAAACTAGCCTAGAAGTATCTTTATAAATACACTCATCCCTTAATTCAGAATATAAACTTGTATGGACACTGGGAATTCTATGTAAGTATTGGTTTGTTTAAAAACATTAGTAGCTGGTTATTCAACTCTAATATCTGTACCACTAAATCAGGACATTTATATCCTGGTTTAATTTCTTACTATTTTATTGCTTATGACAAAGAGAACTTGAGATATACCGTTGTTCATCTACAAATAGAAAAAAAAATTGGAAAATTAACTGCTCTTCCTAAGAAATATATTTAAAATATATTCTGAAAAACCTCAAGAAGGGCTTCCCTGGTGGCGCAGTGGTTGAGAGTCCGCCTGCCATTGCAGGGGACGCAGGTTTGCGCCCCGGTCCGGGAGGATCCCACATGCCGCGGAGTGGCTGGGCCCGTGAGCCATGGCCGCTGAGCCTGCGCATCCGGAGCCTGTGCTCCACAACGGGAGAGGCCACAACAGTGAGAGGCCCGCGTGCCGCAAAAGAAAAAAAAAAAAAAACCTCAAGAATATGACAGGAGTATAAAATTCAGTTCTACACTCTACTAAATGCTCAGACTTCTGGATAAAATAAAGACTAGCTAAAGTACTGCTACTTACTTCTGTATTATGTTACTTCTTCGAGTGCCTAATTGTTGCTGGACTAGTTACAGCTGTACACCCTATTTATAAGCTGACACTCTCCCTAAAACTCTCTCCAAGAACCATCAGTTGTTCACAGTCGCATCTTAAGCTACTGCTCCTAAGCCTGTGACAAAATTACAGAAAAACCTTCAGCCCTGAAACAGGTGGAGTCTAATGCCTCAGTTTGCACGTTAATAGGTGGAATTAAAAGTGACTACTGCATATAGGTATATTTCACTCAGACCATGTCTTTCTTCTTGAAAATATTTTTTGTTCCATTTAAAATTCACAGCCCTTATTCATCTTTCAGGCACAGAAATTAATACTTTATGATCACTAAATCACAGCAGCACGTCTAGGCCAGATTAGATTAACATATATTTCCCTCACTGACTTTCTCAGGAACATCATAAAAGCAATTTATAATCTGGAAGCATTTTTATTCCAGGCATGATGCCTTTTTTGAACTGGAATCCATGTGCCTTTCCTTCAGGGGACGAATAGTGTGGTTCAAAGTTAAAACCGAGTTATAAAAGCATTAGTTCTGGTTTTACCAACTGTCTACAGAAATGTATGACCTTACCTTATGAACACTGACGCAATAAATAAAAACCACATTTTGATTAAGTCCTGGTTCAAATGTAGTACATGTGAATCCAAAGACAAACCTATATTGAATGGAGTAACATAGGCAACCCCATGATTCTATATCTCCAAGGTGTTGAGAATCCATCTACCTACTCTCCCTGCCATCTACCTCCTCTGTCCGGAACTTTTAGGAAGGGTGTTGGGTTATCCATTGAGGAGTGCCAGGCTGCTGCCACATGACTGGGATAAAGAGAAGACACCAGCATTCCTAAAGGGTCACACGGCACCAGGTGAACAGTTTCAGCAATCCTCTCACCGGTAAACCTGGAATAGTCAAAAGCCTATACAAAGATCAGGACGCATCCATGTCTTCCCTCGTCTACAAGTGGGATGTAGTCTCCTGGACTTGCTGCTCGGCCTTTGGATGGATAGCTGGAATCGGGAAAGGTTTCATTGGCAGTCCTAGTTAAAACCAGTGCAAAGAAGAAGCATAGAAAAACTGCGTCCTTTTCATCTAGCTTGTATTCAGTGCAGAATGTTGGACAGCCATTCTCATGCTTGGGCTATTCAAAAGAACATCAATTCATATAGTTAGAAATTAAAATTTAACAGCATGTTTACCTGATCTAGACTCTCAGAAAATTAAAGATTATTAAAAACAAATCCTTACGGTCAAGGACCTGGAAAGAGTGCCATATCAAAAACAGACAAAACTCTTTGAAATTGAGGCACATGGAGACATAACTTGAAAGATCAAATCATGGAGCCTATTTTTCAAAGCGCTCATAATATAGTAAGGGCACAGATTCATTCTCAAGTCGTGTAACACAAAAACAAGGAGGTACTTCCTTAAAGTGTAAGAGAAGTGGGTTAAGGACCATAGGGCGAAAAAAACAGTTCATGTGGCAAATGTATGAATAAACGTTTTAAAATGTGATATGACAGCAAAGCTATAACAACTGTAATTAGTAAGAAAAAATCAGAGAGCAAACACGCCATTTCCACGAGTCAAGTAAAACATTACATAAGGGTCTTTTGCCAGTATCTTGAGTCTTACACATTTATCTCTGAAAATAGATTCAGATGAAAAGCCAGTGTGATACTCTTCATATTAAAACATGAGTATCCATTTGAAAATATCTTGAAAATGTATCCATAATGTCAGTTCTGGCTTTAATATATAATTACTTAATGTTATCACTGTAATGTTGACCTCTCCACAGATGCACTCGAACTCAAATCAATTTGTCTAATTTAATGATTGGAGATTATCACACCATTTCAATTTCATTTAATATTCATAAAGTGTTAATAAAATCATTAAAGATGTGTCAGGTTCTTTTCACAAGTACATAAGTCCATCCATCATCATCCGATCCATAGTGACGCTGCAGTGTGTCCCTAAAGTGAAAACACCGCCTTGCACCTAGTCAAAGAGTAGAGAGAACTCACCTCTGATCCTTCAACTTAGCAAGCAAGATCCAGGTTCTAATACCATCTCAAACTTAAAATACACAGATGCTCAACTCATTCAGTTATTAATGCTCTTTATTGACATCAACTCTGTGCTAGCATTATCTTAAGCGCTGTATGTAAAGTTAGGTGTAGTCGGTACTGCCAGGGCATCGCCTTCCTGGGCTTAGAGCCAGACCTTAAATTAAAAGAATAAAGCTTAGTCTGTGTGATTCAAACAGTCCCTAGAATATACTGGGAGCTCACTTCTTGGGTGAAAGAATGAACATCAATATTAATTATAACTTGTGATAAGTACTATGTAGGGAAAGAAAAGATTGCTTTGAGAGAAGATAACAATACGAAATGCACCTCTGCGGGAATGTTATATAAACTAAGACCTGAAGGAGAAAAATTTAGAAGTCTGTGCAGAGATTCAAGGTGAAAGAATTTGGCGCACCTGAGAAAGTAAAAGAATATTCGTGAGATGGGTTTAGCCTAGTGAGTGAGAAAGGCAGTGGTATAAGTGGGCAGGAACCAGATACTACAACACCTTACAGTCATGTTAAGAAATTTCAGTTTTATCCTCATTATAACGAGGAGCCACTGAGGTATTTTAAGCAAAGGAGCAATGTGGTCAATAAAGCATTTAAAAGTATTCAAAAAATAGAGCTACCGTATGATCCTGCAATCCCACCCAGAGGAAACCATAATTTGAAAAGATACACACACCTCAATATCCATTGCAGCACTATTTACAATATGCAGGACATGGAAGCAACCTAAATGTCCATCAACAGAAAAATGGATAAAGAGGATGTGGTACATATATACAATGGAATATTACTCAGCCCTTAAAAAGAATAAAATAATGCCATTTGCAGCAACACGGATGGACCTAGAGATTATCATATTCAGCAAAGTAAGTCAGACGAAGAAAGACAAATATATGCTATCACTTGTAATGTGGAATCTGAAAAGATGATACAAATGTACTTATCTACAAAACAGAAACAGACTCACAGACATAGAAAACAAACTTATGGTCACCAAAGGGGAAAGGTGGAGGGGAGGGATAAATTAGGAGTTTGGGGTTAACATGTACACACTACTATATATAAGATAGATAAACAACAAGGACCTACTATATAGCACGGGGAACTCTACTCAATATCTTGTAATAACCTATAATGGAAAAGAATCTGAAAAAGAATGGATATATGTATATTATAACTGAAGCACTTTGCTGTACACCTGAAACTAACACAACATTGTAAGTCAACTATACCCCCATATAAAACAAAATTAAATTAAAAATAAATAAAAGCATTCAAAACTTCTGGCTCCTTTACGGAAAGTGGATTGAAGAGAAACAAGTACAGAAATGGAAGGATGAAGGATGAACACATGGGGCTGTCCTGTCCTGGAGTCATGACAATGAAACAGAAGAGCGGCTAGAAGTAAAAGACGTTTAGATGGTAGAAATCCTATGAAGAGGAGACAAGAGTTAAGGAGGACGTAGCAGAGGGCAAGAGGAAGATGATGATAAGCCCTGTATCTCATTTATCAGAAGGATGGGCAGAGGGCCATCCAGCACACCGGAATCCGTATTTACTCTCAGCTGTTCTGTGTTTGAGTTGTTCACTCCCCATGTGTACAGCAAGGCTCTCCCTTGTCAGAGCAGCGGGAAAGTTGTTGGCAGTCTTTCTTCTCAGTGTCTATAGTTCTGACTGGCTTTTCCACGGAGCCTTTTCATTCTCAGGACTGGAGGCCGGGACAGGGAATCAGACACCAGGCTGGAGCATGCTAGGCTGTGATTGCTGTAGCCAATGTCTCCAGACTGATCGTGGCAGAGGGCTGGCAGCTGGCTCCCCGCTTGGCCGCCCTCGCAGGTAAGCAAGGTGCCCTCTCCTGGTAGAAAGAGGCTTCTGGTTTTCACATGAACATTTAAAGCAAGTTGCTTTGTGGACGGGCTGGTATCTATTAGGTACTCTGGCAATGGTGGTTGTCAATACTTTTCAGTCTGTGGGTGGATACTCTCTCGAGAAAAATCATCTACGTTCATGTGCACAAAATGTTCATTCGATGTTACAAAGTACACAGACCCACTGAAGCTGAATCACAGACCCAGGAATGGTTAGAAATATCTGAAATTCTATGACACGTAAGTCAATCAGGTCCGCTAATACCAAACTTCACCACAAATGATGCGGGAAACACAAAGGAAGGACCCTTACCCCTGAAATAAAAACTAATAAAATGAGCCAAGACTCTAATCCAAAGCGTCTCCTCGTAAATAGCTGTAGAAGAGCTGTGACAAAGCACAGGTCTGCTGTCAAAAGACCTGAGTTCAGCTGAACCACACGTGGGTGGCTCATGAAAAAATCAACTTCTCTGAGATTCAGGGATCTCATTCTAAAGCAGGGTTAATAACAACGCTCCCTGCCTGATAAAATCTTTGCATGTGGAAATATTTAATGTCTATAAATTTCTGTAGACGTTCTTATTTATAGATTTATTCAACTCTTACTTAAACCAGTTTTCAAGGCCGTCACTTCACTGACCCTGGACTGGGAATACAGTCATCCTAGGGTCTTAGCTGCTGGTACCAGAAAGTGCTTTGTGCCTTACAACTGAACATTCGGGCGTTGTGTGAACACAATCTGTCTCTGTAAATGGTACATCCACAACGTTTTTGCTTGTTTGTTTTACTCTAAATATGTTACCCAGGTTTTGAATTGCATCACTCATTTACACAGCATAATTAAGGCAAGTTACCCTTGGACTTCAACACACTTACATAGCCCTATAAAGTCACACGGAAGTATCAAGTGTGGGCACTGAATCTGACCCATTACAAAGGGAGAAGGATATTGTCACTTACCTCTGTCACTGTCATAGAGGTATGCAAACTTGTCCCATTGGTAGTACTCAATCAAGCTGAGAAGTGCTCCTTTGAGGTCTGGTCGCATCTGAATGACAAATGGATGGGTACCATCTGTCGGGAAGCTGGGAGTGATGAAGGATACATGGAGCGTCCCACAGAATGACGTGATGGTGTTTACAGACTTCTTGTCATAAAATCCAAAAATTGCATATACTCCTCTTGAAAACTGGGAGCAGACTAGAAGAACAGGGGAAACAGAAAGGATAAATCACATGCATTTGCTTGAAAGTAAATGCCCTTTTGCATAAAATACAAAAGAATCAACGTATTGAAAAATACAGAGAGTTGATATCAATAATTCATCAAATTTTTGAGCGCTTATTTACTTAACACCCCACTTGAGGAATTCAAAGAATTATAAAGCATTAAAAAATAATTCTGGCTATGGGACTACATGAAACTTAAAAGCTTTTCCACAGTGACAGAAACTGTCAACAAGTTTGAAAAGGCAGCCTACTGAATGGGGGAGGAGATTTTCAAATCCTACATCTGATATGGGGTTAATATCCAATATGTACAAATAATTCGTACAACTCAACTTCAAAAACAAAAACAACCCAATTAAAAAATGGGCAGAGGACCTGAACAGACACTTTTCCCAAGAAGACATACAGATGGCCAACACATACATGAAAAGATGTTCCACATCAATAATCATCAGGGAAATGCAAATCAAAACCGCAACGCGCCATCACCTCACACGTTAGAATGGCTGTCATCCAAAAGACAACAAATAACACATGTTGGCAAGATATGGAGAAAGGGGAACCCTCGTGTACTGTCGGTGGAAATGGAAATTGGTGCAGCCACTATGGAAAACATTACAGAGGTTCCTCAAAAAATTAAAAATAGAACTACTGTACAATCCAGCAACTCCACTTCTGGGTATTTTTCTGAAGAATAAAAAACCCACTAATAATGTACCCTAATGTTCATAGCAGCATTACTCACAATAGCCAAGACATGGAAGCAACCTAAGTGCCCATCAATAGATGACTGGGTAAAGAAGACGCAGTGTATGTACACAGGGGAATATTACTCAGGTATAAAAAGAAAAAACTCTTGGATAGACCTAAAGGATATTGTGCTAAGTGAAATAAGTCAGACAGAGAAGGCAAATCGTGTATGCTTTTATTTCTATGCGGATTCTAAAAAACGGACAAACAAAAAAGAATAAACATAACAAAACAGAAACGGAGTCATAAATACAGAGGACGAACAGATGGTCACCAGAGAGGAGGTGAGGGGGTGAGTGAAACAGGTGAGGGAGCTGGAGAAGGACAAACTTCCAGTTTCAGAATAAATCAGTCACGGGAATGAAACGTACGTTGTGGGGAATATAGTCATTAATACTGTGTATGGTGACAAACAGTAACTAGACCTATCTTGGTGATCATTTTGTAATATACAGAAATAACGAATCATTGTGTTGTGCACCAGGAACTAACAGAGTGCTGTTGGTCACTTACACTTCAAAAACAACACTGATGTGTATAAAATGGATGACTAATAAGAACCTGCTGTATAAAAAAATAAATAACATAAAATTTTAAAAAAAACCAACAAGCAAACTCATAGAAAAAGAGATCAGATTTGTAGTTATCAGAGGTGAAGGCTGGGGGAGAAGAAACTGGATGAAGGTAGTCAAAAGGTACGAAATTCCAGTTCTACATGATAAATAAGTACTAGGGATGTAATGTACCGCGTGATAAATGTAATTAACACTGCTGAATGTTATATATGAGAGTAGTTAAGAAAGTAAACCCTAAGACTTCTCATCACAAAGAAAAATTTTTGAATTTTTCTTTTATTTTGTAACTATATGAGATGAATGTTCACTAAACTTATTGTGATGATCATTTCATGATGTATGTAAGTCAAATCATTATGCTTCATGCCTTAAACTTATACAGTGCTGTGTGTCAATTATAACTCAATAAAACTGGAAGAAAAAAAAGAATATATACACATTCTTATTTAACAAGCCATGGAAGTATAAACATATTTTAGGACAGCCCCATAAAAAAAAGAATACAAGTAAAAATCATTAGTTATAAAGAACAAACTGCAATTACCTGGGATTTATACATATTCATAATAACTCATTCCTTGTATTATCTGATATTTTTAAAGGCTTTATCGTGCTAATAACTCTTTTATATACAAGATCGGCGCGCTCATGAAAAGTTCTAATGCTGAGCAAAACCTCTTTAAGAGAAGATGGATGCAGGGCTGGTACCACACACAGAAACATGTCACCCAAAAGGGACATCTCTCACCTTGAGAAACGCAGTCAAGGAGCAATTGTGTGAAGCTCAGAACTCCTATTTTTTTAAGCTTTCCCACGGACTTAACTCATCCGTGTTCTACTCCATGCAACACAAAGAATATTATCAAAATACTTTGGCATAGAATCATCGTTCTTTAAAAAAAAAAAAAAAAAGACAATATTCTATTTGGAAGTCCCCATCACTCCCACAATCCCTTGTTCTCTACCAGTACTTGTATTTCAGTGAAGGACCTTCTCCCAATCCCTCTGCCACAGTCAGACCATCACTAAGTCATGGTCATTCTAATACCTAAATATACTCAAAGGTGGTCCCCTTATTTCTCTCTCCATACCAACCATCCTAGTTCACTGATAGCATATACCATGTATCTTGGGCTTGCCTTGTGGCCTGGCATGGTACATGAACTCATTTATTTCTTATGCTAACCCTCGAGGTAGGAAAGATTATTATTTCCAAATTACTGATAGGAAAATTGAAACATAGGGAGATTAAGTGACTTACCCAAAGTCAGACAGCTAGTAAGAGATGCTGTATTCAAACCCAGACAGGCAGAGTCAGAGTCCACACTCTTAACTAATGGATAATATTGTGTCCCTAACTCGGATTATTGGAATACCTACCCAACTTTCCTCCTTCAACCAATTATGCGCCTTCCATTCACTTCTCCACAATATAACCAGAATAATTTTTTGAAACACAAATTTGATCCTATCTCTCTGAGAAGTAAGGGTTGCTTTGTCCAAGAATAAACCCTGCAATGCACAATACAAACCACACGTGGCACAGCGCTTAAGACAACCAAGTCTGGTCAACCACATGCTTTGAGGGAATGAATAGCTGATATCTTTAAATCTCAAAGTTCATTTCGATCCGAAACATGAAAGTCAGCTCTCCAGTAACATAATCTAACGACCCAAAACATAATACCAGGCAACCTTGTAAATTTCTTAAATCTCATTTAAAGGATAAGGCCAATACTATCATATTTCATTTTATTTTACTCACAAAAATAAATGGTCTATAGGAAAAGTAGATTTGTTTAATGAATAAGAGCATTGCTAAAATACATAGATTTGGATAGCCAATTGCAGACAATCAATAAGTGATGGGCAATAATTTTTAATGACTATCATGTGATATGAAATGAAAGGAAAGCCAGATTGGCCAGTTCTCTGAGTGGCCCTTATTCATCAGATGTTTCAATTTTCCTCTAAATATTTATCATCTTCAACTCACTTCTGCCTTTCTAACATAAGACGTTTCCTGGGATTTCTAGGTTATGTCTGTGTAATGGTCGACCGACATCTTTACTAACAATCTTCTGCAGAACAGACTAATATGTCTCAGAAAACAGCTGTATGTATTCCTTTACATTTACTCTAATACTTTAACATAAAGCAAAGATGAGATTCCCGACTTTTATTCATATTTATGTTTTTGTCCTCATCTGAGAACAGATGTTGAAAACCACCTTTAATGTGTTTGACTCTGCTCATTCCTGACTTACATGAGAAATCCCTTTCACTATTCAAACCCTTCTGGGCAAACTCCGCCGTGATTTCTTATTTTATGCACAGATGTATGCATCCTGACGTGCATATCTTAAATCTTAAGCTTGTTCAGAAATTGTTGACTCCATAGGACGTATAAAAATGAGAAGTTGCTCTAAAATGCTCTCTGGGTCTGTTTTATTTCATTTCCTGCAAAGTGTTGGCATGTCGTCTAAAAACTATAGGGATATCAGGCAATATGATTTATTAATGAGACCTCCACATCCATCCTCAGTGAAACCGCCTGGTAAAGGAAGCCACTGTTTGATTACACAGTCTGAATAAGAAGCCATATCTTTCATTTCCCATTTGTTCTAGACTCTGGAGTGAGTTGTCAAGGGGCCTCCTGGCTGTCGTGACCATCTGGAAACACCTGGCGTTGGCCCAAGCATGGGCACGAGCTGCACGAGACTTCATCAGAGATGAAAACTCACCTAACTCAGAAGGCACCTTTTTGCATGCAGTCCAGCTAATTCTCCAACGACCATAATTGTGGAACCATGGCCGTGCCCTCCTGACTATCTCAGCCACCTCTCAGCCTTTTCCCCTTGCCCGTTATCTCATCAGGGCACATATTCAATTGTCCACTTGCCTACAGCTTCTATTTTCCTAGATATCTGTCTCTGTGTCGCTTTACCACACACACAATGAACAGCCATTTGGTCGGCATTGCTCACCTACCCTGACCTCATGTCTGTCATTCTCCCTGTCCCCTCAAATGATAAGGATATCATTGCGTTTACACCCAGGACTCAGTCAGAATGCTGACCCGAGCTAAGGTATTTTGCTTACCCAGTTTGCAGTGACCACCTCAGGATGAAAATCTGAGCGTTGTATTCCTAACACTCCATCCCCCAAGTACCAGCGTGTTCGCGTGCTAATGCTGACCTTCTCCCCAATACAGCACAGATACAAGACCCTACTGACCTGAGACACAAGAACATTAGTTCTCTACTTTGAAAGGACTCCTCCTTTGATTAGAAATGAAATTACTCTTTTTCATCTCTACCTTATTCTCCAGCAATACTCCAAAATTCAAAGTCATTTCCCTAACTTATATCCATCCTCAAAGAAGGAAGATTTACTAACACTATCAATATTCAAATCATGTGTCATAGCTCTGGAAACAGTTTCAAAAGAAAACTTTCTAAAATGAGTTAGATAATATCCCACCCCATATATCGTCACCTTGTTCTGTGTCACCTCTGGGGGCAGAGGAAGGAGGAGAAAGCTGTCAGTTTCACCTCTAGATTCATGACCCTATGAAACACTATTACAAATTTTTGAATAATTATGCTAATTAGTATTAGATTTGCATGTACGTCTTAAAACTCTAAGCTAAATGTAAGGTTGTTCTCACTGAGCACGACTTTAATTAAATATTTAATATCAACTTTGAGAAGCTCAGCAAAAGCAGGTCCTTTTAAAAGATACTTTAGGGCAAACAGCAGAAATGACCATCTCCTGGGTGTAGATAACTTGCTGATTATTCCACTTTTTATTACAAGCCCAGGTGATAAAAGCCAGTAGCAATGCTGATGCGGTGCCTCCAAGTCACATCTTTTTCTCTCGGGTCATTCTGCTCATTGGTGCTGCTAACGTAGCACACTCCATACAGTCTGGAGAACCCTGCATGGTTATTTAGTAGAAAGAGAGAAGAACAGAGCCTGATGTATTTTTGTTTAACATTTTTTTATATTTAGAAGTTGCCATTCATTGCTGTGAGACCCACCGTCTGCTTCATAAGCAGGAACGGTGCTTTGCAGTTTGTGCAAAGTCTTGTGAAAGCTTCATCACCAAGCAATCCTGAGCTCAAAATCTGGAGAGCGAAGAAAATCTCTCTCATCGTTCATCACACAACTTCTGGCGTTATCTCCTTGTAAACAGGGACCCCAATTTTACTACTGAAATCTCCCTTAAGATCCCCGAGTCACTAAACCTAATATTTTTTTCTCAGATCTAGCTTTCTTGGCCTCTTTGAATTTATTAATCAAAAACTTGATTCTATGTTTCCATACAAAATTTAAAATTATTTGTTCTCGTTCTATGAAAAACGCCATGGGTATTTTGACAGATATTGCCCTGAACCTACAGATTGCCTTGGGTAGTATGCTCATTTTAACAGTATTAACTCTTCCAGTCCAAGAACACGATGTATCTTTCCATCTGTTTGTGCTGACTTCAATTTCTTTCCTCAGTGTCATATAGTTTTTTGTGTACAGGTCTTTTACCTCCCTGGGTAGGTTTATTCTTAGGTATTTTATTCCTTTTGATGTGCTGGGGCTCAACATCACTAACCGTCAGGGAAATGCAGATCAAAACCACCATGAGATATCACCTCACACCTGTCAGAGCGGCTATCATTAAAAAGAATGCAAATAACAGGTATTGCTGAGGACGTGGAGAAAAGGGGACCCTCATACACTGTGGGTAAGAGTGTAAACTGGTGCAGCTGCTGTGGAAAACGACATGGAAGCTTCTCAAAGAAACTAAAAATAGAACTACCATATGATCCAGCAATTGCACTCCTATGTATATATTCAAAAACACCCCAAACAAACAAAAACACTCATTCAAAAAGATACGTGCACCTTGTTCATAGCAGCATTATTCACAATTGCCAATATATGGAAGCAACTTAAGCGTCCATCATCAGATGAATAGATAAAGAAGCTGTGGTACATATATACAATGGAATATTACTCAGCCATGAAAAATGAAATGTTGCCATTTGAAGCAACATAAATGGAATTGGAGGGCATTATGCTAAGTGAAATAAGTCAGACAGAGAAAGATAAATACTGTATAATATCACTTATAGTGGAATCTAAAAATACAACAAACTAGGGAATATAACAAAAAAGAAGAAGGCTCACAGATATAGAGAACAAACTAGTGTTTACCAGTGAGGAGAGGGAACGGTGGAGGAGCAATACAGGGGCAGGAGATTAAGAGGTACAAACTATTAGGTATAAAATAAACTACAAAGGATATTTTGTACAACATGGGAACTATAGCAAATATTTTATAATAACTACAAGTGGAGTATAACCTTAAAAAATTGTGAACTACTGTACTGTACTCCTGTAACTTATATAATACGTCCATCAACTGTACTTCAATTAAAAGAAAAATATCTAGCCAAAAAGAAAAAAAAACAACTTGCTTCTAGAAATGCTCTCTCTTTCCACTGCTACTAGCAGTGCTCTCGTCCAGTTCCTTCTCCACATGGCTACCAAGTAAAATGATGTCATCTTGGTGCCCTTGCTCTCCCTATAATTACCTTTCACTCTTTCCCCCTATATCCCAAATTAAATCTATCCTTAGAGGTTTCATCCCTTTAAACAAGGCTAAGTTCAACTTTTTATGCATGCTTCCCAAACCTTCATATCACCTCTGTTGTCTCCCTTTATCTATTTATTTACTGAACAACTTATACTGTAAACATTCAGCGTGACAAGCATGGGGTTAAGTTTAGAAAATGCCACAGGATAGATACAGTACATTCTCTTTTTTAAAGTATAGTTGATTTACAATATTAGATTGCTTTCAGGTGTATAACATAGCGGTTCAACATTTTTATAGATTATACTCCATGTAAAGTTATAAAATAATTGCTATATTTCCTTGCACAGTACAATATATCCTTATTGCTTATTTACTTTATACATAGTAGTTTGTATCTCTTAATCCCACACACCCATCTTGGCTGCCACCCTTCCCTCTCCCCACTGGTAATCACTAGTTTGTTCTCTATAACTGTGAGTCTGTTTCCATCTTATAATATGCATTCATTTGTTTTATCTTTTAGATTCCAAATATAAGTGATAACATACAGTATTTGCCTTTCTCTGGCTGACTCATTTCACTAAACATAGTACCCTCTAGGTCCATCCATGTTGCTGCAAATGTCAATATTCCATCTTTCTTATGGCTGAGTAGTATTCCATTGTGCGTGTATATCTATATCTCTCTATATTCCGATACATAGATATATATACACCACATCTTCTCTATCCATTCATCTGTCACTGGACATACAGGTTGCTTCCATGTCTTGGCAATTGTAAATAATGCTGCTATGAACATTGGGGTTCATGTATCTTTTCAAATTAGTGTTTTCGTTTTCTTTGGATATATACCCAGGAGTGGATCATATGGTAGCTCTATTTTTAGTATTTTGAGGAACCTCCATACTGTTCTCCATAGTGGCTGCAGCAATTTACATTCCCACCAACAGTGCAAGAGGGTTCTCTTTTCCCCACATCTTCACCAACATTTGTTATTTGTAGACTTTTCAAAGACAGACATCCTGGCAGCTGTGAGGTGATATCTTATTGTGGTTTGACTTGCATTTCCCCATTGATTAGTGATGTTAAACATCATTTCATGTGTCTATTGGCCATCTGTATGTCTTCTTCTGTATGTCTTCTGCCCATTTTTTAATCAGGTTGTTTGTTTTTTTGAGTTGTATGAGTTGTTTATATATTTTGGATATTAACGCCTATTCGGTCATATCATTTGCAAATATTTTCTCCCATTCTGTGTGTTGTCTTTTCATTTTGTTGATGGTTTATTTTGATGTGCAAAAACATTTAAGTTTAATTAGGTCTCATTTGTTTATCTTTCCTATTGTTTCCTTTGCCTTGGAAGACAGATCCAAAAAATTATTGCTACTATTTGCATTAAATGTTCTGCCTATGTTTTTCTTCAAGGAGTTTTATGGTTTCAGGTATTACAGTTTAATCTTTAATCCATTTGGGGTTTATTTTTGTATATGGTGTAACTTTTCTAATTTAATTCTTTTACATGTAGCTGTCCAGTTTTCCCAGCACCACTTATTGAAGAGACTGTCTATTCTCCATTGTATATTTCTGCCTTCTTTGTCATATGTTAATTGACCATAGGTGTGTGGGTTTATTGCTGGGCTCTCAACTCTGTTCCACTGATGTACAGATCTGTTTTTGTGCCAGGACCATGCTGTTTTGGTTATTGTAGCTTTGTAGTATAGTCTGACATCAGGAAGTGTGATACCTCGAGCTTTGTTCTTTTTTTCTCAAGATTGCTTTGGCACTAGGGGTCTTCCATATAAATTTTAGGACAATTTGCTCTAGTTCTGTAAAATATGACATGGGTATTTTGCTTGGGATTGCATTAAGTCTGTAGATTGCTTTGGGTAGCATGGACATTTTAACAATATTAATTCTTCTAATCCAAGAGCAAGAAATATCTTTCCATTTCTTTGTATCATCTTCAATTTCCTTCATCAATGTTTTATAGTTTTCAGAGTATAGATCTTTCACCTCCTTGGTTAAATTTATTCCTAAGTTTTTGAGGTTTTTTTTGATGTGATTTCAGTGGGATTGTGTTCATGCTTTCTCTTTCTGATAGTTCATTATCAGTGTATAGATAAGCAACATATGTCTGTATATTAATCTTGTATCCTGCAGTTTTAATGAATTCATTTATTAGTTCTCATAGTGTTGGGGTGGAGACTTTAGGGTATTCTACATATAGTATTATATCATTTGCAAACAGAGACAGTTTTACTTCTTCCCTTCCCAATTGGATGCCTTTTATTTCTTTTTTTATCTGATTGCTGTGGCTAGGACTTCCAATACTATGTTAAGTAGAAGTAGTGAGAATGGGCATCTTTGTCTTGTTCCTGATTTTAGAGGAAAAGCTCTCAGCATTTCGCTGTTGAGTATGATGCTAGCTGTGCGTCTGTCATAAATGGCCTTTATTATGTTAAGATATGTTCTCTCTAACCTATTTGGATGAAAGTTTTTATCATGAATAGACGTTGAATTTTGTCAAATGCTTTTCCTGTGTCTATTGAAATGAACATGTGATTTTTATCCTTTATTTTGTTAAGGTGGTGTATCACATTGATTGATTTCTGGATATTAAACCATTCTTACATCCCTGGAATAAATTCCACATGATCATAGTGTATGGTCTTTTTTTATATATTGTTAAGTGTGGTTTGCTAATATTTTGTTCAGGATTTTTACATCTATATTCATTAGAGACGTTGGCCTGTAATTTTTTTTTGTAGTGTTTTTGTCTGGTTTTAGTATCAGGGTAAATTAATGGTGACCTCATAGAATGAATTTGGGAGTATTCCATCCTCTTGAATTTTTTGTAGTAGTTTGAAATAGATAGGTATTAGCTTTTCTTTATATATTTGGTAGAATTCCCACTGTGAAGCCATTTAGTCCTGGACTTTTGTTGGCCTGGAGTATTTTTTTAACTACAATTTCACTACTAGTGATCAGTCTGTGTAGGTTACCTATTTCTTCCTGATTCAGTCTTGGAAGATTGTATGTTTCTAGAAGTTTGCCCATTTCTTCTACGTTGTCCAATTTGTTGGCATATAACTGTACAGAGTATTCTCATGATTTTTTGTATCTCTGTGATATTAGCTGTTATTTCTCCTCTTTCATTTCTTATTTTGTTTACTTAGGTGCTCTTTTTCTCTTGATGATCCGGGCTAAAGGCTTATTAATTTTGTATATCTGAAAAAAAACCCAAAAACAAACAAACAAAAACTCGTTGATTCATTTCTATTGTTTGTTTGTTTTCTTGTCTCTATTTCATTTATTTCCTGTCTGATCTTTCTTATTTCCTCCCTTATTCTGACTTTGGGCATTTACTGCTCTTCGTTTTGTAATTCCTTTAGATGGTAGATTAGGTTGTTTATTTGAGATTTTTCTTGTTTCTTAAAGCAGGCCTACATCACTATAAACGTCCCTCTTAGAAATGCTTTCGCTGCATACCCTAGATTTTGTGATGTGCTTACATTTTCATTTGTCTCAAGGTATTTTCTGATCTCCTTTGATTTCTCCGATGATCCATTGATTTTTTTTTGGCGGTACGCGGGCCTCTCACTCTTGTGGCCTCTCCCGCTGCGGAGCACAGGCTCCAGACACGCAGGCTCAGCAGCCATGGCTCAAGGGCCCAGCCGCTCCGCGGCATGTGGGATCCTCCTGGACCGGGGCACGAACCCGTGTCCCCTGCATCGGCAGACGGACTCTCAACCACTGCGCCACCAGGGAAGCCCAGTAGGTATATTTCTGATGTGTCTGTGGGAGGAGTTGAGCTCCACGTCCTCCCACCCCTTCTGCCATCTTGATCTCAACCTCATATAGTACAGCCTTAGCTGGAGTTGACAGCTTAACTTCAACCCCTCACCCTCCCGTGCCACCCACTGGAGAACTTCTAACTCTATATCATTCCAACTAATTCCATACAAAAAGGAAAGAAAACCCTGAAAACATTATCCTACAAACCATGTCTTCGTACTGATTTTTTTTTCCTTTCTGCTCATGGCACCATAACACTCGCCATCACTGATTTTTGATATTTCAGAATAATTAATTCATTACTCCCCTTGTCCTGATCATGGAGCCTATAGCCATCTCTGTTTTGTGCTATGACACTCATTCCACATTAATCACGTGTTTTTAAGAACCTCCAAGGTTACTGTTCTGGGTTTGGGGAGACAGCTTTTAAGCGTGCCAGGTAAGGTCTCTACTTATATACAGCTTGTGTGGTACACTTCTTAAGTGTCTCTTGCTTCCGTGCCTTCATTTTCTTTCTCTTGGTTTCTTCCCCACTTCCTCTATCACCTTCCTGCAATTCATGCTCTTGTCGTACGAGTCTTCCTGAAACATCACATAAAAGGCGTTCTTCCAGGATCATCTTCAAACTGTTTTCCTTCTTTTTTTTACATTCTATCTCTTAATGGTCTCATCTTAAAGGCCAAATTCCATTTTCCTGTGCAAATGTTTCCCAAACCTGAACCACTACAATTGTCTCCCTTTATCTATTTATTTACTGAGAAAAGATATACTGTAAATGTATTGTATATTATTATGTAGCAAATATACTATATAGTGTATATATAGTACAAACATATACTGTAAATATACTGCGTATGATTGATTTTTTTATTTTTTTAATGCATTTACTTATTTATTTTTGGCTGCTTTGGGTCTTCGTTGCTGAGCGTGGGCTTTCTCTAGTTGCGGCGAGCGGGGGCTACTCTTTGTTGTGGTGCGTGGGCTCTAGGCACGCAGGCTCAGTAGTTGTGGCTCGTGGGCTCTAGAGTGCAGGCTCAGTAGTTGTAGTGCACAGGCTTCGTTGCTCCGTGGCATATGGGATTTTCCCGGACCAGCGCTCAAACCTGTGTCCCCTGCATTGGCAGGCGGATTCTCAACCACTGCAAGGAAGCCCCTATGATTAATTTTTAAATCATGTATTTTCATGATCATTTCATATTTATTTCTTTGCTAGTATGATTTTTAATTATAATGATTAATTCTTTTAAGACCTCAAGTGTGAGTTTTCTAGAACAAAAAAAGAAACAGGGGAAAGAAATGCATAAAATATCACAGTTTTACATTGTTTAAAATCCTATAACTTTGATCTCAAATGTTAAATATCGTAGAAAAGTTATTATTCTGTATCCAAGGATCTTGGGCTTTGACCTTAGATGGAGCAGTTGTAGTGGTGAAAATTGACAATAACCAAGGGTTGGATCCTGCTTTGCTATTATCCAGTTTGACTCACTTGGGCAAGTTACATATTTCACTCTGTCTCAGCTCAGCCAACTATAAAGGAAGATAATAATGTTACCCACCTATTTAATTTGGGATGGGGCTGCATGAAAGAAAAAATAAGCTCCAACAGTGCCTTGAACTCTGGGCTAACTGAAAGCAGAGAACGAAGTGTTATTTATCTCTAACTGCATAGCCTATCCCGTATTTGGCACAGATGAGGTACTTGGCAAATGTCATGTAATAAAATAGCAATTCTTCCAAGAAAAGTGTCCTTCTTACCATCAACCGAATATGATTTTCCCTGAATCGTATCACCATCAGCACTCTGCCCTTACCTCCGTTATGGCATGAAACACAGTATATTTAGTGTGTGTATGTGGCGGGGGGGCAGGGTCGGTGATCTGTGAGCTTCTTGAGAGTAGTGGTCAGTGTGAGAACAGGATAAGAACACCCGACGCAGAAGCCCAGCTCCATCCTTCTCTAGTCACCCAGCGGAAGAGACACTGAGCCTGTGCCCGAGGTCCCTAATCTAGTGAATGAGGATGTTGATTCCTATCCTGCCTTCCTTGCAGGGATTCTGGAAAGTTTAAATTCGATAATACAGAGAGAAGTGCTGGGGAAAATATAAATCATTAAATAAATAGGTTAATGACAACAAATCCAACCGTAATGATTTGTGTATCCTCTGCAATACCCAATTCAGGAATGCTCACAGTTATGTTATCAGATATTTGTTGAATGAATGCATGATCTCAACTAACTGTATAACAAAGAAATAAAACAGTTTTTATAATGAAATTTCATTTCTGGGGTATTTCTGAAACCATAACAGTATTTTCTTCCTCAACTATCAGACTGCAAGAAATTTAGCCTATCATTTCCTATAACGGGAAAAAAAAAACCCACCAGTATGAGTCTGAGAAGACAATCTTTGGAATCTTGGTGAAATTTAATTATTTTAAACTTTCAAAATACATTTTATATGTGAAGAAGTTGTACCAAGTGAGGTGATGTTACCAGCCTGAAAAAATAAGTAGTGCAGGATACAACTAAAAATGTAAACGAAAGAAGTGAACTTCTTTGTCTTGGACAGACATCCAGTAACATATTTTGCACTTGAAAATATCCTCAGGGATTCTCACAATCTCGAATTTCTTACTTATATAATGCAATGGAATTGTTCAAGCCTGAAAACTTATCGTAAGCAACATTTAATCCTTAAGAAAATGCAACTGTTGGAACATATGGGATTTGGAACATTTGGTTTCCATATAAAAATTTGGGAGAATGTGAAAAACAGAACTGTCATTCTCTCATTCTTGGAAAATGTAAGTAAATCAATACCCTGTTCTCATAATGAAATGGAGTAAAACTATATACTCTCTATTAGAGGCTATTATTTAAAAGTTTACATATCTACTGAGGCACCTTCTTTTCCCATTAAGTGACAGAAGACAGAAGGATTTCACTCTCAGCAGCTGATTGTTCAGCATCTCTCCTACAACGCTCCTCTCCTTAAAAGCCGACCCTCTGCTTGTCCACTCCTGTCTCCCAGAGGCCAGCACAGTTCCTGGCATAGACGCGCAGTTTGCAGGGAGTGCCTGAAACACTCACTGATTCAAAGGCAATGCGAAGAATAATAAACACGCACCACGACATCTTCTATAAATCGCCTCGCTGATGACTCCCCCTAGAGCCCTGCCACAAATCATTACTATGAGAGATCACTTCTCCTCTGCATGCATTTTTATCCCATTTTTCCTACAGATACCAAATGGGATGCAGCAGCCTCGCTCAGTAACAGAGAACTAGGAAGTTGCGATAACACATTTTTCTTCCCCTCTAACAAACATTTACCCTTCCTGACCTGCGTGCCATGTTTGCTGAATGGGGTGAAATGTCACAAGTTTATTGCCGTAGCCCACATTATATGCCGCTTGAAAAAAATCTATAACATTTATTCTGGCTTCATCTATCATCTTGAGAAAGCAGACAACAGGAGCACTGGCAGCTATAGGCAATAACTCGCAAGTGGATTTTAACGATGGGCTCTGGACGCGTAAATGAAAGAGAATCACCTCTGCTTAGGTAACACGCTGTTTCACAAAAGGTAGTACCATTCTTCATCCCCTGGACGTGTATATCCTCCTCATAAATACACATAGTTCTATCCTCTGAAAGTCCTTGCCTGACTTAAGCTCTGGGTAAGTTATGGGCACTGCATGCTCTGATCCGACTTGAGTGTGGTGGGTAAAGGGTGCCGGCCGCAATGTCTGGAGGCCTGGCTTCCAAATCCAGTGATGACCCCAGCCAGCTCTGTGCTTCTGGAAGACTGCAGCTTTCAAACGTCTCGGTGCCCTCAGAGGTCTCCTGGAGCTCGAACTTGGGCCCGTGTGGCCAGACTTCAAAGAGGGAAATTATACAACATGTCAGGTGATGTGTGTTTATTATTCATCATGTCCTTACTCATGGAAAATGAGTGTGGGATTTGCAATACATTTTCTCAGACGAATTCTACCATTTTCTGCATGTTTCATTAGTCTTTTCTCCTTTTTCTCTTCCTTCTTTTTAAATTTTTCTCCTTTCCACTTGTCAGCTTTCCTCTTCTTTTTATTTTTTTTAACTTTTCTACTTCATGTTTACCTGTACCTTTAGCGTACCAGGGACACCCTCAGCTCCACAGCCACTCTTGATCGTGATGGCTGAAAAAATTCTACTACCTGATTGCAATTAAAATGTACAAAATCGAAGGACCTTATTTTTACCAGATACAGATTTGATGATATTTCAGCACAAATAAACATGTTGACTTTTGTGAGCAAAACCTATGTTTAAAAATATGATTGAAAAATAATTGAATATAAACACTTCTTAAAAATCGAAAATTTTTTAAATTGAAAAATGAGAAGATTTCTACTTAATTTTTTTGAGTCGCATGACAAAAAATGCCTGCGCTTTATAGCCTTATTTGTCTGCACGCTCTCACATTGGATCTGATACCCCTCTTGGCTGTAAATGGCTCAGAGTTTCTGAGGCTTTCATGAACCTTCTTGCTCAGCTTATTTGTTGGTAAGCAACAGGATTTCTACCTATAATGCCTCAGCACTTATGCATTAACCCATATACGTTTAGAGTAAGTCCCCTACATACGACCGAGTTCCGTTCCGAGAGCACGTTCGTGAGTCCAATTTGTTTGTAAATCCAACCAAGTTAGCCTAGGTACCCAACTAACACAATCGGCTATCTAGTACTGTACTGGAATAGGTTTATAATACTTTTCACACAAGTAATACACAAAAAACAACACAAAAAAATAGAAAACATTTTTAATCTTACAGTAAAGCACCTTGAAAAGTACAGTAGTACAGCACAACAGCTGCCATCCAGGGCTAGCATCGAGTGAACGGACAAGAAGACTTACTGACTGGAGGAGGGAGGCGGGTGGGAGATGGTAGAGCTGAAGGGTCGTCAGCAACAGGAGATGGAGGGAAAGCTGCAATGTCACTCACGCCTGACGCTGACGGCACAGGTTCTGGTTCCTTGCTGGATTCAGTTCTATCTACCCTCTTGAAAAAACGATCCAGTGATGTCTGGGTAGTAGCTCTTTTTTTCTCATCATAGATAACATGGTAGCACTGGATTGCATGTGGAACAGACGCTGCGACCTTCATGTACCTTTCTACCTTCAGGTCTTGTGCCTCAAAAACTAACAGTGCCTCCTCAAATAAAGAAAATCCCCTTGCCATTTTCTGCGTCGTGAATCTCTTCAGTTCTTCAGTTGCTTCTCTTCCTCTTGTCTCTCTTCATCCTTTCTCTGGGCCTCCTATTCCCAGTGCTTCTTAGCAGTACCAGCCACTTCACCGCTGCTTTCACACGTGCTTCCAGACATCCTGATCTTGAAATAAAGATACTGTGCTGCTGTACTGTATACAGTCCCGTACAGTAAAGTACACAAAGGCACAACCACTTGCAGAGGCTGCAGGCACGTGACAACGTACACCAGACACGTGAACTAACTTATGTGACTGGACGTGCAAACTCACGTTCACATCTTTGAAAGTTCTCAACTTGAAGGTTCGTATGTAGGGGACTTACTGTATTAAAAGAGGAAACATTTTTGAACATCATATAATGAGCAATTTTATAAATGTACTAAGAAACACTCTGAAAATCCCCACAGTGCTAAGTCCCTGGAGGAATTAACGTCAGCACAGTGGACTCACTTTCAGTGCATTGGTCCTGGCACAATTAGGACCTAGGCCTTGGTGAGTAAGCATGGCATTTGGCTCTGATGGTGTGCAAAGGGTCTGCCTGCTTCACTGATACACCCCCATCGATAAGAGGAACAAGGATAGAGCTGATGGTGTGAAGAGTTCCCTCTAGAAAGGATTAGTAACTTACTGATGTTCTGGCCCTCCGATTTACCTTTTATTTTATATTATTTTAACTTTTATTTTATATTGGACTACGGCTTTTATTTTATATTGGACTACGGCTGATTTACAGTGTTGGGCTGGTTTCAGGTGCACAGCAAAGTGAATCAGTTATACATACACATGTATCTATTCTTTTACAAATTCTTTTCCCAGTAAGGTTATTACAGAGTATTGAGCAGAGTTCCCAGGGCTATACAGTAGGTCCTTGTTGGTTATTTTTTTTAAATATAGCAGTGTGTGCATGTCAATCCCAAACTCCCAATCTATCCATTTATCTTAATAACATAAATGAAATGTGTGTAACTCAAAAACAGCAAGAATAAACTCACACAAATTTGAAAAGTATATTCATTAAAAGGTTATCATTTCCCTTCACTCTCTACGTTTCCCAGAAGCAACCCCTGCTGGCAGCCATTTGGCTGGTACACGTCCACATTTGTAGCTCCAATTAGAGTTTATTTTCTTTGTTTGTTTCAGTTTGTATTATGTTTTTGATTAATGAGACCATAGGGCAATTGTCTTGTGACTTGCTTTGACATTGACAGAGAAATTGCTGGTAGGGACTTGGTTCATTCTTTTAAACCACTACTTAGTATTCCCTGGCTTGGATGTATCATCATTTCATTAACATTCCCTAACTTGGTATACATAGACTGTCATGAATTTTCACTCCTGCAAACGAGGCTGAAGCAAACATGTCAGTACGTGCAACTTTGTGCACTTGTGCTAGTATTTCTGCAGAACAGATTATTAAAATTGGAAATGCTTGCTTGAAGGTAATACTGGGTAAAATGTTCTTGCTATCAAATTATCACCCAAATATAGTGTACCAATTCACACCCCATCAAAATAAAATCAATTCCTTTTTTTTTTTTCTTTTTTGTGTTCTTCACTCAGAGGGGATATGTTTCACCTTTTAACTTTTACCAATGGGACGCATAAAAATAGCATTTCATTGTTGCTTTAATAATGACAACTTATATTTTTGTACACTTGTGGTAGAAGGCATTACTCAAGTTTCTTTTTCATGTATTAACTCTTTTAAAATTCAGAATATCCTAATATATCCTCATTTTACAGATGACAAGACTTGAAAATAAGTAATTTTCTAAGATAACAACTCTAGAAAATGATAGAGGGGGTGTCAAACCCAGGCAGCCTGACCTCAGAGCTTGTACTTTTAGCCAATGTACTTCTTACTGGTAAAGAGAAAAATTTGGGTTTCCATCATTATTTGTAGGAAAATGCATCTATTTTTATATTTTCCTTTCTTAACTATTCCTATATTTTGCACATTTTTTCCTATTAGCTTGCCATTTAAATTTTATGTTTAACCCTCTTTATATGTTAAGTTCATAGTTTTTCTTCCTTTTCCTTTCATCTGTCACTTTGTTTATAATGACATTTGTAACCAAATTCTCAGTCTTTTCTTTGATGACTCCTAGATTTTGTGTCTTGTGTAGTAAGGATTTCTCATCCTAAGATTTTCAAAATATTTTTTATCTTTGATTTCTTAATTATCCTTTTTATAATAAATTCTTCTAATATGAATATTTGGATTTTATGCAAGGGAGAACTCCAACTTTGTTTCCACATAAATATTCAATTTTCCAAACCCTTTAATCATTTATTTCCTCTTAATTTAAATTTTTTGTCATTTTATTTTTTTTGATTTTTACTTATTTATTTTATACAGCAGGTTCTTATTAGTCATCCATTTTATACATATTAGTGTATACATGTCAATCCCAATCTCCCAGTTCATCCCACCACCACCACCCCTCAGATGCTTTCCCCCCTTGGTGTCCATACGTTTGTTCTCTACCTTTATCATACTCTAAGCTTCTCTATGTGCTGGGGTCCATTTCTGAAGACAAAAACACATGTTTTAATTACGACACCTTTTTGGAAATTACTATTGCTTTCAATGTTATTTTGCAAAGCTTTCCTACCTATTGATTTATATTTTTCTTTCCAAATTTCGGTTAGGCTTGGATTGAAATACAAATTAACTGGCAAAGATGAACATCTACAACATTAACTTTATAGCCAACCTCAATTGACTCAGAACTGTTTATGTTTTTCAGCAAAGTTTTACAGTTTTATTCCTACCTTACATACTTCCTATTAGGTTTATCCCTAGTTACTTTGTAGCTTTATTATTATTATTACTATTGTTCTCAGAATTTTGTTCTTCATAGTTTATATTTTAGGTATTACTAGTGGCCTGAAAAATCTATTGACTTTAAAACGATACCTTTATATCTAGTGATGTTATTGAACTCTCTAAACAGTTCTGTGAGCTTTTGTTTGATTCTCTGGGATTCTTCTATGTGGAAAAAACATTCTGGGGTAAAAATTTTACTCAACTCACCTTTGGGCCATTCTACTTGGAGAAATCATTTCTCCTTAGTCTGTATTTCTATTATATTTCTTAAAATAATAATAAATTGAAAAGTATACCATTAATCAGGTTTCCATGCAATAAAAATTGAGTGAGAATTTGAATAACTATCTGGTATATTTGATCAATGTATATAATTAAACTCTTTTATACAGTCCATAATTCTTCCTTTCCCATAATATAATGGCTTTATAAAAGCCTATATTTTGTGTGAATAACTGTTTCACCTTTCCACTTCACTTTACTGTATGGTCCATAGAGAATGAAAAAAAAAATTGGAGGAAATATAATGCAAGTTACATAACATCAGTATTTAGTCATAATCAATATGGTTCTATAGTTATTCATACCTTAGTCCCAGCACACCATAGGTGCACCAAGGCAAAGGAAAACATAATTGGCCAAGCAATAAATCTCCACTAGTAAAGGCCAGAAGATGAAGTAAAACTATTCAGAGGGATGAAAGGAAGTGGACAAGAAATGAAGAGCTGAGAAGAGGCATTTTGGAAGAGAGCACGAGAGCTCAGTGTAAGTTAGTATGGCCATAACTATTTAATTTCTATGAAAGATGAAGCTGAAAAATAGAAATGGTAGCTAACTGCAAGGAAAATACTAATATTGTACATATCTTGTGCCTTACAGCATAAGTTATTTCAGCTGCATATGATTACTGAAAATAGGCACATATGAATTCAGTTAAAGTCTTCATTTCAAAGATATCTCAATGAGTGGATGTCTTGCTCTAGAGCACATGTGCAACTCTGTACCTAAGTCACAGCATAAACAGAAGACTGGCAATTTTTAGGTGGCTAAATTGAATGCAAATGGTGAAAACACAAAGCAGAAGCAAAAATCTCTACTGAAATGCGAACTACTCACTTTGTCTGCTGGCCTTTTCCAGAGCTCCTGGAGAGTGACCAGACCCCTAGTGGATTATGCTGGGGAAGCAAACAAGCTTGGGAGAACAGAGCTCCTCAAATAGTTTCTCAAGGAAGCAAAGAGTGTGTTCTGCGTTCAGAACGTGTCAAAAACAAAGCTACAGTGTATTCATACTTCAATAAGGATGACAATGGGTCTTTCATGAATGGGAACAGTACAAAGTAAGTATTAGCACCAAACTAAAGAAAACTAAGGCATACCCTCTGAACCAGTTTATACACAAAACTGCTAGCCTATGCCTGTGAAATTGTTCTTTCGGGGGTATTACCAGCAGAGAGCAATGACGTATCCAGCCAAGGCTGGTGTTTTATGAACGCTAATCTCGCAGAGCATCGAAGGCGATATGAATATTGATGAAGCAGCTACACGTGTATGTAAATATAACTTTCTTTTACCCAACACACTTTATGCTCTCAGAGAATCACAAACAGGCATAGGAACAAATGCAATCACATGCTAATTTGATAAAACTTGGCCAAATTATCTGTGAAATTATATAGTATTTTTCGTAAAATGAAATTTCCCTTAAGGTAAATTGGTGTGCTATATGGTGTGTTATCATTATATCATTCTATAACCAGAATCTACACTTTAATTGTGACAAAAAGGAAATAAGTACAGTGAGCCCGATCTCTCTTTGAAGTAATAGCTAAAACTTAGCCAAAATATGAAATGCCTGGAACTCTTCTTAGGACTGACTATACCAAGTCATTTAATCCTCCCAACAACCAACAACTGACAGGCAGCGAAGTTAAGCTTCCCAAGTTCATACAGCCAGTGGTTGTGGAGCCAGAATTTGAGCCCAAATTGTTTGAAACTAAACAGAAAATGTCACTCAAGAAACCCTGGGAGGGTTTGTAAATAAGTTCATTTGTATCATTTTTTTCTTAGATTCCATGTATAAGTGATATCACATGATATTTGTCTTTGTCTGACTTACTTCACTTTGTATGATAATCTCTAGGTCCATTCATGTTGCTGCAAATGACATTATTTCATTCTCGTTTATGGCTGAGTAATATTCCATTGTATATATGTACCTCATCTTCTTTATCCATTCCTCTGTCAATGGACATTTTAGTTGCTTCCATCTCCTGGCTACTGTAAATAGTGCTGCTATGAACATTGGGGTTGCATGTATCTTTTCAAACTATAGCTTTCTCCAGATATATGCCCAGGAGTGGGATTGCTGGATCATATGGTAACTCTATTTTTAGTTTTTTAAGGAACCTCCATACTGTTCTCTATAGTGGCTGCACCAATTTACATTCCCACCACCAGCAGTGTAGGAGGGTTCCTTTTTCTCCACACCACAGAAAGAGACTCACAGACACAGAAAACAAACTTATGGTTACCAAAGGGGAGAAGGGGGTTAAATTAGGAGTTCGGGGGTAACAGATACACACTACTATATATAAAATAGATAACCAGGACCTACTGTATAGCACAGGGAACTCTACTCGATATCTTGTAATAACCTATAAGGGAAAAGAATCTGAAAAAGAATATATATATAGCTGAATCACTGTGCTGTACACCTGAAACTAACACGACATTGTAAATCAACGATACTTAAATTTTAAAAATTTAATTAATTAACTAATTACTTTAAAAAAAAAGAAACCTTGGGAAACATAGTGCAGTAGATGAGAAAATGAATTCCAGAGTCATGACAGATACTTCAAGTGAAACAGATATTAGGGAAAACAATCTCTCCAGCCTTTTACTTAAAGCTATATTCTAATACATATCTTAATATAAGGATCTAGTGTGTGTGTGTGTGTGTGTGTGTGTGTGTGTGTGCGCAGGCACATACTTACAGGCTGTCCTTTAATATGTTTCCAAACAGATATTTACCACCTAGAAACTTTATCTATAGATATTTATATTTTTTGTAGCTTCTATCTTTACCGTAACTCCTCTGTGAACAAGACCCAAGAAAACAATTCTAGGGTCATAAAGTAAGTGAAGATACATATTTATATATGAATTTAGCTACATATCCAGGGCTTTTAAAAAATCTTGTATCTCACTCTTATTTCCTTAAGTATTTCTACAACCAGCACAAAATGAAATGGGGTATGGCAGGAATCTGCCTATTGTAATCCCCATATCCATATCAAATAATTAGGCAAAGTCTTATGAATTTGATACCTCTAGATAACTGTAACCTGTGATTTAATATTTGTAAATATAACATAATGCTTAGGGCACTGACATGCCTGTAAAGGCTTTCTTTACATTCATCAATGCTCAGGTACTAAAACCCAAGCCATTTTTTGTTATATTAAGTCCTTATTTGGTCATGTCCACATTACTCTGGAAAATGCCTAAGGGGCATATTTAAGTTATATTTTTTAAAAAGAGTCTATGTCCAGGTAGACCTTTTTTCTTTATGAGAGTTTTTAGAACATTCATAAGCAGAATGACTTGATTATAAATCAAATTTGATTGGTCAAAGCAGAGTTCCACTTTACTTTCTGCCCCTTCACACCTGGAATAGCAATGAAGCTGCAGAGAAAGGTAAACGTCAAAAACAAATAAATATTGAAATTGGAGTAGAAGACTTTTCATCATTCCACCCCCAAACTAGCGAGGCTCAATTTTGCTTCTGTATCTGTTCGATGTTCCAGTTATCACACCAATATACCCCAAACAGCCAATCAAAATGAAAAGACACAAATTTACTCGAAACATCCCAAAGTATCATATGGGGTGAAGAAATGTGAGGCCCTGTGAGAAAATACTGAATGTGGAGGCCTTCTGATACGTCGGTATGTTCCTAATTTCCTCAATATCATTATCGGAAAAAAATAAGCTCATGTTTGAATACAGACTAGAATGAGAATATCTGCCTTATTTCTAAGAGCAAGTTAAATTAATTGTCAAATGAGAAAAAAATTAGTCCCACTTCCTTGAATTTTGAAAAAAGATCTTATAAAATAAGATCTACACGGGAGAATTTTGGCACCCATTAAGGTCGTACGTATTGCAGTAAACAGAGAACTAAGTTGAAGGCAGACCGAATGTGACCCCTGGCAGCCTTAGATAGTGCCCGTAACGTTTTTAGGACTTGGTGGCCATAGGTATAAAGTGCTCGATCACTGCCAAGAGCTGCTCCAGGGGAGGTCAGACAAGCTCTTGTCTGAGACTTAAAAGTAAAATTAAAGGCAAAAATAAGTTTAAAGAGAAAAATAAAGTACTAAGCACAATGTCTGATAAATGGTAAGTACCTGAAAAAAGGTAAACAGGTCTTAGTTTGGGCTGTTGCTTTGTTGTTGTCTTTGTTTTGCTGCTGAGATCAGATGACTTCAAAGATTCCTTTCAATTTAAAGATTAAATTATTGGAGACTCTTTTCAACATCTAAGAACATTCACATTTATGAATACAAGACTTCATGACTCTGCTCATTTTAGAATAAGAAATCGTTGAACACTGGGGACAGCAGCAACTGTTTTGCTTCTTTACATTCCCAAACATGTCCTAATTCTACATTAGGAGTGTTTTCAGTATTCTTACAGCATACTTGGGTTGACTTTCATTTTCAGCAAGCTGGCTGGCTCAATAGCCCAAAATACTCTTCTTTTCGTCCTAAATAATGTTTTATATGCAGAGCTCAGCCCACAAGAAAGAAACCATCCAAAACAATAGAGGGAGGACAGGAATGTTAGGCAGGATATTGGAGACTGTCTGCCTGGGGACACTGATTTGTCAGGGTGACCAAGAACTCTGGATCTAATGGCTCATGAGGGAAATGAGAAAGGCTCTGGATGCTCCCCAAAGTGAGAACGTGGGATACGGCAGCAGAAGAACAGCCAGCCAGCAAAGGAAGGGAACACAGAAACTTCTCTTACTTGGCTTTCCTCTGGGTGGGAAAGCAAGGTCACCCCTGATCACGGCCTTAGGTCACACAAGCCACCATTTTCACGGTTTCCATGTACATTTGGGAAAACCCAATCACGGAAATTAATTTAAAGTCATTCTGGCTTGAGCTCCAATCGCTAAGCAGAAACAAAAAAATTCCCCATCCTCTCTAAAACAATGTAGCCTCAACCCAGGACCTTGGGGTTCCAAAAGATTAATAGCACTCAAATATCAGCTCAAAACCTAAAAAAAAGAGGAAGAGGAAGAAGGAGAAGAAGAGGAAGGAGAAATTTTAAAAAGAAAGAAAAGATATACGCACACCAAAAAAGCAATCAGGAACAAGGATCAATAGACATATGAAAACCAGCAAAAATTAATTTCATATGTGCAATGTAAAATAATCTTAAGTATCTAAAAAGTAAAGACAAGAGGATATTTTAAATACAGCAAGAATAAGAGACCGTGAAACTGCTGGTTGTATTTGAAAGAAAAATAATTTCCATAATGATTATAAATATTAAAATTAAAACTCCAATGCAGAGATTAAGCATTATATTAGATCAACTGGAAATAATTAGTAAATTAGAAGTTTTACCAAGAATCACCCAGAAACATCAGAGCAAGCAAAGAGATAGGTCACAAGAAACAACAAACTGGAGTTATTTTAGGACAGAACAGATTGGATGAGAGAAAGACAGTGAGACAGGTTGGGACCTGGGACCCTTTGCTGCAGTGCTTGCACCTGGACAAATGTCTTCTCCAGCGACGGATACAAAGAAACTAAAAGGGACTAAAAATAACTGTATGCATGTGCAGTTGGGGCACATTATGGACAACAAGATACAAAAGACCAAAAACTCAACCGCCACTTCTGAAGAGCCAAGAGCAAAAACAGGTCCTGCAAATGCCCCCTGCACTCAGCACCACCTAAGGGGTGGGTGGACCACCTAAGCCCCGCCTCCTGCCCAACCTCTGGACACACCCCTACTCTCACCGGAAATAAGGAAGCAGCTCAGCTCCCTTTGGTGAGCGAGCCAGCAAGGGAACCTGTCACTTATTCTCCCTCTCCCGGGCTGCAGGAGGGGCCCCAATAAAGCCTTGTCTCAATTTCTTATCTGGCCTCTGATCAATTTCTATTGATTAAGGAGGCCATGAACCCTGGTCAGTAACAACAATATTTAAAGCCATGGCTGAAATTTTTCTAGAATTTATGAAAATATATATTTAAACTTTAAGAAAGCCTAACTTAATAAATTAACTGGCACAAAACTGACTGAAGCTGCCAGATATTAAAGAAAAGAGATGAAGGAGAGTTACCAAACCGAAAGGAAAGATCAGCTATAACAAAACATGAATTACAATGAGAGCAGATATCTCAACTACAGCAAGGAAAACTGGGAAACAGTAAATTGAAACCTTCAAAATAAGGAGAGAAAATAAGTTTCAATCTAGAATCATACTGGCTTGTTTGCTAAAATAAAAATGCCCATTAAACTATTCAATGCAACCATTGAAAAGCAGAAATAACTGTACTGAAAAAAAAATCTAATAAAAGATGTATGTAGAAAGTTATGAACTTTACCGAAAGATAATAAGGAAGCCATATAAAATTTACCATTTTATGGATAAGAAGACACAGTGTCATAAAGATGTCAAATCCTCTTCAAAACCACCTGTAGTGATAACTGTTATCAAGCACGTGCTTTGTGCATGACACTGTTCTAACTTATTTAACTGAAAAAAATGTACACCACAATTTGTCAACATTGTGATAAATAACTGATGAGAAAATCAGAGTGGTTAAATAACTAGCTCCAAATCACAGAAAAAAATCCAATAAAATTTTTGATAGATGTGTTCATGAAACAAAATATTAAGACAGTTTTAACTATTATTAGACCAACAGATCAGTAAAGAGAGCTTAGAAAGAGACCCACACAATAAAACATGGAAAATGATTGAAAAGGCATAGCAGCTAAGTGGGGAACGTATAGACTCTTTAGTTAGAAGCTTCCGAGACAATTGATTAACCATAAGGAAAAACTCCAGTTAGAGCTCTGTCTCACACACAGAGAAAGCACTGTAGGTGGGCTAAAGAAGGAAATCTAAAAATAAAACCTTTTAAAGATAGATGAATAGGGCTTCCCTGGTGGCGCAGCGGTTGAGAGTCCGCCTGCCTATGCAGGGGACACAGGTTCGTGCCCCGGTCCGGGAAGATCCCACATGCCGTGGAGCGGCTGGGCCCGTGTGCCGTGGCCACTGAGCCTGCACGTCCGGAGCCTGTGCTCCGCAACGGGAGAGGCCACAGCAGTGAGAGGCCCGCGTACCGCAAAAACTTACTATTGAGTAAGAGAAAACCAAGTTACAGCACATGGGATACTTTGCTTGCATAAAATATAGAAAAAATATCTATACACCCTTTTTAGAATAAACATATGAGCGATAAAAATATAATGAAATGTATAGCAATGATAAACATCACCAGCTGCGTGGAGGGCACGCGATAGTGAAGAAGATTCGCGGCATTTCAAACGTATTAACGTTTTATTTCTGGAGCTGGGTGCTGTGTATAAGGATGTTTGCTAGAGTTTGTTGTGTCTGGCTACTTAATTACGCGCACTGGCTGGCCTATAGTTCTCCTCATGCAACACCGACTTCTCTCAGGCTTGCTCTTCAGAATTGTGAGTTATGTCTTGTCAAGTGACTGCGGGTCATTCCACTTGCAAATTAAAATGACAGATGCCAAGGTGCTTTTGTGTTAGCGAAATCTGAGGTCCACTTCTCTCCAGAAATCTTGTTTTCTACTAAATATGAATTTGTTATATTGGTGCCACAATATTAAACTCTCCAGCATCATCAAAGAATGGGTATTAATTATTTTAAAACTAGATTATTAATTAATGCCAACTCTAAACCTTCACCTTTGGAAAAGGATTCTGTATCTATATCTCTTTGATCTTACAATAGAACAAATCTTTTTTTTTAATTAATTAATCTATTTATTTATTTAAAATAATTGCTGCTCGCAGGCTTTCTCTTCGTTGCTCTGCGTGGGCTTTCTCTAGTTGCGGCGAGTGGGGGCTACTCTTCGTTGCGGTGCGCGGGCTTCTCACTTCGGTGGCTTCTCTTGTTGCGGAGCACGGGCTCTAGGCACGCGGGCTTCAGTAGTTGCGGCTCGCGGGCTCAGTAGCTGTGGCTCACGGGCTCTAGAGCGCAGGCTCAGTAGTTGTGGCGCACGGGCTTAGTTGCTCTGCAGTGTGTGGGATCTTCCCAAACCAGAGCTCCAACCCGTGTCCCCTGTATTGGCAGGTGGATTCTTAACCACTGCACCATCAGGGAAGTCACTAATAGATCAAACCTATTAGGTCTCTTTTGCAAGTGAAGATCTGGCTGATTTTCCATAAAAAAAAATACTAGTGAGAGTGTCTTAATTTACTTTAAAAAAGACCTTCTAAGTTCTAGTAACTTTTAAAATCAAAGGTTAAAACTGAAAAATATGAAGGTAAATTAATTTATATATGTGAAACAAAAGTCACAGATTTAAGAAATATTAGAATACAGTAAATAGCATTAAAGACATTTGAAAGTTTTATTTCCACATACCATCAAACTGGCACAAATATAATAGATGCATCACCTGCACATATAATGCCAGTGATTCAGATGGATTTTTGCATCAAAGAAATTGTTTTTGCTCTTTAAAAGTTTATTTAATTAAGCTAAAACGGCATTAGTATATTTATAGTACCTATATTACAAAAATTTAATACTTAGATAATAGCATATTAATCATCACAATTTCCTTTGTACGTATTTGTCCCATTCACTGTGGGCCTAACATTTTAAGCCTCAGATTATTCAGTGAGATTTGCCTCTGCTCCTAGAAAGATAAAGCACCATCTCTTCCCTCAGCCAGCACTTTCCACTGTTCTGCAAAGTCTGCCGAGCCCAAACTATTTAGCCGTCATCACTTATGCAGAAACAAAATTAAATCAAAAAAGAGATATGGGGATATATGTATATGTATAGCTGATTCACTTTGTTATAAAGCAGAAACTTACACACATTATAAAGCAATTACACTCCAATAAAGATGTTTTTAAAAAAATGACAAGGATGGCATTAAACGGTGATTATTTTTCAACTTCAAAAAAAAAAAAAACATTTCCTCTGATTGCTTCTTACAATAACTGGGGAGAGGTTCAGGGAACTTAGAGCTTTCATCTGCGGAAAATAGTAAGTCTAGATTGTAGATATTTCAATGGTCTAAACACTCATTGCTCACAATAAAAGAAAAAGTATTTTTTATAACACTGGTTTTTCTAGAGTATTTCTGACCTATATTTCAGGTTGTAAAAGGTATATAAGCAAACTGTACATAAGTGAATAAAATCATTGACCCAGTTTGCTTCAGTGTCTTTTTGTGAAATCAGTGCATTCTCTTTTGAGTCTCAGCTCATCACACAGATTTTCTGGGCCCAGGCCAATGATAGTGGTTGGTAAACTTTGCCAGAAAACAACCTGAGTGTTGTTCCTGTACCAGCATATGGAGGGATGTTCACTGAGATATTCTGTTTGGAATTTTTATAAATTTCAGTAATATATTTTCTGGCTGAGGCAAAGCTTACCTCAGAATGAACTTACTGCTGCCACAGGGGTACAGAATCAAGTCACGGCTCCCACCCCTCCTGGATCCAAACCACAGACCTGCATCCCTCGTTTGTCTCCATCTGCATCATTTCCATTCATCTCACCCCAGTATCATCCTCCATCAACTCCCACCAGCCCTTGAAAATCCAAGTCATCACCCTGCCGCCACCATTTCCCTCATTCTTTTTTTTTTTTTTTGCGGTACACGGGCCTCTCGCTGCTGTGGCCTCTCCCGTTGCGGAGCACAGGCTCAGCGGCCATGGCTCATGGACCCAGCCACTCTGCGGCATGTGGGATCTTCCCGGACCGGAGCACGAACCCGCGTCCCCTGCATCGGCAGGCGGACTTCCAACCACTGCGCCACCAGGGAAGCCCTTCCCTCATTCTTAAACTTTTCCTACATCCTTATCGCCAAGCCTTGTAATTTCTCAAAACTAACTTACCTGTGAAGATACTCTTTTGGTAGAATCTTCTGTGAAAATGGCCTACTCCTTGCCAATTACTAGAAAACGTGCCTGCTGATATAGGTAGTATGGAAGATTGTTACTCGTGCCCACAAGAAATCACATCTCCCAGTATCCACGCTCTTAACTAGTTCCTTCCACGTTGACCCCGAGTGTGGCCGGGTGGTTGCCTCTTCTAACCCAACAGAAAATCCACACACAGGACACAGGCAGAGGTTAGCGCTTGCCTTTTTGGGACACAGTCCTGACACTGAGAAGTCCAGTCTGGCCTCCTGGAGGTTGAAAGGCCACATGAAAAGAGGTGTAGTCATTTCGGCCATCCTGGTGGACTCAGCCCCAACTCAGCCTCCAGAGGGTTGTACCCATAGGAGGAGCGAGGCCAGCCGAAGACACCCCCAGCCGACCCACAGAACTGCAGGGGGAAAAATGGCGGTCTTTTAAGCTGCTAAGTTGGAGGACAGTTTATTGTAGGCGCTGAATCAGAAACTGGCATCTAGAGGTAGGGTAGAATTTCTAGAGGTAGAATTTTCTACCTCTAGAAAATTCAGCATTGATTTGGGGTCTGAGAAATGGGCAGGAGTTAGAAAATCAGCAAGGAGCCTGTGAGCGCAGGGCGGAGAAGAAGGAAACCAACAGCTAATAGAGGCCAAAAGGCAGCAGAAAGCCACTATTGGACAGTGCTAAGACGGACTTCCTTGTGTTCTGTTAGTGAACACGTTGGCAAAATTGTCCCTTGCAAGAAGTTGGAAAATTGAAAATGTGCCAGATAAACGTGTAAGTCTAGCCAGGATATTTCGAGACAGAACGGTGAAAGTGTCAGCCTGTACCTTTTAGTTGCTTATAAGAAGGCACTGGTCAGAGCGCTGGAGAAAGGCCTGTTTAATGTGCAGGTGGAATTCACAGAAAACACAGAAAAGCCAGGACATGCTGCTAGGAAAGTACACTTTCCTGGTGCCCGTGTCCCCACCTGGCAAAGAAAGAAATGGCCTCAGGGTTAAAGACTGAAGCACAGATGTTGCTAGAAGACCCTTGGTAAAATCTCAGCAAGATTTAAGGTGTTACCAGGGTAGATGCTCACAGTGGGACAAAAAGGCCCCTAATAATGTTAAGGGATGTTGCAGAAAGAAAGAAATTATTTTGGAAAAAAAATTATGGATGAGGCTCTAGGGGCGTGAGGTGAACTCCAATCAGATCCAGTGAAAGTTCACCAAAGTTTAAGGGAGTTGAATCCGCTTGGACTAAAATGTACAGGAGCAACTCGAATTTTCTATGGACATAAACAGGCTGAGAAAGCAATTTATCAGCTGCAAGATGGAACATTACTTATCAATAAAGAAAGATAGACCCAAGTTCCCAAAGGACAGAGCCAAGCACAGCAGAGAGCAGTGAATTAAGAAAACTTCCCGGAAGCAGAAACACCCAGCTAAGGAAGATTCCCTACCCCTGGACCATATGCCGCCGGATTTCAGCAGCGCGGTGAACCAGTACCTTCTGGGTATCTTTTGCTCATCCTGCTATTGAACTGAATTAGTGAGATTATCCTGTCCCTCTAAGCACGGATGTCAGCCGTGTATGTAGAGGACAAACAGGGAGGAAATGTAAGTTATCATTTTAGTTCACAGTTCTCTAGATAAAGAAGGGCTACCCCCCAAAAAGTTTCATCTGCATATGGATCTGATGCAGATGATGAGATCAAGGACTGAGCTTGGATGAGACTCTGAAGGTTTTGAAAGGAGACGAGCACATTTTGCACATGAATAATTGGGACCACAAGGCAGACTGTGAGAGCCTCCTACACTCATGCATCCCAGCAAGTCACGCCTCCGGTTAGTGATGACCCTGTGGGGCTCCCTCCCTCCTTGACTCAGGGTGTGGCCGCGAGACTTGATTTGATCAATAAGGATACGAGCAAATGTAATGCAAACCGAATCGTAAGCACTTACGCATTCCCTCTTGGAGTGCTGTTCTAAGACTGTGTGTGCAGAATTTAAGTGTGGCCTCATTGAAATGAAAATACACACACACAGGAGGACAGAGATCCAGGCAACGTGGACATCCCGACTGAGCTCACTAACAGAATGCAAACCCTAACGTGAACCTGGGCGAGACCAGCTGAAGAACCCCGAGTCCACCCACGTAATGATGAAAATAAAATGGTTGTGTTCAGCCATTAAGCTGTTGGCAGGAGTGTATATGCAGTAACATATCACTGATATACCACGCCTTCCCTGTCACTGTTATTTTTTGCCTAATTTCTCCCAAGACGCCCAGAAATCTTCCTGATGGCTGTTGCTCTGGGTACCACTTTCTATTTACCTTTCTCCTATTTTCATTCTGAAGGATTTCTATAAGGTCTCTTTTCCTCTGACTCTTCAAATAACAATCTTTATGGTTCCTTGATACCGTACTAATAAGAGCATTAATCTTCCAAATATTTTGCTACTTGTAAGCGTGGCCATACCTTCAGCCAAATAACAATTCAAACAGTCTATATTTGACTCATATGTGTAACTATGACGTAAGAGAAACACTTTAGGGTCAGACAAACTTAAAAAGCCAGTTTTGGTGTTTATTAACAGTAAATTTCAATTATCTCGTGTATAAATGGTGAAAAAATATAGGCACTCAATAGGAAGATGCTAATATTATTATCCTTCTTGTGGGTTTCCATAGTTACTTTAACTGATCCAGTTTTAGAAATATAATAGAATAATTAAGCAAGTTAATAAAAAAGATCTTCAGCCCCATATTTCTCCTAAATAAGTTTGCAATTAAACATAAAGGTGATCATATAAGGGCACAGTGTCGAGTCTTGATCACTAATGATTATTTGGTTGTTTTTTAACTTTGGAAATCAAGGATTTCCAAAAGTAAATCTCAGAAATCTGTGTTTGATGCCTGAATGTATCATTTATTATTATCCGATTTTGATCAGTCATTTACCCTCCCTGTCCCTCTCTGTTCCTTATTTGCAAATAACGTTAGCTACCTCACAGGCTTGGTGTGAAGTCTATGTATGTAAAACAGCAAGAAGCTCTTCACAAAAAAGACCTCACAGATGATTGACCCACCATGTTATGAGAGTTTGAATTTTCCTTAATCTACATTTTTTAAATTTGCAGATAACAAAATTAAGGACTCCGAGAAGCCTTCCTTCTAGTATCAAAAAGCATTTTGGGGGCAATAACAGAACATAGCAACCTACTGGTATTAACCAGTTATGAATACTCTTCCGTTCCCATATTCTAACATATTTGTCTCATTAAAATGAATCAAACATCTCCTCTTCTGAACTTATAAAGTTTGATTAGTGTTTGAAAGTAAAAATATCTCATGGAAATGAACAGCTCATTTTTAAAGTGAGTAATCCAAAAAACAAACAAAAAAACAAATTCCCATCATGTAGGGTATTCTTTCAACCCACCGATGGAATTACCAGTCCTTCCAATTCCCCACACATGCAACTCCCGTCTGCACTACAGACTAACTCGCATTCGTCCTCCAGGTGATTCCAAATACTTCACTTCCCTCGGAACTCTTTCCTGACACCCACTCTAAGTCCCAACACCCCTGCATAGCACCTCATGCTACTTTTTACCATAAGGTGCACATAAGGTGTCACAGTCGAATAATCAGTCCACTTGTGTGTCTTTCCAGCCAGATAATGAGTTGGAGTCAAGGAGTCTCTATTTTGCTTTTTCATCCCCAACTCCTAACACAGGAAATGGCCTAGAACAGGTGGCCAGAAAAGGCTTAAAAATCTTGAATTAGTGAATAAAATAATGAGCAGATAAATGCTATTTAAGTTATCTTAATCATCAAGAAAAAGATGACTTCATCCCTGACATGTTTTTTTAATCTGCAAATATTTCTAACACAAATTGGGCACCTTGAGTCCCACGCCAGAGAGAAGCCTGAAAGCACAGCTGTGGAGGCAGCCAGCGGGTTTGTTCTCAGTCTGAGCCACTACCTCGAAGCTCATCAGCAGCATCATCACCACGATCATCGTCACCACCATCACCACCAGCATCACCAGCATCATCATCACCATAACCATCACCATCATCACCACCAGCATCACCGTCATCATCATCACCATCACCATCACCATCATCACCACCAGCATCACCATCATCATCATCACCATCACCATCATAACCAGCATCATCATCATCACCACAATCATCGTCACCACCATCACCACCAGCATCACCAGCATCATCATCACCATCACCATCATAACCACCATCATCATCATCATCATCATCATCATCACCACCAGCATCATCACCATCACCACCATCATCATCAGCATCATCATCACCATCACCATCATAACCACCAGCATCATCATCATCATCATCATCACCACCAGCATCATCACCATCACCACCATCATCATCATCACCATCACCACCATCATCATCACCACCATCAGCAGCATCATCACCATCACCACCATCATCACCATCACCACCATCAGCAGCATCATCACCATCACCACCATCATCACCATCACCACCATCATCACCACCACCACCACCACATCACCATCACCATCATAACCAGCATCATCATCATCACCACAATCATCGTCACCACCATCACCACCAGCATCACCAGCATCATCACCATCACCATCATAACCACCAGCATCATCATCATCATCATCATCACCACCAGCATCATCACCATCACCACCATCATCACCATCACCACCATCAGCAGCATCATCACCATCACCACCATCATCACCATCACCACCATCATCACCATCACCACCATCATCACCACCACCACCATCATCACCATCACCACCATCACCACCACCATCACTACCATCATCATCACCACCATCATCATCACCACCAGCAGCATCATCATCATCACCCTCAGCATCATCATCATCATCATCATCACCATCACCACTAGAGTGATGATTATGGTGATGATGGTGGTGGTGGTGGTGATGGTCACCATCACCATCACTACAGTCATCACAATCATCACCACCATCACCATCATCAATAACACGAGTTGAATCTAAGTCTGATAGATAATCAGCTCACCTAGCAAGTCTCCTCAGCCAGAAAGAGCTCTGGCCCTCATTCAGAAAACCCAGTATCATACATGAACTTAAAAGTTATTCAACTTAAAGGAGCACTATTTGAATTAGTTATGGAAAGAGTTTAAACTCTAAGAGGAATTTGATCATAATCACATTTAAATACAGCTTCTTAAAAAGCCACCTTTAATGACAAAAGTTAGTATAAAGTCATGGGAATGTAATGGTAATGGTTAAAGTTAATATAAAGCAATTCTGAATTATAAAAGATAGAAAAATATGAATTCATTTATAAAGAACTAATGGGCTCACTTTTCAAGATCCTTTTATATGAGCATAAAGGAAAAGCTCAAAATATATCCCACAAGATCAACTTTAGTAGAAAAGGTGCCTAGATCATATAAAGTTTTAGGTGCCAAAAATAAATTTTTTAATATGTGAAATTTAATAGATACATTTAAGTTTATATTTCAAATGCTTAAGTAATCTATACCTGTTTTTCAAAAAATGAAATATCAAATAATATTTTATTTGATATCTAAAGGATAATATAGTTGTTCAATATGGAAACACCTAGACTGGCATAAATCTACTGCTAAGAAAAGAAAAAAAATCAGTTGAAACTTCACACGGAGCCTCTGGAGAGGCTGGGACAGTGACAATAGTTCAGGCCAGCCAGGAACCCAGAATTCCAAGATGGCTTCAGATCGCGACTGACGGGAGATCTTGGCCAAGTTACTGAAGCTTTGGGGCATAGGTTCACTAATTTATAAAATGAGTGGGTGCCACTAGGTAATGTCTTAGTTCCTTCAAATTCCAACCCTCAGATGAAACGACTGTGCCTCAGAACTGCTTTTGGAAGCAAGCAGAGATGGGACTTGAAGAGACGGCTACTGCAACTTCTGTCTACATTCTTAGGTCGGACAGACGCCTTTGAACTTCATGCTTCTCTTTCTTCCAAGTGAGGGAATGTAATCTTGGCCCATCTTCCTTGATTCTGACAATGCTTCTCTGTCTGCCACACTTTTCCTCTCACCCCCTTCCCCATGATGGAACTAGATGAAATGGGAGTATGGCTTCAAGCAGGAGTGGAGAGAGAAAAGATGCATCCTAATTGAACCATCGCCCCCCCTACAATCATCACTAAACCGCAGCCTCTCTGATACGTGTATACATATGTGTGTACATACATGCATACACACACACATATCTATATAGTGCCTTCAGATATGCCTTCCTGTCATCTCTGAGCGGCTGGTCCAAGCCACCCTTATTACTGTCCTGGAGCTCCTACCGCAGCCACAGCGATCTTACCCATAATTTAATTCTGAATTGTGCTTAAATTTTCACATGGAATACTTTCACTCCTCTGATGCTCTCCAACCCATTCTCATACCCATATTTTCCAAATCAAAAAAGAGAAAAGAACTACTTATGTGACTTTTATACAACTGTTTTCTTTTCTTGGTTTTAAATTATTTTCTTCCTTTCTAATTTTTCAATAAATCATTACTAAGAAAAGAAAACTTATATCCTAGGGAAAAAATGGATGCACAGACTTTAAAACTGAATAATCACACAGGTAGAATGAAACTGAATTAAATGGCTATATACTAAATGATGTAGTGGAAAAACAAACCTGCTTATTCACAAAACAAATTTTACTCTTTTTTAAAAATGAAATTTTCTTAGACTATTAACACCCTCCCCTAGTGACTTATGTAGAATTATCGAGTTCAATTTAAAATTGCTTTAAATTTTACTTAAAATGCCATTTCAACAGAACCAGTACTATAGCATCTTGCTATAATACCAACAATAAGAAAAACATCAAGTTCTTAACTTATGTTAATATATCTACTTTAATATTGCCTAAAATATTATAAGGTAGATACTATTATTTTCACTGTTTCACTCTGAGGAAATTAAAACACACCAGGGTTGAGTAATTGGCCCAAGAACACACGGTTAATAAGCCATGGAACAGGGATTCTCATACAGGCACTGGGCTTACTGATTTCAATAATACTGTACGCTATTAACTTCTAAGATATGAAAACACATGAAATACCAATCTCATACCAGAAAGACCAAGGTTCCCCTTAAGTCATATATCATTTGCCACTTGAGAGTCACAGAGAGGAACATTTCTGTGAAGCCCTATGAAGGCATATGCCGAACGTTCACTATAACCTTAAACACCTCAAAACTGTAGATCTGTCTCACTCATGAACCCCTTTTAATTAATCTATTTGTGTTTTCACGTTGTCTCACCTCTTTGGTTAATATTTCATTAATTGAAAACAGACTGTTTAAAATAATATTTCTTTAGATTTGCCCTAAACCTCTTCCTTTGTGCTTCAAGGGTGGGGGGCATCCTCGAACTATAATATGTATTTTGATATTTGGTGAATAAGTTCATGTTTATTCTCTTCCAAGTTTTATAAACTTTCATCATCTCTCCTTTCAACACTTTGACTTTCCATACAGAGTTCTTTTAAATGCATTAAGTAAAAACTTCAAGAGGTGAGACAGTTTCAATTTCAAAGCCCTAAAATTTCAAAGGAATCCAGAAACTTGTTATTCAGCCACGTCAAGAATAATTTAAAAGAAAGTGTTTCTAAAGTTAAAAAATTCTGATTTGGAGATAGTCTCTGCTCTCATAAATGACATTGCAAAGAAATTTCAAGGACGACTGCACTATGTCCATTTCTTCAATCACACATTCTCACAAAGGAAAAATATCTGACCATTCATACGTTTTCCAAGTCAAAAGCATCCTCATATCTTAAAAGTTCAGCACACAAGACTTTAAATGTCATTAATGTTAATTGGAATGTTATGAATAACAGCTTCAAGGGATAGGTCTTTAATGACAAAATGCTTTTAATAATCCCTTCCAGTATTAGTAATTTTGCTTTTCACAGCATTGACACTCTTAAGATTCAAGGAAGTATTAAAACTATTTTCCCTCCTCCATGACCTGTAGGCAGCATCCCAGGGCCAACTTGTACAAACCATTAGAAACTGCTCTGCTTGCCCTTCATGACACCATCTCCTAAACATTTTCCCCTACCTCACTAAATACTCCTAAGCAATCATCTTTGACCTTTCTCCTTCCCTCTGAACATTAAATGTTGGTTTTTCTCAGAAATCTTTCTTAAGCACATTTTCCTTCCCAAACCACAATCTCTCCTTTGTCCGTAATCATAGCTTCAATTATATCCATGCAGAAAATTGCAAAGTCTCCATCTCCGACCCAGATTTTGCTCCTGAGCCCCAGGCCGTCTATCCACGTACCTTCTAGACAACTTCACTTGGACGTTTCATGAGCCTTGAAGTTCAGCGAATGGTTCCAAGTGGAGCTTATTATTATCCCTTCGGAACCTTCTTATTTCCCCTTGCAAGCTAATCAGTAAACAGCCCTCTCAGTTGCTCGGGACAAGAGGCACATCCTTGCTTCTCTCCTCCACATGGAATCAGTCGCCAGGTCTTGTCAGTCATGCCTTTTAAACATCATTCAGATATGCCTTCCTGTCATCTCTGAGCGGCTGGTCCAAGCCACCGTTATTACTGGCCTGGAGCTCCTACCGCAGCCACAGCGATCTTACCCATAATTTAATTCTGAATTGTGCTTAAATTTTCTCTCCGAAAACCATTCAAAGACTTCCTATTACTAGTATTTTATAATCGGAAATCCCTGGGAGACCCTTGCAGGATTAGCCACTGACTCCCTCTCCCAGCCTCAGCTCATAACATCCGCCCACTTGAGTCCCATGTTCTGGTCTGAGTCACACTTGGTGATGCAGAAAGAGGCAAAGACTTCCGATGGTAGAGCCTGGGTCCCTAGATGACTCAGGAGATAGATGCATCCTAGCAGCCCTCCACCAGCTACATCCAGGCCGTTATATGGGCTAAGTCACAGCTGTGGGGTCTCTACTACACAAAGCCAAATCTATATTGTAATTACCAGCATGAATTCAAAAATGGTAGGTAGTCTGATAGGACCAAAGGACAGGATGTCCAGGAGAGATCGCTGGAGTGAAGGAGTGAGACCGGAAAGTGAAGCCCTAGGAAGTCTGGACTGAGAAGGCTCACTTCTCTGCAGTGGGAACCACAGACCATTTTCTAAAGGACTAGGACGTGACCAACTATGCACATTAGAAAGGTAAGCCAAGTAAGGAAGAAAGACTGGACATGAAAGCAATGAACTCTTTTCTCGTAAGAGTCTGACATAAGCTTGTGACCACAAGAGGAAGAGCAGGAATGAGGAGAAATTGTCCAATTTGGAGACAGAACTGATGAAATTGTGCAAGTATTTAAATTAGTCAGAGACTAGCTAGAAGAAGACATAAATAATAATTGTAATCAAAGATAATCTTAAGTTAAGTAACAGGAAAGAAAGTACAGTTTTAGTGGTTGCAACCAGTAGGTTATAAGGATTCTTTTTTGAATCTGTTAAGTTCTGATCAAGTTTAAGGGACCCTTGGAAGCACAAGTGTGAAGTAACTGGAGTTAGAGCTACCCATCTATATCTGGTACTCTCCCAAATACAACGGCAATGGAAGACTTAGTGGTAAACAAAATGGACGAGGAAAATCATGTAAAATGGAAATAAAAGCACAGAAAAACAGAATCGTTATATGACGTTCTTCTTTGAAATTACTTTGTTTTGTTCCTGCTCCAGGATATAGGATGAACAGAACGTAAGATTTGTATTATCTTGGAACACCAAATGGCCGGTGAAGTAACCTACCTGTAGAATGACGGAACCATTGGTTTTCTGGACCAACCCAGTTCGTCACATGCAAAGCGGACTTGTCCAGGGGGGCTTCACTAAGATGGTGGAAAGCTCCCCAGTTCCAGGGGCCTATGTCATAATCTGATGCCCTAAAATTTGTCAGTCATAACAAAGGCAGTCGAAAGCTTTTTCCCTTCCCCTTCACTTCATCTTCTAACATTTCTTTCCATTTCTTTCTGCTTCAGAACCACTGGGACCCTGAGAGCTTTTCAAGATTCAGTCATATTGAGGTTCATTTAGCAAGATGCCGTAACATATGGGAAAAAAAAAATATATATATATATATGTATAACTGAGTCACTTTGCTGTACAGAAGAAATTAACACAACATTATAAATCAACTACACTTCAATATAATTTTTAAAGAAAAGAATACATAGGGAGAAAAAATGTGTGTCTTTAAATGCTAGTCACCTGCCTGGCTAACAGTTTATCACTGTTATTCATTCATTTGTTTGTAAGGCACAATGTTTAAAAATTTAGAAGGTAACCATCATTATCAGGGACATTATATTAAACGCTTTTCCCTAATTCATCAGAAATAACAGGAAACGCTTCCTAACTGAATGGGAGAGTTGCTGATCACTTCTCTGTTATTTCTGCAATCGATTCCAGGTCCTCCAACATCTGCATCTGAACTAAATCCTAACTACTGTCCCCGACCCTGCTCAGTTTCCTACCCCTCCCTGTCTAGATTCCAGATTATCCCGCAGTTCCCTTCTCTGAAGTTGTACCCCCTGCCAGCTTATAATTATTTAGTAATTCACATACTGTCTTAATCCAAGAGCTGCATTTTTCAAATTCATCACCGTACATTAATAGTCAAAATTTTAATATTTTATTACATACTATATCAAAGGGTGTTAATATTCAATACCTTGTAAGATTCAATTAGACAATGAACATGCCATCTCATTTGTATTTTTTTAAGTTTTGCATTCTTCATAGACACTACCACAATTCCACATATGGAACTAAACCACAGTGTGACTTTTGTTTTGGTGTCCTGCTCTAGTTTTTATCTGACATTTACTTGACACCAACCTTTATCTGACAATTCCTTGTTTTGTTTCCCTTGAGTTCTTTTACAATTTTCTTCCAATAGAGTAAAACTACATCTCAAGGTAACAGAGGGGCAAATGTTTCCTACGTACAGCCATTATATTCAGGGATATGATTTGTTTCATGATATAGATGATTTCTTTCAACTTGGGTTAGTTTTTCAATGGCTTTACTAAAACTAGAATAATAACGTTTTTAAAAACTCTACTATAAAAATAATGCTTGCACAGAAATATCTCACTTAATACTCACAATGACCTATAGATTTAAACATCCAATTTTATAACTGATGATTCTAAGAATCAGAGAAATCAAGAAACTTATAGAGCATCTTCAAAATTGGCTCTCCTGATTGAACAATCAGTTTCCTTTCTATGCATCTCAGAGTTCATTCTACTTTCTAGATATCAAGACATGATAAAAGAAAAGTTGTGATTTCTCCTAGTTTCAGATATAAACTCATCTGCCATTGTATTACAGGGAGAGTTTGGAAGTGTCAGCTAGATTGTGGTGGACAGCTCTTCAGTTTCAAGAAGTTAATTACTTAAAAGGAGAGAGGGGTTCACAGAAAGTTTACTTCCTAAGCCTCCAAAGGTCCAGCGTGGCCATGATTTAAGAATTAATTTATATCTCAAATCAGTGATTTAACTTGCGTCCATTTTGTGAACTGATTATGTTCTTTGAATTTCACTAGAAAAAGTTAATATTTAATGAGCCTACCATATTCAAGTACTGTGTTTGGTAAGCATAAGACTTCAATCTAACTATATTTACCACTAATACATGTTCATTGTAAAACAAATTTTTTTTAAAGGAAAGAAAAGAAGAGACAAGTCAAATGGTAAAAGAAAATGAAAATCTCTCATAACTGCGTTACTGATGCAATGCAGCTCTCACTATAAGAAGATATCCTCGGTGTATACCTTCCGAAGACATTTGATCAATGCATATAGACATGTATTACACACACACACACACACACACACACACACACACACACACACAGTGTATTTTTATAAAAGGAATCACAGCATTTTTATACATAACATGATAAAATACTTCTATCTCATTGTATATAAAATGACATATACTTTCACAACTGCACTGAAACCTGTCAAGTTGAGTTGCTATCATTAATTTAGCTAATTCATTATTGGTAACCACTATTTTTACCATTGAAAACAATGAACATCCTTTACTCATATCTTTGAGCATGTAAGTGAATATCCCAAGAATAAATTACTAGATGTGGAATTGCTAGTTTAGATGTCACATTTGGACACTTTGATATCCTTCCAACTGGGCATGAGAGCCTGTTTCACATGCCTCAACTCTGCATGGTTCCAATCTTTATAACGTTGTCAATTTGGCAAATTATTCATTTGTTCACTGGATATACATACCTCTTCTTCTTATTGTATTTCCTGACCTTTAACAACGCTTGCCTTTTTCTTATTAATTTGTAGGAGCACTTTACAAAGATTATACACTATGCATATCGATCATTTGTTAATTGCATATATTAAAAACATTTTCCAGATATGTTTTTTTTTTTCACTTTTCAAATGAGTAACATAAGATGTTTGAGTCTTCTGCTGTCAAATCTATTGTTTCCCTTTGTGGTTCATGTTCTTTGGATACATGCTAAGACAGACCACCTCCATCCCTATACAATAAACGGATTCTCCTAAATGTTCTTACAGTACACATAAGAGGTGGGGAGCTTATGTTATCTTTCTGAATAATTATCTAATTGTCCCCAAGTCATTAAAGGACTAATGTAACTTTTCCCTTCACTAACTGAGCCACTTCCTTTTTCCTTAGAGTATAATCACACTTATGTATTTTGAGTTTCTGGAGAGAAAAATAGAGCATTATTTCCTCTCATTTTTAGTCCAACCCCATGACCACCAGTGTAAAAAAACAAAAGTATATGTGTGCCCTTTCACTTTCAAATATTTCTGAGAAGACTGCTCTTTGGATAAATTGATTTATTTTTACTTGTATTTGACAAATCTATTACAAGAATAGATAAAAAGAATTTCTCTCTAATGTTTACTTTGCTTTTTCCATTATCCACATAAGATACATTTTGCTTTCTGCTAAAAGTTGGGGGAAAGCAGGATTCCTACCAGAGGCAGTGAGAAAAAAGCAGGAGGATAATAGACTTTGAGCTCAACTTGGCACTGGCTTAAAAGTGTCAATGAAATTCTCTGCCTGGGTTAATTTTCCAGGATCTGAAAGAGGAAGAATAACTGGGCCTCACTGAATATTTTGAGCCCTAAAGAGAAGCAATTTTCCCCAGATATAGTAATGTCAATAAGCTTTTCTGAAAGAGATCGATCAAACAAAATGTTTGAAGTTCCCAATTGGTAAGTTCTGGTTTCCATGACATTTTCAGTTCAAGCTTTGAAGTTCCAGAGGCAGAAAGTCTCCATAGACCAAGACCGCAGTTTTCAAATATTTGGGGCTCATCAATGTATCACACTCTTAAAAATGATCAAGGACCTGAAAAACCTTTCTTTACATGAGTTATACTTGTCCCTACTTACTGTATTTTAAATTAAAACAGAGATGTTTGAAGTATTTACTTATCAATTAATTTAAAACAATAAGCCCATCACAAACTAATATTAACAACATATTTTGTGAAAAATAACTACATTGTCCAAAAGAATGAGAAGAGAAGCACTGCTTTCCATTTGTGAAAATCTCTTTAACGTTTAAAAAAAAAGACACTCTGTATGACAGACTCTAGGTCCATCCACGTCTCTACAAATGGCCCAAGTTCGTTCCTTTGTATGGCTGAATAATATTCCATTGTATATATGTGCCACATCTTCTTTATCCATTCATCTGTCAATGGGCATTTAGGTTGCTTCCATGTCCTGGCTATTGTAAATAGTGCTGCTATATACATTGGGGTACATGTGTATTTCCGAATTATGGTTTTCTCAGGGTATATGCCCAGTAGTGGGATTGCTGGGTCATATGGTAATTCTATTTTTAGTTTTTTAAGGAACCTCCAAGAGAAAAACAAATATCATATATTAACACATGTATGTGGAATCCAGAAAAATGGTACAGATGAACCTAGTTCCAGGGCAGGAATAGTGATGTAGAGGTAGAGAAAAGACGTGTGGACGTGGGGGCAGGAAGGGGAGGAGGGATGAATTGGGAGATTAGGATTGACATGTATACACTACCATGTGTAAAATAGATAGCTAGTGGGAACCTGCAGCATAGCACAGGGAGCTCAGCCGGTGCTCTGTGATGACCTAGATGGGTGGGCTGGAGGTGGGAGGGAGGTCCAAGAGTGAGGGGATATGGGGATGTATGTATACATAGAGCTGATTCACTTTGTTGTACAGCAAAAACTAACGCAACTTTGTAAAGCAATTATACTCTAAAAAAAAGAAGCAGCAGCTGGACATAAAAAATGATAATAAAATAAAAGCCTAGAAACACCCCGTCCCCCCCAAAACAGACAGCTGGTTCTCGTATTTTACTTTGGTGGACATACATTAAGAAAATCTGGGGACTTCCCTGGAAGACCAGTGGTTAAGACTTCATCTTCCAATGCAGAGGGTGCGGGTTCAATCCCTGACTGGGGAGCTAAGATCCCACAGGCCTCACGGCCAAAAAACGAAAACATAATACAGAAGCAATATTGTAACAAATTCAATAAAGACTTTAAAACTGGTCCACATCAAAAAAAGAAAATCTGTCTTCACATACACATGTAGTTTTAAAAGTGGCAAGTATTTTGACAGCCTTTTCACACAATTGTGATACTATTCTTCGAAACCACACTAAAAGTTGGCAAGAGGTAGTTTCTTAAAGATTAGTTGTTATGTGGAATCTGAAACCGTATAAATGAACTTTTTAGTATTCTCTTCCATCAAAATCTACTAATATCAATATATCTTGGACTTCGAGTATATCTTTTACTCATGCCTAATTCTGCAATATTGTGCATCGGTCATTTGGAAAATATGTGTTCACTAAGTTAAGTAGTTCTTCCAGATGTTGCTACAGCTCATTATACAACATCAGAATGTTGCATTCCTCAACACTGCTGCTCATCTTTTCAGAGAAGCCTTTAATTATTGAGAAGGTGACAAACACACAGTGACAGATTCACGTTTCCCAAAATCCTATGTTTAACTTAAAAGCTTGAATACTGCCATTGGCACCCCAAATTGTCAGTTGTTTGCCTTAACGTGACAGACCCACTTTGTTCTTTCTCCAAAAATGTTGGTGAAATTATCAAATCTAAATAACCCTAGGATGTCAATTCCTCCTTCAAGCAAAGACGCGGCCTGTGAAGTAAGTAAACAAATAACTAAGTGCTTCATACATACTTTTCATTTTGTTTCACAGAATACAAAGAGGTCTACTTAAGGATTCGGATTCAATAAAATCAACAACCGTTACTGCTTTACGAGAGACACTCTTGCACAAAAACCCTTTATTTTGGGAGTAGGTGACACCGATGAATACGTGGCTTCTCGGTAGGGTCTGGGCCCGCAGTCCTGGTTCATGGTAATGGATGCTCTTGTACCATCAGTTCAAAGCCAACAAAGCGGAAGACAATGTCTTGACATTATTATAAAATAATTCTGACTACAAGGACCTTCTTATACGGTCTCAAGAATCCCCAGGATTTTCAGAGGACACTTGGAGAATCACTCGACTAGTATATAAGGCTTCTGGCCTAATACTGACTACTGATTACACTGATCTTAAAATGAATGAGTGAATGGTTATCAATTTCCCCCTGAATTTCCGTACCCACGGTGGCACGAAGCAAAAGCTAATCCTAGAAAAGGGACACTTTATTGTGAAAGTGTCTGTAGTTAGCAGTGCTATTGGAAGCGCATTTCATCTGTTTGTTCTTCTTTATTAGAAAGATAAGCATCTTCATTGGCTTCATAACCCATTCATAATGTCAGCATTGTTGGTGGGCATCAGGGGGTTGTCAGTACCAAGAAAAAAGAAGTAAAATTAAAGCGGAAAAGTACTAGAGGAATAAAGGAGCTCCTAAGATGAAGTTTTTAACTGAACAGAATCCAAGGAAGAAGCTTTATTCTGTAAATGAGCAAATGAGTGAATGAATGGACTGAAAGGAATTTTCTAAAAGAAAAAAAAAGTACAAGCTAGAAATCCTTGCTGGTTTTGTCCTGCCCCTCCCAGGATACTCGTGTCATATTGTTTCTCTTATAGGAATCTACCTTGTCAGAAAATATTTTTAAAGGTTTTAAGTACTTTTGAAGACATTCTCATGGCCTGTCTCTTTTCCAAGATCCTTCAGATCTTCTGTAACAATGACATGCGTTCCACTCTCTCTCCTGGTTTCTATGGCATTGCTTCCTTTAAAATGACATGATTAGTATAAGACTGGAAGATAAATAAGGTTTTTGGTAGATGCCCAGGGTACTGAGGAAATCAGGTTTCCGTTTTCTATTTCCAAGGTTATATGTCTCCCACTACTCACTCCCTGAAAAGAGATGAAAGGAAGAAAACTTAGAAGGTGGGACAGAAACATGGAGAAGAAGGAGAAGGAAAAGGAGGAGAAGGAGAGGCAGAGGAAGAAGAAAAGCAAACAGGGCAAGACGGCCGGAAGCCCCCTCTCCTATCACTTTCTCTTGCCTTTTCTGATGTCCTAAGATGTCCCCAGGATCACAAAGTACGTGAGGTGATAAGGAGTTTCACTTTGGGAATAACTTAAGAAGATTATGGTTTTTGTAACAGGATGGGGGAAGGTACTTTTATTATACATCATGGCTTCATATTCTTTTCATTATTTGTTATTTTTGCTGGGGAGCAAGATGGAGTTCTTGATTTAATGGTGGGTTTTAACTTGAGAGTGGAGGTGCTCAGGTGTGTTTATATTCTATCTCTCATCGCTGTTGCCTTCTCTATAGATTTCTATAGATCTGTGTCTTGCAATCATTCGAAGGAACTGGGCCCACTGAAACCTTCAAAACTGGATCTGGTCCTACAGTAGAATCAATAAGAAGGAAGGGTCTATAGATGTTTATTTAATACATGCACCTCCCAAGCAAGAAAGAAAGACCCACCATGATAACCCCATTTCTTCAATTATGAAAATTGACCCTGCTCAGCTATCACCCCAGGATATAGTAATTAACCTCCCTGAGTCTCAGTGACAGCACAGAGCACAACCTGACAGTCTCTTTCCTAAGCCCCTCGTCTCCTAAAGTATTTGCTTAAATTTGCTTTAAATTCAGACATATATCAATTCAATAAGCGTCTTCAGCAAGGGAAACTTAATCGCATATGGTTTCATGCTTCTAATTTTACTCTCCATGGGACAATGTCTTTGCTCAAGGGATGCAGTATTGAAACACTTAAACTTGTGCCTTGAACGTAAAGCTTGGAGCTGTAAATATCTCTCAGCAAAAAGGGAGCCATTTCCCTTTGAATTGTGGGATGCGATGGTTCTTGGCAGTCCCGGTAATGCATAATCACTAATTCCAATTTAAGGAGTGTCTGCATAAATGGTAAATTGGAAAATATCTGAAGATCCCAACAGCCAGTTCTCTGCAATATAAACAATCAATAATCATCTTTACTAGAGTAATGGCCCAGCCGATGACCACTGCTTAGTTGCACGGCTCAGGAACCATAAATATTCTCCTTTACACTAAAGACACAACGACAGTAGATCTTAACACTAACATGGTGATTCTCTTTCAAGATTTCTACTCCCTGCATATGAAGATAATGAGAAACAGGTCTGCGTTTACAGTTATTCAGTAAATATATGCTTACCATCTACAGTTGCCTCAGCTCTGCACTGGGGCTCTCGAATATGCAATGCAAGTGTAAAGCGCCTTCTATTCTGAAAGAAATTGCAATCTAGTCAGGGACAAATTGACATCTAGTGAATAAAGCCATCATTCACTGAGCGTCTTCTATAACCAGGCACTTTGCCAGGCACCTGACCGATTTCAGAGTCAGAAGTTCTACACAAATCCTGGCTCTTTCTGTAAACAGCTGTGCTACCCTTAACAAAATCGCTTCATTTATTTGGGATGAGTTTCTCCTTATGTTAAAAATTGCTAAATATGTGATAGTAAATCTATTCTAGCTCTGACGAGTCTATAATTACACACTGTGACTAAAACAGTTCGGAAGTTCTAAAGACACAGGGGGCGGTGAGGATTACAATGGTCCAGGGTGCAAAGTGGATGAGAACTTGGTTTTGTGTTGAGGAAGTATCCAAGCTCATATATATATGTATATATATATATGTATATATATATATATATCTGTGTGTGTTACTGAAGTATGATTGACAGATAACAATTGTCTATACTCAGGTTACACGACGTTCTTGAACAGTCGGAGGAGAGCGGGCACAGCAAGCGCGCATGTGGAAACGGCTTTGGAGGTTCGTAAAGCCCCTCCCGAGACTGCAGAGCCCTTGGTGGCATTTTCCTAACCCTTAGCACAGTGCCTGGTGCATAAGAAGCACTGACGCTATTTTCAGAAGAAAGGGAAAAGAGGCAATACGGACTAGAGCAGAGAATTTATTCCCCAGAGACGTGAATACAGGAAGCCATAAACTAGGCAGAGCTGACGGGCGACGCTTTCCCAGCAAGAACGATCGAAATAAAGGCGGGGCATCTCTGTCCTGTAAACCAGAGTCCAACCCTAACAGCTTCCTCCCAGTAACGGCAGATGCTGTCTGCACGGTGACTCCACTTTGCCTGTGCCTGCGTCACCAACTCTACTCTCCGAAACCCACCTCCTTGCACCCGCCTGCATGCATCGTCATCCTGGCTGAAAAGCTGAAATTCCCTTGAAGTCAGAGCTGGACTTGGGCTCCATTTTGGTCGGGGAGCTCTGATCTCAGCCTTCTCCCCGGGGTTCACGGCAGGGCGGGTGCCTGCTCCCCCCAAATCGCCCTGCAGCCTTCGGCCAGGCTTGCACCAGTGGCTTCTTTCCTCCCAGCCCCGCATTTACATAAAATACAAGGCTGTTCCCCAGTTTCGCCCCTCACAAGGATCTCTGCATCTTCTAGACCCACGCATGACAGGCATGTAGGGACACACGGTATCCCATTTGCAAATCTTCAGTGTGTTTGCCTTTTTGTCTTATGTGCTGGCAGAAGATGACTCTAGGTTCCTCCCTTCAGAGGACCTGGCACAGAGGCACCGGACATACACCTGGAAAGCGCGCGCTGATGACGGAAGAGCACAGGGCATCCAGCCGTATGACCGAAGCTTACCTGATAGGTCCCAAGTGTTACAGACTTTCATCTTTATCTGGGTGAGGCAAAATAAAAGGAGTAGCCAAGAAAAGAAAATGACTTAAATCATAATTAATACAAATGCAAATTATAATTAGAAAAAGGGGTAGTTTTCAATTTTTACCACTAGCTTTTAAATAAGAATACAGAAATCCAAAGAGAAAGCAAGGAGAAAATGAAAAATGAAAATTTAAACTTCATATAGTTTTACATTAGAGTCTGAGAACATGTTTTCCTGAAACACTTAAGGAAACAGTGAAGATTAAGAATGATAATCACTCAGTCTTCCTGAGGAGAAAAACCGGCCCAAAGCCCAGAAGTGCAAATCCCTACAAAACTACAAAAAGAGAGCCTATCAACTGTAGATAACTTCATCTTCATTTCAATATTTGATATTATAGAGGACCTAACAAGATACGCAGCTCACAGCCACTTAGTGGAATAAATCCTGAGCAGATTCCAAAGTAAATTTCTCAAAAGCAAACCAACTTCCATGACGCTGATTTCCATTCTATGGTTTATACGTTTGAAGACAGTGATATTACCACTAAAGTATGAAACTGAAAGAGAGGTAACCTGATTACATCATAAAAATTGTTTACTAAACATTGGGTAAAGTTGAACAAACATCATATTTCATTATGAATACATGTATTAATTTCATATATTACATGTAAAAAAGTGAACTGTACTCAGGAAGAAAACTTGCATTTTTTGAGCACTTCCTATACACCTACCATGTTATTTTTATAGAGACAATATCACCTTAGTCAAATTTCACAGGCAAAGTTACTGAGGCCAAGAGAGATCACATGGCTAACAAGTGGCAGAGTTAGGATTCCTAACCAAACACAAGAATAATGAGGGAAAACAAAAAGTAAAAACAAAACAAGAAAGATCAGGGAGCATCAGAGACCTACTGAATGTACGTTCATCCGCACGATGGCATTTTTCAAAACTCAGTGTAATGTTGGAATGTATTCAATATAAAATGGCATAAATTATCTCAAATATAAGCCTCTACCATCATCAAAATTAGCTAGAAATTATTACCATTTCACCTAGTAGGCCTCAATTCTCTCTTTTTTTCTTAGTAAAACAATTTGGAATTCAGTCATATATGGTAAGAAAAATAAACCAGAGAACAAACTCATGCACTGTGAGAAGGGCTGAGTTCCTTACACAGAAAACAAGGCTGGTTTATGTGCCGCCCTGGGGCAGAGGAAGTCATATCCTGATCAGGAAGCAGAGACCTTTCCGTCCCTTCCTGAGAGGGCTGATTAAAAGAAAGGATGTGTAAATTACAGCAGGACAAAATTGAGCTAGACAGAAGGCAGAACTTCCCAACAGGAGTTATTGGGTGATGAAACATACTATCAAGAGAGGTCTTGAAATCTCTCTCCCTAGACAGCATCCCTGAAATCTGACAAGTAACTGCCTTTGCTATGTAGCACGACATCCATCCTGGGGTTCCGAGGTCGTGATGTTTTACAGTTGGATTTCATTTCTCTTATCATATTTCTAATAATGCAAAGAAGCTTCCTAATCGCTCCATTTTACAAAGTCGTTTGGTTTTAACAGTTCCCCCAAGTATACCCTGTCCCTAACCCATTCCGAATACGTAAAAATCCTAATGAGATACATAGGATATGAATCAAGAGGGCTTAGGGTCTTGGGTGGGATGCTACTTCTTTGAATGACCTGGGACTCTAAGTCTGTTATCACTCACCTAAGAAGAAAGAGAGAGCAAAGTGGGTTTTTTCACATGGAAAGCAGAGCTCACTCCTCGGACACAGATTAAACCCGGCAGCATAAACAAACCCTGAGTATATGATGCCACCGTAATTATCACCTGGAAATAAAAGCAATAGCTGAGTTTGGGGATAACGGTGGGAGGCACACCTCCCTAAAGGATCTGTGTACTCACTCTACGTGCCTGCTACCATCTGCGTGGTAGAATACCCCCATTTTCTGTGTAGACACCTGCTTTTGTCCATGAGAGAAACAAAACAGGCGTAACATAAACTTTTAGAAAACTGACAATCCTGATATTATGGGTTTTTAAGTAGCTTTTTTTTTTTTTTCTACCAAAGAAGATTCATATTCCCGCCATGGCAATGAGGACAGATCAAAAGATGAGCAAACTGAATTAAAATAATACCTCTTTTAAAAGTTTTAAAAGATGACCAAATTCAATTGCATGTTTCTCTCCACCCTGGCTTTCAAGGTGGAGGGGATTCATGCAGCCGATGACCTGTCTCCAGGGAGAACTTTCATCCTCACAGCCAGGAACTGACCCTGCCTCAGCCTTGGAGCTGGAGAGAAACGTGGCGGCCCAAGGCCAGGCCTGCCAGCCTGCGATCCCCTGGGTCTCACAACAAAGACTGCGTAAGTCAAAGACAGCAGATGCCTCGTTCAGAAAAGAGTTTCTGCACCAAGTCAGGGACAAAGTTTGAAGGTCCTGATTTAAAACTTCAGGACAGCATCAGTCACCTTATTTATACAGACAATACACAACCCACAGACCACAAGGCCCTGTCAGCTAAGAACCCAGCCTAAGACTTTTCTCGGGACGTCTCTAGTGGTACTGAACAGGTGACCGCCCCCAAAAACCAGACAAATCCAGATGTAATCAAATGAAGCTATTCTGTCGTCCTAAAGCGGTTCTGTGCGTGTGGAAATAGCATTTGCTCCTTCCCAGTGAATATTTTGGTGGACATTTTGCTCTGATGAAGCTGCGGTAGGGGGATAAGATCTTGGCGTTGCCTTTTGGTTTACCTTCCAGCCTGAGGTGCCTGTGAATCTCGAATATGCATAAGTTAAACCAGGGCTTAACGCTTTCCCTCCCGCTGAATCCCAGCTGCTTGGCCAGCTCTCTGCTTGCCTCCTGAGAGAGCTCACACATCTCATCTTTCCTCGTTCAGGCCCTTCCTGTTCCCTTGCTGGAGAAGATTATCAAGAGACACGGCCACCGGATGAGCCTCTAGCAGGACCCATAGAAGGAGCCGCACCTTATGCCCAGCCCCGTCCTTGGCCTGTACCTCCCACTGTGCTTCCAGCCCAGAAGCCCTTCAAGGACGCAGCCTTGCGAGGACGATGCGGGGCTGGGACCATCTGCAGGGTGCATGTGGTTAAACCCAGGAGAGCTTCTTTTGCTTTTTTTAATTTTTAAATTTCTTTTTATTTTTTTTTATACAGCAGGTTCTTATTAGTTATATCTTTTATAAACATCAGTGTATACATATCAATCCCAATCTCCCAGTTCATCCCACCACCACCACCCGCCCGTCACTTTCCCCCCCTGGTGTCCACACATTTGCTCTCTATATCTGTGTCTCTATTGCTGCCCTGCAAACCGGTTCATCTGTACCATTTGTCTAGGTTCCTCATATATGCGTTAATATACGATATTTGTTTTTCTCTTTCTGACTCGCTTCACTCTGTATGAGTCTCTAGATGCATCCACGTCTCTACAAATGACCCAATTTCGTTCCTTTTTATGGCTGAGTAATATTCCATTGTATACATGTGCCGCATCTTTATCCATTCGTCTGCTGATGGACACTTAGGTTGCTTCCATGTCCTGGCTATTGTAAATAGTGCTGCAATGAACATTGTGGTACATGACTCTTTTTGAATTATGGTGTTCTCAGGGTATATGCCCAGTAATGGAAATGCTGGGTCGTATGGTAGCTCTAATTTTAGATTTTTGAGGAACCTCCATACTGTTCTCCATAGTGGCTGTATCAATTTACATTCCCACCAACAGTGCGGGAGGATTCCCTTTTCTCCACACCCTCTCCAGCATTTGTTGTTTGTAGATTTTCTGATGATGCCCATTCTAACTGGTGTGAGGTGATACCTCATTGTAGTTTTGATTTGCATTTCTCTAATAATTAGTGATGTTGAGCAGCTTTTCATGTGCCTCGTGGCCATCTGTATGCCTTCTTTGGAGAAGTGCCTGTTTAGGTCTTCTGCCCATTTTTGGACTGGGCTGTTTGTTTTTTTAATACTGAGCTGCATGAGCTGTTTATATATTTTGGAGATTAATCCTTTGTCCATTGATTCGTTTGAAAATATTTTCTCCCATTCTGAGGATTGTCGTTTGGTCTTGTTTGTAGTTTCCTTTGCTTTACAAAAGATTTTAAGTTTCATTAGGTCCCATTTGTTTATTTCTGTTTTTATTTCCATTTCTCTAGTAGGTGGATCAAAAAAGATCTTGCTGTGATTTATGTCAAAGAGTGTTCTTCCTACGTTTTCCTCTAAGAGTTTTATAGTGTCCAGTCTTACATTTAGGTCTTTAATCCATTTTGAGTTTATTTTTGTGTATGGTGTTAGGGAGTGTTCTAATTTCATTTACATGTATGTAGCTGTCCAGTTTTCCTAGCACCACTTATTGAAGAGACTGTCTTTCCTCCACTGTATACCCTTGCCTCCTTTGTCAGAGATTAGTTGACCATAGGTGCATGGGTTTCTCTCTGGGCTTTCTATCCTGTTCCGTTGATCTATATTTCTGTTTTTGTGGCAGTAACATATTGTCTTCATGACTGTAGCTTTGTAGTATAGTCTGAAGTCAGGGAGTCTAATTCCTACAGCTCCATTATTTTCCCTCAAAATTACTTTGGCTATTCGGGGTCTTTTGTGTCTCCACACAAATTGTAAAATTTTTTGTCCTAGTTCTGTAAAAAATGCCATTGGTAATTTGATAGGGATTGCATTGAATCTGTAGATTGCTTTGGGTAGTATAGTCATTTTCACAATGTTGATTCTTCCAATCCAAGAACATGTTATATCTCTCCATTTGTTTGTATCATCTTTAATTTCTTTCTTCAGTGTCTTACAGTTTTCTGCATACAGGTCTTTTGTCTCCCTAGGTAGGTTTATTCTTAGGTATTTTATTCTTTTTGTTACAATGGTAAATGGGAGTGTTTCCTTAATTTCTCTTTCAGATTTTTCAGCATTAGTGTATAGGAATGCAAGAGATTTCTGTGCATTAATTTGGTATCCTGCAACTTTACCAAATTCACTGATTAGCTCTAGTAGTTTTCTGGTGGCATTTTTAAGAGGCTCTATGTATAGTATCATGTCATCTGCAAACAGTGACAGTTTTACTTCTTCTTTTCCAATTTGTACTCTTTTTATTTCTTTTTCTTCTCTGATTGCCATGGCTAGGACTTCCAAAACTATGTTGAATAACAGTGGTGAGAGGGGACATCCTTGTCTTGTTCCTGATCTTAGAGGAAATGCTTTCAGTTTTCACCATTGAGAATGACATTTGCTGTGGATTTGTCATACATGGCCTTTATTACGTTGAGGTAGGTTCCCTCTATGCTCACTTTCTGGAGAGTTTTTATCATAAATTGGTGTTGAATTTTGTCAAAAGCTTTTTCTGCATCTATTGAGATGATCATATGCTTTTTATTCTTCAGTTTGTTAATATGGTGTATCACACTGATTGATTTGCGTATACTGAAGAATCCTTGCATCCCTGGGATAAATCCCACTTGATCATGGTGTATGATCCTTTTAATGTATTGTTGGATTCTGTTTGCTAGCATTTTGTTGAGGATTTTTGCATCTATATTCATCAGTGATGTTGGTCTGTAATTTTCTTCTTTTGTAGTGTCTTTGTCTGGTTTTGGTATCAGGGTGATGATTTGATACCATCATAGAATGAGTTTGGGAGTGTTCCATCCTCTGCAACTTTTTGGCAGAGTTTGAGAAGGACCGGTGTTAGCTCTTCTCTAAATGTTTGATAGAATTCACCTGTGAAGCCATCTGGTTGTGGACTTTTGTTTGTTGGAAGATTTTTAATCACAGTTTCAATTTCATTACTTGTGATTGGTCTGTTCATATTTTCTGTTTCTTCCTGGTTCAGTCTTAGAAGGTTATACCTTTCTAAGAATTTGTCCATATCTTCCAGGTTGTCCATTTTATTGGCATAGAGTTGCTTGTACTAGTCTCTTAGGATGCTTTGTATTTCTGCGGTGTCTGTTGTAACTTCTCTTCTTTCATTTCTAACTTTATTGATTTGAGTCCTCTCCCTCTTTTTCTTGATGAGTCCACCTAATGGTTTATCAATTTTGTTTATCTTCTCAAAGAAGCAGCTTTTAGTTTTATTGATCTTTGCTATTGTTTTCTTTGTTTCTATTTCATTTATTTCTGCTCTGATCTTTATGATTTCCTTCCCTCTACTAACTTTGGGTTTTGTTTGTTCTTCTTTCTCTAGTTCCTTTAGGTGTAAGGTTAGATTGTTTATTTGAGATGTTTCTTGTTTCTTGAGGCAGGCTTGTATAGCTATAAACTTCCCTCTTAGAACTGCTTTTGCTGCATCCCATAGGTTTTGGATTGTCGTGTTTTCACTGTCATTTGTCTCTAGGTATTTTTTGATTTCCTCTTTGATTTCTTCAGTGATCTCTTGGTTATTTAGTAACATATTGTTTACCCTCCATGCATTTGCGTTTTTTACGTTTCTTTTCCCTGTAATTGATTTCCAATCTCTTAGCGTTGTGTCAGAAAAGATGTTTGATATGATTTCAACTTTCTTCAATTTACTGAGGCTTGATTTGTGACCCAAGATGTGATCTATCCTGGAGAATGCCCCGTGTGCACTTGAGAAGAAAGTGTAATCTGCTGTTTTTGGATGGAATGTCCTATAAATATCAATTAAATTTATCTGGTCTATTGTGTCATTTAAAGCTTGTGTTTCCTTATTAATTTTCTGTTTTGATGATCTGTCCATTGGTGTAAGTGAGGTGTTAAAGTTCCCCACTATTATTGTGTTACTGTTGATTTCCTCTTTCATAGCTATTAACAGTTGCCTTGAGGTGCTCCTATGTTGGGTGCAATTATATATTTATAATTGTTATATCTTCTTCTTGGATTGATCCCTTGATCATTATGTAGTGGCCTTCCTTCTCTCTTGTAATATTCTTTATTTTAAAGTCTATTTTATCTGATATGAGTATTGCTACTCCAGCTTTCAAAAGATATTCCATGGAATATCTTTTAATATCCAAAAGATATTCCATGGAATAGCTTTTTCCATGCCTTCACTTTCAGTCTGTATGCGTCCCTAGGTCTGATTTGGGTCTCTTGTAGACAGCATATATATGGTTCTTGTTTTTTTATCCATTCAGCAAACCTGTATCTTTTGGTTAGAGCACTTAATCCATTCACGTTTAAGGTAATTATCAATATGTATGTTCCTATTACCATTTTCTTAATTGTTATGGGGTTTTTTTGTAGGTCCTTTTCTTCTCTTGTGTTTTCCACTTAGAGAAGTTTCTTTAGCATTTGTTGTAGAGCTGGTTTGGTGGTGCTGAATTCTCTTAGCTTTCGCTTGTCTGTAAAGCTTTTGATTTCTCCGTCGAATCTGAATGAGATCCTTGCCAGGTAGAGTAATCTTGGTTGTAGGCTCTTCCCTTTCATCACTTTAAATATATAATGCCACTCCCTTCTGGCTTGTAGAGCTTCTGCTGAGAGATCAGCTGTTAACTTTATGGGAGTTCCCTTGCATGTTACTGGTCATTTTTCCCATGTTGCTTTCAATAATTTTTCTTTGTCTTTAATTTTTGTCAGTGTGACTGCTATGTGTCCCGCCATGTTTCTCCTTGGGTTTATCCTGCCTGGGACTCTCTTTGCTTCCTGGATTTGGGTGGCTATTTCCTTTCCCATGTTAGGGAAGTTTTCAACTATAATCTCTTCAAATATTTTCTTGGGTCCTTTCTCTCTCTCTTCTTCTTCTGGGACCCCTATAATGTGAATGTTGTTGCAGTTAATGTTGTCCCAGAGATCTCTTAGGCCGTCTTCATTTCTTTTCATTCTTTTTTCTTTATTTTCTTCCACAGCAGTGAATTCCACCATTCTGTCTTCCAGGTCACTTATCCGTTCTTCTGCCTCAGTTATTCTGCTATTGATTCCTTCTAGTGTATTTTTCATTTCAGTTATTGTATTGTTCATCTCTGTTTGTTTGTTCTTTAATTCTTCTAGGTCTTTGTTAAACAATTCTACATCTTCTTGATCTTTCCCTCCATTCTTTTTCCGAGGTCCTGGATCATCTTCACCATCATTATTCTGAATTCTTTTTCTGGAAGGTTGCCTATCTCCACTTCATTTAGTTGTTTCTCTGGAGTTTTATCTTGTTCCTTCAACTGATACAAAGTCCTCTGTCCTTTCCTTTTGTCTGTCTTTTCTGTGATTGTGGTTTTCCTTCCACAGGCTGCAGAACTGTAGTTCTTCTTGCTTATGCTGTCTGCCCTCTGGTCCAGGACAGCTTCAATATAAATGTTCCAGATTCTGCCAGGCGGGGCGGAGATCTACTCCCCTCCAGGCTGCCCAGCACAAGCCTCATATGTGAGTCCCTGGCTTATTAAATCTGAACCTACTGATCTGAAGCGTCTGCCTCTTTCTTTGGTCTCTCCCTGCCCCACCCCTTACAGGAGCCAATTTGTGAACCAGCTTCCCTGCCAGTGATGGTCTTTCCCCAAGCCTTCACCTCTCAGGCTTGCCTCTCTCTGCCTGGTCTCAGCTCAGATCTCACCCACTCCAAGAGCACACCTGTTTCTCCAGCCAGTTTTCCCATCATATGGGGATTTCCTTTCACACACAGACCTCAACCTACAATTGTGTCTCTCCTGTGTGTGGATTTGGTATCACTCACCCCATCCTAATGCTCTGGGAGGATGTACACCTCCCCAGGATTCCTTGCCATGAACCTCTGTGCTTACAACCACGCTTCACGGGAGATGGACGATACCAGATTCCGTTAAGCCCATGTGAAGCCAAACCATGCGCACATTATGCACAGACACACACAACAGCCATAAAGAAAAGGGACGTCTTTTCTTTATCTCCTTTCCCAGTAAGAAGACTGGCAAAACATGAATGGAAAATAACCTAGGACGACACAACTCACAAGAATGATTGCTTCCTCGACACTTCAAAGGAGCTTAATGCCCTTCAGTGCTTTAAACTTTTCACATTTAGGGGACATTTATTAAAGAAAGAAAATAAAATAAAATGCTTTGTCCTTCAGCTGTGCCATCATGAAATTGAATTTGTAGGAATAAGCATTTTCTTCTCCTTTCAACTCCTTCAGTAGTGTTTAAAGAAATGTCAGTTTCTTATCCTTTCAAATCTAAGGTGTTTTATCATCATAGGTAATTATAAACATTTCAAAGCTGGGTGAAATACCTTAACCTCTAGCAACCTCGTAAAGTAAATAGAGAGCTATCGCCCAAACTAGCTCAAATCAAACAAACAGAGTCAGTTCTCATTATTCGCTAATTTTGTATTTGTAACCTCGCCTACTCACTCAGATTTATTTATAACCCCCTAATCAATACCGGCAGCCCCTTTGCAGTCATTCACGGGTGTGCCAGTGATCGCCCGATACACAGGTTGCCCAGCTGTGGTCAAACAAGACAAGAATGCCTCTTGCTTCAGCCCTCATACTACAAACAAGTGTCTCTTTCCCAGTTTACGTAGTGCCACGTGTTTTGCACTTTTGTGCTTTTTGTTAGTGCTTTTGCCGTTTAAAATGGCCCCCAAGCTTGAAGTCTTGTGCTCCTAAGAGCAAGGTGGCATTTGTTTGGCTAAAGAGACACCAACGTATTCTGAGATGGTCTTGAAGAGTTACACCTAGTAACGTTTAACCAAACATTGGCTTTTTCCCTTCCTACTCATTGCATGGCTATTTGAAAATATAGCTTTTGTGGAATTTTGAAAACCATAGAGAATCACTGGGATAAGAGAAATATATTTCCAAATAATGATATAAACAATACAAACACAAAGACTGAACATTAGAATGAGGAAAACAGAGGAGCAGGTAGGTAAATGTGAGCAATGACATAAATAATATTAGATATTAGGTTTGTGCATTCCACTTTCCTGACTCTTATTTCATCTTTGCTCAGGTGTGAGTTCTAGCCTGCTGGCCACGAGTTTAATGTTAGGGCATCAACAATATATATTAAATAAGGCAACTGAAACAGAGACACACATCAAAGTCACGTATTGATTAGTTGATGAAAATGTGGTGACCAGAGGCTCTATACTTCCCGGGAGCAATGGTCAGTATTCTCTAATTCAGTGTTCACAGCGATTGTATAGAACAACCACAGTGAATAATGAAAATCAACTGTACTTTTGTGGAAAGAGTGTTAAACTCTTCTGAAGAGTCATATGACCTGAGTAATCTCACCAGCACCTCTATCATCAGAAAGCATTCAAATCCATCTCCCTGAATTTCACCAGAAAAAAAAATTATTTCATGAACTGCACCTTCTCTCAGCCAGAAATGTATCATTCATGTGATTGCCTAGTCAGTTGTTCTTTCATTTTCTGAGGCTAAGGATCTCCATTATCACCAAGAAAAAGGAAATGTTAACAGTGAAAACATAAAATCCCGAACTCTCCAGGGCTCTCTTTCTTTATTCAAATACTTAATATGTTTTTCTACTTAATATTTTTACCCTATTTGATCATTAGTGATGTATCTGGTAAAACATAGGTGAAGCCTCAACCGGGCTGATTTTTAGAGTTAAGATCCTAGAAATGAAGCTTATGGTGATCTTCACATTCAAAATTCAAAAGCCATATGCCTAAGATGAAATATCAAAGAGATATAAAAAATCCAACTACGTTGGCAACATAAAGAAGGAGATGGCAAAGATGAAGGTGGTGAATACAGTCGTCCCTTGGAATCCAAGGGGAATTGGTCCTTGGATACCAAAATCTCAGAATGCTCAAGTCCTTTATATAAAATACATAGTATTTACATATAACCTATGCACATCCTCCCGTATAGTTCAAATCATCTCTGCATTACTTATAATACTTAATACAATGCAAATTCTATGCAAATAGTTGTAAATACAATGCAAATGCTATGTAAATAGTTGCCCCCACGAGGCAAGTTCAAGTTTTGTTTTTGGGAACTTTCTGGAATATTTTTTCCAAATATGTTTGATCCGTGGTTGGTTGAATCTATGGACCTGGAAACTGCAGATACAAGGGGTCAACTGTGTATAGGTTTTACAGAACAGTTGCAAAGAGCAAAGAAAAGCAACTTGTAATTAAATACAAGATGAAATAAGAGTCAACAATGTGGCATGACTCTCTGGAATAAACCAGATATCTAATATTATTTAAGTTATTGCTCACATTTACCACCTGCTCATCTGTTCTCCTCATTCTAACGCTCAGCCTTTGCTGTTTGTATTGTTTTTATCATCACTTATAAATATGTTTCTCTTAGCCCTGTGAGTCTCTGTGGTTTTCAAAATTCCACAAAAGCCATTCAATGACTAGGAAGGGAAAAGGCAGGTGTTTGGTTAAGCATTATTAGGTAGAGCTGTTCAAGACAATCTCAGCATTGGTTAGTGTTGTCTTTAGCCAAGCAAATGATATGTAATTTCTTTTAGTTGCATGATATTAGTAAAAATTAAAAAAGGACAGCTTCATGAAAAAGTTGATGGGTGGCCTACTTTCAAATGTTAACATTTGAAATGTTACATTAAATAAATTCTAAATAAGAGCAGAAGTCAACTAAACAACTATCTAGAAAGAAATAATAAAGAAAACGGAGGAGGGAAAATCCTCTAAGTAATAATGGCTAAGAATTTTCCAGATCTGAAAGGGGAGTCTGTTTTCAAATTGAATATTGAGTAGGATGGGGAAATAAATGCCCATCTGGGAAAAATCACTATGAAATTTTTTTTAGGAGACTAAAGATAAAGAAAATCCCAGAAGCTTCCAAACAGGAAATAGTAAAGGCACAAAAGAACAAGGACACAACATGTTATAATAGAACATATGTAGGATTCCTTCTGCGTTCTAAGAAAATGTGATTTTTATCCTAGAAATCAGTATCCAGCAAGGCTTATATATCTATGTATGCGTGCTTTTATATATATATATATATATATATATACACATATACATATACATATACAGAGAGAGAGAGAGAGAGAGAGGATGAAGTTAGGAAGTTTCATTATTTTAGAAAATTGTTTTAAAATAATTATTATAAATGATAAAGAAAAATGGATTTAGCGTATGAAGAAATAAGCCAAGAGTTAGAAACACAAACGGTCAACCACAGAAAGACGGTACTATCCCTGCATAGGAGGATTCAGACCAGTCAGTCCAGACTGCATGAGGAAGATGGAAGCAAGTCTCTGGAAAACTAGAATTCAAGAACTAGATACACAATAGGAAGAGCCTACAGAGATATTAAGGCTACATCATGCAAGAGGAAATATGGGAAATTCAAATATCCAGGAAAGAAAAAACAGTCTGCAATGAAAAATACTCAAATAGCTATAGATAATTATGTAAATAATACTTATTTAATTTCCAGCTTTCAGAATAAACTTATATACAAAGCATATGTATGTAAGGCCAATTATAAACACAGAGGAGAATGTAAATATTCTCAATTTGGATTCAATAATGTTATCACCTCATAAGGTAGGCAGTTGCAAGAGAACTGTTGAAATAAGAGGTATGGTTCTGAGTATATTGATACAAGCTATAATGAAAAACAGAGCAATATAAAATTGATGGTATGATCATGTTATGAATATAGAGTTAACCACTAGCAGAATAACAGAGATGGTTAAAAGTGGCCATCTCTAGAGAAAGACTAGACATGTAAGGAGAGAGACGTAAATTGTTTTCCACTCTGTCTTTCTATGTGATTAGAAGCTTTAAATGTGTGCAGATGTACTGGAGGGGAAAAATTCCAAAAAAAAAAATCTTTGAAACAATACTTGAAAAATAATCCTATGCAAAATTGAAAGGAACAATAATAAACTTAGGCAAAAAATTAAGTAGGTTTTGATGGGCAAAGGGGTCGCAGTTATTGTAGACATTAATAATCTTCTCCAACATACTGTTCTCCTCCTTGGACCCAAGGACAGTTAGTCTCCACTGCCTTGGAGCTGGACACAGCCATGTGAATAGCTCTACCCAGTGAAACGGCTGCTGAAGTGGCCTGGTCCTTGTCTGGCCACAGCATGTAACTGCCCGATGGGCAACTCCCTAGCCCCATCTTCCTCTCCCACACTGATCTTGACTAAATAACTTATGCAACTCAATGGGGAAAAAAATACCAAGATGGCAATGAAATTTGGGTACAAGATTGTAATAAACAATTTGTGAAAAAAAAAAACATAAATGTGTAACAAACATGAAAACTTGTTTTATATAACAAAAAGGATCTTCTGGTGATGAAATATATAAGGATGTTTAAAAATAATAACACTGATCTGAGGGTCTGTGAGATTAGACTTTTTATAGACTCTTGCTAGGATTATAAATTGGTATGGCTTTCCTTAGCGTTTACCAGAAATACTTAACTAAATGCTTCATGGCCTTTTATCCAGTGATAATACTTCAGAAATGAGGGAAAATACATATGCAGAAGATTTGTATTTGCAGCAATATTTTACAATGGATAAAAGAAGGATTCAAAAAAAATCTGTAAAAATAGGAGACGAGGGCTTCCTTGGTGGTGCAGTGGTTGACAGTTCGCCTGTCGATGCAGGGGACGCGGGTTCGCGCCCTGGTCCGGGAAGATCCCACATGCCACAGAGCGGCTGGGCCCGTGAGCCATGGCCGCTGAGGCTGCGCGTCCGGAGCCTGTGCTCCGCAGCGGGAGAGGCCACAACAGTGAGAGGCCCGCGTAACGCAAAAAAAAAAAAAAAATAGATGATTAATTAATCTAGGGGATAAGTATTACTAACTCATGAAAATTAAGTTTATAAATGGCTTTACTGCCATCCAAAAATGTTTCAGGTATGACATTAAGTACAAAAGAACGCTGGTAAATATTAACAAGTGATTATTTTTTGAGTAAAATTAATGTTGATTTTTATTTTCTTTTGTGTTTTCCAAGTTTTCCACCTAATAAGTACTTTTATAATTAGGAAAATTTTTCTAATCAGAACTTTAGAAAGTTTTTATGTTAATTTTGGAGGAAGATTTAAATAAATGTGTCCTGAATTACATTCACCTGAGAAACATTATGATGTACAAATGCCTTGAGAAAACTTAGAGCTAAATAAAAATGAATGGAAATAAGGACAAATATGATTACAGAGTGCTTTGAAACCTGAATTTGCCAAAGAGAATTAAAAGTAAATGGAAAGCTAATTCAAACGTTGAGGTTTTTAAATCAAAACAAAAAATTATTATGACATATATTAATATCTATTTAGACACAAGTGTAAGTACAGCCAAAAAAAAAAGTAAGAAAAGAGAAGCAGAAGTCATCCCTTAAAAGAGAACAGGGTCTGTGCTCCATGGAGTCCTTTAGAAAAATCTGTTTAGTCCACCTTTGTCCTGTTCCAGAAAAATCTGTTTAGTCCACCTTTGTCTGTCCTGTGGGACCAGAACTACATTACATACACCCTTAGGGGTACATCAGCATCTTTAGTTCTGAAAAATGGCTTTTTCTGACTTTCCTTTGCCTTTAGGAGTAGAGTACGGAATGAGACCAAGCCAATGTTAGGAAAATATTTAATTTGTTTAAAGTATTAGCATAAAAAATTAACACTGAAGTTCTGCCTATGTAACTGTTTTATGTTCATCCAGGTAACATTTTTCTATTCTCCAAAAGATATTAAAATAGAAACAGATGACTAGAGACTTAAAGAAACTGAATGAAATACATTTTGTAAAATTGTTATCTCGAAAGTTAAAATCTTTCCATTTCAATGAGCATGGAAAGGCACTTCAGGGCCACATTAAGTTCAGAGTTCCACAAAATGTAGTTGTTAAAGATTTATAAATTCCCTGATGTTTGGCCAAAAATTGACAGTGCATGCCATCCACCATAAGGCAAACCGAAAGCATTCGTTGATGAAATTAACAGTTTAGTATTGTATTTAGCATTCCAGTTTAAATCAGATTTATACCATAGATAGCTGGATACTTGGCTTTAGAGAGACCACATAACTAGTTTCTAAGACAAACTGAGGATGAAACTATAAGCTAATAAAACCACGAGCATCTGAATTCCTTTACCTTTATTGCATATGAACTGCATCCTCTGGTTTTAATATTCTGTTTGTGAACGTATATGGATTGTGACACTAAGTTATCTTCAAAGGGACATTCGAAACCCAAGTCATAACCATAACCCATTACTTAAGCCTTGATACAGGTTAAGAATAGGCAAACCAGCAGTCCATTTAAGTGACATTCGTGCTGTAATGCAAGCCAGAAACATAACACAATCCTTTATTTATCCCTCTGGGCTCAGTGAAACTTCAGAGTCTGATATCCTCTTTATTGATCTGAGACCACAGTGACACAGAACCACAATTTATAGGGACAGCATTACTCAGGAAACAAGTACCTTGCAGAACTTACATTCCTTTGCCTGTAATAGAGTTTTAATCTTGTTTATTTCATTTTCTGCGTAAGTTTCCTTTTTGTTTTTAAATCCCTGAGGAACTATTTACACAAGAAGAATATCTGATGGCATTTCAAATTGAGGAGGAAAAAATGGGTTTTTTTTATAGGCTGTGAAATTTGGCTAACCTTATGAAAGAAATTTTAGTATTTATCCCAAATAAATCCAGATGAAAGATACGTTTCAAATCTTGAAACCAAAATAGGATGGGTATTAAGTAAAAGGATGAGCGGTTCTTTTTCTTTAAACCACCCTGAGTGGGAAAGTCTTTCTGAGCAAAGCACAAAAATCCTGAAGCAATAAAATAAACCACTTCTAAATTTCACTGAAGAAAATTTAAGAATATATGCATTCTTAAAAATTATAAACAGAAATCATGGTTTTAAAAAATCATGAAGAGGTTAAAAGAAGAACAACAGACATGAGAACAGACTTGGGGTTGCCAAGGTGGAGGTGGCTGGGGAGGGATGGACTGGGAGTTTGGGATTAGCAGATGCAAACTAGTATTTATAGAATGGATAAACAACAAGGTCCTACTGCAGAGCACAGGGAACTATATTCAATACCCTGCGATATACCACCATGGAAAAGAATCAGAAAAAGAATGTGTATATATGCATAACTGAATCACTTTTCTGTACAGCAGATCTTAACACAACATTGTACATCAGCTATACTTCAATACAAAAAATCTGGCTAAGATAGTGGCAACTCATGACAAGTAGGTGTTACTTTCATGTATGTTGTATCAATAAATAATAAATAGAGCCACAACCCAAAAGAAAACTAGGCAAAGCTATGAACAGACCCTTGAGTGCGAGCACATGCACAGACATACGCAGAAAGGCAAATAATGTGGTGAGAAACGTTTAACTTCAGTCAAAACGTATCGTTGTAAGTCTAAGCAGTGAAATAGCAATAGCAAACCTTAGACAAGTTTAATGTTGTACACTAGTCCTAAGTGTAGGTGAAAGCAGGCATCGTCCTACACTCTAGGTAGCAATGTAAATCGCATACCTTTTTTGAATAGGTAGCAAAATTTTAAATGCAAACATCCTTTGACTCAGTCATTCCACTCACAGAAATCTATTCTGCAAACCCACTGGCACACATTATTAACATAGTCAGGAAAAGATGGAAACAGTCATCAACAAAAGACAGGCTAAATAACAACAGAATACCACGCAGGAACTCTAAAGGAGGAAACTGTGCAGGTAAAAGAGGTCTCCAGTTTATGTTAATATAGCAAATTATCAAGATATGGAAAGAACAGTGTATTTATGACACTAGTATTTCTGAAAACCATTGATGGTGATTATCTGAGAGAAGCGGAATTAGGGGAGAAAAGACATAGGTAGTATTTATTGTATCCCCTTTTGTAATGTTTAAAAATTACCACGTGACTGAGTTACTTACTTCATAATGTTTAAACCTCAAAACACAATCCTTAAGAATCTAAATTCTAATTTTTGCATGTTTTAGGTTTTAAATCACCCACAATACCTAAATGATATTGTTGATCAATTTTTAATACTTTTATATATTTTTTCTACATGTTAAAACTGATTCAATTTTTTTCAGATAATCAAGATTTTGCCACCTGAAATTTTCAAACTGTTATTATAATCGTTTAGATCATATAAAATCTGTTTCAACATTACAGGAGAACTAGCCAGGTGTGTCTCTTAGATTACTCATAATAGTTATATGCATCAACATTTTTAATATTTTATACAATGTATTACAGTATTGTAAGACTTGCAACCTGCTTCTTCAGTAACAAACTAAAATAGTATTTATAATAATTAAATAATTTACTCAACATCAAATTATTTTATATAAAAAACTACCCAGCAATTTCTGCAGTCTATGATATTTCAAACTGAATTGAAGAACTTTTGGCAGAGAGGCCAAAAAAAAGGAAAATCTTGCAAAATAAAATATAAATTATCATCTCCAAATCTGATTCAAAACTTAAAATTGTTTACAAAAGACCTGCAATTCACATCACTGTTAATATCACTAGTTCCTCATTTAGTTGCCCCATTTTTCAACAATATATTCTAAGTCAGTAGACAAGCAATGAATTTTCAGCTTCTACCTCTTTTATATTTTCTTCATAATTTTTATAGTTACCATTTCTGCTCTTAAGACACTTTGATCCAAATCTAGTTCCAAGGCATACGATAATATTTATACATGATCCGGAAACAATGAGTACACCGTACATTCTACAATAATACGAAAATCATGTAGCTGACCTGGATTAACTACTTCTACTTTTGTCATAAAATAATTCTGCACCCATGAATAATTTCCAATACAGAAACCTTATCTTGTTCTTTGTCACCTGAGACATTACCTAAAAGATTGGCATTAAATAGGTATCTACTAAAATTTTAGAAAGGTAAAGAAAGAAGAGAATCCTGTGATGGATTTGGATGTAGTAAGAGGCAGACGACTGATCCACGGGGAAGAAGCCATAAGGAGCCAGTCCCGTGTCTAATGTCACCCTCGTCATGGGCAACGACACTATCATTTCTATTTGCTCGAGTGTACTGATGGTGGAACGGATAACTGAACAGTATTACATATGCACACTTAACGATAACCCAAATCTGCATTCTTTACCTCATGCATGATTTTTAGTTCTTAATGCTTATCTGTTTTGGGATCAAGAACACATTAAAATTCTTGGTAAATGTGCACACTCACCAGTATTCTAAAAATGACAACAATAAAACCCTAGTCTCCAGTATTAGCTCAAATGGTTGTATTAAAGAAGCTTACTAATTTAAAAATTACACAGAGAGCTATGTTAGATCTCCTTAGCTACTTCCCTTCCATGCCTCTAAAAGCATGGAGCTAAGTGTATGTAATTAATATGCACTCGGGGAGATAGGAAATCACTGAAATTAGCAGCATCAGTCACTGTCTTATATGGAGCAACGATTATCTTTGGAATCTGACAATTTCCTCATGAGGCAGGTATTATAATAGCCCCCATTTTACAGAAGAGGAAACAGGATTAGAAAGTTTAACTGATATATACGAAGTCTCACAACTGGTAAATGTTGGAGCCGTAATTTCAAACCACACCTGCTCATTTTAATATACTGGCTGCCTTGCCCTCTGACACTGTGAAAACACTGACCCAGGAAGCAGAAGATGTGTTTTCTAAAAGAAGTTCCTCCACAAATTTAGAGTTGCTTAGAACAACTCCAATTTGTTTTCTCACCTGGAAATGGGTATAATAATAATTCCATTTATCCTATAAACTGTACAGAGCTACAGTGAAGACCAAACAGCTAGGCAAGTGTTTTGAGAAGACAAAAGTTATGCATAAATATAAAGCTATCGAACATATAAGCTCTCTGAAGACAAGAATTTCCATTTTATTTTCCTCCACCTCTCCAAGCACACTGTTTGGTTCACAGTAAAAGGCTGGGATACAGGGAAGAAGGGAATATTGGGGTCACTTATGACAAACTAATCAAGGCTCTTATTTTCTCATTTCAACCCCCAATAACAACATCAGGCATGATGAGGAAACAGCTCCATCCCACAAAAGAGAAAAATGCACGCTTTGTGTCGTAAAGCTCCTAATCATATTCAAACCCACATCTGTCTGGTTCTAAAGCTTGGGTTCTCTCATCTGCTTTTCATTTAAATAAATATAATTTAATTAATTAGGTGAAATAAATCGTGAGGAATCTATAATGTGTACAGTTAGACAATGTGTGTAGCTATCTTAATTATGTGCTTGAAAGCCCCTCCAGGGATGAACAGCCCAAACTGTTCAACATCCTCCCGGAAGCGACACGCAACATGGTGATAATGCTTGAGTTTCAGCATCTTGGCTTCTAAAAACCATTCTCCTATTTTAGCGCGCTAAACATATCTTTAAGGGGCTTATGCGGTTTGTTTCGTTAGTCTCTTCTTCGTCACCCAACAGTCCTGCCCTGGTATACAAACAGCAGAAAAAGATTCCAGCAAGAAACTAGAAATGCATTTTCCTCTGTCCTCAACACGTGCTTATCAAAACCATCCAAAGATCTCAACACAGAAAGTGACAACAAGCCCGCTAACTTCCATGCACTTAGATGTGCCCAACACAGGCTTTTACGCCTATTCTCCATCTCCAGAATAATCCTATAATGTATGATTCCCTTTTACAAAGGTGGAAACGGAGACTCAGCTGCGCTAAACAACTTGTCTGATGCCACACATCTAACAGTAGGACCAGAATTCCGTTCCAAGTTCAGACTCAACTAACGCTCTTCTGTGTCCCAGGACACCATGGCTGCAAACTGCAAAGAAGCATCGTCTTTTATTTTTGTAGAGAAAACGCTTGCGCATTTATCATTAAGATGACGATTCTTGACTTGTCTGTGTCCTGAGAGATAAAGAAAAAAACCGAAACGCTATTGTTCCTCGATATTCCCTCTGAATTGTTGCCTCTGTTCCTAAAATTTCCTCTCCAGATGGAAATTAATAATAACACTGTAAACTAGTAAAAACTTAAAAACTGATAAAACGAATAAAGCTACAAACTGTGAAAGTGCTCAGGAATTACAAAGCTCAATACCTCCATTTCATACACAAACTGAAAATGAGATTGAAATCTTTCAATTCCTCCCAAGCACAAGATAAGATATGAATAAAGAAGAAACTCATGCCCTAAACTGAAGTGTATCTCTCTAGAAAAACTAGCAAACACACACTTTCCCTACCACGGCTGGAGATCGGCACTTTCAGAACTTTCCTTGCCAAATTCTTGTGAGGAAGAGAGACTTTTTTTTTTTAAGGGAAGCCCTCCTCCCATTCTAGAATCCAGGAGCTACTTCTGTGGTAGCTGGATTATTGAAAACAGGCAGTCCTTTTCAATATCTGCAATTCACAATAAATAGCTTACATGAAACCTTTGAGGAATATGTTTAAAATGTTCCAAATGAGTGCCACTAAAATGTAGATGACAATATTCCCCAATATATGGACTAAACTGATCCCCCTACACCTTACAATCTTTATTCTTCAGATTGAAACTACTCATTGTGTTCTGCGTTTCAGTCCCAAATTGCGCTTCAATAATTTTTTGCGTGACTAACTTTAATGACAAAAAACCCTATATATCACTCAAGAATTATCATTAATTTTGTTAAATATTCTTGTAAGACATGCTAACATATTTTAAAATATATCTAGGATTGTAATGACCATTATCTAGATGTTAAAAAAGGAGAATAGGGCTTCCCTGGTGGCGCAGTGGTTGAGAGTCCGCCTGCCGATGCAGGGGACACGGGTTCGTGCCCCGGTCCGGGAAGATCCCACGTGCCGCGGAGCGGCTGGGCCCGTGAGCCATGGCCGCTGAGCCTGTGCTCCGCAACAGGAGAGGCCACAGCAGTGAGAGGCCCGCGTACCGCAAAAATAAAAAAAAAATAAAAATAAATAAAGGAGAATAAATCACCACCAGATAACAAACTAAAAGACAATTTTTTCTGTGTTCTGCTGATAAGCTCTATTAGCATTTATCAGTTGTTGTGTTGCTAAATCATCTCAGGAACCCCAAGCAGGAGATAAAGTTTATTACGACTCTCATAAATTCAAACCCTAGTAGTATGTTCCACATTACATATTTTTAGCTACAGCGTTTTCTGAAACTTTTCTGTCAATGTTTTACCGAGAACGACTCTTTTAACCAGCCTAGAATGATAAAGTGCCTGAAAGTGGTGTTTTTGCCTATGAGGGATCCAGAATGTTTCTTTTCTTTCTTTTCTCCCTCTGGAAGTAGTTAATAGTATCTAACAAATTCTACCTATCAAAAGTAATATTATGATAAGAATTCAGTGTTTTATAGTAGCTCAATGTTAGTGTAGAAGCCTGACTGCAGCCATGCAAACTAAGCAAACACCAGGTCAACGAGAAGCTTAAACAGAAAGAGAGAGAAAAGGAAAAACTTCCCAGTTCCAAATTCCAACTCCTCTGCCTAGTACACCCAGTTACACTGCCTCTTGGAATGTTTCCTGTTTGTCCACAGTCCCCTTCTGACACATTAAGAAATCTTGCAATTTCAATCTACAACAAAGGATTTTTTTTTCCTTTTGGCGTGAAAATAATTATTTCAAAATGCTCATTCTATCCTTTTATTCTTGCATAAACAATAAAAAATACATAATCACATATTGCTGACATATTCTTACTGCAGTGGACCCAATACTTATGCAAGGGAAATTGTAAAATGAATACTAATTCTGAAAGAGTATTTTAATGCAAAGTCTTAGTATCAGCTGCAAAAGGTTTAAGGGCTGAGAAAACCTTTTTTTTATCAAGTTATATAACATGACCTTCAATTAATTTTATGCTGAAGTTAGAAATGATTGACCAAGGCCATATATTATGTTGTAGCGATGAAAAATTAGGTAACACTTCTCTATGTTTTCATAACAAGCATAGATACACTCAGTTTATATAAACATATTTCTATCACTTCCATCAGTATCACTGGGTTTTTATAAAGATTAGACGGAAAATATGTGCATTGAAGGAACACCTTCTGAGGTACTGAAATTTGATCAGAGTACAAGTATCAGAGCAGCATAAAGTGAATACCATAGTATTTATAGTTTGAAATTAACTTTACACAAAGGGTAAATAGCTCAGTAGAAATATGATGCCCTGTTCAGAGGACTGTAGACAAACTAGAATTCAGGCATTTCTCAATTCAATTCAGTTTGGGCTCATACTGTACATACTAAAATAAAATCAGGAAAAAAATGTAGATATTTACATAACTAAAACTATAAAGTGAAATTCTGAATAACAATTTAAATAGTAAAACAGTGACGGGTATATATCATTTCTTTAAGAAATGTTGAGGTGAAAAGTAAAACAATCTAAGAAACTATCTCCTCATAAATCCCCTTCTATAATGAATCCTTATCTCCCAAACCTACTTGTTCTATTCAGTTGAAGACTCTTATAATTGTCAAGGTTCTACATTTTAAAACTGTCCTTAACCTTAAGCTACACATTAGTACTAAGCATTTTGGATGATTTTTTGCAATATTATGTTAATTAACATATGAAAAATAAAACTATAATTACAAGTTGGGTTTTATTTTTGCTGAAGCAAGCTATCAATAGGATAAAGATAGCTAAATTACTGGAAAACAAATTCTAAGGATAAACTGCCAATACAAAAAAGAAAAAAAAGGCACGCATATAAAATTATCACACCCATTAGTGCAAATATTAAAGCAACTGGTCCGTAAGAAACCGTGTCTATAAATTTCTCATTCTCAAATATCTCTAAAAAAATATATTTTTGTAATTCGGTGCTTTGTAAAAATTTTGCTATGGTTACCAAGGGGGAAAGGAGGTAGGGAGGAATAAATTGGGAGGTTGGGATTGACACTACTATATATGAAATGGATAACTAATAAGGACCTACTGTATAGCACAGGGAACTCTACTCAATACTCTGTAATGACCTATATGGGAAAAGAATTTTTAAAAGAGTGGATACATGTATATGTATAACTGATTCACTTTGTTGTACAGCAGAAACTAACACAACATTGTAAATCAACTATACGCCAGTAAAAATTAATTAAAAATAAAATAAAATAAATATTGGAGTTTTTTTTAATTTAAATAAAAAATGAACGAATTCACAGAAAATTGTGGTATATAATATCCTGGGGATGGGGGGATGGGGGAGATAAGACAATTCTGTGGCTATTCAAGATATATGAACAGTCACTTTTTGTGGAAAGTCCAAAACACAAATGGAAGTGGGGCACACCCATAATCCTCAGGGCCCTGAGAAAGGATCCCTGTATTCTAACCACTGCAACATGGCTTCTGCATCACCCCAACAGCATTTATTTCAGCAAAGCATTTTAACACGGAGCAATGTAGCTTTAGGGATAAATATAATAACTTTGAACATATCTAAGTTGTAGATGAAAATGAAAAATGTGTCACACCTCTATCTAAATAGGATCGGAGGCAGATTTTACCAAATAAATTCTTTCTTCTGAAATCCAAAAGTAGCGTGAGAGCAAAATTCTGACTTAAACAAGTATAATTCTATAACAAGAAATTCCGCTATATGCAGTCTGTGTAACAGATAAAAAAATCGTGAAGGATACAAAGCCAGCAGTAGCATGACCCTGCCATTAAGAGAGGCATGTTTTCATTCTCCACGTTAATTTTTAAATGCCTTCATTCTATAAATTAACATTATCAAAAATGACAAAATACTTTAAATTGAAGAGTAACCAAAAATAATAGGTATTAGACTACTAATGGACACCTCTGTAAGAATCACATTCATTTTTCTCCCAAATTAGTGAAACCTGCTTTGAGAAACCTTTTAGTTTGGGGAAATTTTTAAATCGTGGGTGATTTTGAGATTCGAAAAAAAATCGTGGGTAACCTTGAATTCAGCAACTAATTTTCCTATTGTATTGACGAGGCATAGTTACTTATGACATTTGGCAATGAGTTATTTAGAACATTAGAGAAAACCTCAGAAAATCTGAATGAAAATTGCTGGAATAAAAGAGCTAGGATTTTAATCATGTCTGGGGAGTCTTCAGTAGAATTCAGTTAAAGAAGAAAAATATACTCAGTGGCCACTAACATCCCAATAAAATGTTTAAATCTAATACAAGATTTTAGCTCTGTGGAGTATATCCTCTGCTTACCTAAAAAAAAAAAAAAAAAAAAAAAAAGCTTTTCAATTTAAGTTTATTTCCTGTAATAGCATCTGCTCTGCAGATTAAGCACTTTCAGTGACTTTTTTTAAAAGGGAGGAGAACAGAGGAAGAGGAGGGAAAACACCCCACGCTCTTTGAAAAGTCAACCATACGGCAACACCTGATGAAATAACCAGGGAACAACTGGTCCTCTACAGCCTTCCTTAACATCGTCAGGGCTCCAGAACGTCTGAAAGTGTGAGTGTTTTTGGAAGAGATTCCGAGAGAGAGTCTGGGCTCTGGCATGAATCAGCATTTTACGGTCCTAATGTCAAGGTGCAATGACCCCATCACTTTAAAGGCTTGACATGAAAGGGAAACCTCTTGAGTCAGCAGGTTGAAGTCTGCAAGACCTCAGAAAGGAATAGCACAGGAATAAATTCCTGTTACTATGAAGCTTCTATAGTTTCATACAGTAACTTTTATTTAAATACTCAGTTTCTCACATCCTAAATAGAATATTTCAACCAAAGCCATTCTTTGATTTGTTCGGTATAATGTCTTTTCTTGAAATTCTCTTGTGATATACATGGAGTATGAAAGCTTAACTACAAAAAATCCAATGATAAATTAATTATTCTCACGTATTAAGAGCTACTTCATCCTTTGTAACTTCCAATTGCTTATAATCGAAGATTTACACCCCAGGTTGTAAGGTAGTGTGTTCTGGTACATTTGTCCCCAGTTTTCTTCACACCACAAATTCTCATAATTGCTTAAGAGCATCCAAGTTGATTCTGCTTTTATGAAATTTTGGCATACATTAAAGTGGGTAACTCCAGGCTCTCGTAATTACCTCGACAAAATGACAAAACATGATAGCCCAGCCAATCTATAATTACTCAAAATCTATAATTATAATATAACTATACAAACACACACACACAAATTCATGCAAAGTGTAATAAAGGTTTACCAAGCACCAATTAATGTGATGAACACAGATACACAATCTCAAAAATTCATGACTAAAATTCAATGATAATAAATATACCTTAAAATAATATCTGAAGGACCTACTGGATAGCACAGGGAATGCTACTCAATATTTTGTAGTAATAATAAAGGAAAATTATATATATATATATATATATGAATCGCTTTGCTGTGCACCTGAAACTAACACCACATTGTAAATCAACTCTACTCCCATAAAATAAGTAAATAAATAAGATCTGAAGAGTCAAGGTTAAAAAGCCTTGATTCTTTCTCCAAGGAAAAAGTATACTTTTAGAATTCTCTCTCGTCCAAGAGCATTTATAATCAATGATGTTCCTGAATTTCTTTCCAAATCAAATTCACAAGAAGATTGAAGATAATCTATTTTTAAAATAAAATCGAAGGCACTCTTTTTAAAAGGAATTCGGAGTTATTTTTCAAACACATCATTTTAAGTGAGTTTTTCCAAAACAGATGCCATTTACACATATTTCTTCCATCTCTCTAAATGAATGGGTTTACGTTGCTTCAAAAGGCAGTGTGCGCAGCAGTTTTACAAAAGAACAGTATTTCTCCAACATCTCCATCTGCTGGCTTAGAGGAAAAGTAGATTTTATCTGGTGTTTCTTGAAATTTAATATTTTTATAATTTATTGTTATGAAATTGAAATATGAAACTATTAAATTATTTTTAAATAGCCTAATAGCTATTTGTCAAAGTCTTTCAGTAAAAAATAGGAGAGATTTTGAAGAGGACATTTACTATTTAATATTTTTAATTCCAAAGCCCTATGTGATCAAATACTCATGTTCATAGCCCTTTTAGACAGTTTTATGTTGTTTAAAATAAAACAAATTTACTAAAATAAAGTTTTAGTAAATAGTACATTAAGCTTTATTAAAACATTTTAGAATGTAAACATATGTAGTATTCGCCTAAAACCTGCTGTTGATTTTGTTAACCTAGACACAATGTGTGGTGTACACACATATGCCAATATCACATTTATTATTGTCACAAAAATGTTGAGTTACAGTAATAAATTGCTTTTGTAGAAAAACTACTAGAATATCTCCACATCCTCAGACTAAACTTCTTAGACGAGACCCAGCAGACAGTTCACAGGAAAGGCGCAGGCCAATAAGGATTTGAAAACTATTTGAAAGAGCATTGAGGGGAAAGGTTAGGAAAAAATGAATCACTATAGGAACAGCATTCATTTATTCTCTGACATCTAGAAGACACTCAGAAAATACTGAAGGGGGCAGGGGGGAAGGAAGGAAGGAAAGAATTCTTGAGGTCCATTACTGATTCAACTGTTGAATATCAGATGCTAATTTATTTATTTTTCTGATTTCATGGATTTTCTCATATTGAAGTCTTATGTTTGAGCAACCTTCAGGGGAAAAAAAAAAACACCTCACTTTAGTAGGCTCTCTAGCTAATCAGAAAGAAGGAAGAAAGGAAGTGGGGAGGGAGGGGAAAATAAAAGGAGAAAGTAAGAAATTGGAAATCTGTCTTTATTTCCTCAGGTACCCATGGAAACAAATGGGAACAAGTAGGTTCTTCCATTATTCCCACTGTGACTGTGAAAGAGGGAGTGGGAGGGAGTTCAGAGCCTGCACAGTCACTTACCCAGTTCAGAATATAATGACTTCATTTCGTTTGCATAACTTTAACCCATTCCATGGATCCTGCTGGACCCTGAAAGCCCCAGCGGCCTCAGCAGTTCCAAAGAAGTCCCTCCATCTCAGGAATACAACCAAAATTAGCAGACTAATATCTTTTCTATTTTGAAATTATATTATTAAGGTTTACAACTCTGCTTTCGTAATATATTAAATTTATACGTTACATTTAGGGTTAAATTTACCCTATGGGATTTTTACGGTTTAACTCGGAGGAAGGACAAGCTACTTTATGAACACTGATTGATGATACACATTTTAATACTGGAGTGAAGAAGCAGAATTCCTTAGATTTCTGGAGGAAATGGATGAAAGTCGGTTGGGTTTCTATCAACAGATTTGACATTGCTGCTTCCACTTCATATAGGAAAGAATCATGGACTCCCCTGTCTGAGAAGACAAGGAAACAAAGGCTAAGGAGAAAAAGCCTTGAGCACGATTTAAGTGATCAAGGCTCATCTTAATAAATTTGATATTAGAGATCTCCATTCATTTCTTGACTGCTGACTTTGTGTGTGTAGTTTATACAAGCATCTCTCTCTCTCTCTCTCTCTGAAAAGAGATAAACTAATTTTACATTTTCTATTGCTCTTGGGAAAAAAAAAAAGGATACAAACACTCCATTTCATTTTGCAAACTCTAGATTGTAAAATTCCCAAAGGAATGAAGAAATTGAGTGCCTGGTCGATGAGTTAATGTCAACTCCAGAAAATTCTATTCAATGAGTCTCTCTTCCATACCAGGGCCTCAACTAGCTCTGCTCAGCAATCAGTAAGACTACTTATAACACGGGAGTTCCAGAGACCATGGCTCTGAATTCCCGTGTCGGGAACTTGAAAATGCATTCAATTCTTCACCATCATTTGTTTTACTGTCCTAGAATAATCCATGGAGGAGAAAATTTGGGACCTGGACACATGTAACTTTTTATCTCAGCTCCATTTTCTATGAAAAACAACAAGAAAAAAATCTGTGCAAAATGAAGATCTGATTTTCCCATTTTCTCAGAATTATGGTCAAGCAAATTAAATTGTGTTTTTTTTAAATGAAATCTATCTCTTATTACATGGATATACTCATTCTGTGGAAATGTATGGATTTATATATGTGTTGAATATATGTACAGTTTCTGCCTACATATCTTATTTCAATTAAATTTATATTAAATAAATCTACCCAAAAATACTGAGACTGAGGACCTAAACTAGTCACCTAACCTTACCTAACCATTACTTTTTAGTCTTTACAAAGGCCCAGCACAGTCATTCAGCATTTGGGATGAAGACATATTCATTGCTTTCAGGGGACCTATCTCCTGTGCTCTCAGCCAGGCCCTGGCATGATTTTCACCAATGAGTGAACTTCTCTGTCATTGACCATATTCAAATTCTTTTCACCTTGTTTTAAAAATCTAGATCCTTCCAATAATCATAGTCTTGCCTTAGGTTCCTTACTTTCCACAGCATTTTCACACTAGTATACAATTACATACAGTCAGATACTTAGCACAATTGTGTGTCAAACTCACAATTCAGGGGAAAAAAATGGAAACCTGATATCAAATAAAATGAATAATCAAAATCTGATAGGTAAACAGGTCAAGCATAAAAAACCTTCAAAACTTAAACTACAGCCAGTTTCTTTGTATACATACATATATATATATATAAATTTTCCAAGATATATATTATTATATTCTTCTATGGAGTTTTTTTTTAACTGCAAATCCACTTAAGCCTCTCTCTCTCTCTTTCCCTCTCTCCCTCTTTCCCTCTCCCTCTTTCTCTCTCTCTCCTCCCCACCATGCCCAGTTGCTTTTCTCACTTAGAACCAATATCTGAAGAAAACACACAACACTGAAATCCTCTTAAACAGGTTTTCATAAACAGTTGACTTCTAAGCATCTAACAGGACCGTGATGACGACCCCTGCTCTATCGGTCAAAGCCGGTGGTTTCGTTCCTTCATTCATTCGGTGGACGGGAGCTTCAAACCGAGCGGATGCTGTTTCTGACGCTACAGTCAAGCTAACCCATGGGCTCTACGATTAAGGCTTATCACAGAGCAGCGGGACGGCCACCAGCTGCCTGTCTACCGTGGGGACTCCGCGGTCGGCCTTTCTCTGCGGTCATGTTCCGCGGGCTCCTTTGCAAGTAGCCAGAGTGGGAGGGGAGCCATCTGCAAGTCCCCCCGCGAGACTGTCAACTGTGCAGTAAACACTGAGAACGTCAAGTCCGAAAAGAGTCCCCGCAACCCAGCCGGCAGGAAAGGATGCCAGCCGCTGGCAGAGGGCAGGGGGTCCGGGAGCGGCCGCGCCTGGACTCGGGCCCGCCAGCCTTCCCACGGAACCGCGCGGGGACTTAATTGCTTGGGTCCCAGCACTCTGAGGCCTGGATGGAGCTCCGCGGCCGGTCCCCGGACACCGCGCTCCGCGCCGGGACTAGCAGGACGGCTGCGAAGACTAAAATGGCTGGTCGGCGGCTTCTCCACCTTCCGAACTCGGCGCATCCCGCCGCTTTCGGGTCCTCCTCCTCCCGCTGCCTCGGCGGGAGCCCCGCGACCTGCGAACCAGCGCCCCGGCCGGCGAGGGCCCGCGGCGCCCCGGGCACGCTCGCCGCTGCGCTCGGGCCGCAGCTCCCGGGGCCGCGATCCCCGGCCTGCGTCAGCCGCGCCGCGCCCCTCGGGGGGCCTCGGGTGCCGAGCGCACTGCGGGACCGCTGTGACAACGTGTCCCGTCTCGGGGGAGCATACAGGCTCACGGGGTCCGCACGGGGACCCCGAGCGGGGCCTGCAGATTTCAACCCGGGCCGTGGCGTCTACCCAGCAGCCCGACGGCGCGCCCCGGGGCACCGCGTGCTCGCGGGGCACAGGGGTGAAGGGCTCGCCTTGAAGACTCCAGCTACGCCGGTAGCCCTGCACCCAAGGGCGTCCCCTCACCTCCGACACCCACCCCACCCGAGCCCCAGAGCGCACACTCCCCGCCGCCTTTCGCTGGCTCTTCACCGCCCCCCAGGCCCCAGCCAGCGGGCGTCCGCGCGATCGCCGACACCTTCCCCCGACGCTGCCACACGCACGCGCGCGTGCAGTCACTGCGCCCCGACACGGACACGCAGGAACAGACACACACACCAGCCCGCTTTCCGCGTGCGGCCCCCCGAAAGGACATAAATATTCCTTACTCACAAGCATTGGTGACTGCGAAGCTGTTGGCTACCTCCAAATTGTCGATGTGGGGTGTCAGTCTGAACTCCGAAGTGGAGAACTGAACCATCCCTACCCGAAATGCACTGTATTCCTGATCGGCGCCCCTGGGAAACAGCCCCCCTGCAAAGAACAAACACCAAGCGGGAGGACAGTGTCAGCGCCCGGCGGAAAGCAGGGGAGCCCGCTAGCGCCCGACTGCCCCGGAGCCCCTCGTTCACACTAGCAGGCCGAATAAACACATCCACGGACCCGGGAGCCGGTGTGTGTGTGTGCGTGTGCGTGTGTGGGGGGGCGGCAGCATCCTAGGCCGAGGGTCAAGGCACAGGGGGGCCCGAGGACAAGGTGGGTGGCCAGAAACATCCTCCCTCCCTAGTGATCACAAGCTGTGCGTTCAGAACCCCTACAGAACCTGAACAAACCGGAAGATGCTGTGACGGCAGAAGGAATAAAAATCTGGGGGTCATTAATGAGAAGCCCTTTCCCTCTCTTGTATCAGAGGCATAGTCTTCTGCCCTTGCCTCATCTTAAGAAAAACATATATATTCCAGGCAGTTTAAATCTGGAATGCAGTCAAGGTATGACATAAGTCTACATGACATGAATTAATTTGTCCACCGTGAACAAAGATTACCACCAAATTATGCACAATTCAAAAGCAGAGCACAAAGGGTACCTACCTATCTGTATGCTGTTAGAAGAGACACCAAAAATCAGTCCCCACAAAACAGGAGAAAGGAGGACAGATATATGCATAATCTTTTGCATTTCCAAGAAAAGTAGAGCATCCACAAAATACCCTTTTTTTCCCCCCTTTTCCTCCTCTTCCTTCTTTGGCCGTTCTCCTCGGCAAATTAGATCCTCTGCATTTTGAGACAGCAATGTAGCACCGAGCTGCTAGAAACCCGACGTGGTGGCAGAGGAATCCCTATTTCCAAGGTCCTGCGGGTGGCTGCCGCCCTGCGCCCGGTCCCCGCTCGCGAAGTCCGGAGACTGGCTGGATGCAGCTTCCAGCAGGCTGCCGCTGTGGTCCCAGCGCCTCGGAACACTCAGCACCCTCCCATGCACTCACACACTCACCCTCGCGCGCTTCTCCCTCTCCCCGCTCTCACACGCGCGCGCGCGCGCGCACACACACACGCACACACGCGCACACGCGCACACACACACACACACACACACACACACACGCACGCACGCGAGTCTCAGAGACGGGTCCGGCGCGCGTGCGCGAGTCGCGGCGGGCGGGCTGCCGGGGCGCCCCTCCCCCCGCGCGCCCCGCGCGCCACGGCGTCGCGCGCGCGGGGCTGGGAGCGCGGCTCGGAGCCGGGGTGCCGCGGCCCCCGGGCGAGACCTCGGGTCTCGCGAGCTGTCGCGCCCACCGGCGCTCGCCTTTCAGCACCGCGGACAGCGCCCCCGCTCCCGCCTGCGCAGCGCGGCGCGGCGCTACCTTTGTGCCGCCGCGGCAGCTGCGGCGCCGCGAGCTGCTCCAGCACGGACCGGACGCGGCAAAGCCCGTTTCCGGCTGCCGTGCGAAGCCGAGTGGCACCGTGCTGCTGGCGGTGAAGTGTTCTCTCACCAGGCCCTGCTGCCGTACGATACAAGCAATTCTGATTTTTATCTTCCAGAGCCTGTAAAACCCTCCTAGCAATAGGGAAACGCTGCCTGCCACCGCACCTGATCCACCAGGAAAGCAAGCGAGCAAACAAAACACCCATGAGGAGGGGTTCCAAAACTGTCAACTTTAGCTAAATGGGAGGTAGCCAGGATCCAGGGAAAACCCCGAGGTCTATCTTTAAAGGCCAAAGCCGCACAGGAGAAGATCGAGACTGAACCTTTGAAATACTTTGCATGGAAATCCCATCTTTACACTGTGCCCAGCCTGCTGCGTGCGGGTCCCTCTCGCAGCTTTCACTGCAGACTTCCCCCCCTTCCCCCCCAACCCCGTCGTAGAGACATATGTAGTCTTGGCTCCGTAGAAGTATGTCTTTACACAGCTTGAAAGCAGACGACTCCGTTTCAAGGAAAGCTTCGTAGGATAAAGAAATTAAAAGATGAAGCAAGTCTGGAAAGGCCGCTGAGCTGCACACCCTTTCCCAGAGACTGAGTTAGAAACCGGCTGCTGCATCGCGTTTTGGTCGCGAGTTTTGAAAATATCACCGGCCAAAGAAAGTAAACTAAGCTCTCACCCCTTTGAACCCGCGAACTGGAGACCACTGGAGAAGAAAGATGACGCAAGGGATTAGAAGTTTGTGGGGAGGGGCATGGTGGGCAGGATGGAAGCCTGGACTTAAGTGTGGGAACTTACGGGCCTCACACTGCCTGCCAAACTGATGCCTGGGACCTGCTGTGGCAGAAATTCCTCACTCCGTCTATGGCTTTTGCGGTTTAAATGAAGAAATCAAGGACGACTGAGTACAAGTGACTGTTTCCAGAAGGCGGGAGATCGGAGCCCACGATACGGAAGGCGTAGCCTGGTAATATGTCAGAACGCCAAGAGTTAGTCTATCGTGCTGCTATCCTGGGCACTCGTCCCATGAGTATCATTCGTACAGCCTCCTTGTTGACCTTGTAGGGTCTCATACTTGACCCTTAATCACTTTGGGCCTCAATTTTTTTAAAAAAATGAGAAAGATGAGCAAAGCGGCCTCTATGGCTCTCTAATCCTGTAATCCTGATTTCAGATCATGGTCTTTCCCTGTTTTTGATTTTCGGTATGTTTTCCTAAGCCAGGAAGTAAAAATATCCATAATCAATTATCAAGTTTTTTTATACCACAGGTAAAAATACCTCCCAATTTTGTCACCGAGAATTTATTTTAGTCCGTTAATAAACACTTCTCTGCATATAACAGGTGTTGTGAGTCAAAATGCATTTAGCCTTTTAAAAAATTTAAAAAGAATAAAAATGGTAAGGAGGACATAAATAAATATATATCCAAGTTTACAATATAAACAATAATTAAATACATCTTATCTATTCAATCACTAGTTGTGATGGAAGACACCAAAATGATTTGAATTATTCTCTAAAATATTTTTAATGGGTAAAAGAATGAATAACAGCTCAGGGCAAAATAAAAAATACTTTTTTCAGCCATATTTTTTCTTCATTCAATTTTTTTCCACAAGAAAAACTTCAACTTCATGCCAAGTAACTAGGAATGAAAGAAGAGAGAGAGAGAGAAAGTTAAATGTGGATAATTGGTCATGGTTGAAGTATGGGTCAATGTAAATTAATTTTTTTTTTAAAGAGGACTTTTTAAAAACTATTTTCATCTTAATCTATTTTAAAGTCAGGCGAAAAGATGGACTCAAAATGGACTGAATTACATTCTATAAAAACAAACAATATAAAATAAGAATTTGCTGAATCATAGAAGCACCTTTCCTAGTAAATCATATGTAATAACTCAAGGCAAGTATTACTGTTTAGTGGCCAATTATAATTCATGTATAAAATGGAAATAATTTTAGTAGGCATGCCTTGTAATTCAACTGTTTTTCTGTTAATGTGCCTTTCACAAGGCATGTACGTTTGGCATCATATATAGATACATCTCCTGCAGTATTAGCATCACTGTACTTATATTATCATTCATGGAACTTTTTCAAATTCACTATAACATTTATTACATAACATTTTTCAGGCATAGAATACTGTCAGTATCAATGTGATAAATTTAAATTGGCCGAAGGAAGTGGTTATGCAAATAAATGAAAAATACTGCAATTTATTTTTAATACTTAGAAACTCTGTTTCAAGAAAATACCTCAAATTGATCAGTAATAAAATCAAATTTGAAATTTTCAAAACTACCAGGAATACAATTGAATATAAAAGCGTGCTCAAAGAAACAGTTTGCTATTTTCTGCCCTCTGCTGTTCAATTTTGGTAATTATCTAAAATGTAAGCGTTTCTGAAGCAAGGATAAAATTACAGTAAAAACGGAAGAAATAAAAATATTATCCATTCTGTCATTTGTTCGTTTGCTCGGTCGCTTTTACTGTTGCTGTTTTGTGTGTATGTTTAAATATAACTTTAGCATTAAGGCTAGAAATAAATATTATACATAAAATCTTCATTTCTGTTTTACTCAGTCTTTGTTTCAATATAGGAAATAATCATTTTCTTTTTAAATCTGGTTTGCAATGCTTAAGATTTTATATATGCGTACATATTCTGTGAAGTTTCAATTTGTGTTCCGTAATGAAAAAGCATCAAGGAAAGTCGTTATATGTGTGAGGGGTGGGACAGGGGCAGGGGGGTGACAGCTTTGAAATGACTGGCAGAGCCTATTTTAGCTGAATTCGTTACCAAAACTGGATTATAAATGTCAATACCCTAGTTTCCCGTGATGAAGCTTCAATAAGATGAAGATCATCACCTGCCTTCCTATCGATCCCCTGGAACCGTGAACATGTAGGCTATCGGAAAGGCTTGGACGCAGATGCTGCAGAAGGATCTGGGTTCCAAACTTGAGACATTATTGGCTGAGACAGAGAAAATAAAAAGAAGAAAAAACACGAGGATTTTAATCACTCAGGACAGTAAATAGAAAAAGATATTCATTCCGGGGAGTTTCAGTTCTTCAATTAAAGATAAAGATAAATATTGATATAAGTAGTTATTCAGATGGAAACAATATTGATTATTCTTTTCTTTTGTGACACACTTGATCATTGATTGAATAAAATCAATTTATATGACTCAAAACATATATCTAAAGTTAAGCTTTTGTATATTTTTAAAAATGAACTTAGAATGAAGTCCAAAAATGGAAAGAATAAGTGAAGGTTTCATTTTGTTTTCTTTAAGGCTCTGATTACATGGATTTTAATTAATTTTACCCCAATTAATAGCAATCCTATAGCAGAAATATTTATTGGAAAAGTGTTTCAATCCATTAATTAATTCAACAAATTAAACGGGACAAGGATATTCTAAATAATGAGCTTGACGTAACAGTGGATAAAACGTGGGTACAACAGAAGCTTTCCTCAAGAAGTTTCCAGACTTCATTCAAGTAAGCAAATGGTTAGGACCGTGTGAGAAGGGCAGTCAGAAATGAAATAAATAGGCATATGATTAAGAAATATAACAAGGCAAAAGCAAAACTTATTATGCACATTATATCTTGGAGCTCAGGGCAGAGGAAAATCACTAAAGGCTGACACCTAAATTGAGTCAAGTAGAGATTAACCAGATGAAGGTTGAGATGTAGGTAAACAGAACACTTCTTTTTTTCATTATTTTTTAGCTTTATTTAAGTATAATTAACAAATAAAATAGAAATTAAAGTATAAAATGTGATTATTTGATACACGTATACATCATTGTGCAAGGATTATCCCCATCAAGTTAATTAACACATTCATCGCCTCACAGTTTTACCCTTGTTTGTTTGTAGGAACATTTCAGTTCTATTCGCTTACTAAATTTCAATTATACAATACTGTGTTATCAACAATAGTCACCGTGTTATACACTAGATCCTCAAACCTTATTCACCTTACACCTAAAAGTTTGAACCCTTTTACCAACTTCTCCCTTCCCTGACCCCCACCTCAGGCAACCACTTTTCTATTCTCTGTTTCTGTAAGTATGACTTTTTAAAAAAATTTTTCACATATAAGTGACACCATGCAGTATTTGTCTTTCTCTTCCTGGCTTATTTCACTTAGCATAATGCCCTGCATGTCCATGTATATTGAGGCTGAATAATATTCCACAGTGGAATATATATATATATATATAAAATATACATAGTACATAATATATATTATATATATGTATCACATTTTCTTAATCAATTCATGCATTGACAGAGATTTAGGTTGTTTCCATACCTTGACTCTTATGAATAATGCTGCAGTGAACATAGGCGTACAGATATCTCTTGGAGATGATGCTTTCATTTCCTTTGAGTAGAACCCAGAGGTGGGATTGCTGGATCATATGATAGTTCTATTTTTAATTTCTTGAGTAAACTCCATACTGTTTTCCATAGTGGCTGCACCAACTTGCATTCCCACCAACAGTATACAGTAATTCACTTTTCTCCACATCCTTGCCAGCATTTGCTATCTCTTGTCTTTTTAATAATAGCCATCCTGAAAGGAGAAGTAATATCTCATTGTGATTTTTGATTTGCATCTTTTTGATAATTAATGATATTGAGCACCTTTTCATGTACCAGTTGGCCATTTGTATGTCTTCTTTGGAAAAATGTCTATTCAGTTCCTTTGCCCATTTTTAATTCAAGTTATTTGTTTTTATGCTATTGTGATAAATTCCTTATATATTTCAGATATGACCCCTTATCAAATATAAGAATTGCAAATATTTTCTGCCATTCCATAGGTTGCCTTTTCATTCTGTTGGTGGTTTTCTTTGATGCACAGAAGCTTTTTAGTTTGATATAAGCCTACTGGTTTATTTTCGCTTTTGGTGTCAAATCCAAAAAAAATCATTGCCAAGACCCATGTCAGGGGGCTTACCCTCTATGTTTTCTTCTAGGATTTTTATGGTTTCAGGTTCTATGTTCAAGTCTTTAATTCATTTTGAGTTGATTTTTGTGTATGGTGTAAAATTGGGGTCCAATTTCATTCTTTTGCATGTGACAATCTGGTTTTCTCAACACCATTTATTGAAGAAACTATCATTTCCTGATTGTATAATCTTGGCTCCTTTATCAAAAACTAATTTGTCATATATACATGGGTTTCTTTCTCTATTCTGTTCCATGGATTTGTCTGTTTTTAATGTCAATAACACACTGTTTTGGTTTCTAAAGCCTTGTGATATAGTTGGAAAGCAGAGAGTCTGCCTCTAGCTTATTTCTTCTTTTTCAAAATTGTTTTGGCTATTTGTGGTCTTTTGTGATTTCATACAAATTTTAGGATTTTTTTTTCTATTTCTGTGAAAAATGCTATTGGAATTTTGATAGGGATTGCACTGACTCTGTAGATGGCTTTGAGTAGTGTGGACATTTTGACAATATTAATTCTTCTATCCATAAATGCAGAATAACTTTCCATTTATTTGGGTCTTCTTCGATTTCTTTCATCAATATCTTATAGGATTCAGTGTATAGTATTTTATTCTTTTTTATCCTATTGTAAATGTATTGTGTTCTCAATTTCTTTTTCAGATAGTTCATTGTTGGTGTACAGAAATGCAACTGATTTTTGTATGTTGATTTTTTATTCTGACACTTTAATGAGTTTATTAGTTCTAACAGTTTTTTGGTGAAGTCTTTAGGGTTTGCTATATACAGTAACTTGTCATCTGCAAAGAGAGACAATTTTACTTCTTCCTTTCCAGTTTGGATGTCATTTATTGCTTTTTCTTACTTAATTGCTCAGGCTAGGATTTCCAGTACTATGCTGAATAGAAATGGTGAGAGTATGCATCCCTGTCTTGTTCCTGATCTTAGAGAAAAAGCTATCGGCTTTTCACCATTGAGTATGATGTTAGATGTGGGCTTGCCATATATGGCCTTTATTATGTTGAGGAACATTCCCTCTATACCCAATTTGTTGAGAGTTTTTATCATGAAAAGAATTGAATTTTGTCAAACGTTTTTCTATATCTATTGATAATTTTTATCCTTCCATTTGTTAATGTGGTATTTCATACTGATTGATTTGCAGATGTTGAATCATCCTCACATCCTTGAAATAAATCCTGCTTGATTATGGTGTATGATCCTTTTAATGTACTATTTAATTAGCTTTGCTAATATTTTGTTGAATTTTTAAAATTTTAATTTTATTTATTTTTTTTTATAAATAAGCATGTTCTTATTAGTTATCTATTTTATACATATTAGTGTATATATGTCAATCCGAATCTCGGGGCAGGAGGTGGTGGTGGGATGAATTGTTGAATATTTTTTAATGAATGTTCACCTGGAATATTGTTCTGAAATGTTCTTTTCTTGTAGTGCCCTTGTCTGGATTTGATATCTGGCCTCATTAAATGAGTTTGGAAGTGTTCCGTCCTCTTCTGATTTTTAGAAGAGTTTGAGAAAAAATTGGTATTAACTCTTCTTTAAATATTTGGTAGAATTCACCAGAGAAGCCATCTTATCTTGTACTTTTCTTTGTTGGTTCAACCTCTTTACTAGTAATTGACTAGCCTCTTACTAGTAATTGGTCTGTTCAGATCCTCTATTTCTTCATGGGTCCATCTTTACGCCCACTATCTTGAACTCTCTGTCAGGTAAGTCGCATATCTGCATTTCACTAAGATCTGTTTCTGGAGATTTATCCTGTTCTTTCGTTGGGAATGTATTCCTCTGTTTCTTCATTTTCCTTGACTCTGTGTGTTGGTCTCTGCACATTAGATAAAACGGCCGCCTCTCCCAGTCTTGACAGAGTGGTCTCGTGTGGAAGATAAACCTTGTCAATCAGCCTGGCCCGAGCTCCGGTTTGTCTCTGAAACGTTTGTGATTGTCCAAGCCACCGTCTTCATTCTTATTTGTTCTAGCAGTTGAGAACATGACAAGACCTGTCAGTGTCCCAAAGGGGAGAATTGTAGTCTGCACCTAGAGATGCAGGCTGATTGGAAGGTGGGTCCTCAGACAGCAGCTGGCATAGTAAGTAATTAAGGCCCTTCCAGGGGTAAACTTGGAGATGGGTGTTTTTCCTGCTCTCCCTCTGTGCTGGACCGGGTGTAAAGCCACAGAGGAATGGGGAGGGTGCTCCTGTACCCATTAAGACCTGCTTCTTTATGAACGCAAGCTTCTGATAGCAAGGCTATCAGAGCTGGTGATCCTGGGGCCTGTCCCTTAGGCAGCAGCCCCAAAGCTGGGGGTCCAGACGTGGACAAGATCCTTCTAGGGGGATACTGGCAACTTAGCAACTTAGAGAGGACTGGAGGGATAAAACAGGGGAGGTGTCTGCTTAGCTTCCCCAGTCTCCAGGGAGGACGTTGGCCAACCCCTAGATGCGTGCTAAGTCAGAAGCCTAATCCTCAGATAGCAGCTTTTTTTAAATTGCAGTGTCATTGATTTGCAATATTTTATTAGCTTCAGGTGTGCAACAGAGTGATTCAATATTTTTATAGATTATAATCCATTTAAAATCATTATAAAATCTTAGCTATATTCTCTGTTGCTGTACAGTATATCCTTGAGGACTCAGTGGGTCCCTTTCATTTTTGCCTGCTTCCTCTGTGCGGAGCCCTGAGGGGGAGAACCACAGAGGCCTCCTATGTTGCCATCTTGCTTGACCCCAAGAACACCTCATTTAAGTGCAGTCCCATCAGGACAGGCATAAGTGCGATCCAGGAATTACACACAGTGCAGTGTTTGTAGGATGGGAAGTGTGAGACAAGGGGAAACAGGAATAAGCCAGACCATGGCAAGAAATATGTAGCTTATCCAATAGGAAAGGGGAATCATTTGAGAGTTTTAAGTAGAGAGGTGAGTTCTTAAGATTTGCATTTAAATGGAACACTCTGGAGGCCGTGGGGAGAATGTATTTACGGGGAAACATTGAATGTAGGGGAGTGGGTAAATGGCTGTATTCCTGGTGGGGCTGACTGGATTAAGAGAGTGAGACGTGCAGAGAGGAAGGAAAGGTTGGTTTCAGGAAGTATTTAGGATGGAAACTCAGTAGAACTCGTCAGTGAACTTGTACGTGCTGGAGATACAGGTGATGCAGAGACGAAGTTGACTCCCAGGACAGGAGGCTGAGGGCCCAGGAAAATGCTGCCTCATCTCAGGACGAGCTGTAGAGAATCCGGGAAGCACGCGAGGTGGTCTGTTTACTCTCTAATGCGTTGGGTTCACAGGGTCTGTGGGACACGCCCTCTCCAGATGTTGTGTCAGCACTTGCCAATGATTCTGGAACTCGGGGAAGAGGTCTCACACAGAGGTTAACGTCGAGAATTATCATCATTTGGTGTTTCATATGATAGTTACTATTTCTTTAAAAAGGCAGTTAAAGTAAAAAATCTAAAACAGAGAAGACATATGCATACCTTAAAAATCCTGCTTTCGTTTCATACTGATAAACATAAAACCTTTCCTCTTATTGGAAGAGGAACCAGGCCGTTACCTTGAACATGGCTCTACTGAATAGTTTCCCATTTCAGTCTGTTTAAAGTGGGACGAGAATTTAAGAGTATCTGTGGAGAAATCTTAACATTAAATCTTTTTCCACTTTTAGGGTTTTTCTAATATTATATGGTAGTCTCACTCACTCCTAACCAGAATCAAATGTGTGCCTGTTCGCATGACTGACCCTTTCCAGAACATTCGACAGAGTTTTCAACAATTCTCCTTTCACATGGTGTCAATTTAGAAGGTATTTTAACTAAATTATGTAATCACAATATCAAATTCAACTGTCATAAAATGTTTTCTTTTTTTTTTTTTAATACATTTGGCTTTCAGTCAATGGGTGACAGCAGAAATTAGAAGGGCAAGCTGCTAGCCAAAAGTATTCAGCAGGCCTCCCCTGTGGTTCTCCTATCATGTAAGAGGGGACAAAAAGGAGAAGAAAAGAAACAAATAAATAGCTTACACCATAGCCACAACCATTTTCCAATCTGCAGATGGTTACAAGATTTAAATATGTGACCGCAGCCACCTTCTTCAAGCACCGGCTCCATTTCCACATTATTTTGTCAGCGCTTCAGCTAGACGGAAGTCTTTCCTTGGTGTATGGGATCCAAACCTTCATGCCTGCAGGATCTGAGTCCCTCATGGTCTTTTCTTTTGGGGATTTCTAGAGTTGTGTCTTGCCTGAATACTGGACGAGAGAACACAAGAAGCACTGCAGTGGACTGTTAATCACGTCTCCTCCATCGCATGTCCATCTCCTCTCCCCTGGTTCGGGTCACGCCATTTCTACTTCACAGTGGTACGCTGCTGTGCGCGGACAACCTCGTGGTTCAGTGGGTCACATGACGTCACTTCTTTAGGATGGGGATAGTGGGTCATAGAATCATGTCAAATCCTCTGGACGGAAGCCCAGTCCCAGTGCCCAGTGGAAAGTCAGAAGCTACTTTTGAAATGGAAAGTAGTTGGCAGCAGCGGGGAGCAAGGTTTTACTTCAAACCCTAGGCATCTGGGCTGTGATTCCCTTATTAGAGTTTGCCACAGTCTATGTCAGCAGCCGTCTGCCCCAGACACTTCAAATACCACTGGGTCTACTAGGTCTCAAGACTCAGGTGTCAGCCTGCTCTGCAGTCTGAAACTGCTGTTGTAGTTTATTTCTTTGGGTCCAACCGGCAGCCTCGTAGGTGAGCACCAATAAACGTGACAGGGCAGCAATCCCAAATGTGGTGCACATTGCCTGCAGAATGCAAACAGGTCTACCAGACTTTGTTTCTTTCTGTGTGATAGGTGCTGAGAGGTACAGCCAACCTCAGATCAATGATGCTTAAAAAACTTTACCTGGGGCTTCCCTGGTGGCGCAGTGGTTGGGAGTCCACCCGCCGATGCAGGCGACGCGGGTTCGAGCCCCGGTCCGGGAAGATCCCACATGCCGCGGAGCGGCTGGGCCCGTGAGCCATGGCCGCTGAGCCTGCGCGTCCAGAGCCTGTGCTCCGCAACGGGAGAGGCCACAACAGTGAGAGGCCCGCATACCGCAAAAAAACAAAACAAAACAAAACAAACAAACAAAAACTACCCAATTAACAGCCCGAGGAGACCTGGGGAAACACTGTTTACACTGTTGAGATCAGTTTTTAGGGGATTGGTTCCCTTGCTACCTTTCCAATGTGACCAAACTAGAAATTAGTCTGATCTTCTGAAATTAATTTCTTAGACGTAACTTTATTAACAGGTGTACAATCCTAGCTTAGTACTTAGACATGAATTTGCAATTGTTTTCAACACTGACTAATAAGAAGTGTAAAAAACATTACCCTCTGGTAGCTTTTCTTTTTTCTGGAATATAACGAACATAATCTATGCAAAGCTTTTTAAATGGGGCAGTTGTCCTAAGGAGTTCTAACTCAAATAATATTAAAGAATGAATAGTCTAAATTTAGAAACTATCACATGGAGAGTAACAAGAGGATAGAGTACCTGGATGGGATTGTGCAAATGCCCACGTCTGATTATCAGGTTGACTTAAATTATTTATATATTCAAAGTTTTATTTTTATTGCTCAGTTACCTTTTAATACATTCAACAAATATTTATTGGTCATGTAAATGCTGAGTACTAGAGAAATTGAGGGTTTTTTAAAAAAATTAATTAATTAATTTATCTTTGGCTGCGTTGGGTCTTTGTTGCTGCACGCAGGCTTTCTCTAGTTGCGGTGAGCGGGGGCTACTCTTCGTTGCGGTGCATGGGCTTCTCATTGCAGTGGCTTCTCTTGTTGCAGAGCACGGGCTCTAGGCGTGTGGGCTTCAGGAGTTGTGGCACGTGGGTTCAGTAGTTGTGGCTCATGGGCTCTAGAGCACAGGCTCAGTAGTTGTGGTGCACAGGCTCAGTAGTTGTGGCTCACGGGCTCTAGAGTGAAGGCTCAGTAGTTGTAGCTCACGGGCTTAGTTGCTCCACGGCATGTGGGATCTTCCCGGACCAGGGCTTAAACCCGTGTCCCCTGCACTGGCAGGCGGATTCTTAACCACTGCGCCACCAGGGAAGTCCTGAGAAATTGAGGTTAATGTGATAGTTTTTGCCTTCAGAAAGCACACATTCTAGTGAGAGAGAGAGACTCCTGCTTTGAGTGGATAAGGTGTTATTGAAAAAAAGGGGAGGCATGATTCTCATGACAGGGAAGATAAATCTGTTTTTCCACAGAGACCTGTGGAAGTGGATCTACAGCTAAGGAAAGGCAGAGACAGCTAGATTACACTTATTTTTTTTAAAAGGAGGAGAATTGGATTTCCAGAAGACACCCAATATAAGTGGCCCAGAAAACAGACGCAAAGAAACACAGCACAGCAGGAATCAGGATCCTACAGAGGAGATGGTCAGAAATTCATGGGAAAAAGGACATAAAGTACTTACTAAGAAATGAAGATCTAATATTCCAAGTTAGCTTGTCTTGCTAGGCTGTAACCCTCTTCCTTACCCTAACATTCCATGAAACCTTGCTGTGAGGAAAAGTTCCACTTCTGCATCAGCAGAGAGCAGAGCAAAGTTACTGCAAGGATTTTGGATATTCAGAGGAATATCTACAGCCCTGTCCCACATTTTAGAAAAAATATTTTTTCAAAGGGGAAAAAATTTAAATAACTATTGGAGACTGAAGGCTACAGAAAATTTTAATCAATTTTAATATGGCAGTACTTAAGTTCTTATTATACCTGAATGGGATGGGAAGGAATAAAAGTTTCCTTTTCTAAAAAGAGTTATTTGGTTGCTAAGTACATGAAGTTTTATGCAAATAGCAACAACAAAAACTCAGTTCCAACTGTCTTAAAAATAAGCTAAATATATCAATTCATAGAACTATAATCCCAGAGTTACAGTAGGATTTGATTGACCCAATCACTCTGATTTTCTTTCAATCAGTTTTAGTCTAAGATTAAGATGAAGTCTCCTCTCTCTCTCTTCTTTTTTAGATTCCTTATATAAGTGACACCATATGACATTTGTCTTTCTCATTCTGAATTACTTCACTTTGTTTAATAATCTCTAAATCCACCCACGTTGCTGCAGATGACATTATTTCATTATTTTTGATGGCTCAGCAATATTCCATTTTATGTATGTACCATATCTTCTTTATCCACTCATCTGTCGATGGACAGTTTAGTTGCTTCCATGTCTTAGTTATTATAAATAGTGCTGCTATGAACATAGGGGTGCATGTACATTTTCAAATTAGAGTTTTCTCCAGATATATTCCCTGGAGTGGAATTGCAGCATCATATGGTAATTCTATTTTTAGATTTCTGTGGAAACTCCATACTGTTCTCCATAGTGGCTGTATCAATTTACATTCCCACCAACAGTGCAAGAGGGTTCCCTTTTCTCCACACCCTCTCCAGCATTTATTGTTTGTAGATTTTTTGATGATGGCCATTCTGACCAGAGTGTGAACTTATTTACAAAACAGAAATAGACCCACCCACATAGAAAACAAACTTATGATTACCAAAGGGGAAAGGTGGGGCGGGGGGTGGGGAGGGATAAATAAGGAGCTTGGGATTAACATACACACACTCCTATACATAAAATAGACAACCAACAAGGACCTACTGTATAGCACAGAGAAGTATACTCAATATTTTGTAATAAGCTATAAGGGAAGATAATCTGAAAAATAACCATATATATATATGTCACATTCCTTCATATATCAAGGAATGTATATCAAGTATACTTCAGTTAAGAAAAAAAATGAATTCTTCTCATGGAGGTAGCAACTGGTGTTTCCAGCTGAAAAGAAAGCAGTTTCCTTGCCGCTTTCCAAAAAGACATGCTAAGATTTGAGGTTTATCCTAACCAGCTTGCTGAGGTCACATTCCAGCTTTAACCCAATGCCTGTGTCTGGAAGGAAGAAATAACAGAGGTTGGATCTGGGACCCACCATTACAGCCAGGAGTTAGTGGATCTGTGGGTGCCATTACCAGTGGGAAGGAGGGAGAAAGGAGAGCTGGCGCAGAGACCAGCCTGTCCATCAGAGAGCATAAATATGGGAGAATAAGGGTAATTCTAATCAAGGAGAAATTTTATGACTTTATACAGAAACATGCTTTCTCTCATCTTAGAAACATTTACACTGATTCGATCACTTAAGTAGAATTTGCTATGACTATAGCCTTCTGTTCACTTCAAAGGCTATTCCTGCAACATTGTATAAATTCCAGTAACACTATAAACTCCTTTGAAACAGCATCATTTGCTACCACATGTACAGCTTGAGAAAAGTTCAAGGCCGTGAAAGTGCTTTGAGGCACAAATTAACCCTCAACTGCCCTGAATGCCCTCTCTGTTCCCAGCAGTTTTATAACATCATAAATATTTATGTATCTGATACCACTAATGAGTTCCATAAAAGAATTTCTGGCCCACAAACATACTAGTTCAGACTCCTTTGGGCAGCACTAATTAGGTATTTTATGTGACTGTGCTAAAAAACATCGTAGTTGGATAGCTATGTTTAAAAATTAAAAAACAAAATTTTATACAGTCATAACAGAAAGACAGAGTTTTGTTTTTGTTGTCGGTTAGATTTTGTCTGTTTGCTTCCCCTCACCCGGCATGAAAACAGAGCCATGTCTGACTGGTTTAGTACCAATGACAGATTTTTGCTGCTCTGTATCCTGTACGGAGGAACACATTAAATTTGCAACCAAAAAACGTTTTTCAGATGGTGACATGAAAGCAAACATTCCAGTTCGAGTACACTTCATTTCACCTATGGATCAAAGCTACTCACTGAAATAAGGAAACCAACCACCTGAAGTTTTGAAAGTTAATTGTAAATTTGCACAATCTGTCTAGTTCATTATTAATTTTGGAAAAGTACTTCTGCCAGGTTAGACACAAAAGCCTCATTCAGATGTGCCGTTAACCTTCCTTTTCACTGGAAGGCATCGCAGAGCGGACGTTAATGACAAGAAGTCTTTTGTTCTCGTCTTATAGAAGAATCCTGAAGAATGAGAACTATTTTCTTTCTCTCTCCGCCAACCCCCTTTGAAATGTTTTGCTGGGTTTTGAGTCCTAGAGGCAGATGGATGCCTTTACCCTAGGGTCAGGTTTAATGGGTTTCGGATTAAATTGTTATACGCTGAAGGGTGGAAAATTAAGGCTGAAAATGTCTAAACCACTAGACAATTTCTCTGACGTGAAGGATAGAGATGGGTGTTTTGTTTGCTTTGGACTTGATTATTTTTCATGAGAGTTGTGGGGAATGCGGTTCTTCAGAAGACATGGAAAAATATGGAAGAACTTGAATGCTGATAGAAGCCCAAACGGGGTGGCATGTGGACACTTGGAGAGATGGAGAACCCTAGCACGACCGCCTTGGTGTTGAGCAAACATTCTGTGCTGAGGTTTGTGCAAAAAGATAGAACCGCCCACACAATGTGAAAGATCACAGGACTCAGAAAATGGCTTGATGCCCTGGAGACTGGAATTCTTTCTTGCATTTTCCAAGCATTGCTAAGTTCTCCAGTTTATTATGCGAAAGGGAAGGTCCCTCAAAATACGACAAAATTGAATTTCTTGCCAGCTGGCGAAGCTAGGGCATAGGCTGAGATTTAATTTAATTTATCAAAATAAGGGTACTGTGGACCTTCCTTATACTGTCTTTACGACCGTGAATGGAACTCATACCTTCTGTCTGTTGTTCTAGCTTTGGTCAGTGCTACAGTCCAAGTGACACAAACCATCAAAATTTTCCTTCAGTTGCCATTTCCAAATATTAAAAGAATTTCCACCATTTGACCCTGCAATCCCACTACTGGGCATATACCCTGAGAAAACCATAATTCAAAAAGAGTCATGTACGACAATGTTCACTGCAGCTCTATTTACAATAGCCAGGACATGGAAGCAACCTAAGTGTTCATTGACAGATGAATGGATAAAGAAGATGTGGCACATATATACAATGGAATATTGCTCAGCCATAAAAAGAGACGAAATTGAGTTATTTGTAGTGAGGTGGATGGACCTAGAGACTGTCATACAGAGTGAAGTAAATCAGAAAGAGAAAAACAAATACCATATGCTAACACATATATATGGAATCTAAAAAGAAAAAAAATGGTCATGAAGAACCTAGGGGCAGGACAGGAATAAAGATGCAGTTGTAGAGAATGGACTTGAGGACACAGGGATGGGGAAGGGTAAGCTGGGACGAAGTGAGAGAGTGGCATGGACATATACACACTACCAAATGTAAAATAGCTAGCTAGTGGGAAGCAGCCGCATAGCACAGGGAGATCAGCTCGGTGCTTTGTGACCACCTAGAGGGGTGGGATAGGGAGGGTGGGAGGGAGACGCAAGAGGGAGGGGATATGGGGATATATGTATATGTATAACTGATTCACTTTGTTATACAGCAGAAACTAACACACCATTGTAAAGCAATTATACTCCAATAAAGATGTTAAAAAGAAATTAAAGAATTTCCGTCTTCAAATCTTACACAGAGCACCTAGAAGGAATTGCTTAGCTGAAACGCTTCCATAAACATTAGAGCCCCTTTCTGCTCACAGAGCCATGTCAGTGTCCACAGCAACCTCTGAAGGAGTCTCAGCCATGATCTTTCCACATAAAGTCACATCAGAGCTGAAGGATGGGCCCTAAAACGGTCTGCAAGTATGATCTGCAATAGCACTTGTCAAATTCCTCAATAAATATGAGTGACCAGGAGATCAATACAGTAAGTCCCCTACATGCAAACGAGTTCAGTTCCGAGAGCACGTTTGTTAAGTCCAGTTTGTTCCTAAGTCCAACCCAGTTAGCCTAGGTACCCAACTAATACAATCAGCTATATAGTACTGTACTGTAATGGGTTTATAATACTTTTCACACAACTAATACATAAAAAACAAACACAGAAATTGAAGGAAACATTTTTAGTCTTACAGTACAGCATCTCGAAAAGTACAGCAGTGCAGCACAACAGCTGGCCTCCAGGGGCTGGCATCAAGGGAACAGGCAGGAAGAGTTCCTGACTGGAGGAGGGATGGGAGATGGGAGGTGGTAGAGCTGAAGGATCGTCAGCAATAAGAGGCGGAGGGCGAGCTGCAATGTCACTCACGCCTGACGTTGATGGAACTCACGCTCCCACCTTTGAAAGTTCGCAAGTTGAAGGTTCATACGTAGGGGACTTGCTGTATAGGACAAGGAAGAAGAGCTTGACAATGAATGAAGCTTCTGGACTAAGTTGTCAAGCACATGCTTCCCTGCCCAGAGCCCAAAGTCATCCCCTTGGGGTTGGGGAGGGTACCCTCAAAGGCCCAAGGCTGAAAGTGGGAGGATATAAAGACATTGAGCTAGGAAAACCAAGCTAGGGATGGGACCGCAGCCTGGAAACTGGCTGGGTGGATGAGTCTGTGGCCTCATTGCCTTTGAAGACATCATCACTGGGATAGACGTTACATGTGAATGGGACACAGGGATGATTTTCCTGAGGGGTGTAAATGAAGTCTGCCTTTGGCCAAGTTTAAATTGGCCACGATGACCGGGAACTGTGGAATCCCCTGAGCTCTCCTCAGTAGTACACGTTAAGCAAGATAAAATCCCAGACGGGCAATGACCGATCACTGCTCTGATTAAGGAACCAGTTAAAGGGTTATTTTGTTTGTCACAATCCTGTCCAGCCAGTATGTCAGGCAGGAACAAAAGGTGAACAGTGGCTGATTAAGGGTTAAATGTGGTGAATCCTCTGATTGGTCAGTTGACTTGATATGTAAAGCAAGATCATCCTTTTCATTCAGGACTCCTGTTGGCTTCTAATCACAAGGTCAACAGAAAGAAATCGAAATTTTTTAGGAGGGGATTTAAAACAAAATTTTATTGAAGTGTAGTTGATGTACAACATCAGGTGAGTTTGAGCTGTAGAGCACAGCAACTCAGTATTACATAAACGTATATAGTCTTTGCAGGTGATTTTCCCTTATAGGTTATTACAAAATATTGAGCATAGCTCCCCATGCTGTATAGTAGGTCCCGGCTGGTTATCTGTTTTAAGGAACTCTGAATTTGAATTGGGCTCTGAGCCGACAGGAGCACTGAAGTGTTAGAGTGCTGCCCCCCCGCTGAGCCCTGAGGACGGAGCTGCTCCCATTACCTTGGAGTTATCTGCAGCCCAAACAGACACAGACTAGACCTTTTGGCAAGATGTGAATCAGGCTCCCCAGAGGAGGTCCCGCAGGTTTTGGATCGGAGAACTTCCTAAAACCGCCGTTCATTCTCACCTGCTTGAAAGGAAAGTGTTGACTTGTTGCTGGATGCTAATCCAAACTCCCCCCACGGCAGGCAGGGTTCAAAAATCTAAGGCCAGAAATATCGATGACCACTGAGGTGACGTCATGGAAGCATCCTCACAGGGAGAGAACCACACAGCAAAGTCTTCTCATAAAATAGAAGTGGGATTAGCAGATGCACACTATTATATATAGAAGGGCTACTCAAAAAGGGCCTACTGTAGAGCACAGGGAACTCTACTCAATATTTTGTAATAACCTATAAGGGAAAAGAATCTGAAAAAGAATGTGTGTGTGTGTGTGTGTATATATATATATATATAACGGAATCACTTTGCTGTACAGTAGAAATTAACACAACATTGTAAATCAACTACACTTCAATAAAATTAACCTCTGCACACCAGTGGATTGCCTCAAGTTACATTTGTAAACTTTTACTTTTAAATACATTTTTATTTACAGAAGAGTAACAAGGAAAATAGAGTTCCCTATACCTCCCCTGTAGCTTTCTCTCATGTGGACATAGAAAATAAACTCAGTATATGTATCAAAGCTAAAACAGCAACATTGGCACAGTATTGTAACTAAATTACAGCCTTCATTCTCTTTCCCCACATTTTTCGTCAATGTCCTTTTTCTGTTCCAAGATCTCGCCCAGGATACCACACTGCCTTTAGTTCTCATGTCTTTCCAGTTTCCCCCAAACGATGAGAGTTTCCTTGTTTTTTCACGACTTTGACACTTTCGAAGAAGACTGTCAAGTCTTTGGAGGAATGTCCCTCAGTTTGACTTTCTCTAATGTTTTATTATGATTAAGGCAGCGCTCAAGTTAGATTTTAAAGCAACCCATATGACATAGGCAGTTCATAAGGGACACACCTGAGGCAAAGCAACATCAAAAAGATGGAAAAATCAACAAAGAGAAAGCGACATGACAAAGTTAACATCAGGCAAAATAAAATGTAGAATTAAAGTAGAAAGGCGTGAAATGGGACTAAACGGCACCGTCCACACAAACAAATGAAGTAATTCATCAGAAAATGCCAGTCTTGCATTCAAACGTGTGCAAACTTTATACATATGTGTGTGTGTGTGTCTGTATAATATATATAGAGAGAAATATTCATAAAGCCTCAAAATATAGAGAGCCAAATCTAATAGAATTATGAAAAGAAAAGGACAAATTTTAAGCATTTTTCTCATAATGTTCGACAATCACATCTAGTAAAATAAGATATCAATAATAAAATAGATATCCCTAATGGTAGCCAAACATGCATGAATTTGGAGTCTAGAAGTCACACTCTTAAATAGTTTCAGGTTACAGAATAAATTAAAAATAAACTTAAAAGCATTTATAACTCTACTTCAACAAAAATGCATATAAAAATTTGTAGCATCCAGCAGTACTTAAAGAGGAATTTATAGCTTTAAATGTATTTGGAGAATATGAATGGTTGGAAAAACATGGACTAAGCATTTGAATCAAGAAGTTTAGGAAAGAACACCAAAATAAATCCAAAGAAAATAGAAGAAAGGCAACACTGAAGAGGAGAAATGAATGAAATAGAATGCACACACATTAAATCAGAGTTGATCAATAAAAAAATAAACTGGCTCTTTGATAAGACTTACAAAATTGAAAACCTCTGTAAGTGTGATTAAGAAAAGGGAAATCACAGGAGCAGCTAAGCCCACGCGCCACAACTACTGAGCCTGCGCTCTAGAGCCTGCGAGCCACAACTACTGAAGCCCTCACATCTAGAGCCCGTGCTCTGCAGCAAGAGAAGCCTCCACAATGAGAAGCCAGCGCACCGCAACGAAGAGTAGCCCCTGCTCTGCGCAACAAGAGAAAGCCCGCACGCAGCAATGAAGACCCAACGCAGCCAAAAATTAATTAATTTATTAATTTAAAAAGAAAGTGGTATGGATTATAACAGAGAGTTTAGATGTCCCAAGACATTATTTCATGGATAATTGTCAATAATTTAAAAACCATAAAAAATTGATAATTTCCTAGAAAGAAATGTTATCAAAATTCATCTAAGAAGGAAAAAGTCTGCATAGAACATTATGTACTTCTTTTTAATGTGCTCAGAATAATAAATGTCCCTAAATCTACCCTCAATAACAGAAGGATGGATCTGTTTTATAGGAGTTTTAGAAAACTCAAAGAACCATTAACTCCAGGCTTACTTAATTTCTTCCAGAGTCCAGAAAGAAGTAGGAAGATACACAACTCATTTTATGAGACGAATGTAACCCTGATGCAGAAACAGAATATGGATGACATGAGAACATGCTATTATTGGCCAATCTCACTTATAAATACAGACATAACCATTTACAGAACTCGAAAAACTGTACTAAAACGAAAAGGAATGTACCAAAATGAATACATCACAGGCAAAACCAGTTTATCCCAGCAATTATTTCAAGTTAGAAAACCTTTTAACACAGTAATTATGTTACAGTTTATAGGAGAAAAACAACATCATGTCAATAGCTGCAAATTGAGACAATGAGTTTCTTCAGCATTTTAGCTTGGCAAAATTTCTGCATGTTAAATTCTGATTACACCACTTATTGAATGGAGGATGGGAAATGAGTTCTTTCTTACAATCTTGCCAGGAGTGTAAATTGATACTGTTACTGTAGAAAAATTTTGCGTTATCAATTAATTTTTTAATTGCACAGGGGTTCTATCTGTAGTTACCTACTATACAGAGTCAGTCTCCCATAAATACTAGAATATATACACAAGAATGTTTATTTCAGCATTGCTTGAAATAATGAAAAATTTGAAACAATATAAATATTCTTTATTAAATAAAATGTGACACATGCATATGATGAAATAATCTGGATATCTATGTGAATAGCTCTCAAAAAACCTAATGTGAATGACATGCATAGCATTAATGTAAATTTAAAAACACTAATATTTGTTCCTTTTTTCTTTAAAATATTATTAAATTTTTTGGGAAAGTACAAACAAACTGATAATCACGGTTGCCTCAAGGTATAACTGCAGAGAAGCAAGATAAAGGCTTGGAGGTGATGACAATTTCAAGTTTATCTTTAAGGTTTAATATTTTTTAAAAAGAGACAAAGTTATATATTACTTAATAGATAAAAAGAATAAAACTTCAATCAAATATGTCAGAAAGTTAAAGTGATTTAATTCTCAGTGTTGGAATATAGGTAATTATTATATTTCCTTCACCATTTTTCTGGCTTTTATCAACTCCCGCCCCTGTCTCTCTCTCTCTCTCTCTCAATCTGTCTCTTTCGTAGATACACACACACACACACACACACACACACACACACACACACACTTAAAAGCATAATATAGGAAGATAGTTCAAGCTCAGAAGAAAAGAGTTTTACATAGTACAATGTTGTGAATGTTTGTTACCCCCCAAATTCATACGTTGAAATGTTGACACCCTGATCCCAATGGGATGGTATTTGGAGATGGAGGTTTGGGGAGGTCATTAGATCATGAGGGTGGAGCCCTCCTGAATGGGATTTGTGCTTTTATACACGAGAATGAGCTGGCCAGCTCTTTTGCTGCCATGCGAGGATGCCGCCAGAAGACGTCTCTCTGTAAACCAGGAAGAGGTCCTCACCAAGGACCCGACCACACTGGCACCCTGATCTTGGACCACCAGCCTCCAGAACTGCGAGTAATAAATGTCTGCCGTTTAAGCCACCCAGTCTGCGGCAATTTGCGAAAGCAGCTCAGGCCAGCTAAGACACATAGGTAGAGAAATAATCTGGGAGCATAATTAGAGAGCAAGAAAAATGCTAATTCGAGTCCCACATCCCTAGATGGTGAGGGAAAATAAACAGGGGCCACTTGAAACATACACGGTTTGAGATCTAGTTCACGGTGTGAGATCTAAATTAAACAGTTCTCTGGAGCATTCTGACTAAGGTCAGGAGAGGCAGGAAAATAAAACGCTAAGGTTTTGTTTATAAGGATGGAGACCCCAGAAGTCAGAGAGGGAACGAGAGGAGGACCGCTCCTGGGGAGGGAAGAGCGACAAGACCAGAGTAGCTGAGGTGCAGGCTGCGAACAGGCTGACGGTTCTCAGGTACTAAGATGGTACATCCCCACGAGATGGGGTATTCTGCACACGCCAGTATGCCCTGGAGGACAGGTGTGACCTGGCGTGTGTGAAAGCTGTCAGATTCAGCCTAAACTACGTGTGAATCCAAAAGAACGAGACCAAGTGAGCAGGGACGCACCTGGGGGTGTTTCCTTCCAGGACCGTTTGGCAAGTAGAAAAGAGGAGCTGTTCTCCATGTCTGGAATGATGGGGCAGGAGAGGGGATGTGCGCTTTCTGAGGGGGGCAGGGCGGACCTGGCCTATATACAAGAATGGGAGTGGTTTCCAACGATTGCTTATAAATAAATAAATGGAACAGTCCGCTGAGGCTAAGATTTTTTCTGTGCGCCGTCTGGTTCATATCAATTAGCACACACTTCTTTGACCCTTAAATAGGCATTCCCTCCAGAGCTCCTAGTGTAACCTTCTTGTGAGACTGTCCCAGACATACATAAAATAGGTTACCCTGCAGGACTTCCAAAAGGGCAAAAACGTAGTATGTCTTAGTCGCAGATAAAACACCAGTTAATGTTACATACTCTATGTATCCATATATACATGTACAGATATGTATCTACATATACAAATATAGACCCGTATTTACCTAAACCTATTCACACACACATACATACACACATTCATATACATATACACACATATATATACACATTCATATATGTACTTTTTAAAATCTAATATCTTCCCAGTATTATACTTAGGTTTTAAGAACAATGTTTCTTCAATAAATGGATAACTATTGTTACTATAATATAAAATATATTGCCTTAAGGAGAGTTAAATATGGTTTTATTACTTAGAGGTTGACCTCATACATTTTTAGTATGAATTCAGAATGCAATACATTTCCATTTATACAGAATTGGGTTAACTGGATATTTTGATTAATTGAGAATAACCATTATGGTCAGTAGTTGGATTACCAATCCTCAGAGAATGAGAATACAATCAACTATTTTAACATGACAATTCTATCGAACACAATTTAGTGTTTTCTCTCTGTTTCAGGAAGAATTTCACAATCATGCAGTTTGCCAGGATGACCATTATGAGCATTAAATATCTTTTGTTAGTACCATACACGCATGACATATAAGAGATCCTACAATACGTGCATCAGTACCATACACGCACGAGATATGAGATCCTACAATACATGCATCAGTACCATACACGCACGAGTTATAAGAGGTCCTACAATACGTGCATCAGTACCGTACACGCATGAGTTATAGAGATCCTACAATACGTGCATCAGTACCATACATGTGTGAGATATGAGATCCTACAACACGTGCATCAGTACCATACACGCACGAGTTATAGAGATCCTACAATACGTGCATCAGTACCATACACGCATGAGTTAATATGATCTTGATTTGTCATGTTTAATACACCTAGGAAATTCTTTTCCTTATGTTTTTTTTTTAATTCTGAAGTATTCTCATTTATTTTTCTTTTTAAAGGATAAATGTAAAATATGACCCTTAACTAAATGTATTCTGAATTTTGGGCATTCCATTGCCCACAACCTAATTCTTAAACTTCGGAACTCCAAGTAAATAATCTAAGGACTCCTTAACACACTCCAAGAATATTTTAATATGCAACTGATAGTTTCTGCTATTGTTCCTTAAATTATTTTATATTCAAAATTGTGTATAGCTGATTCACTTTGTTATTAAGCAGAAACTAACACACCATTGTAAAGCAATTACACTTCAATAAAGACGTTAAAAAAAAAAATGAGGGTTTCCCTGGTGGCGCAGTGGTTGAGAGTCCGCCTGCCGATGCAGGGGACACGGGTTTGTGCCCCGGTCCGGGAGGATCCCACATGCTGCGGAGCAGCTGGGCCCGTGGGCCATGGCCGCTGAGCCTGCGCGTCCGGAGCCTGTGCTCCGCAACGGGAGAGGCCACGGCAGTGAGAGGCCCGCATACCACAAAAAAAAAAAAAAAAAAAATGAGCTCAATGATTATGGATGTCAGTGCATTTTTTATTTGAAAGACAAACTTCATTAAAAGTAGTTTTAGTATTTTATTTATGATTAAAGTTTTATGTTTTAGTGGAATATTTGTATATAAATGTTTTCAACAAATTACCAAATCAGTGACAATTTATGGAACATGAAGAGCTGAATTAATAAATTCATTTGAAGAGAAAAAGAAAAGTAGTTTTAGTGCTAGAAATAGTGCAGTACTAAGGGATAAAAGGACATAATAATAACCCCAATTTATTGCACAATTACTATGTGCTGGAACTCTGCTGAGCACTTTACTTAATACATTAAATCCTCACAATAATGTTATGAGGTGGTCATTATTACCATGTTTTTTTTGTTTTGTTTTTTTTTGTTTTTTTGGGGTTTTTTTGCTGTACGCGGGCCTCTCACTGTTGTGGCCTCTCCCGTTGCAGAGCACAGGCTCCGGACACGCAGGCTCAGCAGCCATGGCTCACGGGCCCAGCCGCTCCGCGGCATGTGGGATCTTCCCGGACCGGGGCACGAACCCGTGTCCCCTGCATCGGCAGGCGGACTCTCAACAACTGCGCCACCAGGGAAACCCCATTACCGTGTTTTATAATTGGGGAAACTGAGGCTCAGGATGTTAAAAAAAATTTGCCAAGATTTACCGTAGTAAATGCGACTCTAGCCTAGACTATGTATTTGAAAATCCTTGCTTGTAACAACTATAAAAGATAGACTTACATGTTGTAATCTGTAACTCTTAGATTATTTTTACTCCCTCTTCAGGAATAAGGTAATTGAGAAAACCGTTCTTTGACAAGGTTTGCAGGGTTGTGAAAAGCAAACCCAGAACTCTAACTAAACTATAACTATAACGTATTCTTATTCCTTCCAGCCCAAGTCTTTCTACCCTCTCCTGTTCCCTCTGTGTCTACATACTGGACTGGCTTCTGACTTAGCGTAGCTCCTGGGATTATTTCTGTAGGATGCACCTCCCATGTACATGCCTTAAGAAATTTCACATTTTTATTGGGACGTTTGAAATTTGAAAGCTTCCAAGATGTCAGTGGACCGATTGGAAACTCTAGAGATTTTTGAATGAAAGGGCTTTTGAGTATACAAATGAATAAACCAGAGAAGGGCAGCTGTGTTTAGAAAGAGGCTTTATAACAGTCCAAGGCAGAATTTATTAGGTATTCCCTCTAATGGGTTCCATAAAATATTCTCTCAGTTAATAAGTGAAAGATCATCTTTGTAGCTGAGAAGCCTGCAGATTCTGACTCAGATTTATTAAAAACGCTGAAGCTCGTTAGTAAGTCAGCAGATATGATGCTGCTATCGTGTGCCGAATTCTTGTCCTCCGCAGGTTTCTAAAAGCTTTACGGCACGAGGTCGTGGTCCTTGAAGAAGAGCAGCTAGAGTGTTTACTATTGCTAAATGCCATGTTCCTCCTGCTACGTTGCCAGCTCCATCCCTTGAGAACAGACTGTAAAGTCAGCCGAGTTTTTCAAAAGCTAAAATCCTTTGCCTCGTCATCTAGTTTCCCATCTCACAAAATAGGGTTTCTCTTGCGCGTCAGCAGTGGCTTAGGGGCAAGGCAATGTTAATTGACTAATAAAATCCCTATTTGATGTGGTAATTGCTGCATTCTTGCTAAATCACGGAGCCCAGGAGGTGACTCCTGGTCACATCACTGTGCATAATATTAATTGAACTGCCACTGCCTCGGGCTGCAAACTGAGATTTACTGAAAATTCTTTCCAGTTATAGGATCAAGATCAGATGGGAGTTTTAGTTAAGAAACAAACAGCAGGTAAAGCGCCTTCCATCATCAGCTGTGGAAAATCTGCTTTTTCCTCTTCATTATTTCCTCAGCAATGTTAACTAGGAAATAAAATTCAAAGAGCACTTTAACTTTCTTTATGGCAATGTTTCTCCACTTTACAATTCATAATTTTTCTTTTCGTTAATGTCTAGCTTCAAAATTCTATGATCTATAGTAAAATGGCCTTTATTTAACTACAGTAAAGTATACTTTACTTAATTTTCTTTAAGACGAGTCTTTTCCTTTCAAATCACTGATTTTCTTCCTTCCCTTATGCTTTTTAATGACATGCGTTATGTATTCTGATTTGCATTATAGAGAATTGTATAATTAGCATACGTTTCCTTCTCACACTATTGACTATCATTTAAGAGAGCTTCCACTGTTAAATGTTTTCTTCATCTTCACGGTTTTGGGCTGACACAAGACCCTCAAAATATCAAGTACCCAAGAAGCATTTACTGATTTACATTTTTGTTGTTGTTATTTAGTATTCTACTCTGAGAGGATTTAGAAAGACCTGTTTTGGGTGTGATACATGAGATTTGGAAACTGTAAAAATACTTATGACAGTGAAAGTGCACTTATTGTTTGGAGTACAGAAATTCCAACTGGAACAAAATTCACGAGTTTTCTCATTGTTCTTGCTGGTTAAGGACAAAGTTTTATAATACATATGTAGGGCTTCACTGGTATCGCAGTGGTTAAGAATCCACCTGACAATGCAGGGGACACGGGTTCGAGTCCTGGTCCGGGAAGATCCCACGTGCTGCGGAGCAACTAAGCCCGTGCACCACAGCTACTGAGCCTGCGCTCTAGAGCCCACGAGCCACAACTACTGAAGCCCACGCGCCTAGAGCCCGTGCTCCGCAACGAAGAGTAGCCCCCGCTCTCTGCAACTAGAGAAAGCCTGCGCAAAGCAACAAAGACCCAACACAGCCAAAAATAAATAAATTAATTTTAAAAAATACCTATGTATATATGTGTGTGTATGTGGAGAAAATGCAAAATGTATTAAAATACAAAATATCAAGTTTATGCATATGTGTATATAAACACCCTAAGATTATAACCACCCTTGAATATGGCATCTATATTATCCTTTCATATCAATCACAAGAAAGTCGGTAAAGCATATTTACTCCATTGATGCTTCCAATGCTTTGAAATAACTGGACCCTAACCTCTTAAAAGGTTACGAACAGCTTCATAAAAAAAGGTTGGGGGGAATTAGTGAATGCTAGATTATTGATAGGTTGTGTAAACATATGCACTTCATTTGAAAATATAATTGGAATAAATCTGCTTTTCTAAAACAAGATAATAAAATTTTAACAAGAAATCCTTATTAAAGGTTATAAAAAAAGATTTCAAACTATTTCTCATCTTAGGCCTGGTACTTTAAATTTTTGTATCCAGCTATTTATGTAAACTGAAATTTTCCATGATATAGATGATGATAAATTGAATGGTTTTTAAAGCAGCTTGATTTGAACACGGCATGTGCAATGGGAAATATTTTTAATTTTATTATTCAGTAGAGATGAAACTGTATAACTGACGCACGCTTAATGTTGAATAAAATCATATCAGTTAACATGAGTATGGGAAGACAAACCATCCAAGACTGACCCACTTAAGAGAAATAATGAGACGTAAAATTAAACACTAACCTAAAAGGAAAGGTACCTCGCTGAACTTAGCAATCCTGTCACTAAGTGTGATAAGCAAAGGTCGGCTTCAGTTTGGTTGGAGTTTGAGATGTGAGCAATGTGAGAAACAGCTACAAGATAAGTTAAACTTTAACAAGGAGAACTTTATATGTCAGAGGGAGGACTTTTTTCCTTAGTTCATCAGGCAATACAAAGCTCTAAAGATGTTTGAGCAGAACGCCGTGATCTCAGCTTTATTTTAAAGAAGTTAATGTCATGACAAGTAAATAAAGAATGGGATACTGGATTACATCCTGAACCGAAACAAACAAACAAGAAAAGGTGGGACAACAGGCAAATCTGAATAAGGCCTCTAGATTATAGTAACTTATCAATGTCAATTTCTTGATGTGGCTTCCTGGTACTACTGTGGTTATGAAAGGATGTTCCTTGTTTAGGAAACATACATTGATTGAAGTGTGTAAATACAAAGGGTCATCATCATCTCTGCAACTGTATTTTAAATGTTTCAGAAAAAAAGTGTCTCGTGAGCACACACACAGTGGGAGAGGGAAAATAAACCTAGTGTGATGAAGTACTAACCTTTGGGGCACTGGCATGAATGGCGTACAGGAATTCTTTGTAATATTTTTGCACGTTTTTCTGGAAGTCTGAAACAAGGTCAAAAAAAGTTTTTAAAAAAGAAAAGTAATACGTACATTACATACAACAGGTTAAGAGATGACCAGGCTGTGAGAGTCTGCACACAGCATCTTGACAATCTAAAGACATTACCAGAATTTAAGATGTAGACATCTTTCAACTCAGCAACTCCACGTCTGGCATCCACTTCACGGAAATATACGCATGTGTGCGCAAAAATATTTAGTACAATGCTATTTTGTATTAGAAAAGAAAAACAATCAAAATTCATGTTTAAAAAGAAGTTAAATTCAGACACATTCATGCTATAGAATAATAGGAGGCAAAAGGTTTATCAGCATCCAATATATCCTCACATAGAAAGAGCTCCAAAATATAGGAGATGAAAAACAAATTGCAAAACCGTACATACGGTAAAATCTCATTTACGTTAAATCCCGTTACGTTATCTTTTATATTTAAAAGGTAGATAGAGGTTGTAGATGCCTAGAGGTCACTGTGGTGACCTCTGGGAAAAGAGAAAGGTTTGAAGATAGAAGGTTATGACAACGTTAAGGGCTTACTTATTTTAGACACACCTGTTTTTCTAATACGTCGAGATATTCATGTATTACTTATGCCATTACAAAATAAACATCACAAAGTAAGTTTGTAGACTGCTGTAATTGTCTGATGCATGGGAAAGGGAAACTGAATTAGGGTGGTGTCCGCAGAAATGGAGAAGCAGTGGTTGGTGTAAGGGGGGAAATTTTAGGACTTGGAACTTGACAGGGTATACCGTGTGACAAAGGAAGGCAGATGGCCCACGGGGGACTGGAATAGTGATGGCTTTACTGGAAACAGAAAATAAGAGAAGCGGTTGATTTGTAAGGAGAAGATCTTTTTTATTTTGGAAACATGGAATTTGCGATACTGACATCCAGGTAAATATACTGCAAGTTTCCTAGAAAGACATAATATGTAAAGTACACAGATCAGAACTACCCTGGGGTTAAGTGACTAAATTCTCAAGATAACAGTAGAAAGCAACCGTTAGTGGACACCAATTGTACTACCTTATGATCATTGCGTAATGTTCCATTTGTAGTTATACATACACACTGAATCCGGGGATACCTAGTTATATATATTTGGGTATTAAAATGGATATTAAGAGGCTACAATATTGTATTACAGAAAGGAATTCATTCACATTATTTTCAAGAAATAAATTCTTATGGAATGAGAACTGTCTTCCATTTCATCCATTTCCCACTTAAAACTCTATATCTAAATCAAACTCCCTAAAATGAATGAAATTGGCAAGAATGAAGAACAGAGATCACAAGCAAATATAATTATTATAACTACAAATTTAAATGGTCTAAGTATTATCCAAGACACTTTTTCCTCTCAGCGTTTAAGATGTTATTGTCCGGGTCCTAGCAGGATGTTGAAGTCCATCAACAGGGCGACTTGTGGCATTTTTAAAGTGACTCAGGTGACTGTGCTTTTGCAACTAGAGGGTGCTGAAGGACCGCAGAGGACTAGATATATCTCGTCTTTTAAAGATTCAGTAATCAGTGACTCTTACAAATTAAAGTCTTCAATAAAATAACATTGAATTATAGATGCAATTTGCATAAACAATATGTAAACACATTTTATTATTGAATTGACAATCCAAACCCTCAGCTGCTGCAAACTCTCCAAATAATGTAAATACACTTATTTGGTCTTATGTTTACGTTACATGGATTACTGATAGTCCTAGTATCAGCTATGGAGAAATAAGAAGGTACATTGGCTCTGATATTACTAGGGAATACAAGTCTTATAGACCAGAAAGTACCTGTTTTGCAAGTTGGCATAAGACCAAAGCAATTAATCCAAGTAGCCTGGACTTTTAGCAAGAAAGAAGATACAAATGGAGGTGAGATCTAACTACGTAATCGTTTACTTAACCTTTAAATGTCTTGTAACAAAATCAAACACTATTCAAATAAGAAAAAGAGAAATTCAGGAAAAACATTTAATTTTACTTTAAAAGATGTGAGCATTTTAATAAAATAAAGAAGTTAAAATCCTCTAATGATTATGGATTTTTCTTCCCAACTCGTTACTTCTAGTAAGAAGGTATTTTCCTCTTGGTTTCTTACAAATGGTACGAAATCGCATATTCATTGCTATATTCCAATTCAAAATACTTATGACTCTTCTTAAGGCACAATGATTTTGTATACTCTGTATCAACAAAATAAAATCCATGAAAATATATCTAGGTTTTAAAGTGGACTAAATAGAATTTCTTTTATCAGAAATATTTAATCAATATATCTCCTTTTATTTTTATTTCATGAGAAACCAGAATTCAGCACGAATTTAGGTAAATCTAGATTTCCCTTTGTTTCAAAAATGCTCACTGGGCTTCATTATCTGGCATTTGACAACACAGGCACACTTTAAAATGAGCTGCTTTTGCAAATTAGGAATTTGTTTGAACTTTATTTCTCCACAGAGCTCATGTAGTTAGAGTTGATATACTTCTACTTATAAAGTTATACCATATGTAATATACTTTTGCTTTATCTATGATAATACCATCTAAAATTGTACAAGAATAAGATGGCTTTCTCCGAAAGTTACAAGGAAAGGGATCTGAAACACTACGTACATTGCGATGATGACAAAACAGGGTTCAGAGTGCACCCCATTTTATTATCAGAATTATCGGAATATTTGCAATTTACACTAACTGGAGAGAAATGTTCGGATTCTATTTTACGTAGTACGCTTATCCTCCATTTATTCCTAAAGCAATTATGTTTGCTTTACATAAATACATCATGATTAGAGCACAGACGTAACAAGATCATGCTGCCATTCCACATGATGAAGGCGCCATATTTGTATTACACTCCAATGGCATCCAAAATGCAATATATTGCTATGAAAATGCAAGGAATGTTCACAGATTGGCATTAATGAACGAGGTTGTTCACAATGCAATGGGACTTGACTTTATACGAATGGAAAAGGTTTATCATAAATATATAGACCAGTAGATAATGTTGAAGAATAAGAAGCAGAAAGGAAACAATGCCCTTGCATAAAGATCGATCCTCTTCGCTGCCGTCGGAATAACGGGTTTGGCAGGAGGCGGCTTCTTGTTATTCTTGGCCTGGGATTTCCCAAGTCCGTTGTTGACCTCAATGGGTTTTCCATAGCAGTCATAATTGGACAATTCAAAATCTCTCGGTAAGCTTCCCACGATGCTGAAGTCGTTAGATCTCAGATCAGACTTGGACGTACAAACCTTTTTGCATCGGGTCTCTCCAACCTGAGAATAAAAATTAAAGACAGGATATTTAGAATTTTTCTATTTATAAAACGTCTTCAAGAAGATATTTTAAAAATCTGATGGTTTATTCAGTTGACTATTATGTCTCTTTGTCAAACAGAAATAATAGTCAACTGATTAAAGCACGGAATTACCTGAACATTTAGGGCTCTAAAATGTTGCCTATACAACAAGGCTTACGTCATGGAATAAACTTTTGGTAGGTTATTTTATGTTAAGGGATCAAGGCGCAAATCATCCTTTATCTTAGGTGCTCCCAGGCTTGTGAGAGTTCTCAGTTGAAAGACTGACCGATACATGAAAATCCAACATTTAACCATGACACAGATCATATTAGCAGAACATACGGAATACAAACGTCTTCTGGTACCTCTGACCTTTGATTTCCCCAGGGCTCCTATTGCCAAATTGGGTTGTTTATAAAAGACTGAGGCATTTATCCTTGCAATGAGACAGACTGTGTCTCTAAACCACACTCACAAGTAAGAACTAAAAATGGTCACAATGATCATGAACCAAAGATTGACCAACGAAAGGCATTCCTCACTTGCCGCCTGAAGATGAATTAGCCAGAGAATCCAAACTCAGAAAATCCAAAGAAACTGTGGCTATTTCAGCCAGATCATATGCTACAGAGACTGTTCAGTTGATCATCTCTGAAGTACTACTTTTTACTCAATTCCCTACAATATACAGAATAATTATTTCACACTGAACTCTCTCTGGCCGTCAGAAAAGCTCATGGAAAAGACAGAGGCTGACCAGTGGCTTAAGGAAAGGCCACAGAAGGGGGAGCCCATGATTCCACTGCTTCATCTTTCACTGTTCTTACTCCCGACCTTTGTGATTCACCTTGGGAATCTTCACTAAAATATTTACTCTTTTACCGAAAAAGGAAACCATGTCATTGTACACTCTTAGTACACTCTAGTTTTTGCCTTAGTTACAATAATACATTGACGACTTATGTGGATTCTATTCACATTTACTAGATTATGGCTGGGTAAAAATGATGCTTAATGTAAGATGTAAAACAAATCATTCCCCAGCAGCCCTTCAGGTACCAGGACGGTATCCTTTATCCGAACAAACACTGAGGCATATTTTCTGGGCAAAAGGCAGATGGCAGTGCTCAGAGGTGGATAGCAAAGGTAACCAACATACACTGAGTGAAAAAACGAATGAAAATGTGTCACCACATCCTCTGGCTTTATACATTTAGGTTGTTTCCTTTTTTTTTTTTTTTTTTCAATTTTGAACAAGTGCTGGTAATGTTATTTTTTTAAGCTGATCTATGAATGTTGGCTTTAGTATTATATCTTTATGCCACATAGACATTTGTACAATCCTGTTGGGTAAGAACTTTCGAAAAAGATGTTTATGTAAATATAATTGTACAAAAGTACACAAGAAAATGTTGATAAGTAGGAATGGGGACTAAGGCACTGGAATTTCATCCTTTCTGAATGTCTTATAGGTTAAAAAAATGTGAATCACCAGCATATTACAATATTTAGAAAGTGTCGATTTAGTTCCGTCCCGGTTTGATGGGACTTGGAGCTAAAGGAGGCCAGCCGGAAGAAAGAGGATTACCGTTCCCCGTTTTTTAACGTACAGTCCCAGCTTCCCCATGGTGAGGACCCCGTGGAGCTTAAAGAGGAGCTATATCCTGATGGAGCCACCATTGGTCCGGGCTCTGGTCCACATCAATTTAACCCAGTGTCTAGGAAAATGTCTGGCCAAAAATAGGGACTGATCAATGGAATGAGACAGAACAAAGCTAGCAACGAGAATCTAAGTTATTTAAATGAGACTTTGGGAAATCGTTCATGTATATATTATATATATGTATATATATATCACGAATTGTGAAAACATATATTTAAAATTTACTTCCAGGCCTTTTATTTAAATTCCCCAATTTGAAATCTTAAAAGGTCACTTTCAGCAAGCAGTCTGTCACCTAAGCTCTGTCTCCACAGACACACACACACACACACACACACACGTTCACACTCACATACCCTCCTGGTAAGTGTCCCAGACAGAAGACCGCATTTGAAGCTCTGGTTTTCCAGGACTGTTTGACGAATGGGTAAGTCTCAGTGTGTGTCAGAGAACTTGTGAAAAGACTAAATCACGACCTTCATCGGAAGAGAAGCTGGGAATAGCCTCTCCATGTCAAACCTTTGTCCTATTCTCAGACTCTCAGAGCAGCCTGCAAGCTCTGGGACTCGGTGGGTGTCCCAGGCTCTCTCTCACTTAGAATCCTCTGCTCCAAGAGCACTAACTGTGCTTTAGAATCACGTATCAAAACAAAGGAGGACTCTGGATTCTGACAGCAACTCAGGAAGCGTGACTCCTACCAGTTCCTTTTACTTTTGCACAAAGAAGGCCATACATATTTACTACAGAAATGCATTTACTCTGAACCGTATTTTATTCATGGCTTTAGGGGTAGTTTCAGTATCTATAAGTAACTGGACAAGTAGCCCAATTTATATGATATGATAACCTAAGTCATACATATTAACACTTCAAATTTTCTAGTGTTTTGTTTACATAAACACATTCTTAGATTCTGCCAGCAATTTTGTTCGTTTTTTGTTTGTTTGTTTGTTTTGCAGTACGCGGGCCTCTCACTGTTGTGGCCTCTCCCGTTACGGAGCACAGGCTCTGGACGCGCAGGCTCAGCGGCCATGGCTCACGGGCCCAGCCGCTCCGCGGCATGTGAGATCTTCCCGGACCGGGGCACGAACCCGCGTCCCCTGCATCGGCAGGCGGACTCTCAACCACTGCGCCACCAGGGAAGCCCTGCCAGCAATTTTAATCATTATATAATTGTACCTACACAGCTCATTCAAAATGTAGACATAGAATGTTACATTTATTCCAAGAGATTGTTTAAATATAGGAAATAGTTAAGGGAAGAATAATTACTTCAATGTTGAAGTGATAACAGGAAAAATCACTCCAAAAACTTCAGTTTGGTTACACTAAATGCTTAATCATTTAGTTTATTGAACACTCTTCTATAAACGTATTTGCAGATTCTTATATTTGAAATGAGGTGTGTGTGTGTGTGTGTGTGTGTGTGTGTGTGTGTATGTGTGTTGGTGAAGAGTAGGTCTACTGCAGAAGTAATTTTTAACGACGTGTCAGAGCTGAATAAGCAATAAAATTAGGTTCCATACTGAGAAGTCCTCTAGTTGCTTAAACAGCTCATAATTCATTACCTCATTCGCTGGTCTCTTCTTCTGCTCATCAGAGACTTTACACAAACACAACTTTCTTTAGTTAATACTCTCCACACATCATTATCAAATCAAACATGTACATAAGAGTACAAAGAGTTTACAATATAAATGCTATTTTAAACAATTATAATATCACATGCAGAGGGATTAAATGAGCTACTTAGAAGTAAGACAGCAACCCCACTCAACACATTCTTAAAAGTGACCTTGGTTCTGCAGATCTCCCATTTATACTTTCCCCATTTTTCCTCATATGAATATGTGTCTCATTTACTTTCATCATATAAACTTGTCACTTCTGAAAATTACTGGTAGCAAAAATGAGGCACTACGACAATGAGGCTGTCAAGGATAAAAAATGATGACGATAAGAACTTCCAAAGGCTTCAAACTGTAGCCTCTCAGATTTTCTTTGTGGTCCTTTCCAGCTTGAATCTGCACACAGGTAAAAGCGAATCACCCGAGGCAATATTTCTGGGCCAGAAGACTTAGGTGTGACTTCACGGTGGTAACAACAGAGAACTTACTAGAAAAATGAGCAGAGCCTCAGTGGTGACGTGTGGGCCTGTAACAGACCATCTGACATCTGTGTCGTCACAGCCCTAGAAGGATGGAGGAAAGGTACTCAAAGGAATAACAGCTGAAAACTTCTCCCATTTGGCAAGAAGCATGCGCCTGCATTTTTTTCTAACAAGCTGAACAAACCCCAAACTGGATGAACCCTAAAAAAAACACTCCAAAATACATAATTAAACTTCTGAACACTAAAGGCAAAAAAAAAAAAAAAATCTTGAAAGCAGCCGGAGAAAAATGACATTTTACCTAAAGGAGAAAAACAGTGTGAATGAAGCAGAGTTCTTCTCAGAAGCCACAGAGTCCAGAAGGAATGGGCACAATACTTTTTAGGTGTCAAAGGAAAAGAACTTTCAAGGATCCTATTCCCAGTGAAGAGATCCTTTGGGAATGAAGGGAAACCAAGACATTCCCAGATGAAGGAAACTAGGAGGATCTGTTACCAGCAGCGCTACCCAAAATAATGGATAAAGGCAATTCTCTAAAAGGAAAGAAACAATAAAAGATAGAACCTTGGAATATCAGAATGGAAGAAAGATCAAAGTAAACAAAAATAGGCACAAATACAATAAACTTTCCTTCTCTCTCTGAGTTTTCCAAATTATGTGTGATGGTGAAGCAAAAAGTGTAACACTTTCTAATTAGGTTCTAAGAAGTATTTACAATAATTTTGTCATGTGAAGAGGAAAGCAAAAGGTGTTAAAGGGAGGTAGCATTTCTACACATCACACAAAGTGGCAACAGAGTGACATCAGGAAACTGTGATAAAGTCATGTGTATATAATGGGACACCTGGAGCAGCCTCCAAGCAAGAGAGTGACATGCTTACAAACAATACAGGAAACTCAAAATGTCATTCTAGGAGCTGTTCAAGCAGTCCACGTGGAAGAAGGAGAAAGAAGAAAGAGATTAAAAATAGAACAAATAGGACACAAAATACACACCCTGAGAAAACCATGATTCAAAACGACACATGCACCGCAATGTTCATTGCAGCACTATTTACGATAGCCAGGTCATGGAAGCAAGCTAAGTGTCCATCGACAGATGAATGGATAAAGAAGATGTGTCACATATATACAATGGAATATTACTCAGCCATAACAAGGAACGAAATTGGGTCATTTGTAGAGACGTGGATGGACCCAGAGTCTGTCATACAGAGTGAAGTAAGTCAGAAAGAGAAAAACAAATATCGTATATTAATGCATATATGTGGCATCTAGAAAAATGGTAGAGATGAACCTATTTGCAGGGCAGGAATAAAGGTGCAGACGTAGAGAATGGGCATGTGGACATGGGGGTTGGGGGATGAATTGGGAGATTGAGATGGACGTATACCCACTACCACGTGTAAGTCAGATAAGTAGTGGGAACCTGCTGTGTAGCACAGCGAGCTCAGCTCAGTGCTCTGTGGTGACCTAGATGGGTGGGACAGGGGTGGAGAGGGGAGGCCCAAAAGGGAGGGGATATACGTACACATATAGCTGATTCACTTCATTGTACAGCAGAAACTAACACAACATTGTAAAGCAACTATACCCCAATAAAAAATAATAATAAAATTAAAAAAAATAAAATAGACTGAAGCCCTAAATATATCAATAAGTTCATTAAATTTAAATGATCTAAATATACAAACTAAAACGTGAGAGGGCTTCCCTGGTGGCGCAGTGGTTGAGAGTCCACCTGTCGATGCAGGAGAGGCGGGTTTGTGCCCCGGTCCGGGAAGATCCCACGTGCCGCGGAGCGGCTGGGCCCGTGAGCCATGGCCGCTGACCCTGCATGTCCGGAGCCTGTGCTCCGCAATGGAAGAGGCCACAACAGTGAGAGGCCCGCGTACCACACACACACACAAAGACAAAAAAATAAAAAAAGACCTGCAGACAGCATCACGTAAGAACAGTTTGCTTGCCTCTGTCTATAAAACCGTGTCTAACGTTCTAGGTGTTGGTAGGAGTGGCGGTCAGCAAATGGACATGGTCTGGGGCCAGATGCAGGCAAGGTTTCCAAGGCTGTAGGATGGTCTGGACCTGTTAGTCTCTTGTGGAACTTACCATGCTACGTTCAGTGGAAATGGTCCCCTGGCCTAGGGTCTTCTCAACTAGAGGTCATCAAGTACAGGCATGCTGGAGTGAGTGGACCACTGTCCTCAATCCATGACGTGGTCTGTGGCCCCAGGATGTATCAGTACCTGAATCTAGAGGCATGGTCCGCTCTTCTTAGACCCATCACCAAGTGACAAGGCAAGGTCATGGGTTTTAACTGTTCAGTTCTTCTCTAGCTACTCACTGCGCTGGACAAATCCCAAGCCATGGGCATAGTTTCCCTATGAGCCAGGCACCCAGTAAAGAAGTAGCCTGCCTGACATGAGCATTGTGAAGCTCTCCAACTTGATGGGGAATGGGTGGGAGATTGACTCAAGAACGTGGGCCCCGGAAGCCTTCAGCCCCCCGGCCATTCGCAAAGGTTTGTCAAATGAGAAAGAGTAGGAAGGTCTGTCACTTGGGCAAGGCCTCCACATTCAGTGGTGACCATCAGAGCAAAGGAATTGAAGCATCCTTAAACTCCACGGAAAGTTCTCCAGTCATTTGATAAAGTGTTAATATTTTTCTCGGTTACTATTGGACCTAACTGTTTTCTATTCTTTTCCAAACAGTAGGTTGTGCTTAGTCCCTTTGCATCTGTGAGAGAAAAACGAGTGAGAACCAATTCTACCAAACCTTTAAACCCGCAGAACGCACTTTGCTGGCCGACGTCGTCCTTACCTGTAAGGTGCTGATGTGAACAGGTGTGCCCGTGCCGTTCACAGTGTTCTTCTTAGCTGCACTCCCCCCCTTCCCATCTGCTTGCTCAGCCTTGGCAATTCTGGCTTTTTCCGCTTCGACTCTCTTGGGGTTATTGAGCATCACCTGGACGACCGCGTACTCCACCAGGGACGCAAACCCGAAGAGCAGACACGCGATGAGCCACACGTCCAAAGCCTTCACGTAAGACACCTTGGGAAGTTCCGCAGCCAGGGTTGTGCACTCAGAGGCCAAGCTGAGCACTGAGAAGATGCCTGCAGGACAGAAACAGGAAGTCAAGTTGCTTTTACTCCCATGAAATGTTCTACAATCACTGCTCTTTGATGAAATCCCCCTCCGATAACTTTCAATGCCCCTCAGGTCCCCTTAAAACTCAAAGAGTAGAAGAAATACCACGTACTTGCTTCTTATGTAAGAATTATTGAATGTGGGTGGTATGTGTGTAAACACTTAACATTTTAAAAAGTAAATATTTATTTTTTATTACCCTAATAATGAAAGATGTACTTGGTTCTCTTTGCTCTTGCATTGGGAATACGGGAAACACTATATTAGTATCAATAATCATTTAAAACACTGAAAAATATATATTCCACCAGTTGCATCATTTCAGAGGCTCCTGAAAGGTGTGGAGTTTTGGGGATTTTTTTTTTTAATATTGAAGAACTAAGAGACTCTCTCCTAGAAAGAAAGGCTTTTAGTAAAATATAACTTCTGCAGATTGAAACAATATTACATATATATATATATATATATATATATATATATATATATACACACATATATATTACTATTATATTGTAATTATCCTCTATCTTGAAGAAAACTAATGAACAGGACTATGTTTTAAAAGTTAATATAGGTTTTAACATTTTCTAACCTGGAAGTGAAAAGTAACATAAAAATACAAGATCTTCTCAAACATTGCCCTAAACTCAGTTAATTATACCTATGGGCATTAATTTAGCAAATCATATTCCCAAGTTATTTTTTTATTCTTAATCAAATGTTATGTCAGCTTATCAATCAATCAAAAACAAGCCTTGAAGTAGCATATATTGACACCATTCTCTGTGTTTCCATAGCATTTCATGCTCATCAATAACACAGAATGTATCAAATTGTAGTCAATTTAGTAGTATACCTGAATCTTTATCCTGATATATTAGCAACTTTATGAATGAAATGGAGAATAGTGCCAGATTATAGAAGGCCTTCAAAGTCCTAGAGTGGATCTTTTATCGTATTTGGTAGAGAAATGACATTATCAAGAGAATATTTCAATAAGGTCACTCTTCTAGGGATAAAAAAATAAACTGAGAAAGAAAAATATAGGAGATGCAGAAACAAAGAATAAGAAAATGAAGGATAGGATGAATGTGAAAGGATTTTGGAGAAAACATTTTTTAAAACTTGATTACTGTTTAAAGGAAGAAGGAAAAGATTGAGACAAACTTCTAAACAGAATGACTGGGAAAATACCCATGAAATGTAGGAAGAGGAGAATATAGAAAAGATGTGACTTTGGAAAGAAAACACCGAGTTAGGCCAGATAAAGGCCGAGAAACAAAGAACTGGTGACCACGACTCAGCACAGGGCACCCGGGACCTTCTTGAAGGACAGATTGGCCAGTATCGTTCAGGGGAGGTTGTGGTGGAAAGGGAGGGGACTCCAGAGAGGCTCAGGCATCAGAAAAAGGAGGTCAAAGGAGCAGAGAAAGATTCAGAATAATAGGATATTAATGGACATTTGGGAGATATTTATAATCCCAGGCGTTAAGTTAAAAACCATGGTGACCAATTCCAATAAGATCTGTATCATTTCGAAGATGTAAGAATGGAAATGGAGATCAGTTGAGAAGGAAGGGAATGTGGACCTCACTGTGTGCCTTGTCTTCAGGAAATCACATTAAAATAGGAAACGTCCACTTGCTTTTTTATCCTAAAATAAGAATTTCTGAGCAAATATTTCTCCGGGCAAATATTTCAGCCTTATCTTAACATGGCCTTCAGATGAGATCACTTCATTGTTTAAGTAACTCATAGTGAAATGCTGCCTGAATTTTACTACATTGTGAACCAATAAAAAGAAATGTGAAACCCATCATTCAAAAAAATGGGGATATTTATAATTTCAACATTGTGTTCTTAATATATTATCCCCACTTAATGGAGCACCTCTCTAATAAATTCCAGGACTTCTTGGTATAATCTTTCTATAACGTGTTTAAAACATATAGTCCTTATTTGTCATTTGTTACTTTCTCTCCCTAATGCAAAAACAAACCAAGTCTAGATTTCAAATCAGGGAGTATGTCGTAAAATTGCTATCAACTCTGATAAGCAGGCGTGAGGTCTACATCTACTAAAAGTTATGGCTAACAAATAATATAAATCAAAGTATTAATCAATTAACTACATAAAATAGTTAACCTGAATAAAAACTTCTATAAAGAATTCAGGGTGAAGATAAAGTTGTTTAGCTCATCAATACGCAGAAAGAACTTTATAGTGATAAAATCCTTATTTAAGAGACCACTATTGATAGTGAACTCCCATTGACTATGGGATGTCCAGAGATTTCTCGTTCAGACAATCTCAGAGGAAACATCTGAAAAATAATTCTTTAATAGCATATACTCTAGCAATCTATTGCCTAAAAGAGGAATACCAAAACCTAGAAGACTGAAAAAGGAAAGCAAGAAAAAGGGTGAAAAAAGAAAAGGAAAAGAAAGGGGAGGTAGAGATATTTTTTTGGTATTTCATTTATTTATTTATTTTATTTCTTTTCCTTTTGGCTGTGTTGGGTCTTCGTTGCAGCCCGCAGGCTTCTCTCTAGTTGTGGCGTGCGGGTTTTCTCTTTCTAGTGTCTCATGCAGGCTCCAGAGCGTGTGGGCTCTGTAGTTTGTGGCACGCAAGCTCAGTAGTTGTGGCGCGTGGGCTTAGCTGCCCTGCCGCACGTGGGATCTCAGTCCCCCAACTAGGGATCGAACCCACGTCCCCTGCAATGCAAGGTGGATTCTTTACCACTGGACCACCAGGGAAGTCCCGGTAGTATTTTTTATTAACAACAAATAGAACCAACAGAGCAAATCAAGGAGAAATTGTGCCCAACAGCTACTGTCTAAACCTGAAATCATCTTTATCCCATACTGAGACAAACTATACTATGCAGCAAATTCTTATATGGAGTTGTGATTAATAACATGAAAATTCATTTAGAAATACTGCTAAATTATTACATCAGCATGTTATCATTGCACAGCATTCTAATCAAAGGATACTAAAAGGAAAACTACAATTACTACCATGTGGGAATCCAGAAATAATATCTGACATTTTTGAAAGAGATCCTTATAATCAAAAAGATCTTGAACCACTGTTCCAGATGATAAGAAAAGACTATAATAAGGAAGAAAGGTACTGTGTGTGACCTGCTAGAGGTCTGAATTGCGACCTGAATTATTCATCTTTTTACATTTATAATTAAAAAGTATTGTTTAAAAAAATCATTTTTAGCAGCAACTAAACCATTTCATGTACCAGAAAAAGAATGTGTTACAGTAAAGTTTACGTAGGGTAAAAAGTGTAAGATGTTACCTCCACAGTTACTTTTATACTTAAAGAAATAGCTGAAGACAAAGTCTACCTAAAGTTCGCAGAGGAAGCTTTGATACTTGTTAACAATGGGAAAAGTAAATCAAAAAGAGATAGGAAGAAAAGTAAAACTAGAACACAAGACTGATTTTATTTTAAAAAGCAAAATGAGTCTAGGGTAAATGATATATGTTCTTCTCCTAAATTTTAGAAAATAAAAATTATGGGCCATAGAAGGAAAAGATTGGCAAATTGATTTCATAATCTTTTGGAACAATGTAGGGGAAAAAAAGTAGAAAAAGGAAAGATACACTGGGTCAAAATAGCTGTATTGACAGAATATTCTGATATTTAATCTGTCAGTAATATTATTTCTTTTTTTTTTTAGATAAAATTATATATATATGTGGGTCTAATCACAGAGTTTCAAAATACCTGAAGCATAATTCCATAATTAGAGTTGGGGATTTTAACAACTTTCTCATCAATAACTATAATAACCAGACAAAAGACATAAAAGATTTTAACAGTACTATCAACCAACCTGACTCCACTCATATCTACAGAATTCTACACCCAAGAGTGACAAATATACAGTGCAAGTGACATGGGATGTTTGCCAGGAGACATAATGCTGGGCTGGACCATTAACAAACTCTCAGTAAACATAAAAAGATTGAAATCATAGAGTATGTTCCCTGACAAAATTAAAAACAAATCATATTTGAGTACTCATGAAAACGCTAAATATTTGGAATCCAAACTACACATATATAAAGAATCCGTGGGCCAAAGAAGAAATCACAAGGGAAATTAGAGAATATTTTTTTAATGAAGGACGATGAAAATACAGTATACCAAAATTTGCGCACTGCAGCTAAAGCAGGACTTACAAGGGAAATTTGTAACTTTAAATGCCCGTGTTAGAAAAGAAGAAGGGTCTAAAATCGGATATCTGAGTTTCCACTTCAATCATCAAAAAAGATCAAATAAAATCCAGACTGAGTAAAAAGCAATAATAAAGACAAGAGCCAAAATCAATGAAAAAGAAAAATAAACAAATAGATAGAAATGAATGAAATGAACGCTGATGTTTTGAAAATACCAAGAAAACGGATAAGTCTTTACCTAGAGTGGTCAAAAAAAAAAAAAAAAGAATTCACAATTTAACAATATCAGTACGTAGGAATGAATACTTCACTACAGCTAGACAGGAAAAGGAAAAACAAATGTTATGAACGTGTTTGTGCTAATAATTTTATCTACTCATCTAATAGCTAGGAATCAATTGGTAAAATTTGCCAAAATAAAGGGAAAAACCATACAAACCTTTAAATATACTCAGAGAAAGCATTGAAGCATTTGGCAAAAGTCAACAGTCATGATAAAAACCCTCTGCCAACTAGGAAGAGAAGGGAACCTCTTCAACCTGATTAAGAGATCTGTAATAACTAGAGCCACTATTACACTCAACAGTGAATACTTCAACTATGTCTACCCAGAATCAGGAATAAGCATCTCTCACAACTGTATTCAACATTGGACTAAGGTCGAAGGCACTACAAGAAGTAAAAAAAATCAAGTATTTGGGGAGTATATGACACAGGAGTACGAATCAGGCAAAACGGTACCATTATTTTGATAAACACTATGCTAATATTTTAGAAGAGTTAAACATACTTTTCCTATAAAATGCAGAAATTTCATTTCTAGGTGTTTCCCCAAGAGTAATGAAAATGTATGCCCACACAGAGCCTTGTACGTAATTATTCATCACATCACGTATAATACCCCAATCCCCAACAACTGGTTAATGGAGAAACACACGGTGGTGTAGCCATACTATGAAATGCTACTCGGCAATAAGATAGAACCAAACATTAACACACGCAACAGCACATATAAATCTCAAAAACCTAAACATGTCCCTAGTTTTCTTTTCATGAGTCAACATGTGGACTGATCCCACTTTCAATTTACCACCACTGACCTCCAGAGGTCCGCGATCCTACCAGGTAATCAGGGTGTATTTCCCCAGTCCCTTCACCAGTCCCTCTCCCTTCAGAACCACAGTGCTTTTCCCCATCACCCTTGCGACTCATGACCTGGCTTCCCATTTCACTAAGAAAACAAAATCAGAGGCTAGCCCCCATGACCACGTCTGCCCTCGCATCTCGCCGTGTGCCCATCAGCTCTGCCTTCTCTCCTGACGCTACAGACCAGCAGTCAGTCAACCCGATGCACCAGGCACATCTGACCCACCGCCTGTTTTTATAAATACAGTTTTACTAGGACATATCCACACCTCTTCAGCTATGTATTGTCTAAGGCTGCTTTAGCGCTATGACGGCGGATTTCGGGGTTTCAGCAGAAACCTCAAATGTTTGCTATTCAAACTGTCGCCAAAGGAGTTTGCTGACCCCGTGGACAAATCCACTGTGTTCTAGCAAAGGCCAATCCCTCGTCTCCTACCTCCCATCCCCTCTCACTGCTCCTGCACTTCTACCCACTCTCATTGTTTCCTTCACTACCGGTTGTTTTCCACCAAAAATAAACGTGTGTGGATTGTGCCCCTTAGAAAAACAAAACCAAGAAACCTCTCAGCTCCCATCCCCGCTGGCTATCTCCCCACCCTCCCCTCCTGTGGGCAGCTAGACCTCCAACAGGACGTTTACACCGAGGGCTCTAGGTCCCTCTCCTGCGTTCTCCTGAGTCACTCCGACCAGGCTTCCCGCTTCTCCTCACTCCATGGAGACTGTCTCTCTTCTGGATCCCAGGGACCCCCTAGGCTGCTAAAGCCAAGGGCAATCTTTAGCCCTAACCTTGACCTACAAGCAGCTGGCTGGTCACTCTCCTGGCCTGGACACACCTTCTCCACTTGGCAGGATTCTAGGAAACCACATCACATAGATTGCTCCTCATCTTCTCAATCCCAAGGCTTTAGCCCTGAGATTCTTCTACCTACACTCCACTCATCGCCTTAAATACCATCTACAAGATGTCTTGCATGTGGGATTTAAGAAAGCAGAATCAGGGCTTCCCTGGTGGCACAGTGGTTAAGAATCTGCCTGCCAATGCAGGGGACACGGGTTCGAGCCCTGGTCCGGGAAGATCCCACGTGCCGCGGAGCAACTAAGCCCGCGAGCCACAACTACTGAGCCCACGTGTCACAGCTACTGAAGCGTGCGTGCTTAGAGCCCGTGTCCCGCAACAGGAGAAGCCACCGCAATGAGAAACCCATGCACCACAACGAAGAATAGCCCCCGCTCGCCGCAACTAGAGAAAGCCCGTGTGCAGCAACGAAGACCCAACACAGCCATAAATAAATGAATTAACTTAAAAAAAAAAAAAAAGAAAGAAAGGCTCTCGATTATTTCCCCAACCGAGACTATTTAAGCCCTATAGAGACAGAATTTTCAAGTCTGGCTATTGGTGTTTCTATGTCACAGAGCATTAAACATCACAAACTGGAGAGCGTGGCCTAACCAGCCCTTCCTCTCTCTAGCCTCTCTTGGTGGTACAGCACACAATAACTAGTGTTTAGGAAAATGATGCAAAGTCATGTTTAAAAGATAAATTCTATTACATATTCCCTGATGAACAGTATGAGACAGTATAAGATTTAGAAAGATTTCTATCCAAATAGTCATTTGTTTTTAAGCTTGGCACCACTGGGGATTTTAGCCTTCCGTTATCCGTGAAAATCGCTTATTAATAATTATTTCATGAGCGTCAAAGTAGGATGGATTAACTGCTTAAAATACCCCAAGGACATAAAAAGAGAAAACTTAGTTTAATTATAGAATGCATAAACACGGAGAAAATCTAGTTCAATGTCAAGGACTGAAGGAAGTCTGAAAAAAAAAGAAAAAAGGTTGCCATCAATTCCAAAACTCACTGTCTCAAAATCATTTGGTATAATTTCAAAATTATACAGTCATTTCTATAAAGATGCAGCGCACTCGCGACCCCCCGAGAGAGGCTGGAACACGTTACCCAGGGGCACTCTGGCAGCACTGGCGTCGGGGTTGATCCAGAAAGACAGCCAGGACAGAACCACGATGAGCAGGGTTGGGGCGTAGACGCCCATCATGTAGAAGCCCACCTGCCGCCTCAGGGTGAAGATGACCTCCACGCACGTGTAGTACCCTGCCAGCAACAGACACGGGCAAGAGTGACACTCCCGCAACATCCCACCGCAAAATCACATCGTGCCCGGAAATTACAGGTCGCTCCTGCTTGAGGCAACTTCATAAAGTGAACTCCACGTAAAAAGGATGGGGGCTGGTTCTGTAAATATGTATCCTTTACGTGATCTAAGAGGACGGCATGATGAGACCTGTTTCACCCGACCTCTTGCGACTTCATTATGAGATTGACAAACAGACACCATGTGCTGCTCTGGGATGGCCAGTCCCGGCTTTTAAGTCTTTGCTCCGAGATTTTGCAGTGACTTAAACTTCCCATTATCCTTGGGTCCTCTGGGAGCAAAAGATCTAAAGAAGCCACCGGGAGCATCAAATCAGAGCAGAGCAAGTCTAAAAAGAAACATGCCTGGATTACACGTTGTCAGTATAATTTTCAGCCACGTGGACCACTTCTTATCTGGAAGGGATGACCGTCTACCAGAACTCATACGCACATTTACGCATGAAATGTGCAGACAGTCTTGGAGGTAAACACGAGCAGGGTAAGTGAGTGTTCCCAGTCCATGCAGGTAAAAGTTTGTAAAGGCAAACATCGGACATCCCAACCAAGTCTCCCCTGGTTCCACTCCAGGACCTCAAATGTTCTGGAATCGAGGGAAAGGGCTTCACTTTCACAGGCTGAGATTAAAGCAGACGTTGCCCTTACACATCATTCTAGGACTGCCATGATGTCAAGTAGTCTCTCAAATTAATCACAAATTATGGGCAGCCTCATAATAGCCTTTGCTGACTGGAGAAAGAAAATAAGTGACACAAATAGCCTCCCAGCACTGGCATACAAGAGACGTTTCCAGATGTTTGAGATGAATTTTTAAAATGTTCAATTGAGATAAAAATGTCATTTCCCATTCAACAAAAGGAAGGGTATGCATGAATTCCAAAACGTTAAAATATCTTCAGTTGCGTTCAGCTTAAACTGTACATAATTATTTAAAAATGCTGAGACAAATGAATGGGCAGTGCATAAATAAAATAATTATGGGGGAAAAAGACAAAATTACCTTTTTACTGTGTTTTAGTTTAAAAAGTTGTACTTATCTAGTTTTCCGAGTTGGGAAGAAGGTATATATTTCTGATGCTAGAATAATCTTCATATTTATTCATTAATAGTATCTAGAGCAGTAATTGCACACAAATAGGGTCTTTCAAAGAATGGCTATTCTCATCCCTTTATCAAATAGCTTAGATTAGAAATCTATCCTTTTCCCAATAATCATTGATACCTCGGAGGGATTAGAAAGATGTTAGGGCTAATCTGTAACAAAAATAAATAGTTGATTTGAACTGAAGTAAATTCTAATTATGCCAAATGTTTCCATATTATATCAAAAAAAGACAAGCATGGGCTTCCCTGGTGGCGCAGTGGTTGGGAGTCCGCATGCCGATGCAGGGGACACGGACTCCTGCCCTGGTCCGGGAAGATCCCACATGCCGCGGAGCGGCAGACAAGCAATGCAGAGTGTTGTCTTTTTTAAATTTTAAGTTCATTAAAACTAGGCAATTCATTTAAATGGTGCACAGGTCCTAAAAAGATATGAAAGGCAAAACGATGGAAAATCCCCCTCCCTTTTCAGTGCCCACCTCTTATCTCAACTTCCTGCCTGGACAAATGAGAACATATGCTTCCAACTAACAACCATGTGCAAAACTTCCAAACCATAATCTTTCATAAGCGCATTTGCTGCAATTAAGGAGGCCCACAGCGTTTCCTACACGCGGTTCTGCAGTACCTTGCTTTCTAAGAGTGTCACTCCCTCAAGGTAACTTTACACTCACCTAGTGCCTGTGAAATGGGGAATAACACATATGTGCTTATTATGTATCTTTAGCAGCCTAGGTTGTCACAAGGATTATAACAATTTTCTATAAAGTTGCTCACTTTCCAATGCATTTGCGCATCCCATCCACCACATTTAGATGACAGCCTAGTAACCGATTGCTTCATCTGAAGCCACCCCCCGGGGAGCTTCCCAAGCCGTGGATGCATTTAGCAGTAAAATATACGCCTGGATGTCATAGTGGTTTGCTCCATAAACTTTTATGAGAAACATCCCTTGATCTTTTTTGATTTCCTGGTACTGTTACATTTATGAGGGGCAGGTGGGCAGCTAATGGGTATAAATGCTCACTGGCAAATTCAATTTACTTTCTATTTCCTGTGAGCTTTTATTTGATTATTATTCACTCAGGCTTCCAATTTAAAGATTTTTCTATACTTGTGTACCCATATATTTCTCCACCTGTGTAATTTCTACTATTATAAATAAAACCCTAATTTTTAATAAAGTTAAAGCCAAATCACCATTTCGGATAATTTTGTACAAATTAAAGAAAATATTGGCCATCATTTTATACATTGCTTTCTGTATCTTTTCCAGTATTCTGCACTGTTAAGCATTTCATATATTTTGGATGTTCTATTTTCCTAGATACATTTCTAAGTATTATCCAAACATTAAAATGTTTTTCTTATATCCATATACTGATTCATATAAATACTGACAAAGCATGTTTACTGAAATATAGTGCCAATTATTATTATGTTAGCCATGAGTTTTTTCTTATTTTCTGTATCTAATGAGATATAAGCGACTTATTTATGATAACTCAAAAAATAAATACCACACACACACAAAAATCTATGAAAGATTTACTTATCGTAAATCTTGTGTATATACCCAAATACTCTCTACCACAGCACACCCTCTTATTTCCTTCTTAGGACTAAAAGAATTATATTTACTTTACTTGCTTGCCATGTAAGAATATGGATCTATAAAACAGCAGGGATCTGTCCTTTATTCACTGCTGAGTCCCCAAGTAGAGGCTTCTTTTTTGTTAAGATTGTTTTGATGTGGACCATTTTTAAAGTCTTTATTGAATTTGTTACAATATTGCTTCTGTTTTATGTTCTGTTCTTTTGGCCACGAGGCATGTGAGATCTTAGCTCCACGACCAGGGATCGAACCCGCATCCCCTGCACTGGAAGGTGAAATCTTAACCACTGGACCTCCAGGGAAGTCCCGAGACATTTTAAGTTCAGGGCTTAAAGGTGAAAAAATGAATAACCCCATGATTTTCAATACTATTACATGATTTTATACTACATAAAATTAGAAATAAAATTACTGGTTTTATTTTTCATCTCTAGATGAAGTTTAAAAAACTTCAGTAAACTCTATTTCAAGTTTCTCAAACAATTTAGAGACTACTCATTTTGAAATGTTAATCATATAATCTGGATGTGGGTAACTATTTTCCAAATATAATAGCACTCACTGAACTCACAGGATTGTTGTGAGGATTAAATGATAGAATTCCTGCAAAGTGCTTAAAGCAATGCCTGACAGATAGCAAGAACTCAAAAAGCCATCTAGTAAATGTTTCTGTACATCAATCCTCCAAAAAACTTCTCTTGGCTTTCAAGTTTATTTTTTCCATTACTAGGTGAGAAATCCCTGAAAACTGTAGTCAGTCTCAATTTGCATGAGTCACAGAGAGGAGAATGACTGTGCCCAGGTTACAGCTGACACTGATTTGCCCTTGACATTCAGGAAGTCGTTGACCCTGCATCTCAGTTATTTTATGTGTTCAACAGAAGAGCTGACTCAGCATTAGCCGACCGATCACTTCCACATCTGACAATCAAGGTATCTACGATTTCTTCACGGAGTACTTTGATGGTCAAATTTTTAAGAGCTCTGTTTTTCCATTAAAAATTTTGATAATTCTTTCAGCAGTGTATTTGCTTATTTTGTCTCTTGTCCTAAAATACTATAAGCTCTACAAGAGAAGGGACTATTTATATATAAATGTTACATAATCTGTTAATTTAATTGAAGGTCAATGACAACAGATGCTTAAACTAACGTTATGTCTAAGTTGGCCCGTGTTGTATCTATTATTACAACAACGTAGATGTGCAACTATTCACTCTATCTTTTATTCTAATCAACAGGTATGTTTTAAATCATACCTTGTCCTTGATGAGGTCACGATGCAGCATTTCAGCTCAAACATCTCATCTCAGTAAATTTTCCACAATTACTCTACACGTTTTTATTTTTGCAAAGTCAACATAAATGTTGCAATAAACTTAAACTTTAATTACATCTATTCCTGAATATCTTTGTCATGATTTACATCCTGATACAGAATTAGAATTTTGTGATAATTTATAAGTTAGACTGATTATTAGTGTGAATGTACTGGTCAAAAGTCATTCACCTTTTTATTTATATTGCTGAGGAAAATAGCACTATATTTAACATCTAGAGCCTTCAATAACCTATAACCTCTAGAGGAGACTCAAAGGTTGAATACTAACCATATTACGAAAGTATTGATCAGTGAGTACTGTATTTTCATTTCTGTAAAGCTTGACGTGATTTAATGCGTGAGGTTAATTTGTTGAGCTTTCATAACTGGCCGTTCCATAACCTAGATCAAGAATATTATACGGCAAATTTTTACTCATGTCCAATTATTTCATGTGTTTACTGTTTCCTGCACAGCATAAAGATCAAACTTTTTGAAAATTAAGAAAATGGGTCAACCAACAATGAAAAACCGCCCCAAAGACAGCAGACGAATATATATGGGTTACATTGTTTATATCCATAACGTTTGGCCCTAATATGAATCCTGTCAGAGCAGAATTTCTAGGCAACATCTAAGAAAACCACTGCCTGGAGAGTTCATATAAAATAAAACGTTGAAAACCTCTTGTTATCCGGAATTACATAGAGAAAAGCAAAACTATCTAGTGATAAAATAAATTTTAACTTTAGTGGATGTCATTTTATGAAAGATTTAAATGTATCAACATATAGATATAATGTTTATAAATACTGAATTTATTTTTTAACTAGTTTTCTCTGTTCTGTCCCTAGCATATTTTAATATCGAAACAAATCTTTGAAATAAGACTTAGTTTTGTTTAATTTAAAGACTATTACTTACCAGTGCCTTTGTAGTATTTTGTACAGTTACCATATTCAATATCTTCCTTTTTAATATCAAATTGAGGCAAGGCAATCTTTTCTAATTGAACAGGATCCCCTGACTGCCAGATAAATCGTAAGTCATCAGTTGTGTAACCAACTGTAAACAAAAGGAAATAAAATATTAGTTTGAAATATAATTATGGACACTTCTTTAACATTTTAACATCCAGATATTAAACACAGAAATGGTAAAACAATAGGCCCTTTTATGAAACTTTTGTTAGAAATGTAAAGACGTAAAATCTATGGCCACTAATAAAAATATTAGCACAAGTTACAGATAATTGGCTTAAAGAAAGAACAAGCTAAAATAATCAGCATATCACAGATGGTAAAAATCCTCGGGGGGCATGAACAGTAGTACATCTGTCTATGTCAGAATTCCGAACCGTCATCAATGAAAAAGTAGCAAATAAGTGATACCAGCTTTCTGAATGTACACGTTTACAATCATGCAATATGCTACCTGGAGATTTTTAAAGAAACTTAAGCACCAAAATGGGTTTTTTTGAAGAATTCACTACCAACTTCCCTAGAGGAGTTGCATGGCCAGAGGAGAGCAATAAAACAGCCCCTCAAATGGACATCACTCCATCACTAGAGCCTCCTGGAACCCACATTGTGGGCTTAGGTAACCTGGCTACAACTCAAGGGCCCCATGGGTTTACAGCATGTTGTAGCCTACCGTTCAACTCTTACACGCCTATGTTTTTTAAAGCCGTACTTTAGTGTATCTAGTAATAGAATTGAAGGTATATACACATGTGGAAGTATTTATAAAAGATGCATATGGACACACAGGCACACGTACATACAATACACACACAGACGTGTACCTACATACATTTATATCTGCAGAATCTCACATGATAGTTAGAAAGCAAAAAATATTGTTCAAATTTAGGATCCAGCTTCAGTAAATTAAACAACAACAAGAAGTAACCACTAAGTGACTTTAAAGCACGTCATCAAGCAATCACCTACATTTTATAAGGTGTAGGAACAGGTCACAGTATATGGGTATTCAGGCTGAAGAGTCCTTCCATTAGTGTTAGTTTTTCAAGTTTTATTTCCTACTTTGATTTTCACATGACAAGCTTCATAGCAAATTAATTAATAAATATATTTTAGAGATAAGCATTTCAATGACTACACCTGGTACCTCTTTTAGAAACTGAAAAATACATGATTCTAGAAATAGAGAAAATCTGAAATCCAACTTTGTAAAAGATTTTTTTTTATAGATCCATAGAAAATGAATGCTTGGTAGGATTTAGATAATATTTTTCAATGTTTTCCAAATTTTCTGCTCTGAAAAATGTGGTTTTAGCATTAGAAGAGTTATTAGGACATCATTTTCTCCTTTACCTTGTCTATATTACTAACTCAAATGCAGGTGGCAACTGGAATAAGTTAGAAGGGTACACACCTACACCTACGGCAACTCAACTGAAATCAACTGGTAACAAAAGAATTCATCTATCTTAGTATACAAATTAATACAGTAAAAGGAGAACTATAATTTCCCTAAATAACTTATTCTAACGTCTATTTGGAATCAAAAGCATTAGTTTCACCGTTATTATCTAAGATATTAGTAGCATGTATTGCCTAGAAATTTTAAGCATTTTTATCCCTATGGTGACTTAGGGTCTCATTTACATACAGCTCTCAAGTTGCATCTTGCAACGTTGTGTATCCATGGGAAACAAGGTCAAGTCCAAAGGGCACGAAAGAGTAATAGATAGCCTGAAAGCAGAAACAGACGTCTTAGAAGTTGTTTAACACATGTCTCCGTGATACACTGATTTTTAAAGGAAAATATGAATCTACAAATATTAGAGAGAAAAGAGTACCTCATGCTGACGAGGACATCTCCATCCCGAAAAATAAAGAGGAGGATATTTTCCTGGGTTACATCATGGAAATTGGCACTTTTTTCATTTGCAAAAAATAAATCAGGTTTCCACAGACACTTGTACATCGTGGGGTCCACCGTCAGGGCATCTGAGCCCCGGAAATCGCTAGGCAGCTTCAGTCTGGGGTCGTTCCACTTCTGTCTCAGGAAGATGTTGACTCTATAATCCTGGGAAAATTACGTGTGCGTGTGTTTACTGCCATTTTTAAGAATGCGTTCAGCACCAGGATAAAAAGGGTTCAATCGTTAGCAGCACAAATACGTTTGCTCTTCCAACATTAACAAGGATCACAATAGCTGGGTATAAAAAGCCCCTCGTGTCTTTCTAAGACTCTCTACAGACATCCTCTTAGCGCTTGCGAGTTCAAACGTCGTCATAGAACTTTACCAATAATTGCTTTACTGTAATACAAACACCAATTATACCAGGGGGTTAGTGGGTATTGTCAAAAAAGCACAGGAACTGCTAAATACTGCCATTATTCTTTCCCCAAAAGTAGGATACATTTTCATTAAAAATAGATAAGAAGCCAAGAGAAAATATTTCACTTGTATCTTACTAAGTAGCAAACTACAGAAATAATTTATATGTATATAAAGCTACAAGGGGGTTCGGGAGGGAAGGATTGGGAGTTTGGGGTGTGCAGATGGAAGCTGTTTATCCATAGGATGGATAAACAACAAGGTCCTACTGCAGAGCACAGGGAACTACATTCAGTAGCCTGGGATAAACCACCGTGTAAAAGAATTTTTAAAAGAATGTGTATATAAGTGTAACTAAATCACTTTGCTGTACAGCAGAAACTAACACAACACTGTAAATCAACTGTACATCAATAAAAATAAAATAAAACTCCATATATGTTTAAAACACATACTTTATATATATACTTGAGGAAGAAAAGGAAAAATGATCCTTGCCTACTCATACATGTAAATGGTTATACAGAGGTAGTCAAATAACATTTGGATTTTGCCAGATGAGAGTACATGAAACATGTGTAAATGTTATATTCAACTCCAGTAGGAAAAGGTTTTGAAATCCACGAAACAGCTGATTCTTTTTCTTCAGTTTTTTGCCTATCTCCAAAGTTTTAATTGTAAAAGTTTGTAAAAGTTGGATTATATCAAGACATGTATATTCTAAGAATAGATGAACCTGGAAACATTGTTTAATACCTTAATACATTTTATATTTGCCAGTGAAATGAGGTTCTACCACACATTGGGTTACTGGGGTACATACAGTCCAAAGCAGCATGGTGGCATGATGCTCAGGCTTTTTTATTTTAATTTTATATGCTGAACTCAGAATATGCACCAAAGTGCTCAAGGCATAAATGACATTGGGCTTCAGCACCCTTATTTTCAACCATTCAAAATTCACAAAATACTATTATCCATGGCCTTTTGACATGATCAAAATGAATCAGAGCATAAACTTCAAATCAAAATCCAAATATTTAAATAGGAAGAGATGATAGATTTTCTTTCTTTAAATAATAAGACCTAACATATTTATATGAAACATAAATGCGCACATTTTATTTATGTATAAAATATAAAATAAGCAATGCGCAGTGACTAGGAAAATTTGAGGAATTCACTGTCTCTCTCCTACGATGTTCAGATTCCATAATAGTAATCAGAGGAGGGTAAGGCACATATTGATAATAGATATTTCCTGAACTACAGACAGTGAAGTAAGATTTAACTTACCTACATCTAACAGCTAAACTTGATGTTTATAAAAACTGCAACACATTGTAAATCAACTATACTTCAATTAAATACATGTTTAATAAATAAATAAACTTCAACACATAATATAAATTGGTTGTTAAAAATCATACGCAGATGGTCTTGAAGTGCAAAAGTCAAATAAATTAAGAATTATGTAAGCTGGCACTGAACATATCTGTACCACTGGCAGGGAAAACAAAAATAACATTTTCCTAATCAAACGAACATGGAATCAAGGAGGACGTGAAGGAGACCTAGGACCCTGGAAGATGAAGACCTGCACTACACAGCTCCATTAACTTTTTGTCAAATATACACATATCTTACAATTCATAATGGGACTTAAGTGGTTACCTCATATCTGATTGTGACAGCTAAAGAAATTAGCTCAAAACATGTCCAGGACATAGGCCTATCAGCTGGTAAGCCTTCCAGTGGCCACAATGCTGCTTCCTGACCAAAGTTTTTCTCATCCCAGAAAAACATGCATGGCCCCCAGCTTAAGAAGAAATATACCATAGATCTGATCATTTTCAAATAAAATTCCTAGTATGCTAGCTTCGCGAAAGCACATGGTTGAGTACACTTGCCATTACTTTGCGCACTTAACAGTATCCAATTCCAAATTATTTGCTAAAAAGCTTTCCTGTAATGATCGGCCAAAATGACTGGTATTCTAAAATTATATACAGTCAAAGCTGTTCTATTACCCTCGTATAACTACTGTTTCTTATCCAGGTAAATCATCAAACACTACATCTTTAAGCTGTGGTATTTGAAATACGCATTCACGGTATTATGATAAAATACTGTGTCCTAAGGGTCAGATGAGGTTGCCGATGTATCTTTCATAAGCTTATTATTAAAGCTATGGTCCCTTATTTTGGTCAAGAACCATGACATGAAAATACTGAAGATGAATTTTTCTTTAATTTTTCATTTGCTCATCCATATATGACTATAATACCTTTGTAGAGGTATTTACTACGTGCTAGCCATATTTGGCCTAAGTGCCTTACAAAAATATGACTATTTTTGGAAGTTTATACTGTGCAAATGGTCTCTTGGTGCTCATAAATGCTTCCTGTTACTGGGAAGTACCAGGTAAGCTTATTGTCGTGTTTCCTTTCTGTCTGGCAGCTAGGGAACTGAAAGCTAAACCCTGCAGCTAATTGAATTCATGTATAGCTCACATCCTGGTATGACTGTCATGGTATGGCTCTTACACATTTAGTACTGTTTCAATTCCTTCACTGTATTTTTGTTATTATTATACACTGTAAATCCTCTCCAGAAACAGGGGGCTGGATAAAAAAATAAATGAGGCACTGCCATATACTGACAAGACTCTTTCGGTATCAAATTATTTGGGCACAACTCCCAAGCAACCTTACCAGTGTGGCTTCTAAAACTGGATGCTTTGTTTTAGCCTAATATTAGGTTTTATTACTTTGAAGAGGGTGAGAAATATGTGTAGAGATAGAAATATTAAGATCTCATTGGTATTCTTTATCTAGACCCAAGCAACTACATTTTGCTTCTCAGTAATTAATTTCTAAAGACATTATATCACTATTTTTTTAATATCAGAAAGATATCCGACAGGAATTAAAGCAACGCTAACCTTTAACTTCAGCATATTTTGCATAATTAAAAAAGAAGCCATCTTACAATGTTTGGGGTGGAACTTCAGGAATTAAGCCTGCATTATGTCGAGTTCCCCTCGATATCTCCACACAGGCACACATTCTTTTGGGAGCACTGTTCTACTTCCCACCTATTTCCAAAATGGAATGGTTAACTCATCTAAAACTGTATCGCAAAATTATGTTTCTTTTAAAATTTTTATAGCAGTTGCAATAGTGTTTTTCCATGTGAAGTCCATTTTTCTAAATTCTTCTTGAAGTCTAAATCAATGTTTCCACACCATCCCAGAATATATTCATGTCATTTATCATTTATTAAGTTCAAAGCATTTTAATCAGCTGAAAGCTGATGAAAGCCCTAGATAGTATCAGAGACCTTGACAAAATAAACTGTCTGTGTGAAAAATTACAAAATTACAAATGATACAAGAATGTTTTAATCTACAGTCAGCCCTCTTTTTATTCTATATGTCTGAGACAGGCTGGGACCTGGGACCTGGGACCCTTTGCTGCAGGGCTTGCACCTGGACACACGTTTCCTGCAGTCATAAAGAAACTATAAGGGACTAAAAATAACTGACAACAGCAAATGGAAATGAGGGTGTGGAGCAGTAGGAACTCTCACTGCTGCTGGGAATCAAAATATGACAGCTACTTTGGGAGACAGTTTGTCAGTTTCTTACAAAACTAAACATACTCGTATCATATTGCACTCCTTGGTAAGTACTCAAAAAAGTTGAAAACTATGTCTACACAAAAACCTGCAAATAGGTATTTATTGTAGCTTTAGTTATAACTGCCAGAACTTGGAAGCAACCAAGATGTCCTCCAGTGGGTGACGGATTAATAAACTGTGCTCCATCAGGCAGTGGAATATTATTCGACACTAAAAGGAAATGAGCCGTCAAGCCATGAAAAGACATAAAGGAGCCTTAAATGTATGTGACTAAGTGAGAGAAGCCAATCTGAAAGGGCTGCATACTGTATGATTCCAACTATAATGGCATTCTGGAAAAGGCAAAACTAAGGAGACAGTAAAAAGATCAGTGGTTGCCAGGGGTTAGGGGGAGAGAAGAATGAACAGGCAGAAGACAGTGGTTTTCCAGGGCAGTGAAATTCTTCTGTTTGATACCATAATGGTGGATACATGTCATCATATGTTTGTCAAAGCCCATCAAATGGACAAGGCCAAGAGCAAACCCTAATCTAAACTCTGGATTTTAGGTGATGATGTGTCCATGTAGAGTCATCGATTGCAACCAAAGGACCACTTTGGGGGAGTAAATCCACAGTGGAGGAGACTGCACGTCCAGGGGTAAGGGGCCGACAGGAACTCTCTACGCTTTCTGCTCATTTTTGCTGCGAACCTAAAACTATTCTAAAAAATAAAGTCTACTTAAAAAAAGGAAATGCAAAAAATTATGTCAACAAAAGGAAAGGGAATAAATAAAAGCTTAGCCAAAATTTGGAGACAGGCAAAAAGATGGCCCTTTCAATATCACACTAAATGCTATCTAACAAGCCCACCTAAGGGCTGTATGAGTCTCTAGGAAAATGTAACTTTGTTTGACTTGCCATTTTCTACAGATTAGGGCCCAGACTCTGTACAATTATGTCATTTCAAGAAGATTACTAAATTACAAATGATTTCTGTCAGGTAGGACAGACACTCCCAAAGGTATGCCTTTACTGCCCTGTAGAACATTAACAAGTATATCTAATTTAGCAACCTAATTGCAGCATTCTTTCTCTCCAGTCTCCTGAATTCTCCACTGAATCAGCTTTACTATCTGGCTGGTCCCCTCATTAATGAGTTAAATAAATCACTGACATGTCCTTACAATATTCATGTTTTTAACTTTTTAAAAATTGTGCTTTGTTCTCAAAACGTTAAGTATAGAATTACCATATGATCCAGCAATTCCACTCCTAGGTACATGCCCAGAAGAATTAAAAGCAAGAGACTACAACTGATATTTGTACACCCTCGTCCATAGCAGCATTATTCACAATAATCAAAAGGTGGAAACAATCCAAGTGCCCATCAACTGATGAACAGATAGACAAGCGTGGTACATACATATACACACACCGTGGAATATTATTCAGCCATAAAACGGAATGACATTCTGATACATATTACAACATGAATGAACCTTGAAAACACTACCCCAAAAAATCAAGACTAAGAAAGAGTTTGTCCAATATTCCTACCTAGAGAAGGAATGCAGGGGAAAATATAACCCTAGGGAGGGTAAGCATTTAAAGGGCTGGCTTTCTCAGAAGTCTGAGAAAAAGAAGAAAGCCCTGAGAATGTGATTTCACCAAACCAGAGTCAAAAGCTTCAAGATGGTCCACAGCAATAAATGCCACCAGAGGTCAAGTACAGTCGAACTGAATACTTTCAGCAAATGAGGGAGACACTGATGATTTCAGCAAAACACTGTGGCACATAAAAGCAAGATGACAGAGAGTTAGGACGTGAGCAACGTTGCCTATCTAGAAGATGAAGATAATAATGATATACCCACAACACAGGCTTTTTACCAGCAATAAATGAGAAAACATATGTAAAGTACACAAAGTTCATCTGGCTATATTAAGCACTAAGCAAGTATCGATATTTTGTCTCATTATGGATAGTATATATCCTTAATGTTGTTATTCTTTTATAATGTTGGTAATAGAGGTGAATAGGCTTTTTGCCTCAAAAAAAAAAAAAAAAAATCAAGCCTATACCGTAATTCATTGGGTTTGCTCTGTACTGTGATCGACCTACGATTATTCTAAACGGTAATCCATTTCTAGGTCACAAATCTTGAAACTGCTTTGAGCATCTCCTGAAATGAACTCTTCTTGCTCTCAGCTGCACTGATGTAAGCTCAATATACCATAAGCTTTGAGTCTCTACTGTAATCCTTTTTCAAATTTTATTTCTGAGTAGAACTCCAGAGTTGTATTACAATGAGTATCACTGAAAAACTGGAAATCAGTTACTTCATTGTATCATTCTTGGTCATTATGTCTTATTAGCTCATTAGGAAAGTGCTTCCAAGATGCTTTTCTATTAGTTATGTAGCTACGTAGTATTATATTCAATACAAGTTGCAGCACGCTGATGCGTCTTTTAAGAGTGTTTAAAAATTCCACAATTTAAATTAATAGCTTTGGCTTAATATTCATTAAAAGATAAAAGATTATTAATTAGTATGCTTTGGTTCATGCTTTATGGGCATTTCTAAATAATTGCTACTTATTGGCATTTCAAAGCCTCTGTATCTAGATAACTAACTTAGAAACCTATTTATTTTCATTTTCATTTATTCAATCACTATACTTATAGCTCTATCATTTATTTTGCAATAAACAACTTCCCATCAGAAACAGACCTCTTTTATCACTGGGAAATTACTTAATTGTTTTGAAAGAACTTGGTGACAAATACTGTCATTATTCATTCCAAATAGCACACTAATAGTCATGATCTGGAAAATGGATGTTCTCCAAGATTTTCAGTACCAATTAACACCCAAATTACACTACTTATTCAAGGCAATAAAACATTTCACAAGAAGGCATTAAAAATGGTTAGTTTCATTAATGATATTTTAATATTAAGAACTGTTCATCTATGTTCTGTTTTGTTGTTAGGATACCTCTTCTGGTTACTTGTAATTTTTACCTAACTCTCACATACGTGATGTTTCCTCATTTGATTTCTTTACATTACGATAAAAAAAAATGGCGTTCAAGGAAATAAAGAAAATCAACTCTCATAGCATCCGGCAGCATCATAATTAAAGTTCTGTCAACAGAGCTGTTATAAAGTCTGGTGTGAAAGGGATTTAAATTTGGTTATTAGTGAGGTTAGAAATTTCATGTAAGAACTGCAAGCTACCAAAATGTCAGTAAAAATTCTTAGGTTATGCTTTATCTATTTTTCTCAATATGTGATTTTTAAGAGTTTTTAGTTAAATACTGTTTAATCACACCCTACGAATATTTAAATTTTCCTAGACCTATGTCAACATTCCACTTTTATTAGGGGTGCCTGCTAGGTGATACAATGCGACCGCCCTAAACTATAAACTACGTGAGTTGCGGTCTGCTGGACTGGATATCTAGCAAGCGCCCAATATATTTCTGTTAAAGACAGAAGGGAAGAAATAATTTCTATGACATTTTGACAGGTTAGGATATTTGGATAGCACTGTTTACACCATTAATTTAATTTTTCTGTACCAGCTGATAATGACAAATTTTGGAAGGAGAAGATAAAACTGGGACATTTCTCATCCTTCCTTCTTGTCTGAGACAGTTGACCCTCGTACAGCGCAGGGTTAGTAGTGCCGACACGCCACTCAGTCAAAAGTCCGCGTGTAACTTTATTGTGTGCCCTTCTGTATCTATGGATTCAACCAACTGCTGTAGGTCGTGTAATACTGTAGGACGTACATGGCCCTATAGTGACAAAAATCTGTATAAAGTGGACCCGTGCAGTTCAGAAACGTGCTGTTCAAGGGTCAGCTGTACAATCCTCTTACTTATGATGTCTGATCACCAGTGCTTCTGAATAATATCGCTAAGAGAAATAGGATAGAGAGTAACTTAGTAAACTAAGACAAGTTGTAAGGAAAGAAATTTAAAGTTACATATAGAAGAAAATACATAAAATCCAATTGTTTTGAAACAACAAAGATAAGTAAGTGCCAAGAACTAGAATTAAGCTCTTTTAACTGATCCCAAATATGATTTTCTTCTTGAAAAGGTCATGCAGCACAAAGGCATAGAAAGCTTGGCAGGATCATGGATCGTAATGCGACAATCATTCAATATAATTACAAAGCGTGTCTACACCAAAGAAAATGGATTGTATAATCAGGCTTTTATTTCCATGAAAGAGTTCTTACGTACTTCTGATGAGGCAAAGTGTCTGTGTACAGATCGTTACAATAAACCTAATACCTAATTTTCCCCACAAGTGCAACAGTTCACATTTTCAATTCTAAAAACCAACTGATGTAAGCCAGAGGTTGGAACTGAATGGAAAAATCAACAAATATTTTCAGTATAACCATGGAGCAGACGCCACCTCGCCTCTAACAAACCACTCTTTTGTTTTGAAGGTCTTATTTCAGTAGTCGCCAGCAGTAGCATATAAACTGATACAAGTGACTGCTGTACCAACTTCAAGTGAGGATGATTACATTTATTTGATGATTTGGGTAATGCTGCTATTAAGTCAGTAAATATCACTTACAGCATTAACAACGATGTCTTACAGAAATGGAAGGTAGCAGAATGCCAACGAACACACCGACATGAGAAATAGGAACCATGAAGCTCAAAAATGAGATTGTGAAACCAGCTGAAGGAGCACATACATAACCGTGGAGGTTAGAAGGGCTTAAGGAGTATAATATGGCTGTGACGTTGTTTCTTCCACTACACAGTTACAGTTTGTGAACAAACGTGAGACTGATTTTAGTTTAGCGAGTTAGCCTCTGAATTATGTCCCTGCCACTCTCTCACTTCGTCCCAGCTTACCCTTATACGCTACCAAATGTAAAATCCATAGCTAGTGGGAAGCAGCTGCATAGCACAGGGAGATCAGCTCGGTGCTTTGTGACCACCTAGAGGGGTGGGATAGGGAGGGTGGGAGGGAGACACAAGAGGGAGGAGATATGGGGATATATGTATATCTATAGCTGATTCACTTTGTTATAAAGCAGAAACCAACACACCACTGTAAAGCAATTATACTCCAATAAAGGTGTTAAAAAAAAATAGCCTCGGAATTAGAAGACAAATAAGTAGGAAGGCATGTTTTCCAAACAGAATTGGCTAAAATGTCCTTACAGCAGTGTTAATGTGTACCACCTCGATGGCTTCTTTGTTTGGTAATGAACTTCATACACTGGAGGAAAGGGCTGCCCTCCTCCTTCAGAAGTTGCCCCACCTCTGTCTGCAGTTCCTCACGCTACGCCCATCCCAAGCTCTGTGTTCTACATTATGTTTTCTGGAGTAAGCAACTGCCGGTTAAAGTAGAAAGATCTGAGCTGCAGAGGAAAGCTCTGGGCAACACTGAAGCTTCCAAATTTTAGGGCTTCCTTTATTTCAGCAGATCTTTATAGGGGAAATTTCCAGGGGGCCATTCATAAACAAAACCACAACCGTACAGTGAAGCTGCTAACAAACATAAATGGTTCATTTTCTTTAGGATGAGATTCTATCCTGACAGTACGTTAATTTGCAAATGCATGACAACCAAACAGTGAACCACTCCTAAGAGTTACTATGTCATGCAAAACACCGTTGCTTTATTTCTATAGTTTTTTCACTCTTTTTAGGGTGTAACACATCAAGTACACAACAGATTCCAGCACAAGCCTGTCTGATATCACAACTTACACACTATTCATCATACTGTTTCTATGAACATATATCTTATATTTAGACAAATCTAAGGCTCTCTGCTTTTCCAACCTCTTTTTTTTGGAGGCGTCTTTTTGTTTGTTTTCTTTTGTTTTTAAGAAATATGCTATCTGGCTATTTTCAAAAAGACAAGAGATCTAACACAACATTGTAAATCAACTATACTTCAATAAATTTTTTTTAAAAGACAAGAGATAAATTCTGGTTAGAATGTAGAGAAAGGGGAACAATTGTACACTATCAGTGGGAATGCAAACTGGTACAGCTGCTATGGAAAACAATATGGAGAGTCCTCAGGAAATTAAAAATAGAACTACCATATCCAGCAATCCCATCTCTGGGCCTATACCCAAAGGAAACAAGATATCTAGAAGCGATGCATGTATTTCCATGTTCACTACAGCATTATTTACAATAGCCAAGGCATGGAAACAACCTAAGTGCCCACCAATGGAGGAATGAGTGAGGAAAATGTGGTATATATATACATATATCGTGGAATATCACTGAGTCTTAAAAAAGAAGGAAATACTGTCATTTACAATAATATGGATGAACCTGGAGACCATTATGCTACGTAAAATAAGCCAGACAGAGAAGGACAATTACTCCGTGGTATCACTTATATGTCGAGTCTTAAAACAACGTTGAATTCATAGAGTAGGAGAGTGATTGCCAGGAATTTCAGGGTATGGGAAATAGGGAGAGGTTGGTAAAACGTGCAAACTTTAGGTTGTGAGATGAATAAGGTCTGAGGATCTAATGTGTAACATGGTGACTGTAGTTGATAACACAATTGTGTAATTGAAATTTGGTAAAGGAATAGAACTTAAATGTTCGCATCAAAAAAAAAGAGATAAATGTGGATATGCTAATTAAGTTGATGGGGGAAATCCTTTCACAATATAGAGGCATATCAAATCATCACATACACTTTAAATTTCTTACGATTTCATCTGTCAGTTATACCTCAATGAAGCTGAAAAAAAATAAGCCCACCCTGGGTGATTGGAAGGAAAAAGAAAGAAATAACTGCTCTCCACACGTGGACCCTCTCAGTTACCCTGCTGAGTCATCACTATTATTTCTGACTGGTGTCTATAACAAGTAATGAAGAGCAAGCTTGTCTTAGATAACACTTTTTTCCCTTAGAAGACATCCTAATGTTATCTCTATATCGAGAATAGCTTGTACCTTTCCTAACTATTAAGCAACCAGGTATTAGGGCGTCTGTTTTTGGAAAGACTGAGCAAATCTATAAAATATGACAGGCTTAAAACACACATCTATAAAACTCTGTCTTACAGGTATGCATGAAATAAACACTGCAAAAGCAAAAAATAATACTTATGATAAAATGGAACATTTAAGTCTATTTGATGAGTATGGTTCCAATTCTGAACCTTTAGGCTGTATCTTCACAACACAAAGGGAAAGCCAGGTTATTTCATCAAAAGAAACAGTAAATATAAATAATTTGGTTCCTCCGCATAAAGGTCTCTAAAACTAACCCTCTACTATTATAACATTATTTGCTCTTTTTTTTTTTTTTTTTTGCGGTACGTGGTTCTCTCACTATTGTGGCCTCTCCCATAGCGGAGCAACAGGCTCCGGACGCGCAGGCTCAGCGGCCATGGCTCACGGGCCCAGCCGCTCCGCGGCACGTGGGATCTTCCCAGACCGGGCACAAACCCGCATCCCCTGCATCGCAGGCGGACTCTCAACCACGGCGCCACCGGGGAAGCCCTGCTCTGCTTTTTAACCCAATAAATGTTCAACATGAGTCTATTGTTTAAATTTGCTTTGCCAATTTCTTTATGGCTACGTGGACTCACTTTTTGCTAGACAAATAGCAGAATTTATTTGTTCATTTATTTAACCGGTATTAGTTAATAATATGACATTATTTATGTGTTCACTAACTGAGGGCCTATTGTCTCCTCACTTTACAGGAAATGAAGAAGTTGAATACATTTTTCCTGACTTAAGGAGTTAAGAGTCCATCAGAGATCAAAAGGAAAAGACACAAAAATACTTGCATTACAGTCAAGAAGCGATCTGGTTTAACAAACAAACATGACAGAGCTGAAAGACCTGGATGGAAAAGGGGGCACGGGGTGAATGGGAGTAGCTCAGAGTAAGAGGCCCTGATTACAGACGAGAGATGGAAGTTCGAGGCAAGTAGCGGAGACAAAGATGCTGCTGAAAACTGGTGGGATCTGGTCCCAGCAATGGGTGCTTTTGGGCTCGCTACTGTGAAGAGCAGGCAGGAGGACAAGAGAAGATTATGTGAGAAATCACGCAGTATTTTGTTATAATCCTCAAATAGCCTGTAAGAAAGTTCTTACTCCTTTTCTATGTCCCCCACGTGTTTTCAGCTTGATACAGTTAAGTAACTACTGACGGGACCTAGAGAAGTGTAGCATCTGATATTTGGGAGGCATTCAATGTTCATTAAAGAACAGGTACATTAACGGTACTGCCTGAGTTGGGACACATATGTAGCCTTCATGCAAATGAGAAAAAACATCCCTGCATTGTCCTAAAATGCAAGATAGAGTTGGGGATGTTTCCCACAGGCTGAAACACCTCGATGGTGGTGTTTCGGGATTAGCGTAACGGTACCATGAAAGATAAAACAGGGTACAGGGAAGAGTATAGAGACCAAATAGATCCCCTCAAAGTTTCACCTTGAAATGAAATTTCTCACTCTTGTTAAGTGAAGTGCTTAGATAAACTAGTCATATTTTCAAACAATGAGGGCTATCCTTGTCTCCTGAGTGATATATGGTTGTCTGTCCTTTATTTCAGAGCTGTCTTCTAGTGATCTATACTATATTAGACATACAGCCATTTAGGTGAACTAAAGTCGCTGCAAGTGAATTTTGGACTTGAGTTCAAAATCTTTAATTATCCAAAATATCTACACACTGTCTAAAAAAAAATCAAGTACTCAGGGCTAAAGACATGGTTCTATAAAAAATAAATAACATTCTCCTCACAATTAATATATTATATTCTTATATTAATTAATATAAAAATAGGTGTCATCATTTAAATGCAATATACAATTGCTTTTGTAACATACTATGCTGCTCCTAAGAATAAAGGAAAACATATTTAAAATCATTCTTTCTCTGGTCTGAGGTATTCCCTGAAAAACTCTACTGTGTTCTAACCATTGCTATTAGGCTTTTAATCCAAACCTTACATTATTCCTTAAGAAAAATATAAGTGTCTCAAGAAAAAAGATACCAAAAAAAAAAAACATTAAGCTTTCTTTCTCCCACCTAAAGTATCATTTCTGCATGTGGTTTTTCAAAAAGGGTACAAATCTAATATGTTAAAACATTAATAAGCAAGTGGACTGTACCGAATGTCTTCTAAAAGCTGAGGGGTAATTGCATCACACATGGCTCAGGGCATCTACTAATCACCCTCCACAGACATCTTTGCCCCTAACGCCCAACTCACCCTGGATGGCAGCCCCACCTCAAGCCTCCCTTCTCTGTTCCTTTCGCTCTTTTCTGTCCCTCCTTTCTCTTCCTGGCCGTCTCCTTGCCCTTTCTTTGTGTCGCATAATCTTTTCAGGGAGCTCCGCTGCTCTAGTTCAGGAAAATCAAATTTGCTTTTTACTATTCTCTGCTCCACACATCACAAAATTAGCACAAGAGAAAAAACAAAGATTCTTCTCAGGAAATTGGAAGGAAAAAAAAAAAAAACCATGAACACTTAAATATTTTTGAATGCTTCTACACATAAGCATATTAGGAAAAAAATGTCACTCCAGAATATTAATTGCATAAATCCTTTTCCCAGGTGGTCTCCAATTAGTCGTTCAGAGTGAGTACATTAATTCTCCCAAGTCTGTAAGTTTCAATGCAATATAAAGACTAAATTTGAATGGCAAAATCACAAAGCCATTGAAATCACTGATTCAACAAAATGCTGAAATTTGAATATTTTATACTAGGAGACAGCTTGCATTTTTTTCCCTGAGAGTTACTCCTTATTCTTCAGTTATAATTTCTTCCACTATCCTCCAGTTAAAATCTTCTCAATTAAAAATATTAAATTGGTTGTAATCTTACCATTGTTGTCTCTTGAATAGATCCAAAACTGTTGATAAAAATGTTGACAACTACATCAACAGGAATGCCTGTCAATAAAAATTAAGGATATATTTAGTAGCTGTAAAAAACTTGGTCAGAATCTTCATTTTTTATGGTTTATGCATTTGATTTTTCTATTTTTTCCAATCCGTACGGATGTAAAATTATAAATCTATGGTTTCAGGATACCATGTTCACAGTTGCTATTGACTTATTTTTCTAAATAGGGATCAACACACAAATAAAAAATGAGTTACCTTGTACTTTATAGCGTTATTTATTCAGAAATATTTCTCTCTTAAATTGTAGAAATTCTGGGAAAATACATTTACCTTAAATTTTTTTTTTAATTGGGCTGATGCGTTTACTTTAAGAGATTGTAAATTATTCTTTAAAAAACATCATTTTTAAAATATGGGGTTTTTTTTTTGCATTTTATAATCATTTTAAATTGTTACCTTAAATGGTAATGCAGAATTCAATTACAATTGCTATATTTTGATTTTTAATTCATGAAAATGCAAAGTTAATCAGACATATAACAGAATCATTATTAAGATTCTTGCCTGACCTGCTGGAAAATAATTTTAAAGTTCATGGAGTGAGAACTAAAGTACAATGTTGCCAATTTCTTTCTGTTTCTTTTTTTTTTTTTTTTTACTCATTGTGAACTGCTGCTTGGGCTAACAAAGGGAAAATGTGAATTTAGCCTTTTAGCCACATAACCTCTGACTGATGAAAAACAGGTGTTGAATCAATACAGGGTAGACATGTGACAACTCAGAGCACAGTGCTGCTGAAAGTAACCGCAGGTTCTGGTAACGAACAAAAACCCTGTTTTTATAACAGAGTCGTATAACTTCACTTGACTAGAAGCAGCTGCAAGCTTTTCTTTCTTTCTTTCTTTTCTTTCTTTCTTTTCTTTCTTTCTTTCTTCTTTCTTTCTTTCTTTCTTTCTTCTTTCTTTTCTTTCTTTCTTTCTTTCTTTCTTTCTTTCTTTCTTTCTTTCTTTCTTTCTTTCTTCTTTCTTTCTTTCCGTCCTTCCTTCCTTACTTCCTTCCTTCTTTCTTTCTTTCTTTCTTTTTTCCGTAAAGGAAAAATAATCAAGCCTTATAATGTTAATCCGATCTACATTAATACCTGTCCTTAACCAGCAACAAAGATGACAGTTTTCCAGAGATATGTTCATATAACTTTTCCTAACTCATCAAGAGGAAGCAAGAAGGAAGAGAGAGAGGAAGAAAGAAAGAAAGAAAGAAAGGAAGGAAGGGAGGGAAGGAGGGAGGGAGGGAGGGAGGGAGGGAGGCAAGGTGTACCATCTTCCCACAACTTTTAGCTCAAGTACAGTTTTGGTTCTTGAAAGGAATGATAGGAGATAATGCTTTGTTGAAGAATACATAGTCATTTTATTCACAAAGTTAACACGCTTTTAAAAACCATATGGCCATTTTTTTTCAGCTAAAGAGTAGAGGGAATTTTTTTAATCAATGTAAAAACCTAATAAAGATTTTTAAAAAAGAATTTAAATGTCTATCAGAGCATTCTCTATCCTCAAATGAGTATATGGCCATTCTCCTACAAAGTAGAACTTTGGTGTCTGAATGAAAGTCAGAGCGTAAATTTTAAATTATTAAGGTTAAGAATACAAAGTACTTAGAAAACCCATCAGATCGGTTAGCCTATTAATTCACAACATATCTTTTTTATTTTTAACTGGGAACTACATAAGCCTATTAGAACGAATGCTTTGCTTATCTTTAAACATCTTTGCATTAAATTGCTCTGACTTAAGCACATTACATGACAGATGTCCATTTAGAATATACTCTTTTGAATAAAACAAATAAATGATCTTATACAGATAAAATCAGTTTTTAAACTGCAAAGAATGGAGATATTGGGGTGGAGGGAGACCAACCTTTGAAATTTGGTCTTATCCTGGGATCATAACTGACCAATAGCCTATTCAAGATATTGCTAGTGGAGTTGGCCGGTACTCGGGCAAGGTCCTCGGCTGACTGCTGCCTATAGGAGAAAAAGCAAAACAAAGCCCTGGTAAGTATTTAGAATAGCAAGCAACAGGAATGCGTGATGTTCATTGGAGAAAAGAGTTCGCTTTTTGAGATAAATTTGCAGCACGGCTTTTCCAAATAGAGGTGAAAAGTAGTAGACTTATCAGAATCCCAAAAAGTATTTGTCATAAAGAATAAAAACAAACACAAAAAGTATTTTAGCGTTTAATTTTACCAAATGCATGAAACACTGCCCTAAATACTTCATGTTACTTTCTTTAAATAAAATTAAGCAGACCTCTCACTTGTCCTGAAGCAACATGCAATCAAAATCTAGACAAGCGCAAAAGAATGGCAGACAAGGAAACAAGAGCAAAAAATAGTTTTTGAATAATATATATAGTATTAACCTTACACCTAAGCAAAGGAGTATGTGAATACTACAGGATGATACGGCCAGAGGGTCCAAGAATTCACAAAAAAATCGTGCTGACCCATAAATGATATTGTCCAAGAAACACACAAGGAATGCTCTCTGTGGAGTAAAATACACCGGGGATTGGTAAAAGCAGTTCCTCAAATATCAGACCAATTAAAAGGGGAAAATACGGAGCTCCGAGACACAGCTGCCTTTTCTTTTACATGCACATACTTGCTGTCCACTATCGAAAAGAGAAAAACTGCCATTTCTTCTACTTTAATCAACTTTGAACAATGAATCTTGACTAAACTGGTAGTTGCTTGGGAGCACGTAAACGCTTCCTTGGAAGCCAGTGGAAACTGTTGTTCTTTACTGTTGGTTTGGATTCATTTACCACCTGTAAAGTCTTATCATATAATCACTTTCCCAGTCCAAAAATAATATCCATGAAAATCACAGGGAAGGTTAAAACTACACTTGGAGCATCCAGCATTGTCTATCCTGTACCGATACGGTAAAAGTGTCAATTTCATAAGTGACATTATAGGAAGCAAAAAATGTCATGTGCTTGGCTTTGTTCTAAAATCCCAGCTCTGACCTACCAGACAATTCTTTTCTGTGTTAATTATCGTACAATGTGCTGATAAGATACAACCACTACAGGTGAAATATGACAGACATTAAGAAGCGTATGAAAAAATCTAAAACTACTGTGAGTTGATACCGACAACCTTTTCAAGTAGCTCTCAGAAAGAATCCAAAACATTGGAGAAAAAAAATGAAAACCAATTCGTTAAACCCCCCAAAGGTGCAGGAGATTAAGTAGATATGTTTCTCAAGACCTTATCAGCTCCCATATCCTAGCTGCAGGATTTGGGGACCAGTAATGAGATTTTTCCATTTCATTCTCCAGGATTTGGGGACCAGTAATGAGATTTTCCCATTCATTCATTTTCCATTTCATTCTCAAGAGAATGAGGTTATGTGGAAAAATTAGATATTAAGATGCAAATTAGTGTCCAAACCCATCTACAAGTTTTCTCATTCAAGGGAGGAAAACGGAACTGATGGATTACAAACTACACTTGAATTGGATCAATTAAGGACGGCTATTATTATGTCTCGATATAAAATCCTTCACAAGTACATTTCTTCTAAGGAATAGAATGAACCCGACAACATAAAGACAATTAACAATTTCTTTTCTTTTTGGACCATTGTGTCAATACATACATTCATGTCTCTGCTGCAGGTAACCTGATATGAGTCTTTAATCAACACTTCACCTTTCTTTATATTAGAAATTCAAAGACATTTTAAAATTGAAGTGAAATCTCATGTAATTTATATTCACATGGACGAATTCAGGGATTTTTTTCCTACTAAATAAAAAAATAGAAATCATTCTTTTTCAGCTTGGTCAATCCTAAAATAACATTAAAGTCATCTCCACACATTAAAATATATTTTAAAAGCCTAGATAGCTACATCACTTTCTTCAAGAGAGCTGAAACAATTTGCATACAGCACATTTTCCTGTGTTTGCACTTTACTATACATAACCTTATAATTTGGAAAGTGGCTAGTATTTATACAAAATAACCAGGAATAAGAAGAGTTAAATGATTTTAATTAGGTTCCATGCTCAATGTCTATTTCATCATTAGAGATTTCACATTCTGAATCTCAGTCCAATGTTTTATCCATCTGATGAGGCCACTGTGTTTTCTTTCAGTAAATCTATCAAGGATTATGATATTATTACACAACAGGACTGATTTCATGGAAATATGATATTAATTTAAGACAATAACTGAGTCTACTGAGGCAAAGTCATCAAATGACTAGAGAAAATAATGTCTTTTATATCAAAAGCCTTTTTACAGCCTGCCTCTTTTGTTCACTCACCTAAACTTGAACTGATGTCATGACTAATATGCTAAGGAATGGACCAGGCTGTATAGCTGGATGATGTAATGTTTTCCAGCACTAAAGGAAACATCCAGAAATGTCTTTCCAAAGAGGGAAGCTCAGTTTTCCATTAACTGCAGAGTGTACTTATTTTCCATGACCCTTTAGCGACCACACAGCACTGCTGCATTTCAAAGCCGGTGTGCGCGAGCATATTGGCTTCACATCCTCCCTTAAACCAGGAATCTGAGTCAAAGGACCGTTTTGTTTCTCCAGTTATAAGTGCAGCAACCATGGTCACAGGTCTTCGCAGACCTGAGTGTGGCAGGGCACTAGCCAAGTCACCTCAAGGAGGGAGCTGCCTGCTGGCTGTGAACTAAAGCAAGCACCGCGGAGGGAGGAAAGAGCAAGGCGTGCGAAATGTGTACGTTGTATTATTTCTCCTCTTTACTCTAGGGCAGTGATTCTTTACCTCTTTTTTTAGCACTACAGATACCGCTGGGAATATAATGAAAGCTATGTGCTTCCCTTAGAAAATGGCCACAAATTTGCAATGCTGAGGGTTCCCGGATGTGCCCCACAGGTTAAGAAACCCTCCTTCGTGGAAACAAATGCTGTTATCCTCACCTAAAGTGAGATAAGGGAAGATTTTTTTTTTTTTTAAAGCTGATGGGACTTTGTCAAAAAGACACAGGAGCCAACTGAAAGAGCTCCCTATGGCCAAATCTAGGATGACTTGAGCAATAAAATAAAATTGTACTGGCTTATAATCCAAAGTATAAAATAAGAACGCATGAGTCCAAAGTATAAAATAAGAACGCATGAGTCCATAAAGATGTAAATAAAATGGCTGATTGATTGAGTAAATAACTAAATGGTAGAGCACAGACGAATCTCCCGTGCAGAATTCCAAATAACTGGCATAGATCCTCTGCTCTCAAATTGCTGGATCATCACACCCCCAGCTTGGTGTGAGCTGTGCACAGTGACACCTTTCCAAAGAGCATGGGATGGAAAGGGGGAAAAACAGGAAGTTCTCCGGGGGAGAAACCTGACAAATGCGACCTCACCCAGGTGATTAACCTTAACCTCTAACCAGGTGATAAGTCATGTTGACTCTGTGTACGTTTAATATGATGTGATGGGACTGTCATTTCTAAACGAGTGTTCTTCCTTCCCAGAACACATAACTTCAATCTAGTCCTGACAGAAACATCAGACAAATCCCAGCGGAGGGACATTCTACAAGCTACCTGACCACGATTCCTCAAAGCTTCCATGGCCACAAAAAACAAAGTCTGAGAAACTGTCACAGCCAAAAGGAGCCTAAGGAGGTGTGAGGACTGGATGTCATTTGTATCCTGACTGGGGTCCTAGAGCAGAAAAAGGACATTAGCTAAACACTAAGCAATCGAAATATAGACTATAGTCAATAACAATATACCACTCTTGGTTCTTTTTTTTAACATCTTTATTGGAGTATAACTGCTTTACAATGGTGTGTTAGTTTCTGCTTTATAACAAAGTGAATCACCTATACGTACACATATATATCCCCATATCCCCTCCCTCTTGCATCTCCCTCCCTCCCACCCTCCCTATCCCACCCCTCTAGGTGGTCACAAAGCACTGAGCTGATCTCCCCGTGCTATGCGGCTGCTTCCCACTAGCTATCTATTTTACGTTTGGTAGTGTATATATGTCCACGCCACTCTCTCACTTCGTCCCAGCTTACCCTTCCCCCTCCCCGTGTCCTCAAGTCCATTCTCTACGTCTGCATCTTTATTCCTGTCCTGCCCCTAGGTTCTTCAGAACCATTTTTTTTTGTTGTTGTTTTTTAGATTCCATACATATGTGTTAGCATACGGTATTTGTTTTTCTCTTTCTGACTTACTTCACTCTGTATGACAGACTCTAGGTCCATCCACCTCACTACAAACAACTCAATTTTGTTTCTTTTTATGGCTGAGTCTTGAGTTGTAAGAAATGTGCTAAACTAATGTAAGACGTTAATAATAGGGGAAACTAGATGCAGGATATTGGGAACTCCATATTATTTTGACAATTTTTCTATAAATATAAAACTGTTCTGATTTTTTAAAATTTATTTATTTTTTGCCGCGTTGGGTCTTCGTTGCTGCGTGCGGGCTCTCTCTAGTTGTGGCGAGCTGGGGCTACTCTTCTGTGTGGTGCACGGGCTTCTCATTGTGGAGGCTTCTCTTGTTGTGGAGCACGGGCTCTAGGTGTGTGGGCTCACTAGTTGTGGCTCACGGGCTCTAGAGCGCAGGCTCAGTAGTTATGGCACACGGGATTAGCTGCTCCGTGGCATGTGGGATCTTTCCGGACCAGGAATCAAACCCGTGTCCCCTGCACTGGCAGGTGGATTCTTAACCACTGCACCACCAGGGAAGTCCCTGTTCTAATTGTTTTAAAAAGTTCATTTGAGGAACACAAAAGAAGAGGGGGGACAAATAATAATAATAAAACACCTCACCAAAGATGAGCAAGGTGGCAAATAACGTATGAAAAGATGCTGCACATCATGTACCACCAAGGAAATGCAAATGAAAACAACAATGAGGTACCACTACACACCGATCGCAGTGGCCAAACTCCGGAACACTGACAACATCAAATGCTGACAAGGAGGTAGAGCCAGTAGACGCTCGTATTCGTTGCTGGTGAGAAAGCAAAATGGTGCAGCCACTTTGGAAGACATTTTGGTGGGTGTTTATAAAATGAAACATACTCGTACTATACGATCCAGTAATAGCACTCCTTGGTCTATACCCAAAGGTAATGAAAACTTACGTCCACACAAAAACCTGTACACGAGGCTTACAGCAGCTTTACTCATAACTGCCGAAACTGGAAGCTACCAACACGTCCTTCAGCGGGTGAATGGATAAATAAACTGGGGAACATCCAGACAGTGGAACGTTATTCAGCACTAAAAAGAAATGAACTGTCAAGGCATGAAAATAAAAGGAGGAAACTGACATGCATATTTCTAAGAAGCCAATCTGAAAAGGCTGTATAGTTCCAACTATATAACATTCTGGAAAAGGCAAAACTAGAGACAGTACAAAGACCAGCAGTTGCCCAGGGGTTGGAAGTTTGGAGGAGAGATGAGTGGGCAGAGCACAGAGGATTTTTAGGGCAGTGAAAATACGCAGTATGACCCAATAATGATGGACACATGTCACTGTCATTTGCCCAAATCCACAGAACGCTCACCGCCAAGAGTGAATCCTCGTGGAAACTATGGACCTTGAGTGATCACGACGTAGATTCATCAACAGTAACAAATGTACCATCTGGTGGGGATGTTGATAATGAGGGAGACTGGGCCATTGTAGGGGCAGAGGGTACACGGGAAATCTCTGTACCATACTCTCTATTGTGCTGTGAACCTAAAAATTCTCTGAAAAATTAAAGTTAAGAGAAAGAACAAGAAGGAAGCTAAAAGATTCAGAGAGGCACTCACACTTTCTTGTTCCAAAATCCACAGCTGTAACTGGAGGTAAACTCTCTATACAGTCAGGTAAAACTGACATTTTGATCATACGTGAAGTCTGGGGCTTATGAAAACCACTGGTACAAGTCTGTACCTATCCCCTTACTAAGAGGTTAGTTCCCATTTTTATCTACATGGAAGAATTTTTAATTAGACAATCAGATAGACATACAAAGACAGACAAACACTTCCTAGAGTCAGGTAATAAATCAGGTCAGTAGTTATTTAAGAATCCAGATAATTGTGGGGTTATTGTACTTTTATTTGTTTTGTATTCGCCTTACTATAGTATCATTTATTATCACCTCTCTTAACAGCTTCAGTATTTATTTTCCATTCGGTTTTCCCAAATTGTGAACGGAAGGTTTATGAATACAGGGAGTGATACCTTTGACTGACTAGTTGACTTTAATTAGTTTTATATTATTGGAAAAGAATGTGTTTATGAGTGTATGTGTGTATGTGCAGCAAAGTCTGTTGTGTTATAATTGTCCAAGAATTATAATTACAAACAGTGTTCCTCAACAACCATTTTGTCACTCCAGTTGGGCTTAAGGAACTGTTAAATCCCATGGAAACATTTGACAAACTTGTCTGTCTTCAATTATGCAATTACATTACCCATGGCTCATAGAAAAAAATATTTTTCATGAAGCAGAAACACCTATTTAGAGATGCTATATATTGGACACTAGTGATTTCCGAAACTCATCAAAGACTGCGGTCCTTTTGATACAAGCCTCGTGGTACAAGGAATTAAACTTAAACCTCAACCCAAACAAAATGTTTACTGTGCAATTATTTTCCATACTACACAGAAATGGTATTCCATCCAGCCCAGCAAATCAGAATCCATAGTGTTGCAATAATACCTCTGACTCTGAGACAAATTACAACTGGAACAGGACTTATCTTCTGTCAGTTTTCCGCACATGGCATAAGTGTAAAATACTTCCCTTCTGGCCTAAGAGACGTGGTAATAAGATAAGCTCCACAGTCACATAATAAAGTTAAGTACGGGTATCACTGAAGACGCTCTTACCTTAAGAGTGGACACTGTACTAGTGCCAGACAGACTGCGAGATTGCCACGTGACTCTGGCAAATCACTTCCCCTCGCTGAGCCTCCGTGTACTCACCTTTAAATGAAGGTCTAAATGAGGTGAACTCTAAGATCCGTGCAGGTGCCAATCCAGATCCCCCTGTGATGGACCCTGGGGTGCTGCTTCCCCCCAGATCTCCCAGCACAACGGAGGCTGCCAGAAATGTGGCTGCTTAAGGCTCTGAGCTCGGTCTCTTCAGAAACAGCCTTCAGCTGAAGGTGAACCGTGTCTGAAGACTCTCTGTGAGGACACCAAGCCCCAAGTCCCTCTCTACTCACCGAGGCCGCCCTAAAGGCCATCCCAGCCTCGAGCTCCTGGGGCATCAACTGGAGCCTCAGTTGCAACTGCCTCGTTCCTGTGTTTGAATCTGCCTTTCTCAGCCCCAAGAGGTCTTGTTCCCAAAACAATCTCATTCTGCAGGTCAATCTCCATCTCAGAGTCTGTCCCTGAGAAAACTCAACTTAGGACATGAAACAATAAGATCCCTTAAAGAACAACCAAAGCTTCACCAGCCACGCCACTACAGTCTGCTGCATTTCCCTTCTACTTCAGTCGTTTAAGGTTTCGTTTAAGAAAGCTCTTGGCGTTCACAACACGGCATGCACAGTGCATGGGCTAGTGAGGTATTCAAGGGTCCAACACACATACGGGTGATTCTCACATGAAGGTGGTATTGAAAGCTGCAGGTTCTGATGAACGTGTCCAGCGATTCTCAGCTTCGACTGTGCACTGAGCCCCCTGGAGGAGCTCTGCAGACTACAGATGCGAAGTCGCACGTCCCACCTCCAGATTGAGTTAGTGCGGGATGAGACCCAGGCATCAGGATTTAAAAGCTCCTTGGATGATTTTTTTTTTTTTTTTTTTTTTGCGGTACGCGGGCCTCTCACTGTTGTGGCTTCTCCCATTGCAGAGCACAGGCTCCGGACGCACAGGCTCAGCGAGCCCGCTCCGCGGCACGTGGGATCCTCCCGGACCGGGGCACGAACCCGTGTCCCCTGCATCGGCAGGCGGACTCTCAACCACTGCGCCATCAGGGAAGCCCTCCTTGGATGATTTTAATGATTAGACAAATCACTAGTTAGAAAAAAAAAAAAAGTTTACAGTGACAAAAAGGACATGGAATTGAAACACCAGGAGCCCCAACATGTAATGAGCAGATGTAGGAAGATAAGCCGACAATTAAGGCAAAGGATAAGCTGCCCAAGAAGAAGGAGGTGTGGGCAAAGAATGTTGCCGCCAAATCAGTAAACAAAGGATGCTGCAGCCATGAAGCCAGCACATGGCAGCCACCCCCGGCGGTGCCCCCTGAGGGGACTCAGGATGAGAACGCTGGTCCCCGGCAGCCGAGGTGCACGTCCAAGGAAGAGTTTCAGCGAGCCCGGACTCTTGCATCTTCCCATACATAGAAAATTGCTAAATTCATTACGTTGAGATGTCTGGCTTTCGTTAATTAGTGGTAAACTTTTGATGTTCCGATTACTTGGTCTTTGTTGCAAAAACTGCTCCGTGTTCTGGCTCTCCCCTTACCTCTTTGGAACAGTCCCTCCGAGCTATTCTGAGAGGCTGCATCCTGGGCTTAAGTCCTCAGTTTTGTCCGCCAAATAAAGCATAATTCTCAACTTCTGGTTGTGCATTTTTTTCCATCAACAGAGAAAACCCACAAGTGTGGCGTCAACAGAACTCCGGGAAAAAAAATATTTGATGGAAGGGTTGGTTCACAGGACCAAAGCTGCTGAGAGGTTAATAAGTTGAGGACTAAAGACTCTTCACAGGATTGAGCAAAAGGGAGAGCTGCTTTCCAGCTGAGGGAGAGACAGAAGCCACACTGGATGGGATGGTAAGATGTAGGGCGGGAGATGGAATGAAGAATTTGATTGGAGGGACTTCAGGAGATGGAACAGGAAATCCTGGACTCTCCTCCCGCCATGGATACACCATCTCAACAGCAAGGCACGGATCCATCCCCTCTGTGAGAAATCCAGAAACTAACAGACAGGCTTCTCCACCCAACCAGCCTCAATGGCCCCTGTAGGAAAAGGGGAGACACTGTATCCCCACAATCCCCACCCCCCAGGCACCGCCCACCACAACACAGACCAGAGAGAACAGGGAAGGAGTGGAACCAGCATCCCAGCTCATTGGGGTGCCACCCCAGGGATGGGCTTCTAGCTTGCCTGCCTCCAGACACTGATGGGGCCGGTGGATACCAATCCCGTGGGGACCACAGAGATCCAAGCCGGGGCTGGAACCAGGAGAACTGGCCACGGCCCCTCCCACCACCTTAGTGCACAGTGTTGAGCTCTAAACCCCAGCTCCGGGAGGACTTCCCTGGTGGCGCAGTGGTTGAGAAACTGCCTGCCAATGCAGGGGACACGGGTTCGAGCTCTGGTCCGGGAAGATCCCACATGCCGCGGAGCAACTAAGCCCGTGCGCCACAACTGCTGAACCTGCACTCTAGAGCCCACAAGCCACAACTACTGAGCCCACATGCCACAACTACTGAAGCCCGTGCACCTAGAGCCCATGCTCCACAACAAGAGAAGCCACCTCAATGAGAATCCCGCGCACCGCAATGAAGAGTAGCCCCCACTCGCCGCAACTAGAGAAAGCCCACAAGCAGCAACAAAGACCCAATGCAGCCAAAAATAAATACATAAAAATAAATAAATTTATTAAAACAATAAAAAATAAAACTCTACCCCAGCTTGTCCCCGCATCTGCAGCTCAGGGTCCCTGCCACACTCTGCACAATAGACACTGTGTGGAAACAACCTAATGCCTATTGACAGATGAATGGAGTTTTAAAAGCAGTCCATGCATACACACAATGGAATATTACTCAGCCCTAAAAAAGGAAACCCTGCCACATGCAACAACACAGATGGGCCTGGAGGACAGGATGCTAAGGGAGATAAGCCAGTTTCAGAAGCACAAATACTTCAGGATTCCACTTATATGAGGAGTCTAAAACAGTCACACTCATAGAGACAAAGGAAAAAATGGGGGTTGGTGGGAGTGAGGAGGGAACTGGAGTTGGTCATCAACAGGTATAAAATTTCACTTAAGTAAGATGAGTAAGTTCTGGAAATCTACTGTACAACGTTGTACCCAATGTCAACCACACTGTATTGGACACAAAATCTGTGAAAAGGAGTAGATCTCATGTTAAGTGTTCTTGCCACAATAAAAATATTTTAAATTAAAAAAAAAAAAAATATCCAGTGACAACTCGCCCCAAAAGAAAATCCACACGGTATTTATACATAACAAAATATTGTGACTGAGTTATTACTCAATTTAAGACAGAAAAAAAATCAGTCAAATTACTAGTTTGCTTTTGTTTTTTGTTTTTTAAACCAAATGGCTGATTATTTGAACTATTTCCCTAGCTAATATTCGAAAACCAAGTTTAACGTCCTGGCTTTCTTCTAAGGAAAATCTGGCCCATGAAGAGATAAAAAAGTGAACACTAGCAAGACAAAATATCACTGGGTATAGTTCCTAAATACTTGGGCTTCAAAAATTAATAAAATAAATCTACTCTTTGTTACCACCCCCAAAAGAAGACTTGGACTATACTGACTCCAGAAAAGGAGAAAAACTGACTAGAAGGAAGTGTGGGTTTCAGAAACATGTGGGAATTTTTCTTTACATTAGTCTGTGTTGTAAAATCTAAGGAGATGAAAGATGCAGTTGAGTGGAAAAACTTGGAAATATTAATTCCCATTTCAGATTCCCTCCCCCCCAAGACAAAACCCAGAGTCAATGAAATCTAAGACATGGGAGACATAATGAGTCCTGGATGGAGGTGGGGAGTGCCTTCTCTGAAAGGGAAAAGGTGGGGAATACAGGCAGGATCATATGCCTGGTGGGAAACAGTCAGACAGATGTCCTGTCCTCCTTGAAAGTTTCACTCTAACAATCCAGAACAATCCTCTTGTTTACCTGCCAAGAACTAAGCTATCACAGAGCACCCAGAAGATACAAAATGACATATCCTGAATTGCATTTGAAAACAATTCCGAACCTTAAATGTAACCAAAAATACATCAATGTGACTGATTTTGAAACTTACGTTTTAAAGGTATTATGATACAGTATCCAATACTGTTGCCAAATGATTCACTAATCATGACTAATATCAATTATGGCCTATCATTGTCTATATTTGTTAACACCTTTGGGGGGAAATGTTCTGTGAGTGTAAATGTTTCAAGAGTTGAATCTATCTCTCCCTCACAGAACCCACACTTAAATAGAACTACCATTCTTCGTATTCTGCATGGGTAGCATTCAACACATATTGAGTTAGCCAACTGCAGCCAGGCGTCTTCCTCAGCCTTGGAAACGTGCTCAAAAAACAACATGCGAAAGCACCTGCCCTCCTGGAGCTCAACCCTGGACTCATGGAGTGATTGCCACCGGACAGGAATCCGAAAGCCCCCAGGTGCCAGTCCTGAACGTGCACTGTTCAGTCAGTGCTAAGGTTTGCATCTGATGTGGTTTCAAATACCCATGATCCAGCCACATTTAGGAAAAGGTGGTTATCACAACTTGACGATAAATATCTCCACTCCCAGTTCATTTGCTTTGCCTATTTTCCCACGTACGTTTCTCTGTTTACCTTTTTATTTCACGTTCGACTAAAAATTAGAAACAAAATCGAGTCCATACCATGTTAGGGACCACCCCAAGCTTTTGTATCTACCTGTGTGAAGATGGATATGCTGATTCTAAACTTCACAGGGAAAGGCTACGAGCCCAGGACGGCCAAGGTGACACGGAAGGAGAACCAAGCAGGGGATGTGAGGCTTTCCACTCCCTTGATGGGGGGTGTGTCACTGCACGAGGTGAGCAGTCCCGGACCAGTGGGACAGAAAAGAGAAGCGATAACCGACCTACAGTGAATGTACACTTGCCAGTTAGCAAAGTAAGGAGAGCCTTTTGCATAAATGAGCTGCCCTCACTGGATGTGCCTATCCCATCATACACAAGCGATGAGCTGAAGTGGGCTACAGAGCTAAATGTGAAACACGAAACAGTGACAGCCTCTAGGAAAATAACCAAAACAGACTACTTCGTGACCTGCGTCCGAGAAAGATTTCTTAAATAAAACACAAAAGCATTAATAAAAATTAATAAATCTGACTTCATTAAAAAGAAGCACTTTAAATTAGGAGTTTGGAATTAACAGATATACACTCCTATATACAAAACAGATAGCCAACAAGGGCCTACTGTGTAGCACAGGGAGCTCTACTCAGTACTCTGTAATGACCTACATGGGAAAAGAATCTAACAGTGGATACACGTACATGTATAACTGAATCACTCTGGTGTACCCCTGAAAGTAACGCAACACTGTAAATCAACTATACTTCAAAAGAAAAAAATAAGCACTTCAGTTCATCAAGAGACACTGTTAAGACATGAAAATGCATAACAAAGATGGGAGAACTGACTGTAGTACAGTCATCCGGCCATATCTGCAACCAGGATTCAACCAACCTCAGGTGGAAAACACGTGAGGAGAAAAAAACTTCCAGAAAGTTCCAAAAAGCCAAACTTGAGTCTGCAGTGTGCTGGCAACTTCTTACATAGCGTTTACGTGGCCTGAGGCACCGTAAGCGCCCTAGAGATGATTCTTTGCACTGTACATCGTTGTTATAGATACTTTTTCTGTGTGGTTTATGATGATTTTGAGAGTGTCACCATATCATTCTGAGCCTTTCTAAACCATATATTAAAGGCAAGATCCCCTTCTCATCTAAAAAAAAGAAATATGTAGCCCTTGACATGAGAGGCACCATTAGTGACAGCATCCTGGCTCTGAAAGCCATGCCGCCTGGGTGTGAATCCTGCTTTACTAGCAGCGTGGCCCTGGACACCTAACCCCGTGCCTCAATTAGCTGTCTTGTAAACAGTGCTGATAATCCTGGAAAATCACTCTTTTTCATAAAAGGCATGTTTTCAGAATCAAATTAGGTGATTTACGTAAGAGCTTAGAACACACCAAATACTTGGTGTTACACATCAATCAGTGCACGGTACCCTATCTTGGGTCATCGGCAAAGGAACAGAAACTGGTTACAATTAAGAAGACCCCTAGGGCTTCCCTGGTGGCGCACTGGTTAAGAATCCACCTGCCAATGCAGGGGACACAGGTTCGAGCCCTGGTCCGGGAAGATCCCACGTGCCGTGGAGCAACTAAGTCCGTGAGCCACAGCTACTGAGCCTGCGCTCTAGAGCCCACGAGCCACAACTACTGAGCCCTCGTGCCGCAACTATTGAAGCCCACGCGCCTAGAGCCCTGCTCCGCAACGAGAAGCCACCGCAATGAGAAGCCGGCGCACCGCAACAGAGTAGCCCCTGCTGGCCGCAACTAGAGAAAGCCTGTGCGCAGCAATGAAGACCCAATGCAGTCAAACATAAATACATAAAAATAAATTAATTTCAAAAAAAAGAAGATCCCTAGTCAGAAAACAGCTGATCCAAACCTGTTGAAGGTTTCAGTATGTGATTTGATCCACAAATACGTAGAATATCCTGATTTCTTACACATACACATAACGTACATTCACGCATCTTCTTTTCCAAATCAACACCCTATTCCTACTGCTCCCTCGAAATGTATAGCACCGAGCTAGTAAAAGGGAGTGTTTTCCTTGCTACTACAAACAAAACTCAAAAACAAGATACTCAGTAAAGAGAGGTCAGAGCAGGGCTTCCCTGGTGGCGCAGTGGTTGAGAGTCCGCCTGCCGATGCAGGGGACACGGGTTTGTGCCCCGGTCCGGGAAGATCCCACATGCCGTGGAGCGGCTGGGCCCGTGAGCCATGGCCGCTGAGCCTGCGCGTCTGGAGCCTGTGCTCCGCAACGGGAGAGGCCACCGCAGTGAGAGGCCCGGGTACCACAGAAAAAAAAAAAAAATTGTCAATGTTAATTTTATTTCTCTATCATTTAATTGTGTCTAGAGTAGGGATTTAATAGACTAGGTGACTCCTGAGCTGGGCTGGAAGGATAAGGAAGTAGGCAACAGGTGGAAAGGGAAGGAGGACGGCAGATTCCAGGAGGTGGTCACAGTGAACACAGCAGATGACTAACAGAGAGGCACTGAGAAGCTCACCATGGCAGGAAAAGAAGGTGTGGCACATATATACAGGCACATATATACAGCCATACAAAGAAGGAAACTGGGTCATTTGTGGAGATGTGGATGGACCTAGAGACTGACATACAGAGTGAAGAAGTCAGAAAGCAAAAAAACAAATATCTATTAATACATACATGCGGAATCTTGAAAAACCGTACAGATGAACCTCTTTGCAAAGCAGAAATAGAGTAACAGACATAGAAAACAGATGTGTGGATACCAAGGGGGGAAAGGGGGTGTTGGGACGGATTGGGAGATTGGGATTGACACATACACACTACTACGTATTAAAATAGATAACTAATGAGAACCTGCTGTAGAGCACAGGGAACTCTGCTCAGTGATCTGTGGTGACCTCAATGGGAAGGAAGTCTAAAACAGAGGGCATATATGTACACGTATAGCTGATTCACTTTGCTGTACAGTAGAAACTAACACAACATTGTAAGGCAACTATACTCCAATAAAAAAAAAAAAAAAGAAAAGAGAAATACATGGTTGGATATACAATAAGCATCTCAAATCTGCTGACACTAGAAAACAGCAGTTCTCAAAGAGTGGTCCACAGACACCTGAAGGTGCCCGAGACCTTTTCTGAGCGTCCAGAAAGTCAAACTATTCTCTTCATCTCCATCATCATCATCATCCTCCTCCTCAAAACAACATTTACTTCGTTTCACGCTGCAGACGTTTGCACTGATGCTGCACAAGCAACGGTGGATAAGACCGCCAGTGCACAACTCAGGAAACTAATAGTTTTACGTAGCAAGAGTGCTCGTGTCCTTAACCACTAGACACCAGCAGTAAGAAATAAATAAAAGATGTGAAAGATGGTGTTCCCATGTACTGTTCTTAAAGAAGCAGTAAAAAATATTAAATTTATTAAATTTTGCAATTTAAATCCATATTATTTTAATATTCTGCATGAAAAAAATGGCAAGTATCCAGACAGCACTTCTGCTGCACAGAAAACTGAACTACGAGAATTGTTCCAAAGAACAGCACTTGGATGACTGTTCGACTTGCTAGTGAACAAGAGACTTTTCATGCAACACTGTTTTCATGGAAGACCATGGGAAACCTATGGTGATTCAGACTTGGATATTTGGCAAAAAAAGTTTTCACAAGTGAAAGAAGAAAGACTGTAAGTTCAAGAAAAACTAATGAGGGTATTTGCTGCCGGTCTGCTGATACTAACAGACTTTCCAGTGAGATCAAAAGTAATAGTAAATGGATGTGATTATTTGATACTGTATAATGAAACCTGTCAACATTTGGAAGATCTGTAAAACCCAGCAAACCAATATTTTCCAAATGATCAATGCATGTTATAAATTCATGTTTGGGCCAAAAAAAAAAAAAGCCATTCAAAATGAAAGACCAGCAAATTTTAATACAACAGAGATCAAAATGTTCACTGATCTGAATTCAGATTTTACATCACAACTAACTTTTAAGGAACTATCACTTGTCCAATTTTGGCATGGCATTAAGAAGGAATATTCATAATTATAGAAAGGCTATTGAAATACTCTTCCCTTTTCCAATTATATGTCGGCATGAGGTCATATTTTCTTCACCTAATTCAACCAAAACAGTATATCACAACAAACAGAATCCAGGAGCAGCTATGAGAATTCAGCTGTCTTCCATTATGCCAGCCACTGAACAGATAGGAACATTGTAAGACAATGCCACTCTCCGCACTATTTTTTTATTTTTGAAAATATAGTTAATTTTCATAAAAATAAGTTATTCATGTTAATCTACAATGAGTATATTTTAGGTAATTTAATAAATATTTTTTAAAATTTCTGTTTCAATTTATAACAAGGCAACATCAATAGATAACTCCCACATAAACTAAAGCTCACTGTGTCCTTAAAGATGCTTCAGATTGGAAAGGGGTCCTGAGACCAAAGTTTGAGAGCCGCTGTTATAGAAGATGAACTACAGAGGACAGGATGGAATGCAGGAGTCTGGGGAAGTCCCTGCAACAACAGCTTCAAGGTGAAATGATTAGAACCCAACAAGGACCACACCCGTTGAGATGCAGAGAAATAGCCGGATGCAAGAGTCATTTCTGAGCAAGAATCAACAGAATGAGTAACTGATGAGATGACCCAGGTGAGCGTCCGGGACAGAATGGAAGATGTTTCAGCAGTTTCTCATGAAAGGCTGGGTGGAGAGCTGAGGAAGGCTGATGGCAGAGCTGGTTTGATATATTAACTCTGAGGTCCAGTAGGAAGTTACAAATAGTGCCCTGGAACTCACAAGACTAGTTACATCTGGAGATAAGGATGTGTGTGTAACCACAGACACAGGGAGAAATTACTCAGGGGAAGAGCGATAAGTAAGAAGCTAAAAGGACCAAGATGAACATCTAGCAACATCCAGGATATGAATATGTGGCAAAACCCACTATTTCTGGACAGACAAAAAAGAATAGCTAGGAAGGTGTCTAATCAGGGGTAGCAGGAGAGGCAGATGCAAAGCTGGAAGGCAAATCAGGGCAGAGGGGTTGAGGGTAAGAGATCACTTCAGGACGCAGAAGACAATCATTTGTCCTTGTCAAGTAAAGTAAGGACTCCGAAGAAATTTTGCAGATTTGCTTAAAAGGAATAAAATAAATATCTTCATCAAAAAACAGAATGGTGGCAGGAGTCAATACTAATAGGAGAATTAAGTGGTTCTACTGTTTCCTTTGTTACAACAATAATGTCTGGCTTTTTCAATTCAAAGAAATTCAAGTAAAGAAAAGGAAAAAATTGTGAATTAGAGCTGAAATTGTGGGCTGTCAGTTTAAGAAATGTGACAATGAACACAGAGGAAAAAACAAATTTGATGAAATAGGAATACAAAAAATGTGCATTTGGGACTTCCCTGGCGGTCCAGCAATTAAGACTCCGTGCTTCCAATGCTGGGGATGCGGGTTCAATCCCTGGTTGGGGAACTAAGATCCCATATGCCATGCAGTGCAGCCAAACAAACAAACAAAAAAACTGCATTTTTTCAGGTAGGCGACGCTTCAGCGTAGTTTTAAGCCCTTAGAAAAAGGAGCCAAAGAAGAGAAGATATGAAGCATGGGCAAGCAGAGTGTGGTGATGGGGCGCGTCTCAGAAGGGGGTGGGGGACGGAATCCAGGACTGAGAAAAGGATGTCCCTCTTCCTCTGGGTCAGGAGCCAAGGAGAAGAGAAAGGATGATGCCACAGGCAGCTCTGGAGGGAAGATGGAGGGGTGAGTGAGCGCGAGTCCAGCAACTTCTATTTTTTTTCTTTAAAGTGGAAGTTCGTATCGTAGGTGAAGACTAAAAGGGGTATTGATCAAGGACTGAAACATTATTAGGGAAAGAGAAACATGGAGCCACTAAGGGCCAGTGAAGAATTGAGGCACCACAATGAAGACCCAGCCAAGGCTACCTCAACACAAAATAAACCAATGGAGATTCCAAACAACATTTGTAGAATGAAACCGAAAACATTACAGATATTCCAGTCAAATACATATGGAACTCCTGGGAGATATTAAAGGATGTTGCAATACGACCTTTGGATTATCTCAGCAGCCACGTCCGTGGTGTAACTGAGAGCTGAACACAGACGCAAAGAAGGCTACAGAGTCCACTCATTAAATGTGGGCCTTTTCTATCAGGTTACTCTTGGGAGTGGAGTCCTAAACTCCCCCGAATCATCAAGAATTCCTCCTACTGTTTTCTCACAGGAGGTCTCATAAAGGTCAGATGTCTCACATTCTCCAACAAAGTCTACTAGTGACTGAATCATTGTTTTGCTGTTATTCCAATCAGAGCTCTTAGAAAGGTAATTTCCTATTTACATCATCTCTCAGAGGAGCTATTTGTAGGTACATAAATTTGAATAATTTGCTTCTTGAATTCTAAGTGTAAATTTCCAAGTTGAGGGCAAAGGGACTCATTTATGACGTGCTCTCTGCTCTCTGGAGGACCGCAGTGATGTGCTTTTTTCAGGTAGTAGCTCAAGAAGAATACAGGAGACTTCGGCAAAGATACTCTATCCTTTACTGCATTACAGAAATTATTCACCTCCAAAAGAAAACAAAAGACAAACACAGGACACGTTTTTGTAAGTCAAATTCCTCAGTTTGTGAAAAATTATAGAGTTAAGAATGGGTACAATTTATCTTGCACACATGTGATTCTCCTACTTGGGAGGATGGTTACATACCTACATTTTGATAAGTCAATTCTGCAATTAGATCCCTTAGTAATTAACTTGCTTAAGAAACAGAATTTTGTGTATTCTCTTTCCATTGGTTAGGCTTGTCTAATTCTAAATCAGAAAATGAAAAATCTTGACAAAAACAGGAATAGTTAGCCCTGAATATAAAGGTAGCAAAACAATCATAAAGAAAACTTGACTGCATCATAATAGAGTTGGAATGAATGACTGAAATTAGGAAACTACTGAGATGAAACTTTTCACCATAAGAATGAGAAAATTGAGACCTAAATAAATTAAATGACTTATTGAAAGTTATAAAGCCCATCAACAAAAGTCCTAATTGAGATACCGCAGTGGGCTTTCTCCCAAATTCCAAGGTTTTATCCATCTAGATTAAGCAGACATACAAAGGGAATTTTAAACAATGCATGTTTCAAGGTGATCTCTAAACATGGTCCCAGAGAGCCACTGACCCATCAAAAGATTAATTTATGATTTTTCTATTTGATCAGTCACCCATTTGGTTTAGTAAGTATAAACATAGCTGAAATGCAGAGAACATTGAAATAGGCAGAATATGAAACTATATATATATACGAAAGTGTGTATCTTTACGAAAGTGTGTGTGTATATATATATATTCTTCCTACTTCAAAATTCCTTGAATCAGAGCTTTATTTATGCTTACTAAATGAAAGTGTATATACTGTAATGAAAGTGGAGAGAGAGGGAGAGCCATCTCATCTCAAGTATTTATAATCTGGCTGAAGAGTTAACACAATATATACATTTCAACTAGAAAATAAAAGGTATCATAGGAAGAATATTACTATTAAATCTAATCAAGTGTCAAAACACACAGGATGCACAAAAAGGATTCTAAGAGATCAAGAAGAGGGAGTTTAATTTTAGCTCTAATCATAAGCTCGTGAAACCTTGGTGAAAAGAACTTTTAAATTCGGCAACTTCCCAGTGATACTTCGTTTAGGTAGTGTCCCTACCCAACCTTGGGAGGTTCTGGTGACAAAGAACCTCCCAAGGAAATCCTTGGATAGTTATATTGTTGGATAGTTATATCGTATCCTTTCAAATGAAATGTCTTCCTCTATGTTTCTCTCTTTGGTCTTGGTTCTATAACTTGAGGTCTAAATATGAATTCTAGCTCCTATTATATGAAAACTCCTCACAATGGTGGATTACTCATCTACTCTTAATGAAAATAACCCACGGTAAACCTATCAAACCACAGACTCTCATGTTCCTGCAAACGCTGATCATGATTATCTGAACAAACTCCCACGTAAATCCAATCCTCACAAACGAATGCAACCAGAATTCAGCACAATGTTCCAGGTATGATATACCCACCACGAAATTAACCCTTTTTTTCCCTCTGCAAACACTGTATTTCTAACAAGGTCCAAGACCTTAATGCATTAACAGCCATAGCATGCTAATAATTTGCACTAATCTTACTTTCACTGAACACTTCTAATCGTTTAAAAGGTTTCATCAGGCAAGGTAATGACTGAGATGAGCCCTGAAGGACTGCGTAGATTAAGCAGGAGGTTGTCGCTCTATAACCATAAGCATGTCTAAGCATAAGCAGTGGCAGGTTGGCACAAGGACAGATCAGCCTTTCTAAGATGAGAGAGTAGTTTCGCACAAAGTTCCGCATGTAAATCAGAGAGACCTTTGAAAGTCAGAGTGAACAGTCTGCCCTGGATCCTTGAGGGAATAAGAAGACATTGTGGGTCTGCAACATAAGATTAACAAGATGAATATGGAAACGGTATGTAAGACGAATAATAATGAGCGGGGAAAAAAATACGGCAAGTAATTAGGAAACTATTTTAACAGACTATGTTGAAAATGACGGTAAGAGGAGATGCAATGAACAGGACAGATACAGGAGATCATTTTAAGAGAAAACAGGTTCCATTTAAGTTTCATGCTGGAATAACTAAAATAATGAGGATTCCGATTTCAAAATCTAGGAAATTATTTGGAAAGGGAAGATCATTAATTCAGTTGACTGCAAAATAATATCATGCCATTAAATCAGAATTGTTTGTTAGGTAGTAAGAAAATACATAACTGCCCATCAATGAAAAATTTGATCTACCTTTGTTATAGTAATAATAATACAGGCAGTTTTCAATTATATTCATTGTACAGATTCTCCATATCCATTTCCAATCAGCCTTTCATTTTTGGGCCAATGTATTTATCTTGAACATTTCCATTAGGAAGTAAGGAAATGGAACTAAACTGAAATCAGTCCATTCTATTAATGAATAACAGGTAATAAAATCAGAATAGGAAGAAAATGGCTAACATTACACTTAACCCAACCCTTCATACTACACAGAACTGATGTCTATGAACACTACCATTAAATGGTATCTCTCTGAAGGAGACAAAAAAAATCTCATATTGGTATCAAACACATTTATACACACACAACTTTTTTAGGTTGTGAAGAAACTAATAAAAAGTAATCAAATTGTTTCTCATTACACACACAGAACCATAAATCTTCATGTCATGATTTTAAAGCTAGAGTACCAACAGTTTGGAGGAAATATCGTTAGGATGAAGTAAATACATGCAAACATGACCGAACAGTCATAGAAATAATAGCAGTCCTCCTCCAGGATCAATTAAGGGCTTCTTATGATGCTTCTTCACACCTAAGGTACAAGTCTGGACCCAAAATGGGAGAAAGATTTCAAATGTAACTTGTAAGCAAATTAGTTACACTTATGGTGAGCTATCAGATGCCTGGAATTCAAACAGTCCTCAACAAATGGTAGAAAGTTCCCTAACTCAGCGATGACAAAAATGTCAGTATGTGTCAAGAGGTTACAGTCGGGCCAAATTCAGTATTAAAAAGTGTTACTGTGTCTGCTATGAGTACAAATAGAAATGACAAATAATGCTTTGGTTTTGGTTCAAATAGTTCTGTTTTGTTTTGTTTTTGTTCATTCAATCAAGAATTCCGAAAGTATATTTTAGAATGTTCTGGTTTCATATACAATAGACGTATAAACACAAATCCATAAACCTAAGCCTTCTTCTCATCAGTTATGGCAGGCATTGCTCAGATAATTAATATTCGTCATCCCTCAATCATTATTTCTTGAGATTAACAGTAGCTTGACATATTTATTCCGATTGGTTTAGGTCAGAAAAGAGAAAAGATGGTCTGAGTTTGAAAGATATTCAAAAAACCTGATTACTTGTGAAATTTCAAGAAGAAATGCTACCACTGCAAGTTTTTAAGTCCTGATTATTAGACCAAGGTATACTTATTTTATATGGTAGAGCTCTCCACGACAATGTACCAAAATTAGCAGCCAAGCTCTTTAAATCTGGGTGGAGATTAAATTTTTAAAAGGCGATTCTTTCTATATCATTCTGCAATTGGATAATCATAAGACCGTCATCACATACAATATACTAGAGTCAAAGACTCTTAAAAATCTCACAAATTGAAATGTCCTTAAACACCTCTGTCTGCCAAACTACCTACCCAAGGCTCAAACTTTCTATAAAGTATGCCTGCAAGTAATTATCCCCTGTGGCTTGGGGTTGCTGTGAGCTCCACTGCCTCTGTTCCCAGGCAATTATATCTGGCAGAATGCTATTAGAAAGTTCTTGCTAATTTGGAGCCAAAAATATCCCTTCTCGAGGTTCTACTCATTAGTCCTGGTTGTAAGTATTGGTGCCAAGCAGCAAAGTCTACTTTGTCATCTGAATCACAAGTTTTCACAAAATTGAAGATAACTGTCAAATACCTCAGTTCCTTCAGCACTTCCTAATATGACATTATTTTAATTACCTCAACTATTCTTATTTCTCTCCGCTGAAGGTATTGACCAGCACAGTGCAGAAATCTCTGTAAGTCTTGCTTTAAATAATATAATTCTTTTAAGGCTAGTAATATGCTTCACACAGGATTGGTAAAATAAGAACACTGATTTCTTTCTTAAGTAACTATGCATATAGTTATATTTAGCTGGGATGGAAAGATAGCGTACAGAGCTACTCATCTGCATCAGGTACATATATTATATATCATATTATATTATGTCATATTATACTATACTACAGTATATTATTATTCATTTGTATTATGGTTACAACACTATTTAATATTTTTTCCAAGTGTGTTCAGCCACATTGCTTTCCCCATCCTATACTTGCACACATGATTTCTGAACCAAAGTGCAGTTTATACTTCAATCTCGTCAGATTCAGCCCATCGCTTTGGACTTCCAAGGTCATGTTAGATCCTAATTCTGTCTCACGTACCCACCATATGTTTCAGTATCACATTACTCTCCATCTGGATGTTTCCTCTGTATAGTTTATTTTAGTCATTGATATGATGTTTATCACGAGAAGGCCAAACTTTCACCAGGAAGCATCTTCCAGGCTGAAGACGCTCTACCAATAACCTAGACATTAACTCCCTTCTTCTCCTTATATTAAGACTATATGTCTAAATACTGTCCAGGGAGATCATATAAATTATTTTCAAGTACTGTAACAAAATCCAGATACAGTGACTTGTAAGGGTCAACGATCTTGAGTTTGTGTTCACTCTTTAAACAAATGTTTATGGCATGTACATTTTGAACCAGGCACGATGTTGATCTCTGGTGACTAAGTCAGTAAGACAAGCCCTCGCGGAGTTTACCATCTAGTAGGGGGAGCAGACAATTACAGCTGATGTCACCACGTAGTTTTATAAGCAGGATAGGCAATTAGGGAACCTCGAAGGCACAGAGTGTGATTGTCTAAATCAGACCGTCAGGATTAAGCAAGGTTTATACTCCAATAAAGATGTTAAAAAAAATAGATATCCACCTTGCAAGATGGGTTATGAAAATCAGTCAGGATTAAAATGTTATAGAATCTATAATTCAACCATTTCATAATGTTTAAAAAACAAAAATAAATCTATCCTTGTACTTAGCATGTAATAAAGGAATATTATATGTAGCTGAAATTATGTTATTCAGGAAGCAAGGATGGCCTGGAGTCTTTTGCTAGTGTCTGTTTGCGCATATATTCAATGCATTATGGTGTTAGGCGTCTGTGAATAATTAAGCAAGAGTCATGTGCAATAATTCAGAAATGATTCCATTACTGGTCAGAATTTTTCTGCATATTTAAAGGAAGTAAAAGCATATGAATATGTGTGTGTATATATATATATAGGCATATACATGCGCACATATAGAGAGATTTCTGATTCAGCGGCCAGCATTAATTTTAATTTTTTGTTAACAGGTGGTGGAAATAGTAAACACTTTATAATATGGAAAAAAAAAAAAAAAAGGTTTCCCAAAGGAGACAACAAAGTTTGAGTGTGGGGTCATTACGGGACAGTCAGATTCAAGTGTTGGATGTATGGATGTGGTGCTCTTCAGAGAGATCTGGGCCGGGCACACAGATACAGGAGTCGACAGCGAACACGTGGTATTTATCGCTGTGGATTTTCATAAGACCGCTGAGGCAAGGGTTAACTCATGGAAGAAGGAAACCTCTGGCATTTTGGTAAAGGGAAGAACACTTCGGAAGTGTGAAGGAGCAAGCGTGGATGAGACTTGAGTAAGGGCGTGATCGGGATGCAAAGAGACAGACGGAGGCGTCAGAGGCCAGTTCAGCAAGAGTTTTGCGTGCTGAGCCAAGAAATCAGAACCTTTCCCAAAGGTTATGGAGTCCCTCAGGGGACTCTAAGCGCTGGAGTGGCTTGAGTACGCTGTGGAAAATACACTCTAGGGTCCGGGTCGGGTAGGAACTGGTGGAGGAAGCCGAGAAGAGGGAGACCAATAACGAGCTCACTAGAAAGGCTGGGGGGAGAAGTGACAGCGGCGTCACGATGGGGATGGAAGTGAGGGACACACTCACAAGATGGCGCAGACTCTGAACGCGGAAGTCTCGGCAACGACTGGACTTGAGAAGCTAAGGTAGAAAGAGGGGGTCCTAGGTAACCCCTAGGATCTGAGTTTGGATGGCAAAGGATGCAAATGGAAACACCGTATTAGGAGACGTACTCGGGTTTTTATCATTTTGAATTGAGTTTTAAGATCAAGATGGGATAACCAGGCAGAAGTGGTGGATGCATGGGTACGTTCTTCAGAGAGGCTGGGCTGCATACAGCACCTTAGGCGTTAACAGTGCACAGATGGAGGTACAGCCAGAGATTTGGACAAAATCGCTGAGGCAGAACGTATAGGAAATCAGAAGACCCATAGAGTCAGGTCAGTGTCAAATTCAAGCTTTAAAATAAAAAGCTAAACAGTGTCCAAGGACTTAATCTAAAACATAGCTTCTAATTTAAAGTTTACTGTGTATTTATTAATATATACTGAATTTCTAAAATTTTGGGACTCAAATTTATCAGGTAGTTTGGCAACCTGGTACCGCTGCTCCAGTTACACACCAAAAAACAATGAATAACAGCATAAATTTATCATTTTCGAGCTTCTCAAAACAATTAAAGGTTAAAAAAATCATAAAGAGCCAGGGAGAGAGTATCATACGATTCCAGCTCCACATCAACCTAGAGTACGAAGGGTCTTAAGTCCTTTCTACATTTAGAAACAGTTTTCCTCTTATTTCCAATCTTTGGGAAGAAACGTTTCAAGAATAAAAAGGGAAGTTTCTGCTCCTGTTTACTACACGTGCACAACACATCAACTGCATATATCCGTTCAACACCATTGCTCTTCAACTCTATTCAAAAAAAAATGTAAAGAAATCAGAACATCACTGGGCAAGATTTCACCATATTGAGGAGTGTATGGAAGCCTGTACGTAACTTCCGGGTTTTGTGATCTCAAGTATTCCTCTTAATCAAGATGTTTTATACTTAGTCAGCTTACACAGGATGGGCAAACTGGACCATCCGCTGAGAAACAAATAATCTGCATGTTCCTTCCCAGACCGTTATTGTAACTGAGATTCCCAATCTGGATATTCAAAGAAATTTAATACAATGGATCCAACAAAAGCCAGAGAAAACCTTAGCCTTCAGAAGTTCAGTGACCATGAACTCAAAATTCTTAGTAAAATGCTCAAACAAAAAATATGCAAATGTAATTCTCCAAAGTACATCTACTTTTTAATAAGCTGGCTTTGGGGCAGTATCACCAGGGCTCCTGTTAATAAAGCTTTATTCAGTCTCATAATTGAAGAAAGTAAGTAATATAATCAAAATTTGAAAACTGTGGTAGAAAATTTCAGAGATAAAACTTTAATTTCTCAACATACCTAAAACACTGCGATACGGGCTCACCACGTGTATGTTGGGCCTTCCGCTTGGAGGTTTCCATATGCACCAAAGAGAACCTTCATTGTTTCACTCTTTATCTATCAGATTTAATGTTAAAAATCTGTCCTAACCAGAGGCAGCCTAAGCATATACAGTCAGTTTACATATAAGGCAAGAGCGCAGTTCTGGGAAGAAATAGGATGCCCTCTAAAAGACTCTTGTAAGGTACACGGCAGCCGTAAGGCTTGCAGTTGCCACATTCAGAGCTGTGATTCATGACATTTAACAGCATGGGGGGGCGGGGGGGGAAGCAGGCTGGGGCGAGGGAGACAGGAGCCCCATCAGCTTCCACAGAGAGCGGAACCCGACTGACCACAGATGGCTTGACTCCACGCATAGGATCAGCGCGCCTTCAAGACAAATACAAGAGTTCACATCAATATGCCAAGATTTATCCAACAAACCGTTAAAATGAAGGATATCCAAAATATGACAAGGTGTCCTTATCCTTGGGAAGAGTAAGGCCTGACCGTGTCCAGTTCCCGAAAACGCGAGTCCCCTGGTTGCAGCTCAAACACTCTTATCGGTGAAGATGAGTCACACTCAGTAGGGCGGATGGGGCCATCCTGTCACACCCAGAAGCCTGGCCCTGACGTCAGGCTGTGTAGACTGGAAGAAGCAGGACTATTAATGCTGAAAACTAGGAGGTATTTCTTAACAGAGAGCTTTACGTACTACGGGACTTTATATGGGTCACCATACCGTCCCCAGACCTTCCGTCTCACATATTCATACAGACGTCCATTCCAAAATACCAACTCTAATATCCTTTCTTCACAAAATTTACTTCCCAGAAGGTATCTTAATAATTCTTATGAAACATCTATGAAACTATAATAATCAATATTTAAGTAGTGATGATGCTGGAATAATGTTACCTGAGATCAATATAGCACTTCGGAAATCTTAATGTAAAAATAACCAGTACCAGCAACTTAATTCTTACTCCACATTACTGCATATGTTCTAACATTATTACTTAAAAGCACATATTCTGTGAAGGTTATTGATTTATATACTGTTCAATTGTTCTAACTATTGGGTATTATTTACTGTTATTCACCAGTAATAGTAACACTTTATTTTTCTTTTAAATGGAGTCCAAACCATAAAATTTTTTTGCTGTTTTTTTTCTGAGTGGGGAGGGAGTGGGAATTGGATTTAGATTTTGTTTTTACAGGTAACTTCAAATTTAATGACATTTTTTGAGAAATATACTTATTTCCTAAGATAAATCTTTTACCCAAAAAAACCCCATTGAAATGGAAAATGGATCTACCACGTAATTCTTCTCCTGCCATGCCTTAATGTGAATTAAATAGACCTTAAAATCATAGTCTAGCAATCTGATTTTTTAAATGAATATTCAATTTCAGTAGTATTTTTTTTCAAAGTCAACTTTTTGAACTGGCATTTGCTCAAAGCAGGGAATCTCAGTAACCAGCGAAAGTTGCACATTCAGGGTAAGAAAGAAATAGAAACTTTTTTCTACTTTTATAAAAGATGTATGAAAATTACAGAAGCCCAGGGCACGAACAAAACTTTATAAAACTTTACCTTTATCATACTGAGAATTAGCTTTCCCATTGTAAAGCCCTCTTCACTTTGTCACTTTCTACCTATGAAACAAATGGGTGCAATTCTAATAGGGAAAGTTCTGTTGCCATGTGTTTCAATAAACCACTTTGATGAAAAATGCAATAATATTTCTCCATATAAGAATATAAGACATGAAGAACATACGATGGGCATAGGTACTGCTTCTTTTTCCCCTTCCCTTTCTTTGAAGACTTCTCTTTAGAACAGGCTTCTTCAACACACAAGGAAATTAAAATAAAAAAGGCCACCGCCAATACAAACTTCATCTTGAAAAGTTAAATTTCAGGAGATCGATCTACAAGAAAGAACAAGAAAATGTTTACATTTATGAGGCAAACGGTAACTACACGACTCTTTAAGGAGTACGACCATTACTACCCAATGGACAAGGGTGTCTTGTACATCAAGTTCTCATTGCTTGTGGCAAACATCTGTCTTGCATACAGGTGCAAACATTAAGATTTTATCATATTTTGGGGCTTCCCTGGTGGCGCAGTGGTTGAGAATCTGCCTGCCAATGCAGGGGACACGGGTTCGAGCCCTGGTCTGGGAAGATCCCTCATGCCACGGAGCAACTAGGCCCGTGAGCCACAACTACTGAGCCTGCGCGTCTGGAGCCTGTGCTCCGCAACAAGAGAGGTCGCGATAGTGAGAGGCCCGCGCACCACGATGAAGAGTGGCCCCCCGCTCGCTGCAACTAGAGAAAGTCCTCGCACAGAAACGAACACCCAACACAGCCAAAAATAAAAATAAATAAATATTGTTTTTAAAAAAAGATTTTATCATATTTTAAGCTTATTAAATATATTCAGTATAATTTTCTATTCTTTCTCTTCTGAAGAAAGAACTCTAAGTTCCATCTTTGAAGTCCAGTTTTAGACTTTTAAAATCATATCATGTGTGTTTTCATGTATAATTATGTACAGTGTCTGTGATTTGTTTTACTTGCATAAATGCTACTTGGCTTTAAAAAAAATTCTCATTGCTCAAACCTACAAGATACATGGAAAGATGTTTACACGGTTTTAAGATGGTTACGACGGACTAGGTCATTTAAATCAATGTTTTGTTTTTTAAATTTCCTCTGTTCTTTGACTTTCGCATGTATATTTTTTCAAAACCAATAAAACTATTCTCGAAAAAAAGATAATTCTAAGTATTAAAGGACTGATAGAGAAAAAAGAAAAAACTATTATCAAAGAGTTTCACTGTCTAAATTCATTGTTTTTATTTATGTACATTAAATTCGCAGTTACCTTTTACCCAAAAAAGGTGCTCATTGATTTAAGTTAGCTTTTGGCTTTCCCACTCACATGATACTGACATTTATCATTCAAATGATGATTTCTGACTCCAGAAATTCTAGGCAACATTGTATGAAATAAAATAGCAAATATAGTCAGCCTTCTCCAAATACTCTTCTTTGCTGTATTTTAATAACATTTTCCATGCTCCAGGAGAACTACATTCTTGCCTATCTGATACATAAAAAACAAACAAACAAACAAAAAAAAACCTTTAAGCATCTCCTAAACCCTGTACTATTTAGACCTCTTCCGCATCTTTAATTCCCAAACCATAAAGTGTCTCCTTCACTGTTTCCTGCACAGGAAGAGACCGGTCTACTCCTCAGCGTTCACGGAAGTCCCAGCTCCCCCTCATAATTTGGCTTCTCCTGTGTCACGTTTTTCATCTCTCTTCCTCCCAGGAAGTCTGATCTTCTCACGTTTCTCCTTCGCAGCCCTAAGCAAGCAGGAGGGGACGCCTCCCTGGTCCTCTCTCCCGAAGACGACGGAGGGGCTCACCAGGCCCACAGCTGCCTGCGGTCACCTCGCAGCACTGGACTCCCTGCCCCGCACCCCAGCCAGCGGCGGCATCCGGCCCCGACACCTGTGCCCACGGCCGCAGGGACTGCGCCCGCCTTCCCTCCCGGCAACAGGAAGCCCGAGGCCGTCCTGGAGGTCTGAAGGGCGGAGAGAGAGATGCCACCCCGTCCTTCTGCGCCCACCCACACCTCCCGAAGGGGGCAGCGGCAGGGGCTGACGGGCCCCGCAGACCAAACGCCGCCGACTGCACCCCTGCGGCCAAGCTCACCTCCACCGCAGACTCGCGGGAGGCGCTGCGCCTCCGCCTCCCGCCGCCGCGGCGCCCCGCGCCCCGGCCAGGCCTCGCCAAAGGGGTGCTCATCCCGGACCCCCGCGCCACCCCTCCCCCCGGAGCCGACCTACCCTGGCGCCCCGCCCGCAGCCCCGGAGGACGCGCGCTCGGGCCGGACGCGCCGGTGCGGGGGGAGCGTCTGCGTCCCGTCCCCGCGTCCCCGTCCCCGCGTCCCCGAGATGGGCTGACGCGCCTGCTCCGGCCGCCGAGCCTGCGCCGTGTGGTCCGCGCCTGTGCGGTCGGGACGCTGCGCGGCCGCGGAACGGAGCGGGGACGGCGTTGGGGACGGAGAGGGGCACGGCGTTGGGGACGAAGAGGGGCACGGCGTTGGGGACGGAGTGGGACGGAGATGGGGACGGAGGTGGGGACGGAGTTGGGGACGGAGATGGGGACGAAGATGGGGACGGAGTTGGGGATGGAGATGGGGACGGAGATGGGGACGGAGATGATGGAGATGGAGTTGATGGGGACGGAGTTGATGGGGACGGAGTTCGGGACGGAGTTGGGGACGGAGTAGGGGACGGAGTTGATGGGGACGGAGTTGGGGACGGGGATGGGGATGGAGATGGGGACGGAGTTGGGGACAAAGATGGGGACGGAGTTGGGGACAGAGATGGGGACGGAGTTGGGGCCGGGGCCGGGGAGGGCAGGGGTGTCCCGGCCGCGCGAGCGTCCCCTCCCCACGTCTAGCGGGAGAATGTGGTCCCCGCCAGAGGCTGGAGACGATGCGGGCGGGGGTGGTGAGGGCAGGGGTTGGATCAGAAGGAAAACCATTTCAAGGAGCTGGAATCGTTTAGGGTCTATTTCTGACCATTAGTTTGGGAAAAAAAAAAAAAAAAACAAACCAAACAACAACCAAAAAAACCCAACAGTAGACTAACAAATGACCTTCTTGGGCCAAAGCGGGTAACATACATTTTCTGTGCCTTCATCGTCTGCCTAGTCTCCTGGCATCTAACTTCATCTCGGAGTCTTATTTCCAATTTCTCAAAACCTGACCTTTTAAGCGCACTTAAATTGAGCAGAATCACTAAAGCCGTATAAACTTGGACACAGTTGTTTTCATACCTTGGCTATTGTGAATAATGCTGCTATGAACATTGGGGTGCATGTATCTTTTTGGATTTTCTTCAGATAAATACTTAAAAGTGGAATTTCTGAGTCGTATGGTAGTTCTATTTTTAAAATTTTGAGGAACCATCGTACTGTTTTCCATAGTGGCTGCACTAATTTGCATTCCCACCAAGTGTAGGAGGGTTCCCTTTTCTACACATTCTTGCCAACGCTTGTTACTTCTTGTCTTTTTTGAAGATAGCCGTTCTGACAGGTGAGGTGATAGTTAATTGTGGTTTTGATTTTCATTTCCCTGATGATGAGTGATGTTGAGCGTCTATTCATGTGTCTGATGGCCATCTGTATGTCTTCTTTGGAAAAATGCCTATTCAGATCTTATGCCCATTTTTTATTGGGTTGTTTGCTTCTTTGTTTTCATATTGAGTTGTATGAGTCCTTTATATATTTTGGATATTAACCCCTTATTGGACATATTTGCAAATATCTTCTTCCATTCGGTAGGTTCCCTTTTCGTTTTGTTGATGGTTTCCTTTGCTGTGCAAAAGCTTTTTAGTTTGTGTCCCATTTGTTTATTTTTGCTTTTGTTGCTTTTGCTAGAGGAATCAGATCCAAAAAATATTGCTAAGACAAAAAATATGTCAAAGAGCATAGTGCCTAAGTTTTCTTCTCCGAATTCTATGGTTTCAGGGCTTACATTTTAAGTCTAATCCATTTTCAGTTTATTTTCGTATCTGGTATGGGAAAGTGTTCTAGTTTCATTCTTTTACCTGTAGCTGTCCAGTTTTCCCAGCACCATTTATCAAAGAGGCTGTCTTTTCCCCATTGTGTATTCTTGCCTCCTTTGTCCTATTAATTGATCCTGTACATGTGGGCTTATTTCTAGGCTCTCTATTTTATTCCATTGATCTATGTGTCTGTTTTTGTGCTAGCACCATACTGTTTTGATTACTATAACTGTGTAATATCATTTCAAATATGGGAGTGTGGTACCTCCAGCCTTGTCCTTTTTTCTCAAGATTGCTTTGGCTATTTGGGGTCTTTTGTGATTCCATACAAATTTTAGGATTATAAAATTCTGTGAAAAATGCCATGGGTACTTTGACAGGGGCGGCACTGATTCTGTAGATTGCTTTGGGTAGAAAATATATTTTAACAATATTAATTCTTCTAATATATGAATACTGTGTATCTATTTATTAGTATTGTCTTCAATTACTTTTATCAGTGTCTTACAGTTTTCAGAGTACAGATCTTCCACTTTCTTGGTTAAAGAAAGCATTCCTAGGTATTTTATTCTTTTTGGTGGATTGTAAATGGGATTGTTTTCTCAATTTCTCTTTCTGATATTTCATTATTGCTGTATAGAAATGGAACAGCTTTCTGTATACTGATTTTGTATCCTGCAAATTGCTGAATTCATCAATTAGTTCTAATAGTTTTGTGGTGGGGTCTTTTGGGTTTTCTATATATGGTACCATGTCATCTGCAAATAGTGACAGTTTTACTCCTTCCTTTACAACCTGGATGTCTTTCATTTCTTCTTCTTGTCTGATTGCTGCGCTAGGATTTTCAATACTTTGTTAAATAGAAGTGGCAAGAGTGGGCATTCTCGTCTTGTTCCTGATCTTAGAGGAAAAGCTTTGATCTTTTTATCATTGAGTATGAGGTTAGCTGTGGGTTTGTCATAAATGGCCCTTATTATGTGTAGATATGTTTCCTCTGTACCAAATTTGTTGAGGGTTTTTAATCACAAATGGATTTTTAATTTTGTCAAATGCTTTTTCACATCTATTGAGATGATCATGTGTTTATTCTTTGTTTTGTTAATGTGGTGTATCATATTGAATGATTTGTGGGTATTGAACTATCCTTGCATCTCTGGAATAAGTCCCACTTTATCATGATGTATGATCCTTTTGATGTATGGTTGAATTTGGTTTGATAATATTTTGTTGAAGATTTCTGCATCTATGTTCATCAGGGACATTGGTCTGTAGTTTTCTTTTTTCGTAGTATCTTTTCCTGGTTTTGGTTTCAGTATAATGTTGGCCTCTAAGAATATGTTAGGAAGTGTTCCTTCCTCTTCACTTTTTTGGAACAGTTTGAGATGGATAGGTTTTAACTCTTCTTTCAACATTTGGTAGAATTCCCCTGTGAAGCTATCTTTTTTTTTATTTGGAGTTTTTTGATAACTGATTTGATTTCACTACTAGTAACTGGTCTGATCAGATTTTCTCTTTCTTCCTGATTCAGCCTTGAAATATTGTATGTTTTTAAGAATTCCCATTTCTGCTAGGTTGTTCAATTTATTGGCATATAACTGTTCATAGAATTCCCCTATGATTGTTTGTATTTCTGTGATATCAGTTGTAACCTCTCTTTCATTTCTAATTTTATTTACTGGGCCCTCTTTGTTTCTTGTTAAACCTGGCTAAAGGTTTATTAATTTTGTTTATCTTTTCAAAAAAGCAGGTCTTAGTTTCATCGATCTTTTCTATTGGTTTTTACTTTTGGTCTCTATTTCATGTATTTCTGCTCTGACTGCAAGTTATTTTAATACACTTATTATCTATGAAAAACCAGAGGCTCAGAGAAGGAATTTGTTTCTCCAGGATAATAGAGTTGAAGGGGAAGAGATAGGAGTATTTCACCTCTAATGTCCTATTAGAACATTAAAACTCCAGTTTTAGTTGCACATGAGTTAATGCAGCTTATTTTTTAGACATAGACTTGGCTTGTACAGAATTCTGGCTACAGTTTAGGAAGTTGAAGTGAAAGAGGCTGTTCTAGTAGTAGATCCAGAATTTTACTTCCAATGTCAGGTTGGTCCTAAAGATTAATGAATATGTGAATTGTTTTTCACTTAATTTTTCTTTCTGTTCCATATAATAGCAATAATAATAATTATCATTTTCAGTGATTGAGGGTGTACTATTTTCCAGGTGCTGCATAAATTTATTATCTCCTCTCCACCTTCATGAGGGCAATACTCTTCTTATTACCATTCATAGATAAAGATCCAAAGGCATCATATAACTTTTCCCAAGTTTGTTAATAACATTCCTAATACATGATTGAGAGAGCTATGCACCTAAGTATGTCTGATTTTGGAAGCTGGGCACTAAAAATATTTTTGTGTGGCTGTAAATTTTATATTTAATAGTAGCTAATGACATCCAAAATAACATTTATATACAACCAAAACACATTAACTGTGATGTAATTTTGAGAAAATAAAAGTAGAAATATGAGTAAGAAACTCCTGTTTATGAATTTGAGTATTGTATTCTGTCTCATCCAATTGAGGAAACAGTTCCGAACCACCAAAGGCCACTGTAACTTCTATTAATCCACCACAGCCCTTACCCCATAGAGAGGACCTATCTGTGATTGGAGGTGTATGGTTTTCAAGATTTTAATGTTTTGCCAGATTATTCATTATAAAAGCAGTGACATTATATGATGCAGCTTTTAGATAAATTAGATATACTGTATGTCCTAAGTCCTTAGCAAAAGAAGAGGAAGAATTTCTCACCTCTTTGTTAATGACATGATACTATTACCATACTTTAAGAATATGCCTTAGGAAAAAGCAAGTGAACTTAATGATTATTTAGTGTTATTGTTACCAAACTAAACTTGGGTCCACTTGCCCGTGTGCAGAAAAGCCAAACTACTGACACTGGGTTGTGGTGAAGGAAAGTACAGCATTTACTGCAGGGCAAAAGCAAGGAGAATGGGCAGCTCATGCTCAAAAGACCTGAACTCCCTAATGGCTTTCAGGGAAGGGTTTTAAAGGCCACGTGAGGGAGGGGCTGCAGAGTGCATGATTAGCTCATGCACGATTCTCAGGTTGGCTGGCATCAAGGTGAGGTTTCAAGCATCATCAACCTTCTGGTTTCAGATGGTCTAGGGTCTGCGTTCTTACAGTCAGCACTTTTCACCTGGTGGGTCTGCTTCCTATAAAAAACAACCTAGGACTGTGTGTCGGACATTTATCTGTATCTTTCAGGGAACTGGGAGTTCAGTGATTCTGCTGTGTGGCTGGTTTATAGTCTAAATTGTTACCAGTTTCCAAGCCCAACAGCTAACCTTTGTTTCTACATCTTCATATTCCTAATCCTTAGCTCTTGACCCAGACTTTTACTTCAAAAAATCAAGGACACAGGAGCTTGTACACAGTTTCATTATCAAGGCTAGTCCAATATCAAAATCACTGATTTTCACCAAAGCTCTTAACATCCAGATAGATATTATGAAGCAACTGTCATCCACAGATCAGTTTGTGTGAGTTATTTATTCTTTTTTGTTTTTTTTAAATAGGGGCAGAAAGTTGTATTGAAGCCATTTTTCTGTCTAGAAGAGTTAGTGTAAACAAGGTTACAGTTAGAAAGACATAGACCTGGAATTTAAACAGTGCAGCAATCCCCCATATAGCCATCGTAAAACAGTTATCAATAATTGAACATTTGCTTTATCTGTGTCTTTTTAAAGGTAGTTAAAGGCGTTGTCATGTTATTTCAATACTTGCTCCCATATGCATCTCTGGAAACCAGACACCTTCACACATTACCACAATGTCATTTTCACACCTAACAAAATGAAGAATCCCTTAGTATCACCTAAATTCTGCCCATAATTAAATTTTCCCAGTTATTTTAAAATATATATATAAACATTTTACCATAAACATATATATTTTTTTCACATCATGCTTCTCTCTCTCTCGTGCCCTCTCTCGCTCATTCCTGCCTTTTCTGTGTGTGTTGAGTCTTTCATTCTTCTGCTTTGCAGTTAGCATGTGATAAACCAGCTCGTTCCTACCGCTCGAAGCCAGATGCTTCTCTGAAGCAATGATGACAGTTCCTGGGGCAGAAGCAGATGGCCAGTCACTCAGGCCCACAAATCTTCCAGTGAAACAGAATCTCTGCCAGAAGTATTTTCAGTTTTTACCAAGTCTGAACAAATAGTAGCCTCTTTTGACCAGCTCTGAATGTGCCCATCAGCAGTGCTGCAAGTCTGGGAAGATCTCATGCTCTCCTCCAGGAGTTCATGCCTTAAGTGTCCTGAACAACAGCTGTCTTCCCCGGTAACCAGAGCAGATGTGTCACATCAGTTTAGAAAGCAACCCAAAACCTGTCTTTTAGAAACTTGTAAGTAGTGTCAATGTTTATTTTTTTTGCTTATTACCTCTTTCTTTTAAGACCTAGGTAAACAACTAATATTAGAGAAGTATTATCTATGGACAATATGAAGAATTTATTCCTCTAAGTTTTCTAATACCAAGCTACATCAACTGGAAGTTCCAAAAATGCACATTGCATGGATTCTAAATCTGTGTCTTTGTTGGAAGTGGTTTTCTATTTGCCATACCAGTAAACTCCATTTACAGTTTATGTCTATGATATGACGGATGATGACCAAGAACTGGCTTCCTATTTCAGCAATTTATTTTTTAGAATTAGTAAGTGAATGTATAATGGTTGTACAAATATTAAAAGTAAGCTATAGAAATAAAACTGTGGTATGTATCAAATTATTATGGTTTTAAAATAAGATTTAAAATCAGCCTCACCAAACAAAGTAAGCTCATCATGTTATCATTAAGAACAACTTTAGCTTGCCGTGGATTTTTTTTTTTTTTTTTTTTTTTGGTACGCGGACCTCTCACTGTTGCGTCCTCTCCCGTTGCGGAGCACAGGCTCCGGACGCGCAGGCTCAGCGGCCATGGCTCACGGGCCCAGCCGCTCCGCGGCATGTGGGATCTTCCCGGACCGGGGCACGAACCCGCGTCCCCTGCATCGGCAGGCGGACTCTCAACCACTGCGCCACCAGGGAAGCCCGTGGATTTGGTTTTTTGGCATGTCGGAGTGTATGGCTTCATTTTATTAGTATATTAGTTACGTCTTTGTATTTTCATGACCCATCTCTCAAAAGATCATTTGAAAAGCCCTGGATGCATGACTTTCTTCTCAGAATCATGTGTTCCTTCTTGGAGACAGGGATTAGAGCCACAGTCACCAAAATAATTATTCCAAAGAAGTGGGGGTGGGGGTGGGTGGGCAGAGACAATATTTTAATGATAAAAAGCAATATTGCTGGAATATTCTCTTCAGATTTTATGGTGAGCGGAGCTTCGTGGTGGTGTATATGTTTTTAAAAAGATTTACTTTGGGGGCTTCCGTGGTGGTGCAGTGGTTAAGAATCTGCCTGCCAATGCCAGGGTTTTATCATTACGACAGAAGACTCATGTATGAGGTATTCACGGCTCCCTGAGGAGGGAGTGATGATTAACAGCCTGAGGGAAGGGAGACGATTACGATCTCTCATTGAGATGATGTCTCAGTTGGATTTTAGAGAATCAGTGTGCCAGATTGACCAAAGGGAATTCCTAACAAGTGGAAAGGTGGGTGTGGAGACATAGATATACAGTACATGGTGTGGACATTTTTCCACAGAGTTTTATTTTTCTGGAACATAAAGAATTTGTGATTCAGGGAAGAGAGAGAATGACAGAAAATGAAGCTGGAGGGGTGCATGGACCAGACAAGGAAGGGCCTCATTTACAATGATGCTTATTTTATAGGTTGAAATAAAGCTGGGAAGGGTCTTAAGAGAAGGGAATTATGTAATTGGATTTGTTTTGTAGAGTGATCACTTGAACAGCCATCTGGAGACAGTGTTGGGACAGACAAGAAGCAAGAAGACACTGAGGGAGTTGTTGGTAGGTAGCGTCTCAGGAAATAAAGAGTCCAGAGAATAACAGAGACATCGATGACACAGACTTAAGGATGCACGATGGACCATGGTAGGATGAGGGTCGCAGAACCAAGTGTGCCGATGGCCAAAAACAGGCACGACAGGGAAGTTATTCTTGGCTTGTGTGTTTGGTTTGTTTTATTTCATTTCAGTGGCTGACAGGATGACAGAAACCGTGGTTGGGCAGTTTCAAGGAATAACTTTCTTATCGATATCCTGCACTACACTCCGATTGTCCTTCTGCTACCCCTCCTTGACAAAATTCCAATCCTGCGTGAAGCCCACGACCTGCTTTCTCCAAAACTGAGTGGACAGATTAGTTACTTAACAGAACAGCTTTAATGGCATTTATAGTAGACGGGCCCTTTATGTGCTCGGCAATCTTATTACGTTTGCTCTGGTTTCCATGGTTATTTCATTCATTCTCCATGGTCCTCGAACTTCCATCACCCGGCTCCCTACTCACCCTCAACAGGTGACAAAACAGAAGGCAGCATTCACTCGACGTTCATTCAACAAACCTACCCATGATGAGAACTTTGCTTTTCTCCTCCACTCAGCTAACAGCAAACGTTTCCTCTCCATCTCTCCTCCCGTCCACCACCAGCTGCATCACCTTGCTTCGACTCTCAGCATCTTTCATGTATCCAGGAGCCGTGACGCTGCCTTCCCCTCTCCCTTTCCCTTACCTCCAGCTGCTCCCTTCCTACCAACCCCAGCACTAAACATAACACTCTCCAACATTTGAAAATAAGAACCTTCTCCCCAGAGCTAAGTAATTGACAATAAACTTTGGTGTTAAATGAAAACAAAGTCGTGGGAAACAGCATCCCGCCTCTGACACTCTCCATCTGCAATCGCGCTTGCTCCTTTTGCTAGACCTTGCTTTTCTCTCCTCACGTGATCAGCCTTATTATGCACTGGAGGGACAGCATTAGGACACCTGTGTATTGAAACGTCCTTGACCCAAGGTCAGTGCTGTATTAGTTTGCTGCAGCTGCCACAACAAAGTTACAAAGACCGGGTGACGTAAACAAGAGAAATGCATCTTCTCACAGTTCTGGGGCTGGAAGGCTGAGACCACCACCCCACCAGGGTTTGCTCTGAGGTGTCTCTGCGTGGCTTGCTGATGGCGGCCCTCTTGCTTCCTGGCTGCATGGCCATCCCTGTGTTGTACACATCCTTGGTGTCTCCTCTGCTTCTTCTAAGAACACCAGTCCTGTTGGATGAGGGCTGTTCCCTCGCAACCTCGTTTTACCTTAATCATCTCTTGAAGACCTTATCTCCAAATATGGCTACATTTGGAGGTACCAGGGGTTGGAGCTATAACACATGCATTTGCGGGATGGGGGCGGGGCAGTAAACAATAAAGTTCATAACTTTATTGACTGCTACGTATTAGGTTATTGATTTCTTCTCTTATTCTGAAGGTGGAGGGAACCATTTCAGACCTATCATAACACCTGGACTTTGGTCATAGCACCTGGAATGCAGAAGAGAGATTCATGAGTGACAGGATTCTGCCAATGCCGTTGATACAGAGAACTGATTAAATGTGGAGGATAGTGAAAAGCGCTCAAAGGCAACTCGCAGTTTTTGAACTTGGATGAGTAGGTGGCCATTGGTATATCTACAGGAAGATGGAACAGAAGAAGTGCAATGGTGGGAAGAAGGATGAAGTGTTTTATTTCAGGGGCACTGAGACTGAGACAGCAAGCCAGTGCTTGGGAGAAAGTCAGGGAAGCAGAGGTGATATCAGGCACAATGCCAACCGATACCCTGAGGGAAAATACAGAATAAGACGTGCAGCCGTGTCTGTGGGGACGCTCACACTTAGAGGAAGAATGATGGGGAAATTGTTAAAATTGATAAGGAAAGGAAATTCATGGAAGCAAAGAAAGGAGAGCGTTTAAAAGAGAAAAAGAGAGAGAGAGAACTTCAGAGCCTAAGGCTTCAGTTTGCCATCTTCAATGAGTAAGATGGAGCTCATGGGAAAATGGGGTCGGGGGGTCGGGGGGGAAGGTCAGGGACCCAGAACAAGCAGGGATCCGCTACCTTGCACCAGAAGCTTTATGAGCTGTATCTCTGACACTGAAGGCAGGTATCGGATTTCATTGGTTTCTGTGTTAGAGCCAGGTTTGAAATCTAGGTCTTTTCATTTTCATACCCTGCTTCATGTAAATGAGTCATAGTAAATTACCTAGATGGAATGTTAAAATAAATACATTTGAAGTCAAAACACAGTATTGAACAGAAAATAGAATTGGTAAGAATAAATGACAGATAGGTAGATAGATAGATACTTAGATATAGATAGACTCTAAAAAACATTAGTAGAAGCTAATTTCTACTAAGTAGCTTTTTTGACATTTTTCGACCTCACATGTAGCTCACCAATAAGAGATCTCCATAAGCATTTATGAAGTTCTCATTGGTCAAAACTGATAGTCCCAAGTGAAAACTATTTAAACCAAGACAAAACAACTAACTGTACTTTTGATAAAAATTCTTCCGTCGTTCTTGTGTTCAATTTCTTTTATTTACTAATTCTAATTAATTCAACTCAGTTTCCTATGCTTTCTTTGAAGATTATTGAAACCTAGAATCTGGTTATTGAAAGTTCGTGAAGGTGGAAATGATAGATGCTTAGAACAATGACATCAGACAATACTTATTTTTAGTAAGAAAATTACTCTAATTAAAACTGAAGAAATACCATACAGCTCATTTTACTTCTATTCTTCTTTCAATAAAAACATGTTTTGGGTATCCACTATGGGTCAAACATTGTGGAAGCAACTGAAATATAAAAACTAGTAAGAAATGGTACTTACACTAAAGTGATCCAAAGTGAGGCAAACAGATATATTTATAAAACTATGTTACGTGTTGCCACTTAACACACTGGCTGGATCATCATAGGGAAATGGAAAAAGATGAAGCCAGAGAGGAGAGTATAACCAGATAATGAAGAACATTGAACAACATGCTTAAGAGTTTATTTTCATTTTATTCTGAAGACTATGAGAGCCATTGAAGAGCGTTCATTGGGAGATAAAAATGACCAGATTAACATTTAAGAAGTATGATCAGCAAAAGAACATGCTGATTTGGAATTGCTGTCAAATATTGAAGGGTGTCATTAAAATAGATTAAGCAAACAGTGTAATGAATTTGCACCGAGAGTAAATCTCTTTCAAAGTAACATATTGCGATTCCAAAATAACACAGCACCGTTATTTCAATTTTGTGCTATATTCATTACTTTTAGGTAATTTCATTAGAATAGAGGTAAAACTGATTCAAGAAGTTATTTATGGTATTTTTTTTAATGTAAATCTCTCCACTAACAAATTCTGTGCAAAACTTGACTGTCAACCAATCTCTCTCCGCGATTGATAGCCGGCTCTATCCCAATGGTGTGTGTTAAGTAATTTTGTACCTAAAACTTTTTTTTTTTTTTTTTGGGTACGCGGGCCTCTCACTGTTGTGGGGTCTCCCAGTGCAGTGCACAGGCTCCGGACGCGCAGGCTCAGCGGCCATGGCTCACGGGCCCAGCCGCTCCGCGGTATGTGGGATCTTCCCGGACCGGGGCACGAACCCGTGTCCCCTGCATCGGCAGGCGGACTCTCAACCACTGCGCCACCAGGGAAGCCCCCTAAAACTTTTTAAAAATAAAAATAGTACTGGCCTAAAGGAAAATAATCTGAAAAAATATACATATATGTATATAGTTGAATCACTTCGTACCTGAAACTAACATAATACTGTAAATCAACTCTACTTCTGTTTTAAAAAATAGAGCTGGCAAAAATAGTCGCTCTAACACAAGTCAGTGTTACTCGAGGAAATTGCACCTGTGCTGCTATAACTGTAGCTGGGTTCGCTGAACCTCTGGGAGCCTGACGCCCGAGCAGGCGTGGAATGCGAGTACGTGCACACGATGGACAGACTTGCCTTGGGAATTCTTAAGGAGGAGGAAGAGAGACGTTTATATCTCAGGCTGAATTTGGAGCACCGCTGGGGAATCTTTTCCACTAGATTTATGAATGAAAGTTTTTATCTTCCTAAGTATTGGAGAACTATATGACACAATAGGGTCAAAATTCCTAGCTATTTAATATAAATTTCTGTCCATGGATTTTGGAAAACTTCCAGATGAATAACACATTTGGATTGCACAAGGATAAAATATTTATTATCTTTTTTCTAGTCTGGAATATAATGACATGTATGTAGGAAGACAAACATATAACAACAGATCAATATGATACTTGAGATATGAGTCTATGCCCCTTGGAAAAGTATGGGGTAGTTTTGTTTGTGTTTGAGTGTGTTTTACAAAGAAATATAGGAATTCCAGAAATGATTCTTCATTTATTGCCATTCCATTTTGGTTCGTATAATTCCAAGGGAAAATATGTGCCACTGATTGAGTTGTTTCCATCTGAAAACCAAGACAAAAGATGTGTCCTCCAGATGTCACACCAGGTACAGTGTTACTGATGGAATAGCTGAAAGCAAGGCTCGTGGAAGAACATATTTCAGATTTTACAGTAGGGGGCATTTAGTGTAGTTCCACTGATTTCCTTGTGAACACGTAACTGCTGCTTTTAGCAAATTCGTGGCTCCAAATGGGAATTGATCAGGAAGATGAGGGAAGCCAGGAAGGAGAAAGTATGCCAAGATTTAAGGAGGTCAAAAGAGACTGGAATGTTGACCCATGAGCAAAGCTCAGGAAATTTAATACTATTTCCATTGCTTTTGAGCAACGTATTTTATGATCTCCACACTGACAAGCAGGCCAAAATGTATTTCAAAAAATAGGCCTCTTCATTTTCACAATTTATCAGGATAATATTATTTTGTGAATAAATAGGGCAGTCTTGATTTGAGAATTTTCACTTGGCCAGATGCGAAATAAGAATTGAAGAGTTTTTCTAATACAAAGATATAGATATAGTTCTTTACTTCAGTTAATTGAGATGTGAGGATCTCTTTTACTCATCAAGATGAAATATTAAACATTCTTCAGTCTTTGTCAGGCACACACTGCTGTGTTTTAGCAGATCTCAATATAAAAGGGTCGCTTTGTCTAATTTTTGTTATTCAAGAAGATGGAGAAAAGTTAATAACGAGCAAAAGAGTCTGTAAAGATGGCTTCCTATGCTACTAATAAATCCTTTTTTAAAAAAAATTACCTCTTTAGTCATTTGAGTGTGTGTGTGTGTGTGTGTGTGTGTGTGTGTGTGTGTGTGTTCTAAGAATTTGGGGCCAAGGGCTACAGCTTAGGGAGAAGCGGGAGATCACCCTGTCTTGTAAAATGTGCTCTTTTCCAAGGGGCCCTGCAAGCAGCAGTGTCCGTCATGAGGCTGTGCAGTCTGAAAGGAGAGCCTGCTGCGGACACTAGGGTGACGACGTCCCAGGCTGTGCCCTTCACAGAGGAATGCCCCTTTCTGCTTTGTGATCATGGCTCAGGGAAAAGCATAAAGCTCTTAGCCATCCAGTCCCCCTAAGGAGGACCGGCCAGGGGAAGGCGAAGCCAGGAGACGAATGCCCCTCGCTGCTCCCTCCCTAAGAGCTGACAAACCTGGAGGAGTCCAAATAGGGCCACTTGACCTACGGTCAGCTTGCCAGGCCATGGGGTCCTCACCAAATGTTGACAGGATTCAAAATCCAGCTATGTGCCTTTCACAAGGAACAAGACAAAAACAAAGTCACATAGGAAGGCTAACAATAATGAAATGACTAAGGATGTATTAAACAAAAAATAATCTAAAAATCAAATAAAGTGAGCTATGACATGAAAAGCATTAAATGAGGCCAAAAACAAGTATATTTATAATGATAAAGACGAGATCGGGAGTTCCAGAGATCTGGGAAGAGCTTGGAAGTTGTTACTCCTAAGCTTACAGCAAGAAAAAGCTGAATAAACTGAAAATCAGTGATTTTTTTCTTAGACCTTTCAGAGAACTAAGTTCGTAGTGAAAGTCTCCATCCCAAAATCTGGAGCGACAGTCAAATCTAGAGCCTCATAGCTGAGATCTGCTTACCAGGAGCAGAAGCCCTTGGAGCTGTAAACAGATAGGAAGCCGTAAAGGTGATTTTGACAAATTATCGAGGCAGAGTGAGGACTAGTGTAAGAGTGAGATGCTTCTGGGGGCTGAGGTCCTAGCGAGCATCACACATCTTGGACTTTACCTTTAGGGACCTCCCCTGATTGTCACAGTGAAGACTGGAGAAAAGTTCCTTAGTGGCTCTGACAGGGGAAGGGAAGAGTGAGCTTTGCGGTAAATGCCCAGAGACTTTGCTATCACAAGAACCTACTCCCCCCCGGGGAAAGACTTCCTCAGAGCCTGGTCCCTGTCTTCCTAAGAGGAGAAGCCATACCAGAAAAAACACTCGTGAAGGTCACAGGCCAGAGATATAGGCCCCATGAAAGAGATTTAACTGGAAGTTTGTGGAATGCCCTCTGTCATCCATACCTTATTATAATAACAGTGGATTACAACTATTACAACTGCATACGAACAGACTCTCTAAGAAGTACTTAAGAAAGTCCAAAGTCAAGAAGGAAAAAAAAAATAAGGACACAAGACGAGTCTGAAGCCTTGTCACTTAACAGCCACAGCAAACACTAAGGAAAGACCAACTCCAAACCAGATTAGCACAAAACTACACCCTAAGGACCTATCACCTCACTTCCCATTATCCAGTAAAGCATGGTCAGATTTCATGAAAAAATTACAAGGCACATCGAAAAGTAAGAAAAAAACCGTCTGAAGAAACAACATGAGCGTCAGACCAGATCCAGATATGACAACAGGTATTGGCATTCTCAAACAGGGAATTTAAAATAACTGTGATTAGGGAATTCCCTGGCAGTCCGGTGGTTAGGACTTGGTGATTTCATTGCCATGGGCCTGGGTTCAATCCCTGGTCAAGGAGCTAAGATCCCACAAGTTGTGTGGCATGGCCAAAAATAAAATAAAATTAAATTAAAAAATAAAATAACCATGATGAACATGATAAGGACTCTAATGGGGACGGCAGCAACAAGGAAGATCAAGTGGGTGATGTAAACAGACAGATGGGAATTCTAAGAAAGAGTCAAAGGAAGTGCTAGAAATCTAAAAGACTGACAGAAATGAGGAATGCCTTTGATGACCTCGTCAGGAGACTGAACACGGCAAGGGAAGAAATAGCTTACCTAAAGAATGTTTGATAATCACAAATTTTCTTGCCTCATAAGCTAGACTTAAGGCATGTAGAGGAAAAATTTCTATTAATAAAAAGAGAAGTACACAATTCTACCATCATGGTGGGAGATTTTAATATACATCTTTCAGAAATTGTCAGATGAAGTGGACAAAAAAGGTAAAAGGTATAGAATTTGTTTGCTTTTTGCTTCTTCTATCTGCTTTGTTAACAAGATATACGATGCTCCTTGCCTCTGAGTAGGTCTGTGCTGCATGAAATATGAAGTAACTGGAATCGCCCTCCATTTTGTCTCCCTATTGTCCGTCCTCCCTCCCCCTTTCCCATCTCTGTCTGGATTGGGACCAGATGCTGAGGATAGAATTCGAATGAAACAATTAACTGATTGATCTAATACAGATAGAATTTTATAGCCAATAACAAAGGAAAAAATCACAAAGAAATGTCAACAATCCACAGATATTCTTACCCCAGACCCTAATTCTTCGCCCCTGCAGTAGTAGACATTGGCTATGTGTAAGGCCACAACGAATAACTCAATTAATTTCTGGAAGAAGAATCTGTACAGGCCTCATTTTCAAGCTACAATGCAATAAACTAGATATAAGCTATAAATGACTCAAAACATATACATACACATAAATCACTACCTTCCAAAATTTATAATCCATTTCTAAATAAAACTTGAGTTAAAGAGGAATCAAAACAAATATATATATATAGGAACTTTAAAACTGAATTGTGAATCTCCATATTTCAAAAATAATGGAGTTAGACCAAAGCAGTACTAAGAGGAAAATTTATGACTAGAAATACACTCATTATAATTCAAGAATATTTTAAATAAATGAATTAAACATTCAGTCCAAGAAATTACAAAGAAGAACAAGGTTAATTTTCTTTTAAATATAGACAATAAAATCAAAAGTAAAAATTAAAATAAATAATAAGGAAATAATGTCTGGCCAAGTAGTATTTTTATCAGAATAAATGTTGGTAGCAACATATTATTAGTAATGAGAAAACAGAAAGAAAAAGTAAATTCAGTTGCCGTAGATGATGACAGCCAAGTAGATAGATAAATGACAAGAATTGATTCAAGAAGACATAGAAAACACAAAAACACCAATACCCACAGACTATATTGAAAAGAATACTGGATTTTCTATTGCAGGGATTGACAAACGTTTTTCTGTAAAGACTCAGATAACGAATACAGTAAGTCCCCTACGTACAAACCTTCAAGTTGCGAACTTTCAAAGAGCGAACATGTGTTTGCACGTCCAGTCACGTAAGTGAGTTCACGTGTCTGGCGTACATTGTCACGTGCGTGCATTCTCTACAAGTGGTTGTGCTGTTGTGTACTTTACTGTACAGGACTTTATAGAGTACAGTAGCACAGTAACTTTATTTCAAGATCAGGATGTCTGGAAGCACGTGTGAAAGCAGCTGTGATGTAGCTGGTACTGCTAAGAAGCACCGGGAATAGGAGGCCCAGAGAAAGGATGAAGAGAGACAAGAGGAAGAAGAAGTAACTGAAGAACTGAAGAGATTCACGACGCAGAAAATGGCAAGGGGATTTTCTTCATTTGAGGAGGCACTGTTAGTTTTTGAGGCACAGGATCTGAAGGTAGAACGGTACACGAAGGTCGCAGCGTCTGTTCCATATGCAATCCAGTGCTACCATGTTATCTATGATGAGAAAAAAAAGAGCTGCTACCCAGACATCACTGGATCGTTTTTTCAAGAGGGTAGATAGAACTGAATCCAGCGAGGAACCAGAACCTGTGCCGTCAGCGTCAGGCGTGAGTGACATTGCAGCTTGCCCTCCATCTCCTGTTGCTGAGGATCCTTCAGCTCTACCACCTCCCACCTCCTCTCCCTCCTCCAGTCAGTAACTCTTCTCGCCTGTTCACTCGATGCCAGCCCCTGTATGCCAGCTGTTGTACTGCACTACTGTACTTTTCAAGGTGCTGTACTGTAAGACTAAAAATGTTTTCTTTATTTTGTGTTTGTTTTTTATGTATTATTTGTGTGAAAAGTATTATAAACCTATTACAGTACAGTACTATATAGCCAATAGTGTAGTGGTTATGTAGGCTAAATCTGTCGGACTTACGAACAAATTGGACTTACGAACGCTCTTTCGGAACAGAACCCGTTCACATGTAGGGGACTTACTGTATTTGAAATTTTGCCAGCAAGGTTGTCTCTATTACAAATACACAGTTCTGGAGATCTATAAAGATGGCAGGATAAAGGGACATGGAGCTCACCTGCCCCCAGGAACACATCCAAAAAATCTACATGGGGAAAAATTCTCACGGAAAACTAGATACTGGCAGAAGGACTCCTGTACAACCAAGGCTGAGGAAAGCCGGACAGGTAATCAGAATGGAAGGAAAGCAATCAGGTCAGGACCTGGGCCACTGTGAGGGGACTCGGAGGAAAAGGGAGAACACACAGGTGGACATTTGCCCCAGGGACTGAGCGGTGAGAGCCACAGATTGGGGGCCCCAATCCTGGGACCCCCTGCGGGAAGGCAAGCCCCCCTTGCTGATTGGAGGGACACTGGGACCCACAGGAGGGCAGCGGGAAGCCTGAGGATGGCCTGTGCCGGCTTGTCCCAGGCCGGAGATAGGTCTGCTCTGTGGCTGCTAGGTTTCCCACACTGGCCTCAGCTCCAGCTGAGCAAACACTATGGTCCCAGGCACAGGGCGGCGCCGGGTCTGGGACAGCCACAGGTGGGCAGAAGACTTGACCATGGGACATCGAGGCCCCACGATCTGGGGGCAGAACCCGGGTGGGGCTGCAGTGCCATTGTGGGCACTCGCCTTAGGGGCACATTAGAAGCTGCCGAGCCCTGAGACGGGGGCCTCCACTTCAGCCCCGCCCCCGACCAAGGCGGCCAGCACACCCCGGGCAAAGACAAGAGTCACATCCATGTCAAGTCCCTCCACGGGCACTGGACACACAGTCTCCGCAGGGACGCTCCCACATAAAAACTCCACCTCAAGACCTCAGCAGGTAACTGGTTCGCCAAAATTCATAGAGGCAGAGAAAGTTAAACGAAATGAAAAGGCAGAGGATCTGCTCTCAATCGAAAGAGTGAGAGAAAAACCATAAAAAAAAATAATGAAACAGAAATAAACAGGTTACCAGGTAAAGAATTCAAAGCATTGGAAAAAATAATGCTAACTGAATTAGGGAAAAGAATGAATGTACAAAGTGAAAATTTTGGCAAGGAACTAGAAAATACAAAACAGACCCAATCAGAAATAAAGGATTCAATACTGGAATAAAAAAACACACTGGAAGGAATGAATAGAAGACTAAGTGTTACAGAAGAATGCCTAAGTGATCTGGAAGAGAGAATAATGCAAATCATCCAACCACAACAGCAGAAAGAAAATCACATTTTAAAAAATAAAAACAGGGCTTCCCTGGTGGTGCAGTGGTTGGGAGTCCGCCTGCCGATGCAGGGGACACGGGTTCGTGCCCCGGTCCGGGAGGATCCCACATGCTGCGGAGTGGCTGGGCCCGTGAGCCATGGCCGCTGAGCCTGCGCGTCCGGAGCCTGTGCTCCGCAACGGGAGAGGACGCAACAGTGAGAGGCCCGCGTACAGCAAAAAAAAATAAAAATAAAAACATTTTAAGAGATCTCTGGGAAAACAATAAGAATACCAACATTTGCATTATAGGGGACCCATAAAGAGACGAGAGAGGATTGAAAATGTACTTGAGGAAATTCGTATTTTATCACTTTCAATCGTCACAAAACCCTTACGGTGCGCTATTATTATTTTCATTTTGTAGATGTAGACTGGGGACATAAAGGAAAAGAATTTAGTTCAAAGTAATGTCTTCAACAATGATTCAATTTTAGCAAAATATCTTATACTAGAAAACTATATTTCTTGTCATATAAATTTCCTGTGGACTATTAGGAAATTATTTTATCGATGGAAATAACAAGGTCCAAGGAAGTTAAGTACCTGCCCCAGGTTACATACTCAGTAAATGCGAAGTTACCAGTATTGTACAGATTTATAGTTCTGAAACACACACACCCTGCCGGACCTGGATTAAAGGGGAGAAACCTGTAGATAATAGGGCATCACTGATGTGATGGTTCCCTGGATCTTTGTGGATTCTATTTCCCACCCTTCAGACCCATGGGTCTTATCAAGGCCTCCAAATCACTAACCACTTTGGCTCATCCAGTCCCGTTAGTATAATGGCATCACTATCATGGACCATGTGATGTGCTGTGGTGCATCTAGAGGGCACAGATCTCCCTGGACCACATTGTGACACAGTGTGCCCTGGGGCAGAACTCTATATGTCTCTAAATGTCTTGTCTATTCCAAGTAAAGGTGAAGCATTTTTTCTTTAATTGAAGTACAGTTGATTTACAGTGTTGTGTTAGTTTCAGCTGTACAGCACAGTGATTCAGGTATAGTTCCCTGTGCTATACAGTGGGTCCTTGCTGTTTACCTATTTTAGATATAATAGTGTGTATCTGTTAATCCCCCAATCCTAATTTATCCCTTGCCCCCTTTCCTCCTTTGGTAACCATCAGTTTGTTTTCTATGTCTGTGAGTCTACGTTTGTTTTGTAAATAAGTTCATTTGTATCATTCTTCTAGATTCCACAAATAAGTGATATTATATGGTATTTGTCTTTCTTCGTCTGACTTGCTTCACTCTGTATGACAATCTCTAGGTCCATCTACATTGCTGCAAACGGCACTATTTCATTCTTTTTTATGGCTGAGTAATATTCCATCGTATATATACACCACGTCTTCTTTATCCATTCATCTGTTGATGAACACTTAGGTTGCTTCCATGTCTTGGCTATTGTAAGTACTGCTGTGAACGTAGGGGTGCATGTATCATTTTGAATTAGAGTTTTCTCCAGATATATGCCCAGTAGTGTGATTGCTGGATCACATGGTAATTCTATTTTTAGTTTCTTGAGGAACCTCCATACTGTTCTCCATAGCGGCTGTATCAATTTAGATTCCCACCAACAGTGTAGGAGGGTTCCCTTTTCTCCACACCCTCTCCAGCATTTACTGTTTGTAGACTTTTTGATGATTGTCATTCTCACCAGAGTGAGGTGATATATCATTGTAGTCTTGATTTGCATATGAACTGTGTATGATGCTCTTTGCTAGTAAGAATGGAAAATAACAAACTCATCAAATCAGTGGCCATACACCATGCACCTGTTATTCTACTCTAGCAAAGACAATCACATCTGGCTCAGGAGCTGCAACTTGGATGACGCCTTGGTAGACTTTCCAGTAGTCTGCTGCATCCTCCAGCCAGGCCGCAGACGAGCCAGCCCTGAAATCCTGCGTTAGCATCTGCTCCTTTGAACACTCCTGGCACCAGCGACTGCGATTTGGCTTCCCTACGAAGCATACTCTGAGATGAAGATGAGTTTGCCAGACGTTTGTTAAAGACTGCTCCTGGGAGTGCACGAGTGTAGAAGAGACAGAAAGGAAACGGGATTGGACAGAAGGAGAAGCTGAGCTGCGATGACGTCCCAGTGAAAGACTCCCCGGATTCCACGGAGAGATCTGGAGCAGGGATGGCCTTTCAGAGCTGCCCTGAGTTGGGAAAGAGGGGCCTGGGCCGATCGGTCCCTGGGTACAGGAGAACCCCAGAAGTAGCTGTGACCTTGAGCGGGCCAGTCTCCTTCAGCCGAGGCCATCACCATAAATGGCTGTCAGTCTGGGAGCATCTCCCAGCAGCTTTCTCAGCGTCTTCATCATTCTCAGCTGCCGACAGAAGGAGCCCTTCATTTGTTAAGGGAAATACGGGCTGCTCATCAGAGCGCCCACCCCTGTCAGGTGACGGTCTGTGGGGCCGCTTCTGGGCTTTCGACTTCTCTGTCTGCACAAATATCACATTGTTCTAATTACTGCAGCTTTATAATAGGTCTTGCTATTTGGAAGTGTCTAGCGTTGTACTCCCAAGGCTCATAAATTATCCCTCCATTTCTCTAGTCTTTCATCTTAAGAAGGATTTTAGTTTCTAGTGCAGAGGCTTTGAACCTCTTTTGATAGATTTATTCCTAGATACTTGATGTTTCTTGATGTGATTGCAATGGTATAATTTTTTCCATTTCATTTTTGTCATTTGTTGATGGAATGCAAACGATTTTTGTAGATTGAACACATATGCAGTAACTTTGCTAAATTCACTTATTAATTTTAAATGTTTGTAAACTCTTTATATTTTCTAAGCATACAATGGCTATGTCTGAATAATGATCGTTTTATTTCTTCTTTTCCATTGTTATGTCTTTTTCCTTGCCTTATTTTACTGCCTAAATCTCCAATACAGTGTTGAATGACATGTTGATAGTAAACACCCTTGTCTCCTTCCGAATTTCAAGGACAATCTTTTCAGTACTTCACCATTTTGTAAGATGTTTTCACTAGGTTTTCTATAGATGTTCTTATAGATTACTTATAGATTAAGATATTTCCCTTCTATTTCTAGTATTCTCAGAGTTTTTAATCATGAGTAAGTGTTGAATAGTGTCAAATGGTTTTTCTCAACCTAGCAAAATAATGTGATTTTTCTCCCCTCCACCTTTTTTTCTTAGTGTGGTAAATTACACTGATGGCTTTTCAGTGTTAAACTAACTTTGCCTATGGAAGGATGATATCAGCATATATATAGACACATACATATACATATACTGAATTGGAATTGCTAACGTTTTATTAAGGATGTTTGCATCTATGTTCACTCTTGGTCTGTGATACTACTTTCTTGTCATTTCCTTGTCAGGGTTTGGAATCAATGATTGGATGCTATTATAAAAAACAAACAAATAAACAAACAAAAAAACACCCAAGGAATTATTCCCTTTTTTCCACGTCCTGGAAGAATTTACGTCTGGCTGGTATTTCTTATTTACATTTCTTCTTTAAAAGTTTGGAAAGATACACCAGTGAATCCTTCTGGGTCTGGGATTTTTACTATGAGGTTTTTAAATGACATATTCAGCTTTAACTTCTAGGCTATTAGGAAGTGAAACTTAAGCCCTGTTTATTGAGTGTATCTTACCTACCAGGCTATGTATCGAATGTATGTACTATACCATTGTGATAGAGGTTGATGATTCAACGGTAATCCTATGAGCCTAAGACGGAGCTTGTGTTGAAAATACAAAGGTGAGATGCATGGGCCTTCTCTTCTGGAACATACTCTAGAGGAGAGACCGGCTTTTGCCAAGTATACAGCAATAAACATAAAATTTCAATTTTAATGAATTTAAATAGAGGGTCTGGATGCCATGAGAGTTCATAACAAGAATATTTGATCCCTAAGCATATTAGAAACAACTTTCATAAAGAAATACTGTGTGAGCATAAGTAAATGTTTTCAACTTATCTGTATTTATACCTGTTCATTATTCCTTTCCTCTTTAAAAACATTCTGTTGACAAGCTGCTCCCCCACAGAGCTACTTCTCCAAGACGGGCTGTAGATGTGGGCACGTCCCTCAGGAGTATCCACGCTGGGAGGAGACCCCAGCCCTCCTCTGTGGTCCTCTCCCACCCCCCTTAGGGGGGAAGCTCGGTTTCTCATCCTTCTCCTGCTGCCATTGCTTCTCCCCACCACAAGGTGTCTCTGTTGACAACTCATACTCCACAGTCACCTAGGTGATGAGTCCCCGCATCCCCAGAGGATTCTACTCTGAGAATTCCTTGGCACAAGCATCTCCCCTGCTTGGATGTGCATCCTCCAGCTACTTGTGCTCACATCTCTAAGCCATCCTTGGCCATCCTCTAGGCTCAGGGAGCACAGTGTCCACATTTTTTCCGAAACTGTCTTTGCGTTTCTGAACCTGCCCCTTTGTAACTCTCAGAACCCAAAGGGCCCCATATGCCCCTTCTCACCAGTTCAGCCACCTACCTTTGTAAGGATGGTTAGATCAAACGTCCTGGGTCTAAGACCAGGCAAAACACAAGAGAAGCCTATGGAGCCCCTTTTTTAGACCAAGGAAGCTACTCTGTTTGTTCAGAAAAGGAGAGGGATCTATTTCCAGATCTTAAGGGAGAGTTCTCCTCCTAGGGATTATTGAGGTAACTTTCTAACGCCTCTCTCACTAGATCAAAGAAGTGGAAAACCAAACACACACACACGTTTAACTTGGGGGTATATATACAGTTAAATGCTCTTTAATTAAACACCTTTCTTTTGTTCTAGGAAACATTGGTGTGGAGAAAAAAAACAATAATTAGTTACAATCTGGTGAAAATACCTCATGTATCTAATTATAACAATCAGGCTGCCCCGTGGGCTTCTCTCCTCTATTATAAGCAACACAATTCTTCAAAACTTTGCTCAGGTTACTATTTTCTGTTCCTTTCTTCATTTTCCTCATTCCTTTCCCATCTTTTCCAGTTTGTCCACATCTCTTACAAAGCATAGTGACACGAAGTAGCCACAGAATCCTAGTAAAGAGTTCATGAATGCATAATATAGCAGGAATATTGCTTCCAAATGCCCCATGAATTATTCCTTTTAATAAATTCCAGAATCCTCACAGCTTGGGTTCAGCACCCAGACTCCAGGTTTTTCTTTTATATTTTTGTCTAGTCAAGTCCTTTCCATTTGTTTTTCTACAAAATTTTATCCCGCTTTAGAAACCAACAGTTTTATTCATGTCACTTTGATTCTCATTTTCACATTTCAGAAAAATGGCAAGTTTTCCAAACGCAAAGTTATTTCACATCGCAGCCCTTTTTTATATACGAGATTGATTATTCAATAGTTTCAATATACTGACCTTTAAAATAATTACTTTGTACTCTCCCCCGGCCAACAGCTTAACATCTATTTTTAAAAAGCACAGTTTAGACAATAACTCACAATGTCCTTCTGATTCTGGCAAATTTAATTGAGTTTTCTCCAATTTTAGCAATAATGCAACAATTTTCTGCCAAACAGAGATCCATTTCTATTCAATAAAGTGCTGTTAGTAAAGAAAATATTTTATCTTACTTTTGTATGCTAATGTATCTGGAAGCAAATAGGTAGACAGGATAATTTCTCCATATTCTTTGCAGCACCATTATTTTAAGCAAGGTCATATGTATACATTCTATAGCATATCATTCCACTGTTCGGCAAATAACAAAATTCATTGTATTGTTCTTCTATGATTCATTGAATCAAATAACCCCCAACCCATGAATCTTGAAATGACATTAGAAATCATCAAATAAAACCCAAAATTAAGACTCTGAGGTTCATCCTGTCTCTGGCAGTGATATCTTCATCATCACCCAAACTGCTGGTAACTCTACTAAGTGTTTTGCATACATTATTTCATTTAAACTTCGTGACAGTCTTAGGGTTATTATTCTCACTTTACAGATTGGGAAGCTGAGGCCATGCTTGTCTTTGTGATTTTAGAGGCAATGCCTTTAACCTCTACAGAGCCATTCTCTGTACTGTTTTCAGAGTGATCTATTTAAATAAACAATTTCTGATTGTGACAACTTCCAAGCTCTTCATTTTTCTAGTGACTGCCCCTTGCTTACAGAACCAAATCTAAATTTCCTAACATAGTATGCAAATATTGATAGATACGTTCCTGCCCATTTCTCCTGTCCCTTATGTTTCTTCACCTAGCACTTTGAAACCTCCCTACCCTACCATCCTGGATTCCTTGTAGTTTCCAGTATGCTGGCTTGTGTATCTGTGTCTTATGTTTCTTGTTCTACCTTGAATTTCCTTTTTCCTTCAACTTGTGACCTAGACTTTTTCTTCATAATAAACTCCAGTGTTATCCGCAACAGAAAAACTTTGCTGACCCTTGAAGTCACTGACCCATTTGCTTGATGGGTCAAGCAAATTTGCTTGACTTTGCTTGAAGTCACCTTGCCCATTTGCTTCTATATCATTCTATGCACACATTTACTGGAATGTTTTACCTTGTGTATCTATCCCCACTCTTACCAGACTGTAAGCTCTCTGAGAAAAGAATTTAGTTTAAAAGTGTTTAGTTCTGTGATCTTGGTGTATGGAACACAATAGACCCACACAGTAAATGTTCATTAAATGAAAAAAAAAAAAAAACAAACTACGAGGTTCAGGCAACTTAAGAGATGTATCTAAAATCTATTAGTGATCAAAACTGGATTAGAAACCAGTTTTTCTGATGCAAAATCTAAGGTTCTTTCCTCTACATAACACCATCTTCTGAGTTTGCCATTTCAATAACATTTAAGGAAAGGTAGAGTTAAATGGGAGTAATATATAGAAAATTTCACTCTATGAGCTTAAATACCAAAGAATTGTAGCTATATAACAGAAAAATCCTATTATTAGTATTGATTAATTTGTTGTAAATATACTTTGTAATTACAGCTAAATGAACATTGATAAGTGTTTTCAAATAATGTAATAAGTTAACATTGTCAATATTTGCCTGATCATTGTGCTGGGTTTTTTTACATTTATTTATTTTTATTTTTATCATTATTATATTTTACTGAAGTCTAGTTGATTTACAATGTTTTGGGTGTACAGCAAAGTGATTCAGTTATACATGTATATATCTCTTCTTTTTCAGATTCTTTTCCATTATAGCTTATTACAAGATATTGAATATAGTTCCCTGTGCTATACAGTAGGACCTTGTTGGTTATCTATTTTATATATAGTAGTGTGTATATGTTAATCTAAAATTCCTAAATTATCCCTCCCCCACCTCTTTTCCCCTTTGGTAATCGTAAGTTTCATTTCTATGTCTGTGAGTCTGTTTCTGTTTTGTAAATCAGTTCATTTGTATCTTGTTTTTAGATTCCACATATAAGTGATATCACATCATATTTGTCTTTGTCTGACTTACTTCACTTAGTACGATAATCTCTAGGTCCATCCATGTTGCTGCAAATGGCATTATTTCATTCTTTTTTATGGCTGAGTGATATTCCATCGTATGTATGTACCACGTCTTCTTTACCCATTCCTCTGGCTGTGCTGGTTTTCAATCCATTGCATCTCAGTTCTGGATCTGTCCTTCTACAATGCACCCTGGAAAGCTGGGACTGGAAGCCTGCAGATGACACCTCACAGGCTTCCTTACCAGCATCCTTCAGGAACGAGAGAAAGATCAGGAGATCGGCAGAGGGGCAGAGGGCCTTCGTTGGTACTGTTTGCCGGCTGTGCCGGTCGGTCACAACCACCCCAGCAGTGGCCGCCAGTTCCAGCCTTCAGCCTTTTCCACCTGTTTGTTCCTGCTCAGAGGTGTCAGCCGCAGCCCAGCCGTGCCCTGCACCCAGGGCTGTGCTCCCATGTTCTAAGTACACTAATCTCCCTCTTTACTCCCCAGACAGACTGCTACCTAACTCCTACTCTGACTCCCTGGGGTTTCAGCGTTTCTCTTTGCCCCTAAACCCTCCAACACCTGGGTAGCAAATTTCCTATATTAAATCCTCCCTGTCGAAAAGCTTCTGACCCCTAACAGATAAGGTTACTCCCATCACAAGGAATAATTGACATTTGTTTCTCTTTATTTTTCCAAATTTTGCGCTATTAAATTCAGAATTCTCTACCATTGGGGAGAGCAAAAAAGGGAGAGAGAGAGAAAATCGGAAGATTTAATGTCTAAGTGTCTTCCTTCCTTGAGACAAAGCTCTGCGAGCAACTAATCATGAGAAATGACATATCTTATGCCAGAGTCAGATTCTAAAGTCAGTGTGCAAAATAGAAATAGGGTTCAATCAAATTACCATTGAATATCCCTTAATAATTCATTAGTATTGCACATATAGTTTTGTGTAAAGTACTGTATTTAAAATATCTATTCAAAAAGTGTATAAAAAGTGCAGTATATTTTTAATGGTACCCATGTAAAATATAATTAAATTTTTTTAAACTTTATCGTTGAAATTTTATAGTTTGAATTTAAATATAATGCAACTAAATCAAGTATTTGTAGAACTATGAAAGGATGTAGAAATCAAGATGTTATTACTTTCCTTAGGATGTAGTTTTGGAATCCAAGAGGCTTAACATTGGTTAGCCAAGTTTTAGTTGTCTACAAATATAAGACACTTTAAAAATGCTTATATACGTAACTACTTGTGCCAATTGGAAATGATTTAATGTACTTCCTAAAGAACATCTACTTTATAAGAAATCCTGGGAGGATTTAATAACTAGAGTGAATAAAATAAATGCTTATAATTTTAAGTAATTATTTCTAATAAGTAATTACAAACAGTATATGGTATTACTCTGGAAAAATGTAAAAACTTCTAGTTTCAAAGCTACTGTTATTAATTTTTTGCAAAAGTAGACTCTCATCATATTAACACATTATATCATACAGATACAGAAAAAGATTTGGATTTTTTAAATGGAAGTTTTCACAGAGAGGAATTTTCTATATACTCTTTTTTAAATTAATTAATTAATTTACATTTATTTTTGGGTGCCTCGGGCCCTCGTTACTGCAGGTTGGCTTTCTCTAGTTGCGGTGAGCAGGGGCTACTTTTTGTTGCAGGGCACGGGCTTCTCATTGCGGTGGCTTCTCTTGTTGCGGAGTACGGGCTTGCGGAGCACGGGCTCTTGGCGCATGGGCTTCAGTAGTTGTGGCACACGGGCTCAGTAGTTGTGACTCGTGGGCTCAGTAGTTGTGGTTCACGGGCTCTAGAGCACAGGCTCAGTAATTGTGTCTCACGGGCTCAGTTGCTGCGCGGCATGTAGGATCGATCTTCCAGGACCAGGGCTCAAACCCATGTCCCCTGCATTAGCAGGTGGATTCTTTTTTTTTTTTTTTTTTGCAGTACGCGGGCCTCTCACTGTCGTGGCCTCTCCCTTTGCTGAGCACAGGCTCCGGATGCGCAGGCTCAGCGGCCATGGCTCACGGGCCCAGCCGCTCCGCGGCATGTGGGATCTTCCCGGACCGGGGCACGAACCCACGTCCCCTGCATCGGCAGGTGGACTCTCAACCACTGCGCCACCAGGGAAGCCCTATAATTAGTCTTTTTTTATGCAGTTAATTTTATCCAGGTAAATTCTTATGATTCATGCAAATGTAATTTTATTAACAATTTTGTTTTATAGATAAGTTTCTTTCTCTTAGAATTTATATCACTATCAGCTCCACTTTCCATATGTTTATTCAGTTATATTATTCTTGATGTATTTAATTATGCATTTTCTGAGATGGATATTTGAAAGAATTATCAGCAGTTAACTCTGCTGATTCCAAAAATTCTAAAAATTACTTTTTCACAAATATCCAAAATAGAAAGTAAAATGGAGCGGTTATCTGAATTATTTTTACCGGTACATGAAAAGTCTTTGTCGCTTTATGTCCCTTGCTTGGCATAACTTTTGAACTGAAACTCCATCTGCTTAATTAGTAAGCTGGACCCTTAAAATTCACTGAGATTCAGACTTTACGTATAGCGTTCTTGTTTGAATTAAGTCGCTGTAGCACAACTAAACAGAAATAGACTCACAGACCTAGAAAACAAACATATGGTTATCAGTGGGGGAAAGGGGGTGGGCAGGGATAAATTAGGAGTTTGGGATTCATAGATACACACCACTGTATATAACATAGATAAACAACAAGGACCTACTGTATAGTACAATGAACTATATTCAGTATCTTGTAATAAACCATAATGGAAAATAATCCGAAAAAGAATATATATTATATATGTGCATATATACATATAAACTGTACACCTGAAACTACATTGTAAATCAACTATACTTCAATACAAATATAAATAAATAAATAAATAAATATAGTCTCCCAATATTATAGTCCTTTATCCATGTCTACACTGGATAAAGTTTGAGCCTCCGCCCTCCCCTCCACTCTGTGTGGCTTGTTCCCCGTACAGGGCATCCCAGGGGACCAGGCAGCCCAGAAGTTCCTCTCAGCAGTCTGGCCACGTCTGCATCCACAGGGAGCGTGCTGGGCTCTGGCTCTGTCCTTCTGTCCCATTGATCCTCAGCCACATTCCTTAAAACTGAAGCCACCTGTCACAGCTGGAGGTTAATCATGTGATAAAAGAATGCATACAGTAGAATGTCAAGGAAAACTGCCCCAGGACTCTGCAATAACAAAAAACCCTGCCGTTTGGAAATGATATAATTTGAGATAAAGTGATAAACTCCTAATGGTGAAATTTTAGTGAGTCCAGTGAGAACCAATGCAGAGAGTGGGTTCTTATGATAAATACGCATCCTTTGTAATATCCTGCCTTTCAGCATTGAAAAGTAGTATCGAATATAGAAAAGGGGAAAGATCTCTGCGCGAGTGAGGGAGTGAGAGAAAAGATCTCTGTGAGGGTCTGTGAGCCTAGAAGTTGGAGATTTTCTTTTCCACTTTGAACAGTGTTTTTGATCATTCAGATACACAAATGGTGATCTTTGAACCAAAGAAGCTGAGCCAGAGAAAAACACATTTAATCTCACTTCAAAGAAAGACGTGGACCATCGTCTTCATCATAAATTAACGCGATTATTTGTTGTTTGGCCACCGCAAAGTATATTGTATTTTTCACCAGTAGAGGATGGAATTTTGGCCTGATTTTACAGAACTTGAGCCAGATTAGCTTATTTTATTTGGATCCTTGGTTTATCTCAAGAGATGGAATTCAGGGCCAGCCCAATTGTGAAACTTTCAAATTGTCTTCAGAGCCCGAGCTAATCCCTATACATCTTTACAAGGACTGCTTATCTTAGAATCTTGGCATTTCATAAAGAAATGAATATTCATCTTCAAGAACAAATATTTGGGACGTAATTATATTAAAAGTATCTACCTAAGAAGACTCACAGGAATAATTCTGACGTGTTAATAATTCTCACTGTCATTAAACAATTCACCAGTAATGTAAAAAGTGATGAGATATACAATATATGCGAAGCAAGATTTTCTGAGTTTCAAAGGAGGCCACGGTGAGTGGCTTGGCGACTTTGAGAACTGAATTTTTTTTTACGATTTTAAATGAATATTAAATATCTTCAGGTAGCTATCTGTAATGATGGATATAGATTAATTATTATCCTTGTCTTTAAAATTGGGTTGAGGGCTTCCCTGGTGGCGCAGTGGTTGAGAGTCCGCCTGGAGATGCAGGCGACGCGGGTTCGTGCCCCGGTCCGGGAAGATCCCGCATGCCGCGGAGCGGCTGGGCCCGTGAGCCATGGCTGCTGAGCCTGCGCGTCCGGAGCCTGTGCTCCGCAACGGGAGAGGCCACAGCAGTGCGAGGCCCGCATACCGCAAAAAAAAAAAAAAAAATTTGGGTTGACCCCATTACATTCTGCAGTTACAAGTATAGTTCATTCAACTCCCAGAGAGCTGCCTGTGTTAGGTGCTGTCTCCCTCATGTTGACCAAAGTATTTTCATGATTCAAAAAAAGTGTCACATCTTGATGAGCTGCCCTTTGCCTGTGATTTCCTTTTTTTCTGAAGGTCCCAATAAAATAAGCATAATTTCAGAAAGACGTGAGTGTTGGAAAAATTAGAGCAAATGATTAGCTTGTTTAATTGAAGAAGACATCTTGGAATGCTGTAAACACATCATAATTGTCCTTATTATTAAAAGAAATGTACAGCGGCTTAATGGTTCTTCTGGCATTGCATGATAAGAAAGGCTCAGATGGAGTTCTGACCTCTACATCTCAAAAATCAGGCATATTTTAATCTGCTCTCTCTGCAAGGAAGTTCATATTTAAAGGCAGACTCCAAAATGACCTCTTGGGGGCACTGATGTGTCCTCATATGAAACCCCAGGTATCTTGTGAAAAAGTGCAAATTATGATCCAGTAGGTCCGGGGTGGAGCCCAGGAATCCACTTTCCTAATAAACTCCCATGGGAGGCTGACCCGGCTGGTCCATGAATGCCCCTTGAATAGAAGATTCTAGAACAGTCATCCCAATAGAACTTTCTGCAGAGAAGAAAAGGGTCTCTATCTCCATGCTTTCCAACATGATAGACAGTAGGCGTAGTTAGCAAATAAGCTTTTGAAATATGGCAAGTGGGAGTGAAAGTTTAATTTTAGTACATTTAAGTTAACTCAAGTATTAACTGTCAGGTATGTCTAGTGACTCTTGTTGCAGCTTCCCTAGACCGCCTACAAGCGAATACAGTACCCCTAGCCATTGAACTCAGTGTCTGAAACAGAGAAGTTAATTCCACAAACACCTGTGATGTCTCAGTATAATCAACTCTTCCCAACAAGAGGTGCATCTTCTAAACTAGAGAAACAAATTGACCTTTTGAGGTAAACTTTCAGAATGAAGTACATTTGCTGGGAGTCACTGTGGTGATCCAAAGGAAAAAGTCTACGAAGGTTTATCTTGATTCACATAATAAAGAGATCACTAAAGTGGAATGAGAAAAAAAAAAAAAGCAGTATAGAACAGCAAGAAAAAGGTTGAAAAGACTGGGAGTATTGGAGGGGCAGCTGTCACTCCTGAGGGTCTCTGGAGAGATGGAAAGATGAAGAAGATTTGAATAAACTTGGGAAATTTCCCTAGGTCTCAGGTATTTCTCAGGGAAACTCCTTATTCTTCTGCATGTTTTTTATAATTAGATATTATTTTCTTTGCATGTGTTAACTCCCACTCATGCGTCGAAGGAAAAGCCAAGAAAGGCAGATAGCTCTGGTATGAGCATGTTACCTGTGTCCTCCCTAATTCTCCCTCATTCATATCCCTTGACTCTGGAATTGACTATTTGGATATTTGCAATCTGTGAAAATTTTGGTTTAAATAATTATCACTTAAAAGGATAAGAATGTAGAAAACAAACTGATGGTTACCAGGAGGGAAAGGGAGAGGGATAAATTGGGAGACTGGGATTGACATATACACTCTACTATATATAAAATAGAGAACCAACGAGGACCTACAGTATAGCACAGGGAACTCTACCCAATACTCTGTAATGACCTATATGGGAAAAGAATCTAAAAAAGAGTGGATACGTGTATGTATATAACTGATTCACTTTGCTGTACCCCTGAAACTAACACAACATTGTAAATCAACTGTGCGCCAATAAAATTTTTTTGAAAAATAAAGTAAAAGGATCAGAGTTTTATTATACCGAGTTATAAAATAAACTACCTTAAGATAGTTCTATTCTTATGAAACCTGCCTTCTTAACACTTCCTAGAACTTCAAATAGCCAGGTCTCCTGGCCTCCCTCCTTTAATTTCTTTCACAGCAGTGGATACAGAATCAGCTGGGAAGAGCACGGCTGGGCTACTGACTGCATCCCACTTCACCACACGCGTCAGCTTTTCACTCTGTCTTTTTGACCTAGACATCTCTATATAACTTTTCTGTCCTGATAATCTATTCCAAATTTCCTGCCTACCTGTGAGAGATTTCTGCAACATATTTTACAGACTTTTCCATTCATTTGTTAAGCCCACAAAATCCCTGCTTAAAATATGACATTGGTGAAAGCTATGAAGAAAACAGCTATTGTTCAGACTGGAAATGTCTGTGGCCAAGAATAGCAGTGATTCCTCTGGTGCCATTTCTATCATCAGTATTCTTATTCCTGGCAGTTCGACATCAGCATGCAGGGAATTTATTGAACAAAGAAAAGTTGAATTAATGAGCCAACAAAAATGATCAACATCAAAGACCTGATGCAGATGGAAAAACTGAGCCAAAGAATGAGTGTGTTCAAAGATGTTAACGCATTGCGTGACTCTTCTAGAGGATGTCACCTATCAACCTTTCGAATAAACAAAACACTCGTTAACAGTTGGCACTGCAACCGCCTCTTCCGAGGGCAGATTTGGATGGGATCCCAGTGACTATATCACCCAGGGAGAATGGAGGATTTTCCCTAATCTCTAACACTTTAAACCCAAAGCCATTCCGTAGAATCTTCAGAGCCTTCCAATACCTATTTAACTAATTCATTTATACCAGTTGTTGAGATTCTGCCTGTAACATACGCAACAGTTCCTACCAGCCCTAGCCAAAAGGAAAAGGTTGAAAATGTATATTGTAAGTGTCCCTTAGCCTACCTGCTTAGACTGTAACTCTGATACTGACTGTGCTCTATAATGAGGTAAGGAGTCAAAGACATGGGTACTTCTCAAGGTTCTAGCAATAAGATGAAGTAGGACTCACCACCAGGGCCCTGGGGATCCTGGGCCAAAACTGTACAGCAAAAGACAGACCTGTTAGAAAGTTATGAGTTTATGATACAATAGAATGCAATACAGTAGAATGCAATATGATATACGATATGATATGATATGATACTAGTTGAGTTGAGACACTCCAAAATGTGGTTCTGGGTGAAAATTCATATCCTGTTGAAATTTTACAGCTGGACTAGTTGTCATGGTCAAATTAAGCAGAGCATTGAAACACTTTGGGGTAATGGCCTGAGATGGTCTGATTAGTACTTGCCCCAATTCTGGGCCTCGTGGTGGAATAATAGTGACATAATGGGGCTACAGAAGAAAGAAGCTTAAGGAATTTAAAGAGCATGGAGTTAAACGGGGAAAACAACTAGAATTTCAGAAGCGTCGTACTTTAATCCAAATCTTAGGGCTCCTCCTATTTGGAAGTATTTGAAACAATTTGTATTTGCCACGGTTTTCGTCTCTGTTGGATGTGGAAAATGCTGTCACCCTAAACTTAGCAAATGAAATCATGCCTTAAAAAATGTGAGAATTACTATCTGAAATTTTGAAGGTGCGACATAGGATGCAAAGCATTTGCCGGTGTTTTTAATGGCTTTGTTTTCGTTTTAAGAGTTAAGTTTTCCTTGAGAAGGAATTTACACATTACCCTCAGACTTTCACTAGTGTGCCTTCTAATCACCCAGAGAGTGAATATAAAAACGGGCATGACCCTGGGCTCCGCTCTCTGCAGCTTCTGACCCAGCATGTGTGAGTCGGACCCCCTGGTGGTTCAGGTGTAAACACTGCACTTGACCAGCCCCGCTGCAGAAATCGTGTCACTCATTTTCCATGCAGCTGCCAGTGTCCCTGATGTCAGGAGTTACTCTGTAATGAGTGGATGTGTGAATCACGCTGGCTGTTTAATGAATCTGGTTTAAGGTTTGATAAGTGTATGAAACCTTAGGAGAAAAACTGTTGCATATTGGCCTCCCCATTGAAATCATTCTTTTATCCCAGTTACCAAATTCTGATGCCCAGTACAGGGGAACAAATGAGGTAAGTTTGATGAATGGTGAAATATTTTTCATTTATCATGTTTTTCTACTCCATACATTTTCTCTTATATCTTTTGGAAAATGCTAGAAAAAATTTATAAAGCTAATGTGTTTTAATAAACCAACATCTGTTAATAAGGTGTTTTCCCCTCATTGTCAAGTGTGTGTGTTTGAGAGAGAGAGAGAGAGAGAGAGGAGAAAAAGAAAAAGTATTCTCGGTTGCAGTAGGCAAATACACAGAGAATCATACCTGAGGGCAATGCAGCTGGGACAGTTTCCACATTCTACTGCGGAACCACGTCCCCAAACATTACCAAGCTCAGGTCCAGCTGCTTTCTGCTCGAAAACCAGTACCCAAGGGGCAAGTGTTGGTGGAAAGGAAAGTTGCTTTTAATCCGAAAGCCATCAATCTGGGGAGAAGGTGGACTCAGGATCCCCAAAATCCACCTCCAGAGATCTTGCTCGGCCATGAAGGTTTTAAAGGGAAAAAGGGAAGTCATTTCAGTGAATCATCGAGAAGGGGGGTGAGGTTGGTCGTCATCCCCCGCTGTGGGCAGGCTTGTCAACCGCTGGTGATCTTTCTTCAGATGCTGTCTTGTTCACACACTCTGTTTGCCAGGTTACTGAAGGGGAAGCTGGGGGAGAGATCTGGTCATCTGTTAATTACTTATTCTTTATTTCTACTTTGATCTACGGAAAGAACCAACAGGTTAGGCAAAGTATGGTGTGCTTGGGCCAGAGATGAGTAGAGCATGGGGGCGCCTGGTTTAAGATGAGCGACAATGTAGCCCTGCTAAAGTAGCAAGAAAAGGGGCTTCCTGCTGAGGGCGGTTTCCTGCAAAGAGCTGCTTACAAAAATAGAGGAAAACCAGCAGCAAATGCTGGAGGCCGTGAGTGCTTACCACACCACAGGTCTCTACAGGTCAGTAACAGTGGTCAGTCCACCACTGAAAGTCCTCTCATGAGGGATGTTATAATACCCTGATATTATAGTACAGAACTGCGAGACCCTGTGCCTGACGATGGTACCACAGATGTGGAAAAGCAGGATCACGCAGAGGGAGAAGAGCCTGTAATTATGAAACATCCTTGCCCTTTGTATGTGCTTAAACTTCTGGCTGGGTGGGACCATTCCATGCTACTTATTATTCAATGTTAGCTACCTGTATGGAGACTCCAGACGTTTTTCTGGAAATAAAAAACAATATATAAGTGACAATGAGACAAGGTCCTCGTCGGTGGTCAATCCCTCAATCTTGCCTTTAAGAGCAAATATGAATTTTATAAACCTCCTAAGAGGATGTAGCTAAAGAAGGTACAACATTTCCTCCATTTAATAATTCGGATATGATACGATAGTCTGAATTAGTTTATGTGGAATGTATGCTGCTTTCCTTTTAGAATCTTAGAAACCAAGGGACATTATGGTAGTTTCTTCTAAATCATTGAGTTTACTGCTCTACCAAGTTTGTATCAGATAGATACAAGGATGTAACTGCAACGAGCACTTAAAAATGCAAACGCCTGGGATGCGAGAAGACTGTGCCCTCAGGCCCTGTGGAAAAGAGCAGGGGATATTCCTGTGTGCTCTCACCCACCCCTGCTCCTCTTCCCCTCATACGTGCACAGACAATATCTCCTGCAGTCTTACGTAGCCCCCTTCCTTGTGCTTTCTGTCACCCTTTCTAGTCCTGGTGATAAAAATCAGTCCTCCTATTTTCATGATAATTATGAATGTGTTCATGATAAATGTGATTTACTTTTTTTTCCAATTAAAACATTTGAGGATTGTAAAGTTGTCAGCTGTACAATCAACTCTTTCAAGGCACATTTAAACATGACATATTTACTGTTCTTTAGACACTGATATTTTACAAAGTTAGATGTGGTTTGATAATTTGACAGCTTCCAGAGGAAAATATTTTAATTCATGATTTAAGTTACTGGCCAAAATGTCTTATTTTCCCTGACTTACGATGGGGCTAAGTCCTGATAAATCCACTGTAAGTTGAAAATATCGTAAGTCAAAAATGCATCGAATACAGCTAACCTACCACACATCATAGCTTAGCCTAGCCTAGCTTAAACAGACTCGGAACACTTACATTAGCCTACGGCTGGGCAAAATCATCTAAAAAACCTATTGTATCATAAAGTGTTGACTATCTCGTGTAACTGATTGGATACTGCACTGAAAGTGAAAAGCAGAATGGTTGTCTGCATACAGAGCGGTCGTAAGCATGTCAGTTCTTTACCCTGGTGATCACGTGGCTGCCCAGCCTCACAAGACAGTACTGAACCACAAATCACTTGCCCGGGAAAAGATCAACACTCCAAATTCCAAGTGTGCTCTCCACTGAATGCCTAGTGCTTTTGAGCTCTCCAAAAGTCAAATAATCATAAGTCAAATCATCGCAGTATGATGGTCCCTGACCATCACACTAGGAATTCTCTCTCTCTCTCTCTTCTTGTTAAGATAGGAATTTCAGTTAAGATTGTTCTTGGATTTTCAAAGTCTCCTTTCACTGAGTAGCTCAAAAGGAATGTTGAGGTCCCTTGGATTCTAACACATTTAAATATCTTAAATATTTTATAAACAGCTAATTTTCTTGCAAATTGGGAAGACTTTGATCTATGTATTATAAATTGAATTCAACTACAAAGTAAATACACGAGTAAAATAATAGAGAAATACTTAATTCTTCACACAGGTCCACGAAGAAAACAACTGGTAAAGCTAGTGTCGCGAAGCCAAGGAATTGTGTAATAAAATTCATGAGTATCAGTGGAAGGGATGCTGAACTCTGCGGTGGAAAGACACACTTTAAGCTTCTAGTCTTATAAACAGTATTTTAAAACTTTTTCCATTATTATAAATTTAAAACAAATTTTTTCTATTTTTTCCTATACATGCTCATTTCTAACAGATTTTTCTCTTCTGGATAGACTTCTGAGGACTACTTTGGATTTTCGTGTCTTCGGGCTTTTGTGTGAAACTACACTTAGAACGCAGCATCAAACTAAAATATGTAATTAATACAAAGGGAAGAAATTTCTAAAATGACTCAAGACTTTAGAAGGCTTAAGATCTTTCCCTTCATTCTACAGCTGCTTCTGTCATGGAGACAGAGACAGCATGGAAAAAGCAAGGCAGTTCACCCTTAGTACTGTTACAAACTTCATGACTCAAGTTTCTTTTGGTTTACAAGAATATCTAGACATAATGCTGGCAGTTCTGTTTTACATCCCCTGAGTTTTAAACTGATGCAAACTCAGAAGAATAAGCCAATACACTCACAGACCAAGTAAACTTGGGGGAAATTTTTCCTAAATTCTCAATAACATCAATTGTAATACTTTCCTCAAGAATTCTTAGGAGGGACTTCGCTGGTGGCGCAGTGGCTAAGAATTCGCCTGCCAGTGCAAGGGACACGGGTTCGAGCCCTGGTCTGGGAAGATCCCACATGCCGTGGAGCCACTAAGCCCGTGCGCCACAACTACTGAGCCCACGAGCCACAACTACTGAGCCCGTGTGTCACAACTACTGAAGCCCACGCACCTAGAACCTGTGCTCCGCAGCAAGAGAAGCCAGCGCAATGAGAAGCCCGCGCGCCGCAACGAAGAGTAGCCCCTGCTCGCCTAGAGAAAGCCCGCATGAAGCAACAAAGACCCAACAAACCAAAAAAAAAAAAAAAAAAGAATTCTTAGGAGGTCTTTTCTTCTTTGCTTCCGGCTGCACTAGAAAAAAATATTAGTTGTAGACCATCTTTACTTTAGGGCATTTTTCCTTAGTACTCATATGTTTGGGTCTTCTTACCCTTTGTCAGAAACAATATTGAATCTCGTCAATATATATCTTGGCCAAAAAATACATTTATTACTTTTTATATCAATATGAACATTAATGAAAGATAACCCCTGGAGTTTCCAAGCATTTTCTTCACTGTGTCTTAATTTAAAGTCTTTCTTTTACCCACACGCAAAAATTATTTATGTATTTACATTGTGTGTTAAATTGGTAAGCCTTTAAGTTTGACTTTTTATACAAGACATATGTGTCTCCTTCATTTATTGAAAACAGATTTATTAGCATCTAAAATCTAAGACCTTGGGAAAAATCATGAGTTTATTCAGCAGTTACTACTGAGCATTTACAACGGGCTAAATCTCAGACGTAGACACGAGTACAGGTGTCTGACACGATGAGGCACGGCTGCTGTTTGCATCAGTGTTCACGTATGAGTGAATTTCAGTGCAGGTGTTACGTTAGTTCATGTGGGTGAGTGGAAATGTGTATTGTAGTGAGGGCAGTATGGCAACTGCAAATGCAATTTCTGCTTCACTTTTCCCTCTGAGAAAATATAATACATTATACATCTGCGATGGTCACAACCCTGATGCTGTGTCCTGAGGGCTAATCAGCATTTGTGGCTCAAGGGGTTTCTCACTTTTATCTTAGACTCACTAGAAATGAGAAACCGTTTCATTTCTGAGTCCCCCAGCTTCCCTTAGACTCTCTGTGTCCCCTCGCAAACAGTACAGATCTTTTCTGAGCTTATTCTTTCTTGCATTAGCTTTACAGATATATCAAATCACAACCAATTTCAAACACCATATCCATTACATTCTCAGCCCCTCAGGTATTTGCATTCAAAAGTTCAGCCAGATAGTTCCTTATTACATAACACGGCTGCCATTTTTTCCAGACTCCTGGACGTTTCCTTACATTACCTCAGCCAGCCCCAAGCCAACGCCAGAGCTTTCTATTTCTTTGTTGTTACTGTAAAAAACGCTTCAATCTTAGATGTTAATATCTCCATTTGTCGTCTTTAAATATGTTATGCTCCATAACAAGAAGAAAAAAATCTCAAAATCTTAAGGGCACACACTGCAAATACATCTTATTCACAGTGCTCGCTTTGGCTGTGGGCTGCCGCTGTGCTTCAGGCTATGAACTGGGTTAGGTGTGCTTTACAAATCGATGAAAACTTGTAGTTTCTTTTAAAGGCTAGAGCTATCAAGATGTCACTTTTGCCACATTCCATTAGCAAAGCAAGTTATATGACCAAACCCAGAATTGATGGGGTGGGGAAGTACGGTTCTCTCAGTGGTAAGAGAGAAGAAGATTCAATATTTATTGACAAAAAATACAGTTTACCACAGTCGCTGTAACTTTATTGGCCTTACTATGATGTGAATCAATTAAAGGACAGGGCAATGCACAAGCGCTCATACTTTGTGACTAATGATAGATGCTAGAATATCATATGTGTTCGGTATTTACAGAATAGTTTTAATATACTAGCAATTAGTTTGAAATCAAACTGAAACATATTTACCCCGTGCTCTCTCTGTAAGTGGTTTTATTAAAATAGCGTACTAACTTTCCTACTGTACGTATCCTCAAGTCAATGAGCTCGCAGTAATGACATTTAGATCTGGTACAGCACAGCTGTCAGTAACTCATAACTAAAAATCCGTGAGAAATGACAGTAATTTCTTTATCCGTAGTGTCAAAACACATAAAAGTGAATTTATCACCCCTTTGGACAACTTTCAGTATCATTCAATCACCAGAGCTCTCACTGAAGGACATTTGGCAAATAAATTGGCTTTTAGTGCCATCATGATATGGTCAGTTTGCCTGTCAGCCAGGTTTACTCGGGTTTCCATTTGAAAGATATGAAAAATAATTTTTTTCTGTAACAAGACCAGGAATAAAGTAAAATTTCTTCCATTACCCACCCTCCTTCCTCTCCTCCAAACTTCAGTAGTATGGAGTTTGGAATTCTTTGGAATTATACGAATTGTTAGGCTCTATCCTTCAAACAATATTTACACACGAGGGTCAGAATTAGAGCAGTCATCCCAAAGCTTACTGCCAAAAGGGAAGTGTGAACCACAGAGAATGTGCGTCTCTGACCAGGAATTTCTCTTATCCACTCTCAGCACCTTTAAAAATCTCACTCAGCACCTGACAGTCACTTCAGAATGTTAACAGCTATCTGCAAAAAGCAACTGTATCAGTGCCCTGAGTTTCGTACCTGTGCCCTAAGCCGCAGCCATCCTGTGACCGTTTGGTTGTCCGTCTGTCACATCTCATAAATGCAGAGATAAAAGAGTCAGTACTTCGAAAGGAATTTTATACCAGCTGCTCTTGTCCATTTCCAACCTGCTTATTTTATAGCAAGCTCAACTTTATAAGGAAGGTGTGCGACTTTATAAGGAAGGTGTGCAACTTTATAAGGAAGGTGCAACAACACAGTCGCAACTATGCAACTACATTCAGGGCAAAGCTTGGCGCCATTAGTTCCAGAGCTGGGACTGGCTCCTCCAACCTTTGGGGATACTGGGTCGATTCATCCGTCATCACAGTGATCTGACCTGCTCTCAGACGTGAGCCAGAAAGTACTGGAGTCAGTAAAGGATAAACAAAGTAAATTGCACAGAATTTTAACTCTTAGAAGCATGTTTTTCAGCTGAAGTTCCCACTTGTTCATACATGAAAGTTGAGTCTAAGACCCAAGGTGACCTATGATTTCAATAAATTAAGCCTGGATTCCCAGATGTAAACCTCGGTTCTCTACTGTTTTCTTCCGCTTTTCACAGGTAATAAGGAGGACTTTGTCTGAAAACATAGGACAGAATTAAGTACCATGGAATAAAATCTAAGAAGAATCACTACACACTTACTAAAGTGACTAAAATCCAAAGCACTGACAGCACCAAATGTTGACAAGGATGTGGACTAGCAGGAATGCTCATCCGTTGCTGGTTGGGAGGCAAAATGGTGCCGTTAAACATACTCACAAAATCTGATCCCGCAATCTTCCTCCTCGGTGTTCACCCAAACTCACTGACAACTTCTGCTCACACAAAAACCTGCACATGAATTTTTAAAGCAGCTTTACTTATACGTTGCCAAAACATGGAAGCAACCAAGATGTCTTTTAACAGGAAAGTAGATAAACTGTGGTCCATCCATACAATGGAATAGTATTCAATCACAAAAAGAAATGAGTTATCAAGTCATGAAAAGACATGGAGGAAACTTAAATGCATATTGCTAAGTGAAAGAAGCCCGTCTGAAAAGGTTCCGTACATACTGAATGATTCCAGCTATATGACCTTCTAGAAAAGATAAGACTATGGAGGCAGTGAGGAGATCAGAGGTTGCCAGGGCTTCCGAAGAAAGGACCGAGGGAAGGATGAACAAGCCGAGCACAGAGAAATTTTTGGGTAGTGAAACTATTCTCTATGATACTGTAACAGTGGGTACATGTCTTTATACATGTACAACACAGCACAACGAGTGAACTCTAAACTATGGAGTTTAGTCATTAATAAGGTACCAGTATTGGCTCATCGATTATAGCAAACAATAAAACACATCTTCCCACTATAACATCTTGCACAATAATCCAAGACGTTAATAATAGGGGAAGGGAGAGGTATAAGAAAACCCTCTGTACTTTCTGTTCAGTTCTTCTGTAAACTTAAAACTGCTCAAAAATTCAAGTCTATCAATGTAAGAAAAAGATTTAAGAAGATAGAGCTGTGGGGAGAATGAATTGGGTTACAACATGTGGCATCATGACTTAAAATTAGTCCAACTGATTCCATGTTATACATGGCAATACATTTCATTACACATTACTTTTCATTTCATATTTCACAACAATCCCAGACATATTCAGCAAAAAAAGTTAAAGGAAGAGTGAATACTGACACAGTATTTGCCGAGTGTTTAAAAACTGTATATTTTTTAAATATAGTTTATTATTAAAGAACCATATATTTTAAAGAGTATTCTTTTTAAAAATCCTTTCCAAATTGAAGATATCTTTAAATAGTTACTCATACTGCTTCCTGCCATTACCTTAGTTAAAGGTACCTGTTACCTCTTGCTGAGAATACTCATTCACTTATTTTTTCAACATATATTGAGTATGTACTGTGTGCAGGGCATTGTCTCAGATGTTTCGGTAGAACAAGAGATACAGGCAAATAAAGCAAGACCTCTGAGCTCAAGGAGCACACGCAATCTAGTGAGACAAAGCGAGTTTAGTTTTGTAATAAACATGTCAAAATCTCTCAGCCTAACACAGCAAAGGTTAATTTCCGGTTTATCTCACAGCCTAGTGTGGACCAGTGTGTGTGCGGCCAGGTCGGGAGATGGGGGAGTCGAGGGGGGAGGGGCCCCACGCAGTGACTCAGAAACTCAGTTTCTTCTTACCTAGCGGCTCCATCAGCTTCAACGTGTGGCCTTAAAAATCGCCATAAACGGGGAAAAAGGAAGATAGGATGAGGAAGACCGTTCAAGGGTCCCACAGCCAAGCCTCCAAGTTCCGCACATCGCAGGGTTCCATGGAAACCATGGGGTTCCAGGGTGGAAAAGAGCATCTTTCTACTTGGCCGGGAAGAAATGGATTGCTATGGAATATAATGTCTTCTCCATCACACAGACATGTAAGAAAGTATTTCTAATACCATGTGGTAGGTGACAGAACAGAGCCGTGTGTAGGCAGTCCCGTTTAATTCAAAGGGGGAACTTTCCAAAGACATTAAATTAACACTCGCATAATTCGACTAATTTCCCCATAAAAATAAATGTCAGTTAGAGGAGGTGTGTTCTTGGATATTAGAACTACTCTCGAACTATATTGGCACCTTTTTTGCTTGACCGTCCCCTTTCATTTTCTCAACCTAGGTCCAATATTTTAAAGTCTCCCATTTCAAATGAATTAGCAAGATTTGTCCTGCAGTGTTTGACCTCGGCATTTCCTGTCATCTCTCGTGCATCCCAAAGTTTGGGGACATATTTTTCAGCAAATTCAGTGCAAATGACCTCCAGATGACACTGTGAAAGGGCATGAAAATATTCTACGTAATAATATCATATGATAAAATACACCTCCATATATAGACAGTCTGAGGCCCATACACGAATCACATAATACCGACTAAATATGGATAGAAGTTATATCCGTTTACCGGTCAAATTGGTGTCACCTCGCGGCAATACTGTTTACACAGTTTACAATTTCCTCTGCCTGATAGCTTTAAAAGTATGTGATCTTTACACTCGAAACTAACACAACATGGTAAACCAACTCTACTTCAGTTTAAAACAATGGAAAAAAAAGATGTGATCTTGATGAATATTTTTTAAATTTTTCAGATTCTCAGTATCTCAAAGTGTGACCATCTTAAGGTTTTAGCTGTTCAAAATCACAGAATAAACTTTGCATAAAATATGACCCAATTTATAAACTGTGTTTTCAGTAGCCTCCTTAGCAACAGGTTAATCTGGGATAGCTTTTCTACCCATAGAATTCCAATTCCTTCCCCACATCATCCACAGAGAATTTTCAACAAGGAGCACACATCTCATTGTGTTGTTCTCTTAAGTCAAAGCCTTCAGTGGTTCCTCACTCCACTGGCTCCACTACAAGACAAAGGCCGAACTCTAAAGCCTTTAATTACAGTTCCATACAACAAACGTTTAATGAAAATCTACGAGATGCCAAGTCTTTGGGAGAAACAAAACTTAAAAACTCGTAACCTTTGTAACACTCCTCCATCTGTATTTTCTGCCCCATCCACCCTTGGCTGTAACCCATCTAGCAGGTCCGCATTCCCTGACCACAGACTTTTTTTTTTTCCACATCTCTTGCCTTTGAACATGCCGTGTCAGCCAGAGTGGAGCGTGGTAAACAGATATTTCCAGCAGAAGAGATTTGACACAGGAAATTAAATGCTTACGAAATGATCGAAGGGCTGCTGCAGGAGGAGGGGCGTGGGCAGCTCCTGCACTGATTGTTTCAAGGACACACTGGACGCTGACAACTAGACCCAGGTGTGTGGACTGCAGCTCCTGCAATGGCTGCCTTTAGACCCACCAGACGCCAGACTATTAAGTCTGGCTGCTACAACCGTCTTTAAACCCTAACATCTCTTTGGGATTATTGGTACTTAAAGTAGCAGGGAAAAAAATGTCTCCTACTACATAGCCAGGTTCCAAATTTCACACAAATGCCTCCAGTTAGCGTAACCTAATTTGCATCCAGACCTGGGCTACCGGAAAGCCCAGGAGACATAGTTTTCGGCTCTCTGTCTACCATGATTCAGGAGTGCAGATAGCAAGAAGTAGGAGAAGATGCTGAGTCACATGCAGAACGCAGAACGTACCTGATGCCTAGGTTGCATTCCTCTCCTATCCTTTGCCTGCTACCAGCCCCATGCCAGCGTCTAACGCTAGTATTTCCTTCTATGAGATGATGTCCAGGCTATTAGGACCACAACGTTGCTCAGTTCCTGAGGGCACCCTTCTCTCAGGAGGTATTGAAGATAAAGAATCCATAGACTATCTTGGGTTCTGAGTGAGTGGTCCCTCCTGAAGTTGTTCACCTGAACCGCCTCACTGTAACTCTTCCACTTCCACAGTCTGATTGTGCCGTGATGCTCTGCTCTGTTCACCCCGGTAGACTGTGTACTTTCCGAACGCAAAACCTATCTCTTACTCTATTTAGGAATTCTTCTTTTCTTTTCCCCATGTCCAGGCGTACAAAACGTACCTTAGATGCTGCACGTCTGAAACTAGCACAACATTGAAAAGCAACCATACTTCAATTCAAAAAATAGATTTAAAAAAAGAATGTAGATATAAGTAAGAAGTATTTAGGTAACAGAATCAACAAAACTTGGTGACTGCTTGAAAAATAAATAAATAAAAATGAAGGTACGCCACCTAAAAAATAAATAGATAAATAAAAGGCACTTAGGAAAAGCTCGTTAAAGTGAATGAATACATAAAGAAACAAATCTTTCAATCATGGACTTCTATGTCATTTTTCTTTAATGTCATCAGAGCAAGATGAAGCCTTCTGGAAACTTTTTTATGTATATGGAGAAAATGTTTAGTGAAATTTTAACTATATAGGAGACCTTTTTTTTTTTTTTTTTTTTTTTTGCAGTACATGGCCTCTCACTGCTGCGGCCTCTCCCGTTGCGGAGCACAGGCTCCGGACGCGCAGGCTCAGCGGCCATGGCTCACGGGCCCAGCCGCTCCGCGGCACGTGGGATCTTCCCGGACCAGGGCACGAACCCGTGTCCCCTGCATCGGCAGGCGGACCCTCGACCACTGCGCCACCAGGGAAGCCCAGGAGACCCTATCACCTATCTTAAATGAGTTTAAGATGATTATCTGGGAAAATACATAGATACATAATGACTCATACTGGAGTATTAGCAACTCTGGGTCATGTACATAAGTTTTGTATGTATAGGTGATCTTCCATGAACTTCTCAGTTTTTGTTGGTTGGTTTGTTTTTGTTTCTTTTTCCTATTAATGGTTCAGAAATAAGCTGGAAACAAACGAGGGCACTTTAGTGTGGCTGGTATAACAGATGTTCTCTTTAGAGTTGTGGTTGATGTTACAGGGAACATGGGCTCACTGGGAATTCACACAAACGGGGCGTAAAGTGGAGCTGGAAACAGCCAGGAAGCCAGGCAGCCCCGGGGGAGGAGCCCTCCTCTGCCTCTAGCCACGTGGCTTCCCTGATCTCTCTTGCTGTGTGTGTTTACACACTTCTCTCCTCTTCTCAGCCTTCTCCTTCATGAAGGAGCTCCCTTTCCTCACACTTTTCTTCCTCAGAAGTCTGACTCGCCCGAGACCTCGTGGCTCTGACGACATCCATGAGCACCTCCCTCTGCATCCTTTCAGCTGCAGTACCTGTCATGTCGGATTCTGTCTCCCACTCAGAATCTTGAGAGAAGACTCTCCTTGGTCCAGCTTGTCTTTGCACGCTAGACCACATCCTGGGAAGTTTTCACATCAGGCCCGTGTTTTCAGCCCTGTGAGTCACAGCTGGAAACATTCTCAGTGTCCTGAGAGTACTGGCCCGTCCCAAAGCAGCGGGAAGATAAATTCTTATAATTCCATAGGCAGTCATGTGTCACTTCCCATGTAGCACTCTACCCCAGTGAAATGTTCCTGGTTATCTGGGGTGTATATAGATGCTTCACGCTATATGACATACAGTATCTAGGTCTGGAAACAGTCTGTAGTAGCCACCAAGAACTGTGATGAGTTTGGGGATTATGCTGTGCTTGCGAGCTGCATTGGACGGCCACAGTTTCGGCGACGTGCAGAAGCCGCGATGCTCCTGGAGGATGTGCGGAAGCCGCGATGCTCCTGGGTCAGAGAACAGGACAGTTTCTTACCCACACCAACAGCAGTGCCTGAGCACCACCCTCTTCTTCTCTCAGCTCCAGGAGGGAGGGCTATGTGACAGGGCCAAGCGACGTCCCCACACACAGTGGCTTGTGTCACAGGAAAGGTCCTCCGGCTGAGGACACCCACCCCAATCTTGTATCAATAGAAGACCAGAGCAAACCTACACATGACCTTTGCTTGGGAAGAAAACGTCATGCTTATTATCACAGCGGACCACAGACAAACCTGCCCTCTGTCTCAGAGGGACGCAGTAGCTCTATCTCCCAAGGCCACTTGCTACACAAACACCTTTGAACAGATAATCCAAAACAGAACTATCAATGCTTGTAAGATACTCGGAAACCAGAGAGACCAGGATAGAATTTTCTTACATTGTAGCTTACTGCTTCACTTTACGCCCCGTTTGTGTGAATTCCCAGTGAGCCCACATTCCATGTAACATCAACCACAAAACTCTAAAGAGAACATCTGTTATACCAGCCACACTAAAGTGCCCTCCTTTGTTTCCAGCTTAATTCTGAACCCTTAATAGGAAAAAGAAACAAAAACAAAACAAACCGACCAACAAAACCTGAGAAGTTCACGGAAGGTCACCCATACATAAAAACCTCATGTACATGACCCAGAGTTGGTAACTCCAATGAGTCATTATGTATCTATGTACCTTCCCAGATAATCATCTTAAACTCATTTAAGATAAGCGATTAAAAAGAGTCTCCTATGCACTTAAAATTTTCACAAAATGTTTTCTCCATGTACATAAAAAGTTTGCTCATCATTTTGTTCATTAATATAAAATACAAATTTGCATTGAAATCTTTATTTGGACAATGTTACCTTTTGATGAATATGTTAAGAATGTGCTATACGAATTTAAGTTTATATTTTGTTTCTCTTCTGGGATTTTGCTAGACTTCTTAAAAGTTTACTAATATAAACAAGACTAATATTTAATGCTGATTTAGATGGTCCATAAAAATAAAGTTGCATTCCTAATGTGTTGGGGTTTCTTTCCACTGCAACAATGTCTATTTTGTGTAAAGTTAATAAATATTTATTGTAATTGGTTCGTAGCAACATTTTGCTCTAAATGTAGCTGCTTAGCTAAGCTTTGCAATGTCATTCTGTTTACTAAAAAAAGGTGTTTGTAGGGGTTTGATCCCTAAAATTATAGACTTCTAACTTCTAATTATAGACTTTAACATTTTTTCATGTTAAAATGCCTATTTAGAGCAATGATACAAAATTTTATAATCTCATCCTTAGAGTGGAATGAATTAATAACAATAAGGAAAGATATTTATCCTGGGTATTTTTGAGCTAAGATTTTTCCACTGGCATGATGACCAACAAAACGTCATATATTTATGGTTTTGGTGGAAGAGAACATAGAAGCATTAGGTCTTGAATTAAGGAGTAGAAAAGAACTGCAAATCAAATATAATTACACTTAAAAGATAAGCAAGCTCTTCATATTTCTACAGAAATCACTTGGCAAAAATTCTATATAAACTTACCTCCAGTTCCTACACAAGCTACTTCATTGCACAACACTTTCTTCATCACCTCAATATGGAAAATTGCTTACCAAGAAAGTCTCCAAACTATTAATATTTGGACAGGTTGAGTGTTTAAGAAAATATGAATATTGATATAAACATACCAGCATACTCAGAGTATCTTAGCTAATTTCCTGGTAAAGAAGGAAAGAAAATGACCATATATTAAACTCTTGTGATATATACACTAGGTGTTGTTATAGATATTATCACTTTTCTCTTTATATATTTTTAAACATCTTTATTGGAGTATAATAGCTTTACAATGGTGCATTAGTTTCTGCTGTATAACAAAGTGAACCAGCTATACGTATACATATAGCCCCATATCCCCTCCCTCTTGTGTCTCCCTCCCACACTCCCTATCCCACCCCTCTAGGTGGTCACAAAGCACCGAGCTGATCTCCCTGTGCTATGCGGCTGCTTCCCACTAGCTATCTATTTTACGTTTGGGAGTGTATATATGTCCATGCCACTCTCTCACTTCTTCTCAGCTTACCTTCCCCCTCCCCATGTCCTCAAGTCCATTCTCTACATCTGAGTCTTTATTCCTGTCTTACCCCTAGACAGGTTCTTCAGAACCATTTTGTTTGTTTGTTTAGATTCCATATATATGTGCATTAGCATATGGTATTTGTTTTTCTCTTTCTAACTTACTTCACTCTGTATGACAGACTCTAGGTCCATCCACCTCACTACAAATAACTCAATTTCGTTCCTTTTTATGGCTGAGTAATATTCCATTGTATACGTGGGCTACATCTTCTTTGTCCGTTCATCTGATAGACATTATCTTATGTAACATAAACACTGCTTGCAAACTACATACTATTATCATCTGTTTTAAAAATAAGGAAATGAGATCCTACTGTTACAGGGAAGAACCAAATCTGACTACATGTTGGATCTGTTTCTTTTACTTTAACCTTTACTTTCCGCTGCTTTTTTTCACTAAGAGGTTACTATCTATGCATAATGGCCTGCCTTGGGGAACCCCGCCCCTCTGCCTGAATGGTAAACTTAAGTGCCTTTGCGCAGGGAAACATCCTGACCCTGTCCACCTGTGGACCGCCGCAAGAAAGAAGAAATTCACACATCCCCTCCTTGAGGCTGGCCATTCCTGGGGATATTTGCAAACTTGTGGCCTTTTCACTTTACTTCCTCTTCTCCTCCCCCTCTCTGTGCTATAAAAGAAACTGGCACCCAGACCACAATAAGATGGTTTTTTGGAGATGTTAGTCTGCCATCTTCTCGGTCTGCCGGCTTTCCAAATAAAGTCGTATCCCTGGCCTCAACACCTTTTCTCCGATTCATTGGCCTGTCATGAAGCGAGCAGAGTGACCTTGGACTCAGTAACACTACCGCAGTTCACACAGCTTCTGAGTAACAGCCAAAATTCAGACTCAGGTCTTATCTGCCTCCAAAGCTCATGGGTTCTTTGTACACAGTGCTGGGATTTATATTTAACGGAGGGGAAACTAATGAGTATAAAGAATAACATAATCTGCCCCGCTTCAATTAATTTGAGACAAAGGTATAATGAAGAAATGGGATTTGTCCCCGCCTGGAGAAGGTTAGAAGAATAGTGAATTAAGGACATCTATCGAGGCATCGATGCACCTCCTTGCCAGTATTGTATAGATAACGCAGGCTCCAGGGTCAGGCTCGATTTCAATCCTGTCCCCACCGTTTAATAATAGCTGTGTGACTCTGAAGAAGTTAGGAAGGCTTTGATCTCAATTCCTCGTTTATAAAATGATAATGATGAGAGTACCTACCTTCCACAGTTATTGTGGGGATTAAATGAGGTCACACAGGAGAAGACCTTCTAACGGCACCTGCACAAAGTTAGCATGTGATTTTTTTTGTCATTATTTCCACTACAACCTGCACATGTGTGTAAACTGAGTATGATTTAACCAAGAAGGGCAACCCCATGATATTAATAAATAAACACATATTAAATTCCAAACATTTTAATAATAATGTGGGTATTACGGAAGGGTTGGCCACACTCACATCGAACAAAGCTTCCTAAGAATATTCTTTAGGCTTCTGTCTTCCCAGGTTCCAAGCAGAGGTTCTCCTAATTCTAAGTTTTTCTCTGTCTGTCTGTCTATCTGTCTCTCTCTCTACCCCTCCACTCTTATTCTTTTAGCCTCACAGCCAAGCTGCCTTTTGCATCTACCATCCCCAAACCTGAATACCAAGCAAGTAGTCAGCTTTTCTTGAAGGAGACAATGGTTTTATGGTACATCCAATCATTCATTATTTTACACGGAAAACTAATTTACATTGAAGCTAATGAAGTTTAATCTTCAAAGCCCTTGGGAAGAACCCTAGCAGCGTTTTCATATGGTCATATATTTTTACAGAATTTGCAGATGTTAGCTGTGTTTGCTGTAATCTCGTAATAACACTATCTCTTTCCATCAGATTATCCCTCCAACACATAATCCCTTTTATTGCGAGTGGTGAGTAGGAAACTGCAGCGGCCACAAATATTTTAGGGCTCTAAGATGCATTTAGTTCAGGTTTGGTCTAGTAAAGTTTACTGTGGGATTTGGGGTCACTACTGTATATAGATTAAATTAGCTCTAGCAAAATCCCACAGGTTAATAAGTGGCAGAATTGAGAATCAAACCAAAGTTTGTCTAATGCTAATAATTATTGAACCTCCCAATCGAAGACGGCCAGGTACAGTGGTAGTCAGAAAGCTAGGTTGGTGTTTTGCTGTTGTTGTTTTTGGTGGTTTTTGTTTTTGTGTTTTTTATTAGGTTTTTTGTTTTTATTTTGTTGTTGCTTTGTTGTTTTGCTAGTTGCCGGGAATGCAACTCAAAGGAACCGTGGTGTGTCTCAGAAAAGAGGAATTGGAACACACTTCTTGAATGAGTTGGGCTTAGGCTGGTTGAGAAACAGGGGCCACATTGTAGTTCTGATTTGCATTTCTCTAATAAGTAGTGATGCTGAACATCGTTTGGTGTGTTTTTAGGGCATCTGTATGTCTTCTTTGGAGAAATGTCTATTTAGGTCTTCTGCTCATTTTTTGATTGGGTTGTTTGTTGTTTTGATATGGAGCTGCGTGAGCTGTTTGTATATTTTGGACATTAATCCTTTGTCCGTTGCTTCATTTGCAAATATTTTCCACCATTCTGAGGGTTGTCTTTTGGTCTCATTTATGGTTTCCTTTGCTGTGCAAAGCTTTGCAGTTTCCTTAGGTCCCATTGGTTTATTTTTGTTTTTATTTTCATTTCTCTAGGAGGGGCGTCAAAAGGGATCTTGTTTCTAGATTGGACACTGTCACAAAGAGGTGACAATTGGGTGGTCAGTTACTGTGTCATTCCGGGTCCAATGAAGACGTTGATTGGGAGAAAGACTTAGAAAGGATGGAGGAAGGAGGAAGGGCCAAGAGAGCCCTTGACCCTGGATGCGGGTCTGACATCCTTGAGGAGAGAGAGAAGACAGGAGGCTTGGGGTGGAGAAGCTCAGGCCACAGAGCCAGGCAGGGCCAGGCTGTCGTGGAGTGAACAGCAAAGGTGTCCAGTCGGGGAGGTCCGTGATGGAAAGAGGGCCCAGCTCCAGCACCACCACAGGCTTGGCTGGAGCTGCCTGGGACAGCCAGCATGTCCTCGGCGGGAATGCTGCTCCGTGGGTCCCAAGGGGGCTTTCCCAGGCCCTCAGCGACCCCCATTCCTCCCAGCAGGCGGATCTGAGTGGTGACCTTCACGGCTCCCACTCTCCACTCGTTACATGCACAGACGCACAGATGCTCAGGGAGTAGCTTCTCCAGGATCCCAGGGTTCTCACTTCCCACCCAAAGTGGAAACGTGGGGGAGGGAGTTGGTGGGACATAAACGAGCCCCAGTGGCTATTCTTGGTCTCTGACTGCAAAGGCCATTCATCCTTACTCTCCTCCACTATCCCTTATCCATCCCCCTCCCTCAGCAGCCAGCCCTGCGGAGCCTGGGGGCCCAGCTGGCAGCGGCACCCAGCTCTTCCTGTCTGAGGCGTACCCTTCCCAGGCCAGGGCTGCTGTCGGGTCTGTTCACCACACGGCTGAAAAGGGGTACCGAGAGATGCCCCGGTGGTCACCTGAGTCCCACACGTGCTCCCCCCTGCCCAGCCGTGTAAGAGCAGCCCCCTCTTCCCGATGACCAGTGACAATCACTCGCCTCTTCTGCCTGCTGGGCTCTGGTCACAAGGACCTACAGCTTGTAGTTGCAGGGATAACTTTTGTGTTTCCCACTGTGAGAGGGACCCCTTCGAGCTTCCACTGCAACCAGAGAGAGCACAGAGTTCCCGGTGGGACGTTGGCAGTGACAGTAAGTGGAACCACTTTGGTTCTGAGAACTGTGTATTCTTCCCATTGGAGATACAGAGCCACGTGGAGAGGTCACTCGCTTTTTTTTTTAAATTGAAGTAGAGTTGATTGACAATGTTGTGCTAGTTTCAGGTGCACAGCAAAGTGACTCAGTTATACATACATATATATCTATTCTATCACAGATTCTTTTCCATTATAGGTTATTACAAGATACTGAGTAGAGTTCCCTGTGCTGTACAGTAGGTCCTTGTTGGTTATTTTATATACGGTAGTGTGTTTATGTTTATCTCAAACTCCTAATTTATCTTCTTCTTTCCCCTTTAGTAACCTTCAATTTGCTTTCTATGTCTGTGAGTCTGTTTCTGTTTTGTAAATAAGTTCATTTGTATCATTTTATTTTAGATTCCACATATAAGTGATATCATATGATATTTGTTTTTCTCTTAGTTGGATAATGTCTAGGTCCATCCATGTTGCTGCAGATGGAACTATTTCATTCTCTTTTATGGCTGAGTAATATTCATTTATATGTGTATATATATATATATATATGTATATATATATATATATATATACACCACATCTTCTCTATCCATTCATCTGTCACTGGACATACAGGTTGCTTCCATGTCTTGGCAATTGTAAATAATGCTGCTATGAACATTGGGGTGCACGTATCTTTTCAAATTACGGTTTTCTTGGGAGGTCTCTTAATTTGCTGTGTATACTGTATCCTGGGAGTGACAGCGCTTCCTTGCAGACTATTACCTCCAAGATGGCCCTGCAAGGATGCCTTCGAAAAGCCATCGCAGGGCTCTAGCAGGCCGACTGCCTCTGGCTGGTGTGGTACGTGACACACCAGGGGATCCTAGGAAAGTGAGTCTGCTACCGCTTCCGCTCAGTGTTCAGATGATGCGGCACGTGGGATTTCCTGCCTGAGGGTCAGGCACTCTGTAAGCCCCCAGAGAGTGATGCTGGCTGAGGCTCTGAGGGCAGGAAAGTCAAAGCGGTACACCAAATAGGTACCTGCTCCTGGAAGGATGCATTCTGGGCAATGGGGCCCAGTGTAGCTGAATTGCCACCAGGCTGACGGGTGGTCTCCTTGAGAAACCAACATATGGGAGGCCCAGCTTTGGTCTGCATTGCTGGCGAGTGAGATATTCAGAGGCCGCAGCAGCTATGTCAGCCTCTGCAAGCGGGAATCCGTATGGCTGGGCGCACGCGTATTCTCCTCTCTTCCATCTTGGTCACCCTCCTTACGGGCCCACTGTGCCAGTTCTCAGATGGCTAATGACCAGGATGGGCCAAATCATTCTGTGACCATAGCTGTTCAGTGCCTTTCCCATGATGGACACTTTCTGGTGGGAGGACATGAACATATGATTGTAAAAATATCTTCACACTCTGCTCACTCCTACATGCATGCCTCTACCTCCCATGTCTTTGTCTCTGATTTTTTAGTACTTTTCCTTCTAGGCCCCTGACCAACTGGCCAGGGCACTGACCACCTCCTACAAGTTTGTATATGTTCTCTGCCTGGGCTCCATCTTCCCCCATGACCGTGAAGCTCCAGCCACTGTTCATATATGCACGGTTCCCCTACACCTTTCCAGTGTCAGAATCGCCGCACTGGCGAGAGCATTCTGCTGCAGGAATGGCCGCTGGACCACCATTCCTCACCCTGGAGTGTCTGTGACCTCAGACCACTGGGCCAGCATCCCCCGGTCCTCTCTGCCACTTAGGGGGTGAGTGATGTCATCCATCGGCAGACCCGTCCTTCATCCTGCCTCTGCAGAACCAGCCGTGTCCGATTATCCTCTGGGAAGCAGACGCCAAGTAGAAAGTACAAGTGCAAGAGATTTATCAGGGGAACATCTCTGAAGAGACAAGGGAGGGGCAGCAGGAAGAAGCAGGGGGACCTACAGACCACCATGTTTCTCTGACATCTGTGAAAGGAGGTTGTATAGGAAATCCTTCTGACTCAGAGCGGTGCTGAGAAACACTTGGGGGGGCGCGCACGGTGGGGCAGCCAGCCGGTCCGTTAGAAGGGTCCACATCAGGCAGAGATGCCCCAGCTCTGGGGCCCCTACCACGGTGTCACTGGCTTGGGAACAGCCCTGGGAGAGGTGACCCGGAAATGGGCTCGCCTGTACCTTAGCTATTCAGAACCTTACTAATTTCTTGCCAGCTTAACGTAAAATGCTAACATCAATAAAAATAATATGCAATTCATATTATGCCATTACAATGAGGGCATTGACCCTACGATGAGTGACGCTGACATTCTGGTTAAGATTAGTCACAGTATAAGAACACTTAAAATACCCTAAAATCATACAGCTCACATTTGAAATAAACTGTACACGGAGTTTCTTAAATATGACTACAATCCTAGAGATTCACAGCATAAGTCAAAAATCTGAAACAATCATTTCTAAGCCATTAATAATAAGAAGTAAACCTCGATCTACCAGGCTATAGGGAAGAACAGACTATTTCCCTATTCGCGCTGCAGCAGATATTATCAAACTACAATCAAATGAAGAGATGGGCTAGACCATACATTAAAATAAAACAGGAAAAATCTCATGCAGGGATATATCAGACAGTTAGTAACCTCCAAATGCTATATCCACCAGAGGGAAACACTTTAAAATATTAATATAGAGTGTTATCTATGTCTTACTTTGTCAATATAAGAGTAGAGTTCTGGTGGGAATGTAAATTGATATAAACTTACTGCAATGGCGCTCAAAATTTTAAGATTATTTCTTAAATTTTTTGAAGGAGAAATTCTTATGCTTTCAGATACTGAATAGTATCTCTTGGCTTTGAGAACGTTTTAGCAATTGTATTTTGGCAGAAATGAGGACATGTTATCTTCTTTGAAATACTAGTACTATAGTAGAATAGAAAGACACGGGACTGAAAACCACGCTAGCTAGCTGCTAGTTTCATTTCTACAATAAATTAAACTTTTTTCTTGGGTTAAGTCATTGAATCAGCTTTTCCATCTGAAAAATTAGAGGATTAGCCAAAGTTTCTTGCTCTACTAAAATTATAGGACTATTACCATCGATTCACCAGAAAATATAAAAATCATGTTTACACGTGTTTCTGCTTTGTACAGAAACCAAATAAAATTTCAGGTATTGTAACAGCTTGGTCGATGATTAGTTTTATCAGTCAGTATCAATGATTATCACGCTCTTTTCTGGGGGTATCCTAGAACAGTTTTCCATTACATTCAAGATGACTCATTCTTAGAAAGTAAATGAAGGAATATTTGCAACTACCAAGACCAGTCGTAGTCTATATGATCTGTAGTGTAGACTCAAAAAATAGTGACTTGAGTAAGATGGACTTTTTACTTTTCCATGTAAAGCGAATCCAGGGGTAAGCAATCCAGGTTCATGAAGTATTTACGACACAGGCTCCTTCCTAGTTTCTACTCTGCCTTCTCCAGAGCAATATCCATGGTCCAGAATGGCTGCTAGAGCACCAGCCTTCACGTTTGCATTTCACAAAGCAGGATGGAGGGAAAATCCAGGAGGGGAATATCCAGCTCCTTTAAAGTAGATTTTCTACAAGTAGCACACCAATTTTGCCACAGCTCATGGGCCAAACTGTCATCACTTGACTATAACCAGATGCAAGGAAGGATGGAGAATGTCCTTACTTCTTCCTGGACTGCAGTGTGTTCACTGACCAACAGGGTAGTTATTACTAAGTAAGTAAGGAAGACTAGGTATTGGGACACCACTAGCCATCTCTACAACAGCACGCTTACCTCATCTTCTAAGAAGTCATTGCAATTATGACACTTTACTTCCAAGAATTTGTTTAGCTCCTGGCCCTCCAGTTTTTTTCCTGATTTCTGTTCCATTGCCTTGCTCTGGTTCTTTCTGTTTCAGGAGAGAACTTCTGGCCATCTGCTTTCCTTCTATTTTGGCTTCTTCCTAGGTCTGCCGCTCAAAGCACAGCCCCTACCTGAGCCGGCAGTCAAGTGAAGTCCCCACCTTTAAGTCCAGCTCTGCCAGTCCCTACTCAAGCCTGAACCTAGCACTCTGGCTCCCTCCTTTTCCAGGAAGAGAGGTTATCCACTAACCGTCTCAGCTTTTCCAACGCAAACTAGAACCCTAGTTTTTCAAGCCTTTTCTAAATTTTACAAAGGGATGGATTTTCATCGTTTGGACCAATTGCTCCATGACTACATTAATTTATTCATCCATTGCCTTATTACCAAACATCTACTGAGTACCCACCATACGCCAGGCACTGAATTAGCAGAGGATCTTTTCCCACTACACTGACTCGTTGTTACAAAGCACACTCCGAATCCAGCAGCAAAAGTGAGTTAAGGATAGATCACTCTTTTTCCTACTAGAACACGGTACCACGTAAAACAAGGGATCACATTCACACAGTGCCTCCCAGGCTAATATTTCAATATTTCAAGACAGTTATAGCAAATTTCCTTATTTATCTCCCTGCTCTTTCAACTCCTAGGTTTCAGTTGTTGGCAGGTAGACTTTGACACCTTTCCGTGGATATCCTTATGCACCTTCCAGCAGGAATAGCTTCAAAGAATCAGCCTCTTTACTGTTACCGATTATGCAACACCTCGTCTTGACAACCATAACATGACTTCCTGGAATTATGAGAACACGTCCTACTGAACTGACAATTGATGGAAGAAGTATAAAAATAATTGCCCAAGAAAATAGTGGATGATAAATCAAAAACAATTTAAAGTATTTCTTACATCAAATGCTATCTAAATGTATCTCACTAATCCAGAGCATGTAAGTGGCAGACAGCACTTTAGGAAAAAATAGAGCGATTTAATACAGGCCCTTAGCTTCAATGAGATCAAATTCCTGGCACTGAGGTCAAATTCTTGGCCAATCACCAAATGTGTGAATTCTGATGTGAGTTTCCAAGCAAAGATGGGGATCAGAAGGTGAAAAGTGACATTATCCACTAAATGAGGTTTCATTTTATGATCTAAAGATCAAAAAAGTTAACCTGGGATCTCTTAATGCTGCTCTAGCTTCCAAATTTTATAAAACTAAATGAAATATCAAAAATGTGCATTTGGGCTTCCCTGGTGGCGCAGCGGTTGAGAGTCCGCCTGCCGATGCCGGGGACACGGGTTCGTGCCCCGGTCCAGGAAGATCCCACATGCCGCGGAGTGGCTGGGTCCGTGAGCCATGGCCGCTGAGCCTGTGTGTCCGGAGCCTGTGCTCCGCAACAGGAGAGGCCACAGCAGTGAGAGGCCGGTGTACCGCAAAAAAAAAAAAAAATGTGCATTTGCTTTTAAGACCTTGAAAACTCCCCCTTTTTCCTCCTTTGCCTCATCAACAGATCCTTCAAACAATAATCTCTATGTTTTTGACCCAGTTTGTCATCACTTGTTCATTTTTGTGACTCTTGGAATTTGGTATATAACGTATGATAAGGTTTGCTGCAGGAATAAATTAATTTCAAAGCTCTTATGGACACACACACACACACACACACGTGTTGTTTGCCTTCAGAAAGTCTGCTGCAAGTCAGTGACTCTGCAGAGGTACTGCTTTCTGATGAGTCAGGGATCTAGAATGTTCCATGTAGTGGCTCTGGAATCTCACTACACACCCACACGAGCACGGTGTGTGGAAAGGGACCAGCCGGAGCATCACACCACCGACTTTCATTGTCTCGGCCCAGAAGTGACACACAGAAGTACTTCTCCCCTCCTCGTAGATCACTGCATTCGTTTCAACTAAGCACGTGGCTTTGCCTGTTCGCAAGAGGGCTGGAAGGTGGGGTCACTGTCCCTGCACAGTGCAGCAGGAGAAGACGTGGCTGCTGGGGAGCTTTAGCTGTGTCCACCATACCAATTTACGGAAGACACCTCTTTATTTTTAAATATGACCATACTTTCCCAATGCCTTATAGCTATTAATTTCATTATCATCGTCTTCCCACATTCATTATTTCTGTTCCAAAATTTGGATACACTCAGAACCCATTTTGAACCCTTGAGGGGTTGCAGGCATCTTTTTAAAAAACCAAAACCCAAACCCAAGCGTCACCATCACCTTGGCCCCTGTGGTCTGCACCTCAAGAAATTCATCTAGATACCTCTTCTGAGCCCTCGCTCTAAACCTGTGGGCGGTGGCATGGTCTCCCTGGTGGCTGTGAGGCTACCTGCCCTCACATTCAGAAAGGATGCTGAGAACAGGAACCCCAGCTCCCTGCCGACGGTGTCTCCCTCCTAGCCGTCTGCTAGCCTCCTGTCTTTACTTTACTTTGCTGGAGACGCTTACAGATGTGCTTGCTCGTGACAAGAACTTTCTGAAAGCCGCATCCATTTCCCAGTGGAGAGCGTCACTAGCTCAGGCCCTCAGATTCTTTTTTTTTTTCTTCCGTACGCGGGCCTCTCACTGTTGTGACCTCTCCCGTTGAGGAGCACAGGCTCCGGACGCGCAGGCTCAATGGCCGTGGCTCGTGGGCCCATCTGCTCCACGGCATGTGGGATCTTCCCGGACCGGGGCACGAACCCATGTCCCCTGCATCGGCAGGCGGACTCTCAACGACTGCGCCACCAGGGAAGCCCCCTCAGATTCTTTGACGTCCTCTCCTCACGGGACTCCCGCATGTGATCCTAACCCAACCCTAATAAGTCCCTGCGTGGAAAACTCTGCCTTAAATCAAACTCCCCTGTCAATCGGTGCTGCCTTCCCTCCTCCCACTTGGAGACAGTACAAAGATCCCTGAAGGCGCTGTCCTTCTTACCCCGTAAGCAAGCGCCCGGCTTTGTGCTACCAGCGCAGCTCGGTTTAGGAAGTCCCACAAAATGACACAATGAACTTATTGACGAAACAGAAAGACTCACAGACATGGAGAACACCCTTACGGTTACCAGAGGGGAAATGGGGGGAGGGATACATTAGGAGTTCAGGATTGACATACACATACCACTACATAGAAAGTAGACAAACAGCAAGGACCTGCTGTAGAGCACAGGGAACTCCGCTCAATATTCTGTGATAACCTATATGGGAACAGAATCTGAAAAGGAGTGTATATATGCAGAAATATATGACTGAATCACTTTGCTGTGCACCTGAAACTAACACAGCATCGTAAATCCACTCTACTCCAATAAAAAAAGTAGTTTCTGCTGGGTAAAAAATGTCATCTCTTGGGCTTCCCTGGTGGCGCAGTGGCTGCGAGTCCGCCTGCCGATGCAGGGGATGCGGGTTCGTGCCCCGGTCCGGGAAGATCCCACATGCCGCGGAGCGGCTGGGCCCGTGAGCCATGGCCGCTGAGCCTGCGCGTCCGGAGCCCGTGCTCCGCAACGGGAGAGGCCCCAGCAGTGAGAGGTCCGCGTACCGCAAGAAAAAAAAAGTCATCTCTTTTCATAATTTTCATTTTGCTGCTGACTTCATCTATTATTATTAATATTAATTATGATAGTGATTGTCATCCTTGTTCTACACTTTGTAACCGGGAGTCAGTCTACTCCAGCTTCTACCACTCGCACATCTGGCTGTCAGAACTCCAACCTGAATCTACCTTCACAGAAAACTGCTTTTCCAGCAGGACGGGCAGTGGAACACTTATTTGCATTAATAATCCCTCTTTTTTCCAAGTTACTTGTAGTGGGTTGAAGAGTGTCTCCTAAAAGTTCACGTCCACCTGGAACCTCAGAAAGTCACTTTATTTGGAAATGAGTGTTTTGCACAGAGTTAAGGATCAAGAGATCAGCCTGGTACAGCTGAGCCCTAAAATCCAGTAACCAGTGTCATTATGGGAAGAGAAGACACACAGAGACATGGGAGGAAGGTGACGTGGAGAAAGAAACAGAGGTTGGAGTGATGCGCCCGCAAGCCATGGGGCCAAGGATGCTGAGAGCTACCAGAAGCCGGAAAGAGGTTAGTCAGGATGTCACCCCAGAGCCTCCAGAGGGCACGGGACATCCAGCTTCCAGAACGTGGGAGAATCCATTTCTCTTGTTTACGCCCACCAAGTTTGTGGTAATTTGTTACAGCAGCGCTAGGAAGCTAATACAGACTTTTCCCTAAACTGGAGAACTTGGAATCATCCCTCCTTTCTGTCTCTCCCAGCCCACACCCACCCCTGCTAGCTTCATTGCCAGAACACTGCTGCCAGGTCCATCAGGTTTACTTCCGAGAGGTACCCTCCCCTCGGCCTTGCCTTTTACATTCTTCCTCACAGCTCTGCTGTGATCTTTCAGTCTTGCTCTTATCCTGTAAATAAAAGTTTCAAAAATTCCCATGACTCTCCTTTGTTTAGGAGTTGCATAAAAACTCTTCAGCTGGACGTTCAAGACCCTCAGATGACCCAGCAATATTTCCGACGCTTCTAATCTAGGATCCATTCTTTCTGGTTCCTTTTCCAGGAGTATCTCTTGTACCCTGATATAATTTAAGGAAACGCAATTTTCCCATTGTTTCTGATTTTTTTGACCTAAAATATTAGCTCATTTAAAAATTCCAATAGCTTATTTTTTTGCCAGTAAGTAAGTTATATTTCGTCTTGCAATTTATTTATACATATCTTCCCCTTGCCCTGTCCAACTGAAATATGATTTTTCTGCAAGCAAATCTATACTTTTACTTATTGTTTTTTCTCATGCATACAGCAGATTTGTAAATTCAGTTGGCATTAATTTGATTTGCTAACTGATTTGGGACTGATAAATCCAGACTCTTGTAAGGTGGGAAACTTGAAGGGTGAGGCACAGTTAGCAAACCAATGACATCAGCTTCCTTTCAGATATACCCAGGGAAGGGCAAACATGCTTTCAATGCCTCCTTTTTTGTTTTTTTTCCTTAAGTAACTTAAGGCTAACCTTAGTGTTTATTGGGATAATCTACTAATCTTTATAAATGCGAAGAAACTTTTAAAAGAGATGTGGGGCAGTTTAATAACTATGTAGGTGTTGGCTTCTATGCGCAATCATTATTTTGTTGAATTCGAAGAAATATAATATTTGGAGCAAGAGAAGTAGATACTCTCTGGGTGATCTGATTCCGAGTCTTCAGAAGCTCTGAAAGCTATTGCACTGACCATGAATTGTAGATAACAGATAGTAATGCAAGATCACTTTTCTCTATATACATGCAAATTCCACCCTGTCTGTGGAGGTGTAACGGACAATCCCCTACCATCACGGGGTAAACAGTTGTGCCTCTCTTGCACAAATATTTCAATATTCCTGACCTACCAGTGTGTCCATTCTTTGGGTTCTTTTCAACCAATTATAATCTCTGTCTGGTTTCCTTGTTGATTATGACCTTAATTAATCTTTAACATATATTTATTTTGCAACCACATGAGAGTTATGATTGTACCCTTTGTGGATATTAACTTTTTACAGAAATGAGTCCCTGTTTCATTTTTCCTGGTGTTGCTTTAAATTCTGGCTACCATATTGTAAGTAGGGCATTGGATAAACTGGAAAACGATAAGAGAAGGGTGGCCAAAGCAGTAAGGAAAGCCTGAAACCTACCATAGAAAGAACACTCGGAAAAAATTGGGGAAGTTTAGGTTGGACCAGAGTAATCTAAAAGGGAAATGATCATTGTTTCCAAAAAACCTAAAGGGGTACCATGCAGAAAAGTGACTGGTCAGATTTTATGAGTTTTTGGAGATTGAATTTGAAAAATTGGGTAAAATTCACAAACAGAAATTCTGACTCAATGGAAATCCAAAGTTGCTGACCGTTAGAACTGTACAGAAATGGTGTGGTCAGCTTTGAGATGCAGAAATGTCCTTGTCGCCAGAGGTATTCAAGCAGAGTTTGGACAAAATCTTATTAGGATTCTTTTACTATTGATTAAACTATTGTTTATAGAATTGGACTAGATGCCTCTTGGAAGATTTCAACCCAGAGTTACTAATTTTGAAACCGAACAGGACCCTGTGGGGCTCCTGGGTAGGGAAGCCTTTCTATGTCCCCCATTTCTTATTCGTAGGGAATAGACACCAGCCTCCGTGACCTTCCCTGAGTTCCAAAGGGCAGATTTGAACAGTTGCTCATCAGGGAAGGGAGAGGATGCAAGACAAGGGAGGGGCAGCCAAGAAACAATGGTGCAGCCTTGGGGCAGGGTCCTGGTTCCCCCTCCAGATGCACAGAACAACATCATTGAGCTGTTTTGCAGATACTGAGATGCCCATCAAATGGAAGATGAAGCATTCTTCATTCCAGAAGACAGGAAGCACAGAAGCTCAGCAGGAGACCCTCCCCCCCCCCCCAGGCCAGATTAAAGGAGCGCAGGCCCTGCACACACCCTGGTCCTTATCAGCACCCCCGCCCTGGAGCCATTGCTACAAAACTCACCAAACCCTCCCGGGTTGGGACACACCACAGTTTTTGGAGGGCACAAGCCCACTGTGTCCCCCTTTGCCTGGCAAAGCAATAAGCCTATTCTTTTCTCCGTCACCCTAAACTCTGTCTCTGAGATTGGATTCAGCGGCGGTGCACAGAGGCCGAGTTTTTGCCATCAGTCTCATGATTCAACTCAATCCTCGTCGTGTATGTGGATTGACTCTCCTGGAACCCTAGTGCCACCCTAAATGGCCTCTTCTAGAGCTGCGGGGAGTCGTCTTTCTGTAGCAGGATGTTACGGTCAGGCTTTCCTCTCGGGACCTTCGGCTCAGGCCCCAAAGCCGAGCACAAGGTATGATAAGAACCCTTGACGACGTGGATGATTGGAAACAGTCAGTTGCCAATGGAGAGCTAGCCAGCTTTCCAGAAACATCTGGAAACACATCTCTGTACCCAGCTGGGTGCTCACGAAGCTGCAGAAACTCAGGCTTCCGAACAGGGGCGATGTCCTTGGAAGTCTGTGATCCCTGGGGCTTGGGGGTGGGTGGTAGGCCGAGACTCCACTCCACGTGGTGACTGATTCTTCCCCGGGAGAGTCAAAGTCTAGGATTGGAGTTACTTGAAAATCAAGCAAAGCTGCAGCTGCCAGCGGAGTGGCCCCTGAAGAATTCGGTGGGCAAATAAGTATAACATTTCCCAAAGCCAGAGGCCGTCCTGGAAGGCAGCCAGGGTGACTCACCGGGAAAGAATGTGACATCAGCGTTTCTTCTCGGCGAATACCCTCGGGGCTAGGGCTGAGTGGCAAATGTAAGGAAAATGTTAGCCGGAAAATCCACTGCTTGAGTTAGGAAACCGTGCAGTGCTGGAGAAGGGGATGGGAAACGGGGAGGGGAGTCCCAAAGTGAATAGGAGAGAAGTGTGGCCGGGACATTTGCCACGGCAGAGGCTCACGTACATATGACAAGAGCACCAGTCCCCGGAGAACCCCGCCTTTCCTGTCTCCCCAGCAGCGCGGAGAGAGGAGGGCTGTTGGAGAAGCCAGCTGGGGAAAGAGGAAAGAGTGAGACAACCTGCCAGGGCCTGGTCCCCATGGCAGAGCTCACGGGCTGGGTAGGAGCTGGAACAAGGAAGAAGCTTTGGGAGACTGATGTTGGGATGTTAGGTTGGAGCAACATTTGAATAACTAAAAAATGACACTGTGCTAATACCTAAAAGGCACTGCAAGGCTGGGGTCTTTTCCTAAGATGTTGTTACAGAAGCAGGAGAGAGGGGCCCAAAGGCAGACTTGTAAAGCAGAGGTGGATGGCAAAAAGCCATTTCAGCTCGCACCTCACCACCTATGCCTAATTTTATGAACCTCTTTCAGTTGTCACGGAGACATTTCCTGTCCACATGCGAGCCTCTCTTTCCTGGGCACTCTTCACAATTCTGCCCAGATCTTGTGATGCAGTGGCCCATGTTACGATTCGAATTGTGTATCAGTTAACAGCTACCAGATTTCAATTGTTGCAGAAATTCTTTTCATGGACTAGTAAGACACTCAAGCTTTCCCTCTTTCCTGCCTTGTTTTTTATTTTATTTTTGAATTTTATTGAAGTATAGTTCATGTACAGTACTATGTTAATTTCTGCTGTGCAGCAAAGTGACTCAGTTATAAACATATATATTCTTTTTCATATTCCTTTTTATTATGGTTTATCACAAGATATTGAATAGTTCCCTTGTGCTCTACAGTAGGACCTCGTTGTTTATCCATCCTATAGGTAATAGTTTGCATCTGCTAAACCGAAACTCCCAATCCTTCCCTCCCTTACCCTCCTTCACCCTTGACAACTACAAATCTGTTCTCTATGTCTATGAGTCTGTTTCTATATTTCATAGATAAGCTCATTTGTGTCATATTTTAGATTCCACATATAAGAGATATCGCAGGGTGGTAAATGGTTGCATTTACTGCAGGACTTACACACTTCTTTATCATTTAACACATGTAAAACTGCACTGCCACTTTTACTACTTCCCTGTCTTTTAAATTTTGTTTTATTTTTGAATTTTATTGAAGTATAGTTCATTTACCATGTTGTGTTAATTTCTGCTGTGCAGCAAAGTGACTCAGTTCATAAACATATACATTCTTTTTCATATTCTTTTCCATGATGGTTTGTCCCAGGATACTGAATAGAGTTCCCTGTGCTCTCCAGTAGGACCTTGTCGTTTACCCATCCTATATGTAATAGTTTGCCTCTGCTGATGTCCTTGAATTACAGATGTCATATGTTTTAGGCATTAGTCATTTGAGAACATTAGTTGAACTCTCATGTTGCTGCGTAGCTGAAGGATATTTTCTCCTCAACCGCGTCCTTCACCGTAAGGTCGGATCTTAACAAACGGCACCGCGGAATGGAGGAAAGCTTCAAGTGAGCTGTAATAGGGAGCGCTCCCGGGCGAGGTTCACGGGTCCGAGAGAAAGGGACCAGAGAAGTCGCGCCCGGGCGAGGGTTGGGCAAGACTTTATAGGGGAAGAAGGGAAAGGGGTGTGGTGAATCTGGGAGGGCGCAGGGTATTCCTTATTTGGTGGTCTTTTCGGGTATCCTGGGGGACCGTTAGTCCCAACCCTCGAAAGGTGGGAAGGCTGGGCTGGGTTCAAAGTCCCCAGGTCAGTTCCTGGAACTGGGTGGTCCGGAATGTCTCCAGGGCAGTTTCTGGAACTGGGTGGTCCGGAGAATTTCGGTCTGATGCAACCTGTGAATCTGATTGTGTTCCCCGGCCTCGGGCCCGTTGGCCTTACATTCACCAATGACAGCCCGCTCTCTACCCGCTGGCAGCCTGGGACAAAAACAGGGGGGCAGAGGGAAAGAGTAAACTCTGTCAACTTAAAGAAATACGCACAACCTAAAAGTTGAGCATGATGTTTTATTCAGGGGACATCCTTAGGACTTCAGCCCGGGAGGCAGCATCTCAAATAACCCTGAAAAAGGGCTCCGAGGAGGGGCCCAGGTTATAGAGGAGATTTTGCAACAAAGAGCAGGTAGTCTGAACATTAAAGATTATTGTTAGTTAAGGAAAAACAGAGATCTCAAGGAATTTAGCGCTTTTCTATGTTTGGGAAGATGCAAGAGTCTGGGCTCACTGAAATCATTCCTTCGATGTGCACTCAGCCAGGTGCGGCCAGCATCCTGTGTTTTCTCTTCCTGAGTTTCCCTGGGGTGCACCCTCGGGGGTGGCTGCAGTCTGATGGCCGCTAGATGGCAGGTACTCTTTCCTTCCTGAGTTCCCTCGGGGCTCACGGGCTCGCCACTGGCTGGTGGCTGCAATCGCTGATGACCGTGACATCCTTTGCATACTGATGGGGCAGGGAATATTCCATTTCTCATATCTTAAAAGGGTATTTAAAGAAAGAAATTGATGGTGAAGGGAGAGATTGACACTGGTTTAACGTAACACGGGAGCCACACGCGGTAGGAGGTGTCCTAACCAGAAGTTAAATTTTACACCTAACGTCTGATTTTCTCTTAAACAGTCCATCTGGAGGCTAGGCGATTTTGAGATGCCCGGGTCTAAGGCATTCTCCTGCTGCCGCTCCTGCCCCCTTCCCCCACTTTCTGGTCCTTGTCCTGCACCCTGAGGGGACGGGGAGGGAGCGGGGAAGGACAAGGAGAGCAGGAGGGCTGCTCGGGCGGTAATTCAGAGGACTTGAGGGATAGGGGAGGGGGGACTGAAAGGGAGGGTCATGGCAGGACTTGCTGTAAACAGAAGTCCAAGTCTGGAAACAGAACTGGGAATGATGGGGAAAAACTGAAGCTCTCAAAATCTCTGGCTTTCCTTGGACGGTGCACGGCCCCGAATACCTACCAGCCTTCCTTCCTGACCCACCTCTAATTCAGTCTCCATGCTGCAACCGCAGTATCTTCCTAAACACCATTGGAATCAACGCATCTCCTTCTCACGTCGGGACGAAGTCTAGAGTAGGCCTTGGAGTTCCCTTCCCCACCCTCAGCATTGACCCTTCCCCTTCCCTAGGCCTCAGGACCAATAAGACCGCATGCCTTTGTCCGAGTTCCCTCAATGAGCCAGGCTCCCTCTGGCTTCTAGGGCTTCGCACGTGACCCTTCTGTTCTGATGAGAATGTTCTCCCATCCCACATTCACCTGATTATCTCCTATAACAGCTCTGCTCAGAAGCACCTCCCGCTGGGACGGCCTCTCTGCCCCCCAGGCCAGGCTGAGTTTCCTGTGTGTCCTGGAGATGCTGCCCTTTGTACCTTGTGCTGAAGTGCCTTGTGTCTGGGCCTGCCCACCCTCGGACTCGGTGACAGCAGACCTTTGGTCACTGGCTGGTCCTCAGAACCTTGCACATGCCTGGCACCAATGAGATGCTCAGTAAACTGTCAAGGTTTCAGGGAGTGGCTGGAGAGTAAAGTTTACTGGAAGACACGACAATTGACTGTTGAAACTAAAATCAAGAATTGAGGTCCTGGGCTTCCCTGGTGGCGCAGTGGTTAAGAATCCGCCTGCCAGTGCAGGGGACACAGGCTCGGCCCTGGTCCGGGAAGATCCCACATGCCGCAGAGCAGCTAATCCCGTGCGCCACAGTTACTGAGCCTGCGCTCTAGAGCCTGCGAGCCACAAATATTGAGCCCATGCGCCACAACTATGGAAGCCCGTGCGCCTAGAGCCCATGCTCTGCAACAAGAGAAGCCACTGCAGTGAGAAGCCCATGCACCGCAATGAAGAGCAGCCACTGCTCGCCGCAACTAGAGAAAGCCCACGTGCAGCAATGAAGACCCAACGCAGCCAAAAATAAAAAAAATAAAAAAATAATAAAAAAAAAGAATTGGGCTTCCCTGGTGGCGCAGTGGTTGAGAGTCCGCCTGCCGATGCAGGGGACACGTGTTCGTGCCCTGGTCCCGGAGGATCCCACATGCCACAGAGCAGCTGGGCCCATGAGCCATGGCCGCTGAGCCTGCGCTTCTGGAGCCTGTGCTCCGCAACGGGAGAGGCCACAATAGTGAGAGGCCCGTGTACAGCAAAAAAAAAAAAAAAAAAATTTAGGTCCTTGTCTTCTGAAACAGAACCGGTGTCGGTTTCCCAACAATTCTAGAGTTTGATCCCAGGAGTCATTTGATCAGCTCCAAGGACCTTCGTCTCTGTTCCTGAAGTTGTGTATGGTTCTCTCTTACAGAACTTCCCTTTTTTATTATAAAAATTTTGGATGAGTGTGTTCCCCCAGCAGGCTCTCAACACATGAGAAAGGACATATTTCCTGCGTTTGGGTATTGGGTTACCGCACTGCAGGCATTCAAGTCTTTGCTAATGTTTGATGCACCGTCTTAGGGAAATTAATCCTCTCAGGAGTGTGAGCCCTCTAGTGGCTGACCTATGTTACTACAGACTTTTACTTGATAAAACCCTTGCAATGAACCAGGTCGGCCAAATACGTAACAACAGGGTTACATGTCCGTCTATCAGTTTTTTTTTTTAGTAGAGGGAAGGATGTTTTATTTATTTACTTATTTATTTTGGCTGTGTTGGGTCTTTGTTTCTGTGCGAGGGCTTTCTCTAGTTGCAGCGAGCGGGGGCCACTCTTCATCGCAGTGCGTGGGCTTCTCACTATCACGGCATCTCCTTGCAGGGCACAGGCTCCAGACGCGCAGGCTCAGTAGTTGTGGTGCAGGGGCTTAGTTGCTCCGCAGCATGTGGGATCTTCCCAGACCAGGGCTCGAACCCACGTCCCCTGCATTGGCAGGCAGATTCTCAACCACTGCGCCACCAGAGAGGCCTCGTCTATCAGTTTTATTTTGTGATGTTAGCAGCATCTTGTCTTTTATACACCTTTTCATTGAGGAGAAGGAACAGGTGGGGAAAAGAATTCATTAATCACACTTAACAAATATGAATTCACTGCCTTCTTGATCTCTTAATACATGCCTAATGAGCAATAATAATTCTTTAATTAACACTTAAGAAGAAAATGTGTTTGAGTTTTTGTGAGTACATATTTTTAAATAAAATCTTCTCACCATCAAAAACTTAAACAATGTTGTTGTTTTCCGTACATTGCCGTGCGTCTGGTAACAGGGACGTGCTGACCAAATGATATACATTTCCTATTTGGAATCTGTTCAATTGTGGATACATTCACATGGCTCAGCCTATTAACATTTGACTTGATGCCATGGACTTCCAAAACAACCATATTCTTAGTCTCCTCCTGTTCGTGCGTCGGGAGCCTACCAATTGCTGAAAACTTACGGCCACTTGATCAAAACCGTTCTTGGCCGTTTTTGCTTTGGCTATGGGGGAATGGCGCCGATTTGCACACTTGTCACATGTGGCATCAAAGGTTTTGCTAGCAGTTTCATGATGTCACGATAATTTACTTTTTAATTTACACTTCTGATATAACTATATCCATAATTACTATGGCTAATTTTGTTTTTAACAAACATCGATCCCAAAGTACTTTGTTGTACTCAAAAGAATTTTTAGGATCAGTCATGAAAACCAATAGGGCTGGCATTGCTCAAAATACAGTTTTTAAGGCACGTTATGTTTTTGTGTTCTGCTCAGATGCATGGGCATTTATTTCTTTAGCAAACGTTTAATGATCAGCCGTGGGCCTGATTTTGTGACACAACTCCTGTCTCAAGAATGAGGAGGGGGCCTGTGGTGAACACGGATGAATGAACACTCATAACCCAGTGCAGTCAGTGGAGTCATGGAGATGCTCACCCACTCCGGGATCTCAGGGGAGAGTCACTACCTCAGCACGGAGGTTTCCAGAAGGTTTCCTCAGAGCTGTGCCCTCACAGGTACATGGACATTAGCCAGCGAGGAAAAAGTGAAGAAAACATTGTAAGCAAAAGTATGAAGGCAAGAAAGAGCCTGATGTGCAGGAAGAAATGCTCCTTGTTTGGTCTTGCGGGGACCAGATGCCAAAGTTTAAAAAGTGACCTCAACGAGCACCGATAGGGAAATAGGAAAGTTAAACCAAATAAGAGTATTTTACAAGCAGATTACCATTGTGTAAGCGGAACTTAATCCCTTGGGGATTCTAGCAGCCAACGAGGCTTGAACTCAGCGTTGATCCACTTGAGGGACAAAGGAGCTGGGATATTTATACATCAGCTTCCACTAGAGACTGGTTAAGAACCAACCACGGAGAGTTCATTCCTCAGTACTTCTGGCCTCCGTGCAGTGCTGATCACCAAGAAAACACTCAGTCAAGATTTTTGGAATCATGTACAAAAGAATCCTGCTTTTTAAAATGCTAGTTACCAGAACTTGTTAAATGACCTATGGACCGATCGGTTTACAAGTGGATATTATTTGTAGCCCACTCTATTTGTTCAGCTCCACTGTTAACTACCCACATACCTGGTACCACTGTGCAAGTACTGGACCCCAGTTCAAAACATGACTTCCAGAAGCTACTAGCTTTCCATGAGTTCAGTTCCAAATTCTATGTCTGCTTTACACACTAAATTCTATTTTGTCTCTCATTCCTCATCATAGATTGCTTTTCTTACAATGAAATTGTCTTCCCTACAAATACAAATACTGATGCTGTATATGGCCACCGTGCTCACGTCTGCTTTGCACTGCAATGCCGCAATAAGTAGCAATCCTATCAGCCACTGTTAGCACGATGACAACACAGCGGTGATTATGATGGGGGCAGGTGTCACGGCAGATCCACTTTGTAGGTTTATAACTTTTTAACTACTATCATTAAGCGAAAACAAAAAAGACTTTATATATAAACAGAAAATAAAAGGAAGCACTCAGTCAAAAGGTGCATGTGCCGGCAGTCAGAGGTCAGCCCTGGGAAGGCTGGCATGAGGATGGGGTACTATTCAGATCCACTGATGGCCCTTGATCAGCTCATCCGTTCCCCTCACCGCTTCTTCAAGGCGGTGTCTGATCACCACTTCCGATGCAAAGTTTCTAGTAGGAAGATGTGAGGAACGAGGTGTTGTCCCTGCCGCATCTTTTGGGCTCAGTGGTTCAGCACATCACTCAAGATACTGCTTGCGCACGGCCATCACCTCTGGTGGTCCAGTTCGCTTTCCCAGTGGAGTAACACAAACCTCCCTGTTGCGAGGTTGGAGCCTCTGGTTATTACGCCTTGTGAAATGGGGAGATGGCCCGCTCGTTGCTATGGCGGGCTGCGGAAGTGACGAAGAACACGGAAGTTATCATCTGAGTTTCAGACTCGATCCTTCGCGCTCCATCAGAACACAGCCATCTCGTCTCCGTATGATGATTAAGGCCACTTGATTCCTCCAGTGGATATAGGAAACTCCTTTCCTTTACTCTTGGAATGTGGGCATGGTGAGCCCAAAAGGACCAGGAGGGAGTGATGCTTTCGTAGCATCAATATTGCCTCCGGTAGCTGCTCTCCCCCAAAGCCCAGGATGATGACCACGAGTTTACTAAAGCCTCCCTTCCTTCTCCCCTTGATTCTGAAACCATCTATTTTCACTACCAGGGACACAGCTCCATAGAATGGCCATAGGTTTAAGGTATATATCACACCCTGAAGGTCAGAGCCTCAACTCTACAGGCTATCATCTTTAAGGTGGCACCTTTTTTACTTTCCTCTGAGGCTATTCCAACGTTCTGTCAGACCAAGAGCATCCAGGTCAGTCTACATACGACGAGATCAGTGGATTCTATTATCACATGCCCATTGTCTCACCTGCTTTACTTTGAAAAGGGTCCCTTGGACTGAGGTGATGTTTTGTACGATGTTAGTAAACCAGACACAGTGAGCTTTTACTAGAAGAATTAGATAAAAATAAATAAATAAATAAAATAAAGAAAACAGTAAGGATATAGAAGATCTGAATGACACTATCAATCACCTTAACCAATAACTACAAACATACAGTCTTCTCAAATTTGAACAATTACCCAGTTAAACCTTTTATGAGGTCAGCATTACATTAATGCCAACTCTAGAAAAACGCATTCCAAATAAAGAAAACTACAGACCCTAGACACAAAAATCTTTAATAAGTCCAGTATTCGTCAACTGAATATAACTAAGGAAACTAAGAAAACTACCAGTAGAAGGAAACTTTCTCAACCTGATAAAAACCCACAGCCAACATCAGCTGTGAGGTGAAAGTCTAGATCCATAATTCTCTGGGATCAGGATGGAGGCAAGGATGCACATTCTCCTCACTTGTAATCCACATCTTACTGGTTATACTAGCTACTGTAACATAGCAGGAAGAAATAAATGACATAGAGGTTCAAAAGAAAGAAACAGAACTCTCTATTTGCAGTTTCCTTGGGCTGCCATAACAAATAGCTCAAACAAGGTGGCTAAACACAACTAAGTAATTTCTGGGAGCTAGAAGTCTAAAATCAAGGTTTTCACAGGGCCATGATCCCTCTGAAACTTCTAGAGGGAAGACCGTCCCTGTCTCTTCCCATCTTCTGGTGAGGCTGTCAATCCCTATATTCCTTGCCTTGTAGCTATTTAACTCCATAACCTGCCCTAATCTTCACAGGGTGCTCTCTTTGTGCGTCTGTGTCTGCACGCGGCCATCTTCCTATAAAGACATCAATCCTATTGGATTAAGGTCCATCCTAATGACCTCATCTTACGATAATTAAATCTGTGAAGACCTATTTTTAAATAAGGCCACATTCACATGTACTGGGCGTTAAGACTGCAGCATGTCATTTGAGGGGAGACTTGAGGGGAGACTTTCAACCCATAATAAGATGACATGATTGTGTACGTAGAAAATTATAAGGAATCCACAAAAGATCTATTCGAATTAGTAAGTGAATTTAGGCAGATCAATGAGATCAATATATTAATACAAAAATTGATATTATTTCTATTCACTAGGAACACACAACCGGAAAAAGAAGTAAAAAGACACAATTCCACTTATAATATTGTTTAAAAACAAGAAAAATTTATGTTGTGAATTTCACAAAATATGTACGAAATCTGTCTACTGAAAACTACCAAACATTGCTGAGAGTAACTAAAGACCTAAATAAATGAGGTCAGAATATGCTCACAGACTGAGAGACTTGATATTATTAGGAGGTCAATTCTCCCTAAATTTATCTATAATCTTAATAAAAATTCCAGCAGGATTTTTGGGTAGAATTTGACAAACTGATTCAAATTATCTATAGTCAAAGCAATTTAAAAAAAGAAAAAGAACCAACCTGGAGGACTCACATTGCTTGATTTCAAGGCTTACTATAAAGCTACAATAGTTCAGAAGGCACAGAATTGGCAGAAAAAGAGAAATACAGATCTAGGGAACTGAACGAAGTGTTCAGATGTGGACCCACACACGTGCTCAATGATTATCAACCAAGGTGCCAAGTTAATTCATTGGGAAAAGTAAAATCTTGGCAACAAAGAGTCTTGGAACAATTAGATATGCATAATGGGGAAAATGTAATTTTTTTCACTTTCCTCCATACCCAAATGTTAACTTGAAATGGATCATAGACGAAAACTATAAAAATTCCAGAAGAAAACATAGGAGAAAATCGTATAAATTTGAGTAGGTAAAGATTTCTTAGGTAAGATATAAGAAACTTCACAAACCCTGAAATAAACACATGATAACGCGGACTCTACCTAAATTAAAACATTTTCGTTTTGAAAGATACCATTAAGCACCTAAGAATGCTAACCACAGAGTGGGAGAAAATGTTCTCAATTAATATGAGAAAAGACAAAAGACATATCTGACAAAGACATATCTTGAATATAGAGAGAACTCTCATCATTTAAATAAGAAGACAATTTGCCCAAGGTGGTGGGGAGAAGACACTTGTGTTCGTTTGCTAGGGCTGTCATAACCCCAGCAAAGAGCCCAAAATACCATAGCCTGGGTGGCTTGGACAAGAGAGGTTTACGTTCTCACAACCTGGAGATTAGAAGTCCGAGATCAAGGCGGGAGCATTTTTGGCTTCTTCGAGGACTCTCTCCCTGGCTTACACGTGGCCGCCTTCTTGCTGTGTCTTCACATGATCATCCCATCAGTTCCCTATCATCAGTGTCTACGTGGGGCAAACCTCACCGAAGCGTACACTTAAAATGCACAAATTAATTGTATATAAATGATAATACAATGGATTATTTAAATTAAAAACCAATCTGCAATTAAATCTTCCACTCATCCTATTCTAGCTACTGTCATTGCCTTACCACTAAAACTGCTTTTGTCAAGGTCAGCAATGACCTCCATGGTCCCAAATCCCATGTGCTCTTTATCTAATAGTTTTCACAGACGCTACCCAGTAACCACATTCCTTACAACTGAACGCGTACTCTTTCCCCAGCTCTCCTGACATGTCTTGTGTTTGTTACACCTAACAAGACTGGCTCTTCTTAGACCCCTTTTCTCAATTGTTCTTCTCGACCCAGAGTCTACGTATTAGAGATTCTTAGGGCTTCACCCTGGCTACTGTCAATTGTCTCCCAGGACCTAGCACAGTGCCCGATACTCAGAGTCAATACTTTTTTGGAAAAAGGTGAAAATAAAATACTGAAAATACAACTTCAGAATACACCTGTATCAATGACAGTATTATGATGCATGACCTGCAAAAGTCTCTAAGATGCTAATCATGGCACCTTAAATCAGTAAATACTATAAGATATTGTACATTTATTTCTCTGTCCGCTCACCCTAAAAATGATTTTGGTCCACGTACTCAAATCAGATTTATCCATAATGCATTCCAATTCCTCTTTATGGTTCCTTTTATGTTACAGAGGGAAATAAACATCCAGTAAGTGACAGAGCTACGATTTGAACCAGATCAGACTGTCTCTAGAGCCCACGTACAGAATAATGTGTCAGCATCTTTAGAGGAAAACAAAAGTTGCAGTTTACTCTCCTTAACAACTCAGCTATTTGTCTGTGTTGTTCCAACTAGTTGTATTTTCCTTGAGAAGAAAGATAGGAAGCATACGACTTTAAACAATTTTTAAAATGCAACGTCTAATTTCCAACGGCAATTCTAAAAAAGGTGGACAGTAGTATTTAAATTTATGCATAATAATGGTTGCTTTTTCTTTCAAAATACGTCCAATAGTCACCATAGTAACAGATACAGAGTCTCCTGTATGTGCCTCCTGGTGTTTTCGACGTGAATAACCACACGATATTAGATTCAGAGGAAGGCAAAGAACAAATCCATAGCAGAATGTCAGGAGATAAGTTTTAATAACTGTAGTGTTTTTAATTTACATTGAAGTCTAGAAGGTAGTAATATTCGTTATTATGATATAATGATAAAGGAAATGTTTCCTTTTGTATCTAGACAATATTAATATTAATGCAAACACAATTTGCATATGTATAGAAGACAGCGCCATCAATCATTATCCTTTTCTATTGCTCCATGGAGCTCAAACATCACAGGCTTGCCACTGCAGAACCACCAGCAGAAGCCAAAGCAGAAATTGGCCACTGTCACTTTGTAACTCATATTCATAGGAAAAGATAATGACTAAAGGCAGTATAAGAATCCTAAACTGTTAAACACTTGAAGAATAATTTGGATAATAGTTTTTTCTAAACACATGGAAATTTTGATTATAGGAGCCTTATATTTCTCCCTTGGGAGTTTTTTTTTTCAGATTTCACATTCTCCCCCCACCCTCACCCCCCAGTAATATTTTGTTTGTTTTCTGTTGTTTTAAACACTTAACATTTTTTAGGGTGATCTATATACTGCCTCTGGCCAGAAAAGTCCTTAAGGTCAAGGTAGGCAGATCTCTAAGAAACCATGACTGCTCTGATGTGACGTCCAGCTAAGTAGAAGCTCTCTGGACACAGGTTGTTTCCCTTTAAAGAAAAATAAAGAAGATCCTTTAAGATGTAATTGTCTCCACACAAGAAAGACTATGAGAATAGATATTTTTTCCAGTAAAAAAGAAACAAAGTGTATATTGAATCGGAAATTGTTGGAAACAGAATCTTGAAATCAACCAGGTAAACTTTCTTTTTTGCAGTTGTAGAAACTAAGGACCGGACAAGTTAACTTTTCCTTGCTGTTAAAGTCACAAATCTAATTGTGGTGGGACACAGAACTTCCAGTTGTGTGTACTTCTCATCGTAACATGATGTCCTACGATAAATGAACCTCCTGCATCAGCATGTGGTATACTGTAAAACATTTTAAAATCTTTCAAAATTAAATTACTAATGAAAGGTCAATCCTAGTTTCAGAAATATATGCGTCCTTTCTCCTGTGAAGTTTTGTGCCTCATCAACTTCAGGAGGGACATTTACATGAGGCAGTGCTTGGAAACCCCACTCCACGTCAGCTGCAAATGCACCATTTCAGCATCTGTGGTGAAAGGAACAAGGAAACTATCATAGACAGCATTTTTATTTATTTCTTTTTATTGAACGATAGTGGATTTACAATGTTACGTTAGTTTCAGGTGTACAACACAGTGATTCAATTTTTTTATAGACAGTATTTATTTATAAACAGTATTTTTACGTCACAATACAATCCATTTTCATGAACTTAAAGCGTCATGAGAGTAATTATATTTTATCTAAGCTCATTAGGGAAGTTTTTTTCATTACTGTGTTATGAATTAATTTATTTCTAAGAATAAAATCTCAGCATATGTTTTTTAAACATTGTTTTTTATTGAAATATAGTTGATGTACAATGTGTTAATTTCAGGTATACAGCAAAGCGATTCAATTATACATTCATATATATATATATATATATATACACACACACACATATATTTTTTCAGATTCTCTTCCTTATAGGTGTTAAAAATATTGAGTATAGTTCCCTATATGCTGTTTTTAATCGTGAAGTGGCATGTTTGGCTCAGTCCACGACAGTTTCTTTATTTTGTAAGACATTAACTCAGAGCTGAAGTCTAATATTTCACAGTAAAATTAATTGCCCAAAGCACAGGAGATGCAAAGTGAATTGTCATTTCATTAAATTACTCTACGTATGAATCTTCATAAACAGCGACCCTTCATTTCCCATTTTAGCTCAGTGGCTCTTGAAATTTCTTCTCCCCAGGCAGCAACAGTCAGCAATTATTATTTCAAAACCACATGCTTGCACACACATACATGTTTTAAATTGTAACACACAAATTTAAAATCTAAAATTAAAAAGCAAAGGATTTCATTTGACATCATACTTTCAAAATATGAAGAAGATACTTTCCTAGAAGTTATTTTTCAAAATGATGACATCTTGGCTATAACAGATTGGCTATTAGAGTCTTGTGAACCATCTGTTACATAAGATTTTTCTATCATAACTCTATTTAAACCACTCAGGCAATATGAATTGGGCTGTTTGCCAGGCTTTAGAAACAACCTTGTAATATTGGAATGAGTATTACCATAGGACTTCTGAAAAGACAGATTCTGCATTGCTTCCGGTTTGGGAAGTGCTCACCTGGTCTTCTTTCAGCTCATCAAATAAATAAAATTATATGAATAATTTTCACTTAGGTGTGAGCCTAGAGATTTGTACATTTTGACTCCTGTTTTCCATAATTTAGCTCTTCCGTTTACAAGCTCCGCAACTCTGACTGACAGCCAAGCAAGAAAATGAACTCCACATGGCTCCAGTCTCCGTCACTATGTCGGAAGGAGCCGCTCCTCATTCATTTTTCTTCCATGAAGATTTATCATGGCTGTAACTGCATTTGGCTACTTCATACTTTTGTTAATTTCACTCACCAGCTATTAAAAGATGTGTTCAACATGGAAGTGCACACATGCAGAGTTAAGTGCTGTGGTGGGCAGGCGGTCCAGGGGTGGTTGGACTGAAAACAGGAGAGAGAGAGTAGGCACGATTTCTGCCATCAAAGCATTTACGGTCAATTTCAGGGAGGGTGCATCAGCAAACCTAGAGGATATTATCATTAATTTGGGGGCAGTGGGGCTAAGGATTTGTCCTAGAAAGGTTTTGGAAGGATGAGACTTACCCTGGTGATGACTCAGTGATGGTGAGGAAAGGAGAGAAGTTAGGGAAAGACTTCTTTATTCAGCCAAAAAAATTACTTAGTGTTATCTTTATTTTAAGACACCATTAATGATAAAATCCTCCACCGAATTAATAACAGCCTTTTGGAGAGAAAAGAAGATGTTAGCTTGTACCTCTGACTTCAATGCTTAGATGGTGACTGGGCATCTACACGGCCTCTCGTACCGGTTGGACCCCTTCTGTTAGAGGCAGAGTGATGGTCGAAAGCAGGAACTCTAGAATTAGACTTACCCAGTTCAGGACCTGGCTCTGCCACCTACAGCTCGAGTGGTCTTAGGTAAATCGCTTGGCCTCTCTGTTCTTCCTCTGCTTCTCTGTAAATCCTATTGGGTACACCCATCTCAGACAGAGAAAGACAAATACCATGTGGTATCACTTATACGTGGAATCTAAAATATAACACAGATGAACTTATATACGAAACAGACTCACGGACATAGAGAACAGACTTGTGGTAGCCAAGGGGGAGGAGGATGGGGGGGCGGATGGATTGGGAGTTTGGGGTTAGCAGATGCAAACTATTATATAGAGAATGGATAAACAACCAAGTCCTACTGTATAGCACAGGGAACTATATTCAATATCCTGTGATAAACCATCATGGAAAAGAATATGAAAAAGAATGTATACATGCGTATAACTGAGTCACTTTGCTGTACAGCAGAAACTCACAGAACATTGAAAGTCAACTATACTTATAAAATAAATTAAAAACTAATACACCCATCTTGTATGTTTGCTGTGAGAATGAAGATGTGAGTATACATGAAATCTTTAGAATGGTGCCTGGCATAGTAGAGTTAGCGATTATTATTCAGTAAGTGCAGTATGTTAAGTACTGGGAAAAAAGAAGCTGATAAGAAGAGTAAATCAGAATAGAAGAAGTCCCAGATTGAGCTATCTATAACTGTGGAGTGAGCACAAGAAAAGCAGCAAGGACCAGCAAGTGTGAGTACAGGAACTGTGGTGCATCGGGAGTGTGAGACCCGGTGGGTAAGGAAGAGAAGATCACGCCCAAGGAGAACGTTTTTCTTCTCCTGCAGTCAAGGGGGAGGCTCGGACTTTTAGAGCAGGGATCAGGCTGTGATCAGCTTTGTGTTTAAAGAGATGAAGCTGGTAACCTGAGGACAGCTTTCAGGAACATTAAGAGTGCAGAGTGCAGTCTGCAGGGCTTTCTGCAGACTGTAGATAATGCAAGAGGACAGGTCACATCACAGGTGGAAACAAACACACATGAAGATGACTGGATGCCCCAAATCAGGGGGAACTCACTGAGGGCAGCAATCATGCCTTTTATTTACCTTGTAGCTTCTTGGGTCCAGCAGCACGCATGCACTGAAGCTCCCGACAGACTGCCGTCTTGGTCAAGCCCATGATGACCTCAAGGTTAGCGGTAACAGAAACTCTGTCTCCTACTTAGAACGTTCACTTTTCCCCAGAAACAAGTTAGTCACCTCACTGCCTTTGCTTTTTCCTACTTCTGTCCTTCAGAAGCTGATGTGAATACAAATTATGATTTTCCCTCATCACGGGTTGTCAGGCCCAGGAACACAGTAACGGCGATTTTATGGCAAAAAGTCTTCTCGCTAAGAATCAGGGCAACAGAGCCTTTTCCCTTTGGATGGTTTCAGAAGATTCATTTCACATTTCCATAGCCACTAAAAAGGGTATTCCATCCAAGACACCGTGATGGTTTCACTGACGGAGTGCCTAGTTCCTGTAGGCTTGGGGCACCGTCCTTTTGATGTGAGACCAGAATCAAAATGATGTATGTTTGTTGTTGGCGGTAGAATTTTTAAGTTACATATTTATGACTAAAACGGTGTGGAGTCATAAAATAAACACCAAGTGCTTAATATAAATGTACATTTCATAAGTCTGAAATGTCTTTTTGGAGACGCTCATGGAGGAATGAAAACGTGATGGTTTAAAGCGCCGGCACCGGAACCGAGTGCCCGCATTCCAGTTCTGGCTTCAATACTGATGCAGAAAACGCGGCCTCCGTGCACCGGCGCTGAATGGAATCTTGGAGACACGGCTGAGTGAAGTAGAAAAGAAGAGCTTTAATACTTTTCCAGGCAAAGGGGGACACAGCAGGTTCCTGCCTTTGAACACTGTGTGTCCCAACCCGGGAGGATTTGGTGAGGAGTTTTGTAGCAATGGCTCCAGGGCGGGGGTGCTGACAAGGACCAGGGTGTGCGCAGGGCCTGCGCTCCTTTAATCTGGCCTCAGAAGGTCCCTGCTGAGCTTCTGTGCTTCCTGTCTTCTGGAATGAAGAATGCTTCATCTTCCATTTGATGGGCATCTCAGTATCTGCAAAACAGCTCAATGATGTTGTTCTGTGCAGCCCTGGAGGGGGAACTGGGACCCTGCCCCAAGGCTGCACCATTGTTTCTCGACTGCCCCTCCCTTGTCTCTGCATCTCCTCCCTTCCCTGATGAGCAACTGTTTGAACCTCCATGGGAAGGCCATGGACGCTGGAGCCTGCTACCTACAAAAAAGAAATGGGGGACAGAAAGGCTTCCGAGACCAGGAGCCCCGCAGGGTCCTGCTTGGTTTTGCTACTCACAAACATGGGACTCTGGTCAAGTTACAAAGCCTTCCTGGGGCTCAGTTTCTCATCTTTAAAATGGGGATTGTATTAATAGTTATGCACAGAGTTAATTAATTTATCCATCATTTGTAGAAACTCCACTGTAGAGTACTTCATTGTGGACATTTCAATCAAAAAGGTAGTCATGTGATAACAGCTCTGCAAGATGTAACGTGAAAATAGGCTGCTGTACTTCACAGACTAGGTGACGGTCGATTCGTGTACCAGACCACACAGACTCTGAGGGATGGGACATTGCTTCCCCCTTCAGGGCTGAGAGTGCTGAACGTGGGTGGACACGGCGATGATCAAATTCAAACAGAAATCTAGGCAGCCAGGAAGAAACAGGTATTAGGAAGCGCTCTGAATTCCTAAAATAGTGTTTTTTAACAGTCCCATAGTATAATCATTTGCCTCAGTAAGTGTGAAAAATAGTGGCTAGAATAATGGGCCAACACTCACATTTTTGTTTGGTTTTATGTGTGTCTACAAAGTCATTCAAGAAAGAAAAGAAAGAATGGAGTTTTTTCCACACTAACTGTCTGATGGGACAAATATTGATACCATGAGTGTCTTTTCCACCCCTATATCCCTTCAGATACGAACGGAATTTATTTCAGGAATTAGAATTTCATTTGAAGACTTTTGCTCGCCTGAGGGCTTAACAGGTCGCTGGTTAGTTCTTGCCTTTGGGCTTTGAAAAACTCCAGCCTATCTAAAAATACCTTCATAAAATTATCAATGCAGATGCAAATTTGCCTTGCCATAGGGCTTTAAGAAAACACTGTAGACCAGGAATTTTGAATTAAAAACACATGGAGGGATACACATAGGAATGGTAGGCGTGAAAGAAGCCTAGGCTCTGACACCTAGAGTTCATCATAAATTGATTCTTCCAAGGGAACAACTGGGAAAAGAGTGTATGTCTTCCCAGCTCTGATGCTGTAATTCGGTAGCAATCATGAACAGCAAGAGAGGAATGAGAACTCCTTCCCCTTTGTCCTCAAAGACAAGGAGATAGATTCTTTGACATAACTGCCCACAGACGGTGCAGACTGAGGCATTCCCTGGATGACTAACTTGGCCAGGATAAACAGGATGCCCACGCCTTGGGTGGGCTTCGACCCCAGGCCAGCCTTAGTCACCACCCTACCTCCAGTGACCCAGATTCAGTCTGGCTCACATCTTTTACTTAGGCTGTTCCAGAAAGATGCTAGCTGTCTCGGCACTGTGCTCTTGAACACGTGCGAGAGTTCGTCTACGTACGCCAAGGTCTACCCCAGATCAAAGATGGGGAGGCCAGTCATCATGAAGAAAACATTGGGAAACATGCAAAACCTTCACGTGGGAACGCTTTGTTCCAAAATCCAGGGCCTCAGAGTGTCGAATGAAACACACCGGAGTCTAAGGGGAGTCGGGAGACAAAGGTGACCTGGTACCTGTCACCGGTAGTGTGACCCCAGGCAAATTCTCCATTAATTCTCCATCTCTCTGCAGTAACATGGGGGAAACTCCAGCTTTCCTCAAAGGATTGGTGGGAAGATGAAATGAGAAAATATACTTCAAGGTATCTAACAGTTCCTGGGACATGACAGGTGCTTCACAAAGTAAATCTGAATCTGAATGATTCTCCCCTCACTTTTATTTTCCCTGGTTGCCTTCTGTTTAACTCGCAATCTGCGGGGAAAGGCATGCTTTTTACCCTCCTAATTTCACGAAGAACCAGTAAAAGATAACCCAGACAATGAGCAAGGAGAGACTGGGGTCCGGGAAGATGCGGAAAGCATCAAAGCCAACTGTGCCCAGAGAAATAAAATTTGGGAAAATAAAACAATGCCTTAGGATGTCGCAAGGCTGTTTTAGGATAGAAGAGAGCAGGCGCTTTTCTGACCATAAAGATGACAGACGGCTGGGAGTAGTCATCACAGTAGAAAAGGGTTATGACAACCCTTTGAACTATCCTGAGCTTCAAAAGCGATCGAGGGATCCTTGACGTAAGACGAGTTAAGCTCTCTGTCCCTGCCTGCTTCCACATTCGTGAAGCTGCATACTGAGGCTCTGGGCCCCTTATACAAAGGCTGACAGCCAAGGAAAGACTGCCCCGAAACAATGATCACAAAGTGAGAGGGTCCTTCTCTCATGACCTCTGAAAGAAGGGGCTCACTGTCTGAGAAAGGAAGATCCGTGGCCGTGTCTTGAGTTCTTTACTACGATTTGTCACCACGTGGACAGAAGCCTGCAGAGCCTACACATGATTTCGGGGGAGAGAAAAAGGACATTTATTGACCACGGGATATGATCAAACACAGTGTTTGGTGGTTGTCCGAATTTTCAGGGGGCGCCCCGATCTCAGGATTGTTCGGGATGCCACCCGTGGGACTCTGTGGAATAGCAGATCGGATGTCCGTGCCTGGCTAATGACGACAGAATTTCCTTACGAGTTACAGCTCCCTTATGTACTGTACTATTTTTCTTTACCTCGGAACCACACTTGGCATCTTCTGATGATACCAAACAGATATTAAACATGAAAAGGTGGCTACCCACACGTAACTAATTGTTTTCCTGAATTCAATACAATTCCTGACACTTGCCTTAGTCAGTGGTTTCCAAACTCTTTTTTCTCCCTTTCTTTTTGGTTATCAGTAGAATTTCTCTTTCCCAACCAGGATCGTAACAGGTGAAAGAGAACTACCATGACTGGATGGACCTGGGGAGAAGCACCTATTCATCCTCTGTTGCCAGCCTCCAGGCACCTCTGAGTTGAGGCCAGGAAATTGGTCCTAGTCCTGTATCATCACAGAAGCACAATTAAGTTGAAAAAGAATTGGCATCACTACCTGTCGTAGCTTAGAGAATGGAAGAATTCTAAGAATTCTCAATGCTCCATGTACACTGGAGACAGACTCCAGTGTAAACGTCTCCTGTAAGGAAAAGGGGCAGAGAGGATTCTAGACCAAGGTTGCGCTGTTTGTTAGCAGTGAAGCCAGCCTAAGTCCGGGGTCTCCCGTCTCCCGTCTCCCGGTGAAACGATCCTTCGTTGTGGTGGCCCTGAGTTGGCCAGGGCTCCTCTTTCTTTGGGGCTGTTTCTGGCTCCTTACACGCTCTGGGTTCTGAGTCAGACAAGCACTTCTGAGATTTTGACAGAAAACCTTTGCACACTCAACCGTGACTTCCGGAAGGAAAGAGCAGCTTGAGTTCAATGGGCAAAGCCACCTCAAGGCCTGTCCTCATCTCCCATTTCTCTGGGCCACACACCTTGAGCTTCCCACCTCTGGACTCCCCTCCCTCAAAAGGCCACAATGAGAAAGTACATCTGCTCCTCTGAGAGCGGGCCCCGACACAAGCCTCTACCGTTTGCCTCGGCAGGCAAGCCTTTCTGATTCCAGCTGCACATGGGGAGGTAAGGGGTGACCGATCTCGATAAACAAAATATAAGGAAAAGTGTATTTTCTGTTTTTAGGGTGGAAAAACAGAGTATTAATATATCCTGAGATGTCTGAAGAGAGAGAGGTCATGTGTGTCTCGGGGTAAATGGAGAGAGTGGAGAAACAAAAGCATGATTCTGAGAGAGATTTTACTGCACTTCTTCTTTCCCCCAGAACAGTCTATTCCTGCTGTGATCTGTGGGCATTCACGTTGCTTACTAACGACAGTCCCAGCTCCCAGCCTCATTTAAATGTGTATAGAAGTGTTGCTGGGCTTCCCTGGTGGCACAGTGGTTAAGAATCCACCTGACAATGCAGGGGACACGGGTTCGAGCCCTGGTCCGGGAAGATCCCACATGCCACGGAGCAACTAAGCCCGTGCACCACAACTACTGAGCCTGTGCTCTAGAGCCCACGAGCCACAACTACCGAGCCCGCGAGCCACAGGTACTGAAGCCCGTGCACCTAGAGCCCATGCTCCACAACAAGAGAAGCCACCGCAATGAGAAGCCCGCGTGCAGCAACGAAAACCCAATGTGGCCAAAAATAAATAAATAAATTTATTAAGAAAAAGAAAAAAGAAGTATTGCTAGTTAGTCATTCTAGAAAGTAGTGGACACTTCAGTTCATAGCACTCTGAACTTCAGAAACTCCTACTCACTCATCTGCCACTAAAATACTGAAAAGTTCTGGGAAAAGTCAAAATCGTTTTGCACGTGTCCCTGTGTGTGTGTGTGTGTGCACGTGTGTGTGTGTGCATGTGTGTGTGCGCGTGTGTGTGTCAGGACTGCATCAGAAGAAGAGCAAGAAAACTTGTAATATTTGATTTTCTGGGCAAAATATACGGCCCCATGGTTCCTGCCCTCCTGAGTGTTAAGTCATTAGTTGAATGGCTGGTTGGCTTTAAATCTTATTTCATTCCAAAAAAAAAAGTTAATAGCGACACCCACCCTCCCTCCCCCCCAAAATGATCACTGCTAATAACCGAGTACCTTCCGGCATGTTCCTCATCAGGAATTTGTAGGTGGTACTCTACATATATTCAGCCGGAGTGGGCACGCCTGCCGAAGGTTTAAGAAAACACGAAAACCACAAAGAATGTTCCCAATTATTTTCTCCTGGTGGGCGGAACAGATGCCTTTCCTCAAGGAAAATGCTTTAGGCCAAAACAAAGCCATATTCATTCAGAATCTATTGTTTAGTAACTGTGCAGACTCCGGGTTATATAAAATTTACTTTCGATGCAAGGATCCCACTTTCCTAGGAAGGGTTCATAAGCAGAATGGAGCAGAGGAGGATACAGTGTTAAAACCATCAACCTTGCCAAGGCCAAGGGCAGTTCAAGAGACACTAGTGCAAGGACACGGAAGGGAACCCAGGCAATGGAGATGTGGGCGGATTTGGTCTGGAGTCCTGCAGGGGCACCCGGCTGGCTTTATTTATAAGGCCAGTGCCAAAGCCGTCTGTAGACGATGGATGAGGTGAAACGCAGAGGTGGAGGATTATTCTAGATCGTGTGTAACTTTTCAAATACAACCTCCATGCTGACATTCTAGGGCGAACGTAAGTGACTCCAATCAAGAAACCTGTCAGTCGGTCCCGAGTGTTTCTTTATGAGCTCCCTGGGCCAGGCACTCTTCTAGCCAGTATGAAACGATACAAAAGAAAGGGTAGTCATCACCCTTATAATCTCGTGAGAGCAAATGGATAAAATCTGTACACACACACATACACACACTCTATGTGGGTGGTCAGCAAACTCAACGATATAGACATATAACAGCGTCATTTAGAAAAATCCTGATTAGGAAATGAAAAGTACCGAATTCGAAAAACCGGGAAGCGATTGGTTTCAAGACAAATAGATTAGAGTGTGTTCATACAGCAGGTCGTTTACATACGAATCTCCTTAAGCTATTAAAACTGGGAACTCTCCCCCAGATCTACAGACCACGTTTAGAACATATTTACTGCGCAAATATGGCCTCACACTGGCCTTGAGGGGCTGCTCAAGTGAAGACACTACCAAGGCCTGTGTCTGCTAAACTGCGGCGTCTTCACGATCAGAGACTGGGCTTTCCTTATCGGCCTTAACATCCTGCTCTCTGAAGACAGAAGTGGTGAAGCAGTAAGAATGAACCCATGGGAGAGGTGAGCAAAGGCCTCAAAGGGGAGTTGAGCCTCGGAGAATTTTAAGAGGGGAAAAAAGAGAAGAGAACTAAGATGTTACAAGCAGAGAGGTGAAGTTGGCTGGGCTCGGTGGGCATCCGAGCAGAGGAAGGGGGCTTGCCACGTTCAGCGGGAAGGCTCCGCCCCTAGCTGGGTCCACGGTGGGGGTGTCCCCGCCCAGGCGTCCCTGGACCTTTCCCAGGGCGGCTCCCCTCCGTACTCACCGAGGGCCTAGGCGGGCCGGGAAGCGCAGCTGGCTCCCTCGGCAGGAGCCCTGAAAGTCCGCCCGTATTTCAGCTCGCCCCCTGGGGCTCCGTCCTTCCCCCGGCCTTACCTGGTCCTGTGGTTCGCCTCGGCTCTTTGACAGGAGGTGGGCGCTCTTTGTGCTTTGCCTGCCCTGGCCCTTGCTTGAGGCAGGCTTCACGAGGGCAGAGACTTTTGCCTGGTTGCACGTCTGCAGTGTTAGAACAGTGCCCGACTCAGGAGGCATTCGGTCCCTACCGTGTTTGTTAAAGGAATAAATGGTGTTCTATCCCGGCCATTTGTCTTTACATTTACTTTTTTCCACTCCCTGCTTCAGAGGGCTGGAAGCTGGAGGCAAAGACTTCCCCGCGTTCCGCCTTCCCTTCTTCCTCGGGCGCAGAAAGCCTGGCCGAGGGTCGCAGCCCGGCCCTCTGGGGACGGGGATGCCCTCGGGAAGGAACGAGGAGCCCCGGCCCGGGGGGGAGGGCCGCGCGGAGACGGGGAGGCGCAGGAAGTTCTTCCCTCGTCTCCCGGCTCGGGCAGCGCCCGCCGCGCCCAGCCGGCTCGTCGCGTGGCGCTCGGGTAGCCCGGGCCGCATCCCCCCGCCGGGGCCCCGCGGCACCCCGCGCACGCGCCGGCACCTGCCGGACCGCCCGGGCGCGCGGGACCCCGGCCACCCCCCCCGGCGCCGGGAAGGTGGGGAAGGGGAGGGACACGCGAGGTCCGCGCCGGCCTGCTCCGCGCCCGGGGCCCGCTCGCCGCGCCGCCCGAGCGCTGGGGAGGGGACGCCCGAGCGGCCCCCGCGCGACCCCTGCCCGACCTCCGGCGCTGCGCGGGTCGGGCGCGCGGGACCGCCTCCAGGTGCTCGATCCGCGCCGCGCTCCGGGCGGGCAGCGCGTCCCGCGGCCTCCGTGCGCCCGGGCCGGGGCGGCCTCGGCCGGGACCCCGGCCCCGCTCGGGACACCCCCCGGCCCCGGCGCCGCGCCCGCGCCTGGGCCTCCCCTCCCCCTCGAGCTGGGGGCGGGGCAGCCGCGGCGCCCGGAGAGCGCCCCGACCGGCAGCTCTGTGATCGATTGGAAGGTGCCGGCCGCCCCGCGGGCTGCAGGCCGGCCCCGCGCGACCCCCGACCCGCCGCCGGGCTGTCGGCCGGCTGACAGGTGCTCGGGGCCCTGGCCGGGGACTCCTCGGCTGCGCGCGCGGCCCCCGCGTCCCCCCCTCCCCCTCGCCTTCGCCCCCATCCCCCCCCCCCCCCCCCCCCCCCCGCCGCCGCGGCGCGGCGCAGGATCTGTTCAGACCTCGGGGAACTGGTTCAGGTCCAGGTTCTGCTTTGATCCTCGGCGCAAACTGGAGACGCCGAAGAGGGCCCTCGGAGAAAGCCTTGGATGGGAGGATGTGGGAAGGAGCCCGCGGGGCTCGGCGGCGCTGAGCCCGGCCCGCAGCCCCGCCGCCCCAGTGCCCGCCGCCCGCGCGCCCGCCCGCTCAGCCCAATGCTCCTCTTCGGGCTCCTGCTGCTGACATCCGCCCTGGCCGGCCAGAGACCCGGGACCCGGGCTGAGTCCAGCCTGAGCAGCAAACTCCAGCTCGCCAGCACCAAGGAGCAGAACGGTGAGTGCCCCCGCTCCGTCCCCTGCCGCGCCGCCCGCGCCGCCCGGCGCGCCCGGGCGGGACGCACCCCGGCCCGCGCGCCGCGTTCGCGGAGCTTCCTCACAGCCTGCGGCTGGGGCAGCGGCCGCCGGGCTCCAGCGGGGCAGCCTGAGTGTCCCCGCGGGCGCCGCCGCAGCGCGGACATGCTGGGAGCCCTGGGGGGCCTCAGGGCCAGCGCGCTTGCAAGACCTCTCGTCGCCGGAGTCCTAAGTTCGAGAACTGCCTCTAGACCCGAGTCCGACACGAACGCGTCCTGGCATGTTTGACTCTCCTCCGAGCTTTTTGCCCTGGGGAGGGGTGTCCCAGGACGTGTGTCAGCCGCATTAATTGAAGCGTTCGCGGTGGAAAGGCATCAATTAATCAGTAAGTAGATAGCAAACCAAGAGGTCGAGGGGCCCCGTGGACGTGTGCAGGGGGGGAATTAAAAAAATGTATTTCTCCTGTGCTCTTTTTTTTTTTTTTTTTTTTAATGTGCCTTTGTACTCCTGAAGCCCTTACCTTTCTGGTAGTGTGTTTTTATATGCGATGGTGAGTGACTGCTAGTTTGTGTGTGCTGGAAACGACTTAATCCTGCATAGGAAATGAGAATTACTTTCACCTTTCAAGTGTACCTGAAATGTTTAGAAAACTCTCAGATGCAAGTTCCCTTGGGCTGGGATCGCACAGAGCCGGAGAAAGGCTCCTTTCATAAAGCCAGGGCTGCTTCAGGGTGTGTAATTTGCTTAGCCTCTGAACCCCATATGATTTACATCATTCAATTTCTAAACCCTTTTGCTCTTGATCTAACATTATGAAGTCATTTTTGAGACTACTTTGTAAATAGAAATTTTATACTGCACATGAAACCACAATGTCAATGCAGGCTGTCTAAAATTAGAATATTAAACACCCTGTTTACAAGTGGCGGCTCTCGGTGTTATTTGAAAAGAAATGTACATGTTTTTACTGCTTTATATGCCATCTGTTCGGAATGCAAGAAGGCTGTCACTTCATGAACCGTGCGAAACGAACGTGAGCAGCGTGTGCCTAGGAGATCAGAGTGCCCTGAACTGTGTTTTTAAGTCACAAGCAACTTTTTCTGTCGGTTTTGGGGGGGTGTCTCCGAGCTTCAAGTTTGGATTGAAACTCTCCAGAGTGTTCACCTTTAAGAAAGCACAGAAAGTTCTAGAGTCCGAAAAGAGAGAAAATAAGGATTCCTGGGACCTTTGTAGCCATTATCTGTACTCGCTGTTTGGGCAGCAAGACAAGGCATCACAAGGCTGATAGCACTGTGGTTGCTTCTTACGACTTGGTGATGTGATGGGACGGGGCACCTGCAGGCTGCTTGAGCCGCTGATCAAAGGGATCCACGTCCAATCCCGGGGGCTGCAGAGGGCCGGGGGCGCGGGGACAGGGCGGGGGGGTGGGCGAGGGGGGATCAAAGAAGCCACAGCGCCACTTGTACCCTGGCAGGAGACGGATCAGACCAACCTCTGTTCTTTATCACGTAAAATAAATGCCCAGTTGAAAATATCGCTTCTGACTGGACCAAGTTTCCCCAAATGACCATGCACCGTATCCCTGGCTCCTGGCTTTTGTTTTTTTATTTGTTCCATCCCAGGTCCTTTCTCCTAATGCTCTGACTTACTTATCAGGCCTGTCCTGGCATCTCTCATCTTCCCGAGTCCCTTCGCGACTTGTACTTGTCATTGTCCTTTCCTTGCCATTCTTTCTTGTGGTCCACGTGCCATCGTCGCTTTGTAACGAGGCCCAGAACTTTCACCGGGGTCTTTGGCCACTTTCCGGGGTCGATTGACCCCCCTCCTGAGAAGTGGGTTCGTGAAGCCAGGCCACACACATTGTGTTGCCGTCAGAGGCTGGGCCATTTCCATTCCTAAGATGCATGATGCTAAAAATAGCCGGGTGGTTTCCTAATCTGTGTGCAGAGGACTGGTCTATGTTTAGCCTTTGGGAGGGTTGGCAGCCGGAAGTAAGTGGAGGTGGAGGAACCGCTCACCTTGCGGTGCTCAGCCTGAGAAGCGGGGCGGCCAGCGCTAGGGGGCGGTGTAGAGCTATCTTCCCGCGCATGGAAGGTCCCAGGATGCGAGGGTAACAGGTGGGTGCTAAGGAAGATCCCCCAGGAAAGTGAGCGGCTTTGCTGGAACTTTCTCCTCTTTTTGTGGCTTTCAACTTTTCCATTCCGTCATGTGGGCATTTTTTTTTTTTTTGCCCTCTTACTGAATTATGATTGGTTTCTGATTGCCCTGTTGCTTCTCTCAATGTAGATGAGAGTCTGATTCCCCCAGTACAGACCCCCCTGAGGGTACCACATAGAAAACGCCATCCACCCAGTCTGTGCACTGTGTCATATTCAGAAAGGTCTTCGAACAACTGCTAAATGTGAGATGTCCAAATCGATCTGTTGTGACAGTCTGAGGTCATTCTGTCCACCATTGACCACCCCCCTCCCCGACGGATGGTTACTCTCTTCCCTGGAGAATTCCAGAGCCTCCTGTGGGGTTGACTCCGTCAGATCCCCAGGCCTGCTCAGTTTCAAAATCAACTGGGTGTCCTGAGCCCTGTCAAACATGGAAATTGATTGCTCTGACCGATGCCGGGCACTTGGATTTAGACCGGGGCAAGGGAGGCGCTTCAGAATTAGGTGTGAGGGGTCAGTGTCACTTACCCTGTTTCAGTTAGTTGTTTCTCTCCTCAAAACTCTGTTGCAGTTCTTGCCACTTTACTGGAAAAATAATTTTATCCTCCAGTACTATGAGGTGCCTTTGTGGCCTCGCTGCGCAGCTTGTGGGAGCTTAGTTCCCAGACCCAGCATTGAACCTGGGCTCCATGAGTGAAAGCGCGGAGCCCTAACTAGCCGCTGGACCACAGAGAACTCCCGCCTCTGTGTCTTTCATTCTTAATCTGACTGCTGACAATGAAGTCTCCCATATCCACCAAGGATCTGCCCCCAGATTTAACGGAGAGAGGGAGAGGAAAGATGAGAACGCTGACGCAGGTAGGGTTTCTGGCCTGGACGCGCTGTACGGCCATGGGGAAGTGAGTGTGGTCTGCATGCACGCCTTTTAGGAGAGGACTCCTCCCAGGAAATGGGCGAGTTCTGGGATGCTGCTTCCGGGCTGTAGCAGAGGGAATCAGGCGCATCTCAAGCGAAAGGGAACACAGCTTGTTTTGTTTACCGCGTGTGTTTGGCCCCAGTAGACGCCAGTCACAGGGTTGTCGGTGGGATGAGGCCTCACCCACCTTGTGTCACTGGGGAGGGATTTTAATTTACCCACAGCCCTGAAACATGCTTCTGACTGTTTATTAACTGTTGTGAGTGTAGATCTGGGATATGTCTCTGTTGATTAGGGTTTTCCTTACGAACATTACTTTAAAAAATTTAAGTACAGTTGATGTATAATATTATGTAAGTTACAGGTGTACAATATAATGATTCATGATCATTAAAGGTTATCCTCCGTTTATAGTTACTGTAGAATATTGGCTACAGTCCTGTGTGGTGTAATATATCCTCGTAGCTTATTTTCAACATCGTAATAGCGCACCTTCTAATCCCCTGCCCCAGATTGCCCCTCCCCCTTCCCTGTCCCCACTGAGCATCCTTTGTTGTTTGCGCACTTGTCCTCAAGGGCTTCTGTGGCCTGTGCGGCCATTTACTTTGGGGACAGATGGTCCCCTGGTGCCTCGCTCAGCACGTGTGTCTTGTGTTTACGGCTTTTCAGTGCGTCTCTTTCAGTGCCAGCTCACCCCTCCTCCTATTGCCAGTGTGTCCATATCCACTCCTCTCCCCTCTGCCCTAGGTAGCAGCTTCAAAGCTGTATTTGACTGCAAGGCAGATCGTCACGACCTTTAGAATAGGGTCCAAGAGTACATAGCTCTGCCCGAGGACCCAGGGGACTTTCCTGTTAGTCTATAAGTTGTCGCGCATGACCTTTGTGACATTTATTTTTGTTATTTAGAGGGGTTTTTTTTGTTTTTTAACTTCCTCCTGGTTCTCTGCTCTGTTTGGGGTAGTTGAGGAAGTTGGAGAAGCGAAGCCCCATTATGTAATGATGAATATTGCTTTTCACCATAGGTGACAAAAAATCCCCCTTCTATTTTCTGGTGACATTTCCTCTTCTCCCAGCTGTTACCTTCTACCCTTAATCTTAGAAACTTGATGTTTACCTCTGAAAGGTAATTAGAAAGTACAAAGGTCTGTACGAAGCCTCAGGGACTATATGTCATTTGTTGAATAGTTGTAAATAGATGCTGGGGGCCGACCCTACACTTTCGTCCTTGGTGTATTTTGTAGTGCCCTGTGTCAGGCACCAACGTCTTAGCTTGGTTTATTCTTAGTTCATCCTTCCTGAAACTTACTCCTTACATATCTTCTTGACATTCTCTTCTACTACATGTTTTTTTCAACATTTCAACATCAACATTTGCAAAAATTGTCTTATCTATAAACTTGCACACTTTTTGTAGAAATAGAAATCTAATGATAATGTGATGTGTGTTAAATAAAAAATAACTGAATCAGTGCATTTGTAATGTCCACCTTCCCCCCGAAATGTTCCCAAGACTGCTAAACATTTCCCTCGATGTTTCTTTTTAAAGAAATTTTATTTTATTTTATATCAGAGTATAGTTGATTAACAATGTTGTGTTAGTTTCAGGTGTGCGGCAAAGTGATTCAGCCATACGTATACATACATCTATTCTTTCTCGAATTCTTTTCCCATTTAGGTTATTCCAGAGCGCTGAGCAGAGGGGAGGTTTCTGTTTGTATCAACCAACATGGTAGAAGTCGTAATAAAAGTCCCTTCATTTACTTGGCCTGCTTTTGATGCCTCTGATGGTTCTATTTGCAAGTGTTATCTGTAGTCAGAATATCTCTGTATGACACCATATAATTTCTGAACGCTCCTTGGTTAAACAGTCTCTGAATTATTTTTCTCTACCACTGCCTCCACCTGTGATTTTTTTCCCCTCGCATCCCCCTTCTCTGTCTCCTGAGGATACGTCTAGTGGTCGATCTTTGGCTGGTAAGCACGGGGCACGACCACACCCATTGTGGAAATACTGAAACATCGCCAGTGGGTTGAGAAGGAGCCTGGCCACTCCTCCAGGACAGATGGAGCATCTTTGAGCAGAAGCCACAGCGTTAATGCCCGGCACAGCTGGGGACATCGGGGACACTGCTCCAACCCTGCTGGCCTCCTTCCTGATGGATCCCTCCTGCGCCTGCCACACTGATGCTTAAGCCTTTTGACACTTTCAGCTATGGACAGTTTAGTTCACAGGGGAGTTAAAACTCCTGTCTCTTCTCCCCATTGCTGGGCACTCGGGCCCAACCCACCTGCAGCTTGAAGGACCCGGAGAGAAGAAAGGATACAGCCTCCTTCAAGCCTCCTTCCTGCAGCTTCTTTGCTTCGAGGCCTGGGGGTGAGACGCGGCATGGGACGTGGCACACGTGGCGTGGGATTGCAGCTCTCAGGTGCCTGTTCCTGGTTCCCCAGGCAACACCAGGCAGCTGCTTTGGCCTGGGTACCACCTTCCTGCCATCTGGGTTAAAGAGACCACCTTCTCTGCGAGGTCTTTTTTCTAACCACTTTCGTTAACCACCCCTGTTTATCACGTCAAGGGTAATTCACTGCATAGCACTTACCACTGTGGTATTCTGCTTGTTTATCGGTTTATATATTGTCTCCCTGCCACCCCTGTAGGATGTAAGGCCCCTGAGAGCGTGGCCCTGTCAGACTTGCCCTTTGTGGGTGCGCCAGTGCCTGGAACGAAGGGTGGCATAGAGTAAATATTTGTTAGATGGTTCTGGAGGCAGTGCCTCGCTTAAGCAGGACTCTGGTATTGCAGTTGCAGACAGCCCGTCTTGGAAGGTGGCTTTTTGATACTGGAACTTTCACCATTGCTTGACTTTTTGCAGAGGAAGATGCACTTGCTTATTGGTTGGGATGGGAGCCGCCAGTGAGAGTTCCACTTTGTCATCTTGGTAAAGGTACCACGTGACCAGGAGCGTGTGTACCAAGCCGGTGGGTAGGTTTTCTAGAAGCGGTGCTAGTTACTGCCTTAAGAGTGCCACGGGGGTGTGCACCTCTGTAGTGCTGCAGCTGGGTCGCACGCATGTGATCTGGACCCAGGACTGCGCAGAATGGTGAGGCTGAATGGCTGACACACTCCAGCATCAGTGTGCTTCCCACCTTCTGCTTGTGGCTCACGGAGAACGTGCACAGGACAGAAATCCGCAGTAATTCTGGCAGGTGGAACGTCAGGGCCGGAAGGGTCCCAGGAGTCCGTCCACAGCGATGTGTACCGTGAGGCCTAGACCACCGAGGTGACTTTGTCAAGGTCGCGCTGGAGGGTAGCCGGGTTCAACGGCTTGTGGGCTGGTACGTTTTCCTTCCATGGGAACCAGTGAGGCAAATGGCGTTCTAGTTTCAAAATTCCAACACTTGGCATAAATGCATTTCTTTACTGTTCTGGGAGGTTTTGTGCTTTGGGGGTTGTAAGGGCAGCTTGGGCTCCCTTGATCCTGAAACATTTTTTACAGCCACGCTAAGGACAACAATCTCGGAATAATCCTATTAACGACGCAGAGCAGATACTCTGGCTAAGGTCTACGGTAACACCTCTGTTGGGGTAGAAATCTGCCATTTTGGCAAATGACTTGAAATACTTCCTTTAGAATTGTTACCGTGATGGGCTGGGACCGAATTTTCAGCGGGTCCGTGGATGAACAATGTTGATTGGCATATTTTGCCATATTTCTTGATGCTGAGGGGGAAGGTTGACATGGGAAAGCTTGGCTCCACTGGGAGGTTTTCTTTTCTTTCTTTCTTTTTTTTTTTTTTAACAATTTTGAACATTTTATTTAGCAGGATGTCTCAGGGGTGAAGTACCGTAGAAGTGAGTAAATAGGCATGGTTTAGTGAGCTCTAGAACACACAGCCTGTTATTCTTTTGCAATGGATGTAATGAGTGACTTTAGCCTTTATTTACCCTGTATTATACAGGGCATTCTATTCAGAGGTTCAGACTGCTCTCAAATCAAGAGCATCAAGGAGAGAAATTCGTAGCTGTGGACTCGAACAGCTTGCCGAAAACAGAATTCATTTACCTTTTTAAAAAATTTTGTTTACAGAGTTCAGAATCAGAGAACAAACGAGCTACAGTTATAAAGGGGAGTTATGTTAATTACGTTTATCCTTAAAGCCAAGTTCCTAAGCGTAATGTTTTTGGTAGCATGAGCTCATTCTGTGGTTTAGGTCGGGAGGATACATTTCAGATGGAGTTCAGCCCCTCTTATCTGCCATCTGCCTTCACGTCGGGCTCTCTGCCCCACCTTCAAGTGGTTATTCCCAGTCCCCTGGTGATGGGGCGGCCGCCCCCCTTGGACATCTGCCTTGTTGCAAAGCCAAACCATCTTTGCCAGGCTAGCTTCACTAATTTAGCTTTCGTGGTGTTAGGCTTAATTCCTTTTTATTTTCAAACTGTGAATTTTGTTTTTTTCGGATTTGGCATTTTCCCCATTGAAGAGTAGTTGAACCATCTCTCAATTAAGGGATGGTGTGTCGGGTTGTTGCAGTGTCTGGGGGCGGCAGGCAAAGCGGGTGTCTGGCTCCTTGAGAGAAAACACCGTCCCCAGACAGCGCGAGGCCCGTCGATGGTAGCCAGCGCAAGGACGCGGCTCTGCGTTGCACCCGTATACGCTGCGCGCTGATGAGAAACCGGGACGCGCTCCCGGGAAGGGGAGTATTTGGATGCCGCCACGGGGGGCGATTCAGTGGGACCAAAGGGTCCCTGGTGGGTCTCTGGTCTTGTGATGTTGATGATGAGTCCCTGAGAGCCCGCTGGGTGCGGCGCTGGTGCTCAGTGTTTGCAGACAGTCCACAGTTCATCTCTGTGACCGCCCCCCCCCCCGCCCCGCCCCACCGTGCGCTATTGGGAGGAACACCGAGGCCAGGCTGGCCAAGTAGCCAAGGTCGCACAGCTGGTGAACGTTTGGGCCTGGCTCTGACTCCAAGCCAGGACTCAGCCACGCGCCTCCCCCGTCATGAGTTAATGGTCTAACGTTTTATTAGAACATTGTTTTTAAACAGCAGTTTATGAGCTTGTGCTCTGTGCTAAGCTCTGCCCGAGGTGCCGGGTACACAGAGAAGGAGATGCAGCCCTTGCCCTTGCGAAGCGCTGTCCGAGGAGGATGGCAGCTCTGGAGTTTATCTCCAGGTCTGTTGGTTCTGGGCTCCAGGAGCTGTGGGAACGCAGAGGACTTTACCGTGACCCCCCCGGATCCTCTGGTGATCGACCAGGTGGTGGATTCCGCGCGGAAAAGAAGTGCATGGAGAAAAGCTCCCACGGGGGAGATGACATACTTTGAAGCGGGCTTGAGAAGGGAGAAGAGGAAAGTGTTCTAGGCCGAGGGGACAGCCTGCAGCCCAGGACAGAAGCAAGTCTGGGGTTGAGGATGAACAGAGGCAGGGGAGATGTAAGGCCCTGGTGCTGTGTGCAGGGCAGCTCAGAAGCAGAATCCAGGAGAAGGTTGTCTTTACTCTGCAAACAAGAAATGCTGGAGAGGGTGTGGAGAAAAGGGAACCCTCTTGCACTGCTGGTAGGAATGTAAATTGATACAGCCACTATGGAGAACAGTATGGAGGTTCCTTAAACAACTAAAAATAGAGCTACCATGTGACCCAGCAATCCCACTCCTGGGCATATACCCTGAGAAAACCATAATTCAAAAAGAGTAATTTTTATAATAAAATTACTTAAAACATAATTCACAATGTTCATTGCAGCTCTATTTACAATAGCCAGGACATGGAAGCAACCGAAACGTCCATCGACAGGTGAATGGCTAAAGAAGATGTGGTGCATATATACAATGGAATATTACCCAGCCATAAAAAAGAATGAAATCATGCCATTTGCAGTGACATGGGTGGAGCTAGAGTCTGTCATACAGAGTGAAGTAAGTCAGACACAGAAAGACAAATATCATGTGATATCACTTATATGTGGAATCTATTGATTCCATATAAAAAATGATAGAGGTGAACTTACTTACAAAACAGACTCAGGCTCACAGACATAGAAAAACAGCTGAAGGTTACCAAAGGGGAAAGTGGAGGAGGGATAAATTAGGAGGTTGCGATTAGCAGGTACACACTACTGTGTGTAAGATCGAGACCCAACAAGGACCTACTGCAGAGCACAGGGAGCTCCACTCAGTATTTTGTAATAACCTAGAAGGGAAAAGAATGTGAAAAATCATAGATCTAGATATATACGTGTGTGTGTGTAACTGAATCACTTTGCTGTACACTTGAAACTAACACAACATTGTAAATCAGTTTTAATTTTAAAAAGGGAAAGGTTGTCTTCATGTTTAAGGTTGAGTCAAACCTTTTCTTTCCAGTTGCTTTCTAGGCAGGCAGGTAGCAGTTCCACTTTGGTGTGAGCGGCTAAGGGCTTCTTGGGGTTTTCTTGGGAGGTTCTGAACGGGTCCGAGTGCAGGCTGCACAGCCTCAGTGACACTCAGATAAGCTAAGCCTGTGTCCACGCCATCTCTGCTGCCTGCTTTATGTAAACAAAGTGCTAATTTCACACTTCATTCACAAAACGGATGGCATGCAGAAGGAGGCCGGGTGTGGGACAGGATGTGATAAAGGGGCAGGGCACGTAGAATCAGTGTGATGAAGCTATTCCCTTGCAAGGAGCGAGGAAAACGGCTTTTGTACTTTTAAGGGAAAGGATGTTGAATTTCCTGGAAAATTAATTCCTCTGAGGTTAATTTGCATTGAGTAACCTCTGGGGAGGTTCGTCCTGGTCCCCTGGACCCAATGCTAGAAATATTTTGAGGTATTTAAGGATTTGAAATGAACGCATTCGATGTGATGTGGATGCCACGCTGTTTTTTTTGAAGGCAGGCCATTTGCATTCCAGGGAAGCCTTGTTCGTGAGTGCGTACTATTTTAAGCTTCTCAGCATTTGCCAGATGGGGACGGGCTTCTGTGCTCGACTGCCCAGATGGCTCCTGCACCTGCCTTGAGAGTCACTGCAGAGATCAGGAACCACGAACAACAGAAGCTGGGCTGGCGAGGGGCTCACCTTGTGTTGTTTCTAGCAGTGGTTTTTGCTGGGTGTTTCTAAGGACATCTGTCTTTTAAAGAGTCCTATTATTTATCTTTTTTTTTTTTTCTGACTGAGGAATGAATCACAGCTTGTTTCCTGTATTGCCACACACAGTCATAGGCTGAGGGGATGAGAAATGCAAATTGGGAGTCATTAAAGCATTGTAATGTCTTTTTCTGTGGCAACAGGTGATGTTTAAAATCCATGTATGAAGAAGGAATGTTTGCTTAAAATGTGATGAGATGAGAACAAAAAAGTATTCAGCTCCTTACTGCAAATGTCTTCCTGGGTTTGGAAAAAAGGGGAACCTGCAGGGTTCATTTCTGATGTATCTGACTTTAAACCTGAGGTATGGTGGTGGTAGGGTGCACATGGTTTAAGAACACAGGAAGAACACAGTAACTTCCAGCATTTTCATGTTTTTCTTTGGAAATAGACTAGACTCCTTCTTACTAGAGTGTGACTTGCCATCTGCTTAGCCATTCAAAGGAGACTGAATGCCATAAAAACGAGAAACCGAATTAGCTAGTGCACATCGAGGGCCAGAGATGGGGTGTCCTGGAGGCGGGTCTCCCCTGATGGTAATAGGGTTATGTTGTGGGTAATAAAAGGTATTGGGGAGGCTTCCTGTTAGATAAACAGCAATGTCTCAATGCGTATGTTTCGTGACTCGCTTTACTTTTACCTCTAAACTAAACTACACTCTGTTTCTGGAGGTCCACATGACAGTGGATGGCCTCTGTAATACAGGTGACTAGATCTCATAGCGTACTATGTTTTTACAGTTTCAGATGCAGTTTCCTGTATGTTAGAGATGTGTATAGCCTCGGCTGTATCTGTATTTTGTGTTAGTCGCAAAACTGTCTGGCTGTAGAAAAATCCACAATCAAAAACTAGCAGGTGTTCCTGGTCAAAATCTGGCCAGGATGTTGCCTCTAGATACCTCATTGATAAATGGTAACCCTTGAAAAAGTGGTTCTAACCTGTTTGCTTGAGAAAATTAACAGGCTTGGTGTTTACAGGCATGATTAAGAATGTAAAATTAAGAATTAAATAATCGGTGTGTTTGTTTTAAGAAAGCACTTGTTTTGTCGTGGTAGAAAATTTATCTTTGATCTGTACTGATAACTTTTGATTGGCTGTGTTGGGTCTTCATTGCTGCCCGCGGGCTTTCTCTAGTTGAGGCGAGCGGGCGCTACTCTTCGTTGTGGTGCGCGGGCTTCTCATCGCGGTGGCTTCTCTTGTTGTGGAGCACGGGCTCTAGAGTGCAGGCTTCAGTAGTTGTGGTGCGTGGGCTCAGTAGTTGTGGCTCGCGGGCTCTAGAGCAGAGGCTCAGTAGTTGCGGTGCACGGGCTTAGTTGCTCCGCGGCATGTGGGATCTTCCCGGACCAGGGCTCGAACCCGTGCCCCCTGCATTGGCAGGCGGATTCTTAACCACTGCGCCACCAGGGAAGTCCCGTACTGATAACTTTTGCTGGGCACCGGTTGGGCACCCCATTAAGCTAACTGCTTTAGGATGGTTTCCTTTGAGAACTAACATTTACGTCCTCGGAAATCAATTAAGGTGCCTGGATCCCACATTTCCTTGCGATCTTCCTTTGCAGTCATTTCCAAACAGCCAAAGTACCCTATAGCCAAACACTCAGAGGTGCACATCTTCTGGAAGAAGTGCAAATGCCACACTTTTTACTTGGAAAAATGGAAAAGGAGGACTTATTTAATATATCTGCTGGACGTTTAAAACCGCATAAAGCACAGGAAGTACTTCGAGAGGGTGGGAGTGTGTGGTGTTTCCAAACTACAAACGTCGTTTTGAAAATTTTCCCGGTAGTGGTGAATTATACGAGACCACGTCCACCGAAGGAGAGCTCGTTTAACTGGCTTGTGGTTCGGAGGTTCATTCAAACACTCTTAAACAAAATAAAGGGAAAGGATGTAATGACTCCTTTATGGAAAGGCCGTAAAAAGATACAGAGCTGTGTAAATAAATTGAGTCATTTACTAGATGTTTCAGGGATAGATTTGCAGCCCGAATTCAGGGTTAGGGATTATGTTTTATAGGCTCTGACCGTGATCCACCTTGAAAATGAAGCTACAAGCTTAGTTTTTTGGTTTGTTTGTGTGTTTGTTTCTCTTTGGTGCCTGGAGACCCATTATTGCTGTTTTATACGGCAGCTTGAAAAAGTACTTACAATTCTGAGCATTTGCATGTATGTTGGTTCAGCTTCAGACAACGGTGAGAAACCCTTGTGTGAAGAGTGGAATTGACCTGAGTTTTGGTAGCACTGGGTTCTATTCAAGGAAAATAAGATGACTGAAATTGGAGTTTTCCTTCTGGGCTCAGACACGTCCCAACTAATTGTAAAATAATTGTTCTGGATAGCAAGAGTGGACTCATAATTATAAGTATGTAAAGTAGAAAGCCAACCAAAGTTCTGATTTACAGTTACTGTGACTCTGCCGCTAATGTAGTAAAACTGCTATTAGATCAACCTACTGTGACATTCATTCCTCTTGCTTGAGGTGTAGGTAAAAAATCCTTTCCCAAGCTGTCTTACTTTAGAGAGTTGCTTTACTGCATTCGAATATTAATTGACCTCCCCTGACATTGGCCTGAGGGCTGTGCCACAAGTGTCCAATAAAGGGGGGCTGGGCAGGGGGTGCGTGGTCCTGCAGTTGCTGGTGATAGCTAGCGGGAGGAAGGCAGAGATAAATTTGGAAATTGAAGTGAGGAAAGGAAAGTGAATAATTTCTATGTCGATTCCATCACATTTATTCATCCTGTAACTTCTCTCCATCAGGGTTGGCTTGCTTGGCCTGAGAGGAAGTGGATTGTGTAAGAAACTGCAGTAAAAATCAATGAGCCTTTCTAAGTTCTGAAAATTGGTTGCATCACACCGTACTGGTAGCTTTCACGTGTTGTTGCTGGAGCTTTGGCAGCGGAAAGAACTGCTCCGGCTCCGTGGGCCTGAAAAACAAGGGACAATGGTGGATATTATAGTTTCTGTGTAATGTGTGACTTGCTATTTCCTTTTCCCCACCCTCCTTTTAATGAATAACTTAGGGCTAGATGGCCTTACATCTGTGAAAAATCCAGGGTCTGCTTTTAAATCGGATCCTTGGCCCGGACGTACTTCTGAGTCCTCGTGGTGTGTGGCAGATAGGGACAGGAGCGGAGCTGCTGGACAGGGAACCCTCAAGTGGAAGGAAAAGGCAATCCCACCTTTGTGGTCCAGAACCAGGAAGACGAGTCCGTGCAGGGAAACAGGGAAGGAAACAAAGCGGGGAGAAGAGGAGAAAAAGAAGCAGAGAGAAATGAGAGGGAGGGAGGGAGGGAGAGAGAAAGAAAGGAGGAGCCTTAAGGCAGGTAGAGGATGAGGACGCCAAGGACGGGAGAGAAAAGCCAAGGAAACTGGCCGATAGTACAAAATACAGTAGAGCTTAGGAAAATGAGGACCAGCGAATAAACAGCTTATGATGTTTCAATGTTGACAGAAGACAGAACAAAAGCCAAAACGCTTCAGTGTGATGAGGGGTGCAGAAGTGGAAGGAAGAATGTTTATGGGCTCAAGTGGAGAAGTGAGACGTAAAGTCTGTAAGACTTTGGGGAGAGTTTTAGGGATCGAGGGGGGGGGCGATCTGAGAGTGCTCCCAGAGGGGAAGGAGGACAGAGGATGTTTGTTTCCTTGTTTGGTGGGCTGGAGAGAGCCCCGCAGTGGGGTTTGGGTCCAGCCAAATGTCTCCTAAATAACAGGAGAGAAAAGTTAAGGAGAGTGGGTGTTTTCTCATGGTTCATCCATCTCCAGGGAGAATGCGGTGACAGGCTTGCGGGGTGGACATGGACGGAAGATGCGTGAAGGCTGTGGTGGGAGATATGGTCATGTGTAGCAGTGAAAATACTAATGGGGAAGACTATTAACCTAGAAAAAGCCGCAGAGATTTAAGAAAGAACCATGGAAATTCAAATTCAATGACCACTTTGTTACTTTAATTTTTATTTTATATTGGAGGAGAGTTGATATACAATATTGTGTTAGTTTCAGGTGTACAGCAAAGTGATTCAGTTATACATATACATGTATCTTTTTTTTAAAACACCTTTATTGGAGTATAATTGCTTTACAATGGTGTGTTAGTTTCTGCTGTATAACAAAGTGAATCAGCTATATATATACATATGTCCCCATATCTCCTCCCTCTTGCGTCTCCCTCCCACCCTCCCTATCCCACCCCTCTAGGTGGTCACAAAGCACCGAGCTGATCTCCCTGTGCTATGCGGCTGCTTCCCACTAGCTATCTATTTTACGTTTGGTAGTGTATATATGTCCATGCCACTCTCTCACTTCGTCCCAGCTTCCCCTTCCCCTTCCCTGTGTCCTCAAGTCCATTCTCTGCGTCTGGTCTTTATTCCTGTCCTGCCCCTAGGTTCTTCAGAACCGTTTTTTTTCAGATTCCATATATATGTGTTAGCGTACGGTATTTTTCTCTTTTGTTTGTTTTGAATTTTACTTTTTTTTTATACAGCACGTTCTTATTAGTCATCCATTTTATACATATGACTGTATACATGTCAATGCCAATCTCCCAGTTCATCCCACCACCCCCTTTCCCCCCTTGGTGTCCATACATTTGTTCTCTACATCTGTGTTTCTGTTTCTGCCTTGCAAACCGGTTCATCTGTACCGTTTGTCTAGATTCCACATATATGCCTTAGTATACGATATTTGTTCTTCTCTTTCTGACTTACTTCACTCTGTCTCTAGGTCCATCCACGTCTCTACAAATGACCCAATTTCGTTTCTTTTTATGGTTGAGTAATATTCCATTGTCTTCGTCTGTCAGTGGACACTCAGGTTGCTTCCATGTCCTGGCTATTGTAAATAGAGCTGCAGTGAACATTGTGGTACATGTGTCCTTTTGAATTATGGTTTTCTCGGGTTATATGCCCAGTAGTGGCTGGGTCGAATGGTAGTTCTATTTTTAGTTTTTTAAGGAACCTCCATATTGTTCTCCATAGTGGCTGTACCAATTTACATTACCACCAACAGTGCAAGAGGGTTCCCTTTTCTCCACACCCTCTCTTGCATTTGTTCTTTGTAGGTTTTCTGATGATACGCATTCTAACTGGTGTGAGGTGATACCTCATTGCAGTTTTGATTTGCATTTCTCTAATAATTAGTGATGTTGAGCAGCTTTTCATGTGCTTCTTGGCCATCTGTATGTCTTCTTTGGAGAAATGTCTATTTAGGTCTCTGCCCATTTGTTGATTGGGTTGTTTGTTTTTTTAATATTGAGCTGCATGAGCTGTTTATATACTTTGGAGATAATCCTTTGTCCGTTGATTGGTTTGCAAAGATCTTCTCCCATTCTGAGGGTTGTCTTTTTGTCTTGTTTATGGTTTCCTTTGCTGTGCAAAACCGTTTAAGTTTCATTAGGTCCCATTTGTTTATTTTCGTTTTTATTTCCATTACTCTAGGAGGTGGATTATAAAAGATCTTCCTGTAATTTATGTCAAAGAGTGTTGTTCCTATGTTTTCCTCTAAGAGTTTTATAGTGTCTGGCCTTACATTTAGGTCTTTAATCCATTTTGAGTTTATTTTTGTGCATGGTGTTAGGGAGTGTTCTAATTTCATTCTTTTACATGTAGCTGTCCAGTTATCCAAGCACCACTTATTGAAGAGGCTGTCTTCTCGCCATTGTATATCCTTACCTCTTTTGTCATAGATGAGTTGACCATAGGTGCGTGGGTTTATCTCTGGGCTTTCTATCCTGTTCCATTGATCTATATTTCTGTTTTTCTGCCAGTACCATATTGTCTTGATTACTGTAGCTTTGTAGTATAGTCTGAAGTCAGGGAGTCTGATTCCTCCAGCTCCATTTTTTTCCCTCATGATTGCTTTGGCTCTTTGGAGTCTTTTGTGTCTCCATACAAATTTTAAGATTTTTTTTGTTCTAGTTCTGTGAAAAATGCCATTGGTAATTTGATAGGGATTGCCTTGAATATGTAGACTGCTTTGGGTAGTACAGTCATTTTCACAATAGTTATTCTTCCAATCCAAAAACATGGTATATCTCTCCATCTGTTGGTATCATCTTTAATTTCTTTCATCAGTGTCTTATAGTTTTCTGCATACAGGTCTTTTACCTCCTTAGGTAGGTTTAGTCCTAGGTATTTTATTCTTTTTGTTGCAATAGAGAAAGGGACTGTTTCCTTAATTTTCTGATCTTCCGTTGTTAGTGTATAGGAATACAAGAGATTTCTGTGCATTAATTTTGTATCCTGAAATTTTACCAGATTCATTGATTAGCTCTAGTAGTTTTCTGGTGGCATCTTTAGGATTCTCTATGTAGAGTATCATGTCATCTGCAAACAGTGACAGTTTTACTTCTTTTCTAATTTGTATTCCTTTTATTTCTTTTTCTTCTCTGATTACCGTGGCTAGGACTTCCAAAACTGTGTTGAATAATAGTGGCAAGAGTGGCCATCCTTGTCTTGTTCCAGCTCTTAGAGGAAATGCTTTCAGTTTTTCTCCATTGAGAATGATGTTTGCTGTGAGTTTGTTGTATATGGTCTGTATTATGTTCAGGTAGGCTCCCTCTAGGCCCACTTTCTGGAGAATTTTTATCACAAATAGGTGTTGAATTTTGTCAAAAGCTTTTTCTGCATCTGTTGAGATGATCAAATGGCTTTTATCCTTCAGTTTGTTAATATGGTGTATAACACTGATTGATTTGCGTATATTGAAGAATCCTTGCATCCCTGGGGTAAATCCCACTTGATCATGGTGTATGATCTTTTTAATGTGTTGTTGGATTCTGTTTGCTAGTATTTCGTTGAGGATTTTTGCATCTATATTCATCAGTGATATTGGTCTGTAATTTTCTTTTTTTGTAATATCTTTGTCTGGTTTTGCTATCACCATGATGGTGGCCTCATAGAATGAGTTTGGCAGTGTCCTTTGCTCTGCAAGGTTTTGGAAGACTTTGAGAAGGATGGGTGTTAGCTCTTCTCTAAATGTTTGATAGAATTCACCTGTGAAGGCATCTGGTCCTGGACTTTTGTTTGTTGGAAGATTTTTAATCACACTTTCAATTTCATTACTTATGATTGGTTTGTTCATATTTTCTGTTTCTTCCTGGTTCAGTCATGGAAGGTTATACCTTTCTAAGAATTTTTCCATTTCTTCCAGGTTGTCCATTTTATTGGCCTGGAGTTCCTTGTTAGTAGTCTCTTATGATGCTTTGTATTTCTGCGGTGTCAGTTGTCACTTCTCCTTTTTCATTTCTAATTCTATTGATTTGAGTCCTCTCCCTCTTATTCTTGATGAGTCTGGCTAAAGGTTTGTCAATTTTGTTTATCTTCTCAAAGAACCAGCTTTTATTTTTATTGATCTTTGCTATTGTTATCCTTGTTTCTATTTCATTTATTTCTGCTCTGATCGTTATGATTTCTTTCCATCTGCTAACTTTGGGTTTTGTTTGTTCTTCTTTCTCTAGTTCCTTTAGGTGTAAGTTTAGATTGTTTATTGGAGATTTTTCTTGTTTCTTGAGGCAGGCTTGTATAGCTATAAACTTCCCTCTTAGAACTGCTTTTGCTGCATCCCATAGGTTTTGGGTCGTCGTGTTTTCCTTGTCATTTGTTTCTAGGTATTTTTTGATTTCCTCTTTGATTTCTTCAGTGATCTCTTGGTTATTTAGTAACATATTGTTTAGCCTCTATGTGTTTGTGTTTTTTACGTTTCTTTCCCTGTAATTGATTTCGAATCTCTGGTCAGAAAAGATGCTTGTTATGATTTCAACTTTCTTGAATTTACTGAGGCTTGATTTGTGACCCAGGATGTGGTCTATCCTGGAGAATGTACTGTGTGCACTTGAGCAGAAAGTGTAATTTGCTGTTTTCGGATGGAATGTCCTATAAATATCAATTAAATCTATCTGGTCTATTGTGTCATTTAAAGCTTGTGTTTCCTTATTAATTTTCTGTCTGCATGATCTGTCCATTGGTGTAAGTGAGGTGTTAAAGTTCCCCACTATTATTGTGCTGCTGTCGATTTTCTCTTTTATAGCTGTTACCATTTGCCTTATGTATTGAGGTGCTCCGATGTTGGGTGCATAAATATTTATAATTGTTATATCTTCTTCTTGCATTAATCCCTTGATCATTATGTAGTGTCCTTGTCTCTTATAATAGTCCTTATTTTAAAGTCTATGTCATCTGAAATGAGTATTGCTACTCCAGCTTTCTTTTGATTTCCATTTGCATGGAATATCTTTTTCCATCCCTTCACTTTCAGTGTGTATGTGTCCCTAGGTCTGAAGTGGGTCTCTTGTAAACAGCATATATATGGTTCTTGTTTTTGTATACATTCAGCAAGCCTGTGTCTTTTGGTTTGAGCATTTAATCCATTCACATTTAAGGTAATTATTGATATGTATGTTCCTATTACCATTTTCTTAATTGTTACGGATTTGTTTTTCTAGGTCCTTTTCTTCTCTTATGTTTCCCACTTAGAGAAGTTCCTGTAGCATTTGTTGTAGTGCTGGTTTGGTGATGCTAAATTCTGTTAGCTTTTGCTTCTCTGTAAAGCTTTTGATTTCTCTGTCGAATCTGAATGAGATCCTTGCCAAGTAGAATAATCTTGGTTGTAGGTTCTTCCCTTTCATCACTTTAAATACATCATGCCACTCCCTTCTGGCTTGTAGAGTTTCTGCTGAGAGATCAGCTGTTAACCTTATGGGAGTTCTCTTGTATGTTATTTGTCGTTTTCTCCTTGTTGCTTTTAATAATTTTTCTTTGTCTTTAATTTTTGTCAGTTTGATTACTGTGTGTCTCGCCGTGTTTCTCCTTGGGTTTATCCTGCCTAGAACTCTCTGTGCTTCCTGGACTTGGGTGGCTATTTCCTTTCCCACATTAGGGATGTTTTCAACTATAATCTCTTCAAATATTTTCTTTCTCTCGTCTCCTTCTGGGACCCCTATAATGCGAATGTTGGTGAATTTAATGTTGTCCCAGTGGTCACTCAGGCTGTATTCATTTCTTTTCATTCTTTTTTCTTTATTCTGTTCCGTGGCAGTGAATTCCACCATTCTGTCTTTCACGTTACTTATCTTTTCTTCTGCCTCAGTTATTCTGCTATTGATTCCTTCCAATATGTTTCTCATTTCAGTTATTGTATGTTCATATTTTTTTGTTTGTTCTTTAATTTTTCTAGTTATTTGTTCTTTAATTCTTCTAGGTCTTTGTTAAGCATTACTTGCGTCTTCTCGATCCTTGCCTCCTTTCTTTTTCCGAGTTCCTGGATCATGTTCACTATCATTATTCTGAATTCTTTTTCTGGAAGGTTGCCTATCTCCACTTCATTTACTTGTTTTTCTGGGGTTTTATCTTGTTCCTTCATCTGGTACATAGCCCTCTGCCTTTTCATCTTGTCTGTCTTTCTGTGAATGTGGTTTTTGTTCCACAGGCTGCAGGATTGTCGTTCTTCTTGCTTCTGCTCACATGTATCTATTCCCTTTCACATTCTTTTCCCATTTAGGTTATTAGAGAATACTGAGCAGAGTTCCTTGTGCTATACAGTAGGTCCTTGTTGGTTACTTATTTTAGATACAGCAGTGTGTACATGTCAATCCCAGACTCCCAGTCTATCCCTCCTCCCCACCGTTCCCCCCTGGTAACCATAGTTCGTTCTCAAAGTCTGTGAGTCTGTTTCTGTTTTGTAAGTAAGTTCATTTGTACCGTGTTTTTTAGATTCCACATATGAGCTATATTATATGGTATTCGTCTTTCTCTGTCTTACTTTCTTCACTTAGTACGAAGATCTCTAAGTCAGTGACCTCTTTAATGATCTTTACTTGATTTTTCTGGTTCTGATGCTCTTCAAAATATGCCCTTAAGTCATAAAAGGTAGGAGAACACCAGGGCAAGCCTTCTGGGTTCTCTGCTGTGGCATCTTTAGCATCTGTTGTAAGCACTACACAGATTTGTTCGGATTTTTGTTTTTTGTTTTTTGTTTTGCGGTACGCGGGCCTCTCCCTGCTGTGGCCTCTCCCGTTGCGGAGCACAGGCTCCGGACGCGCAGGCTCAGTGGCCATGGCTCACGGGCCCAGCTGCTCCGCGGCATGTGGGATCTTCCCGAACCGGGGCACGAACCCGTGTCCCCTGCACCGGCAGGCGGACTCTCAGCCGCTGCGCCCCCAGGGAAGCCCTGATTTGTGTTAACGGTTACTGAAGCCACATAGACACGTACTGGGTGTGCGCTCAACTTACGGCAGTTGTTTGCTCAAGAGAAGAGTATATCTTGGCATGTGTTTCCCACGCCCTCCCAAGAGGGCTGTCTTCTGTGTACATCTGCAGAGTACATTTTCTGCAGGGATCCTCTGTGCTCCTGTCCTGGGTATCCTTCTTTACGGTCATTGGCAACATGCCGTTGGGAATTGGTTTGTTTATGATCATGATTCTTGGGTCTTGATGAAGATATGATGTTGTGTGTGTTGCTCCTGACTTCTACTGCGCAGGGCGATCTTCCCCTGTCCGAGGATAGATATTTCTGCAAGACGGTGTTTTTATCAGCTCACTCCCAAGAGGTACAGAGTTCTAGAGTGACTTCGAATGTAAACACCCATACGATTTACCGATGACGATTGCCCAGTCCTTTGGAATAAATAAAACTCTAAATGTGAGAGCTCTGGATCTCTTCACCCCCTTCCTAGGCCTGCTTCCGAGTGGGACCCTGTTAGGAAAAGGAAGTGGGATGGAAGAGCAGGGGGATTACACAGCTAGGGAAGGCTTCTGGCCATTTTCCTTGAAACCCTGCCTATGGCGGCATCTGTCTTCCTGTCGCTTTGGCATCTGGTACCTGTCCGTCTGCACCTGGGTCCCATGAGAGCGTCCAGTTACACACATGATTACAGGATTTCCTATCCCTCCTATTGGGCTTGCTCTTACAACTGCAAGTCTGAGAGTGCAACCTAAAGCTAAGAGCTTTTGTTCTGTTTAAATATCATTCCTTGGGGCTTCCCTGGTGGCACAGTGGTTCGGAATCCGCCTGCCAACGCAGGGGACATGGGTTCGAGTCCTGGTCTGGGAAGATCCCACATGCCGCGCAGCAACTAAGCCTGTGTGCCACGACTACTGAGCCTGTGCTCTAGAACCCGCGAGCCACATCTACTGAAGCCCGCGCACCTAGAGCCCGTGCTCCACAGCAAGAGAAGCCACCGTGATGAGAAGCCCACGCACCGCAACGAAGAGTAGCCCCCACTCACCGCCCCTAGAGAAAGCCTGTGCACAGCAACGAAGACCCAACGCAGCCAAAAATAAATGAAAAAAAAAATCATTCCTCAACAAAAATTCAAAATGTGTAATACAGTAGATCAAACAAGCATAGAATTATTGTTTACAATACAGTACATTAATCAAGCACAGAGTTATTGTTAAGCTAATGGGTGAATATTAACATTTCTATTTTTAGGTAAAGCCAGTATGTTTGTAATTTCTGCTTCCTCGCTGTCATCACCCCAGGTCAGGTGCTGGCTACCTCAATGGTGGCAGAAGTATCCTTTCTCTTCCTTCTGCATCCAGGCTTTCCTCATACCCTCCTGCAAGCAACTGATCTTACGTAGGAGACTGATAGCAGACAGTCTTCCTGTAGTAGAATTCTGGCTGTTACTCCTGTGTCGCTTGGGTCAGTCCTCCTCACACTCTGGTGTATGTACACGTCACTTGGGAAATCTTAGTAGAACGTACTCTGGTGTTGTGAGTTGGATGGGAGTGCAGTGAGTGCACTGGTGATCCTGGTATGAGGACCAAACTTTGAGTCATGAGGGCTCTCCCCATGTTCCGAGGTCTGCTGTGATCTCATCATATTTTTATTATCTTTCTAATAAAACGGTTGCACAAAGCCCATCTCTGTTCAGCACAGAGAGGACCCCGTACCACTGCTTCTGCAACTCTTTTCACCAAGTAATCCAGGTCCATCCAGTGAACATCAAGCACCTTGTGTTCAAGGTACCATATCACATCCTGAAGACGGACAAACAAAGTGCGGTTCTTAGGGTCCTTGATGTTAGCAGTCATGTGGCTTGTGACGCACCAGAGGTGTCCTCAGAACCCACAAGAAACCAAGAAAGCTCCATTTCCCAGTCATGAAAGACTCCACAGGAGGCTGCGGTACCATTTGGGTCTTGAAGGATGAAGAGAATTCACTAGAAAAGGAGGAGGGTTCTAAGCAGAAGGCGTAGACTTGGGAGAGACCACAGCCTCTTTAAAAGTCAGCTCTCTTTGGTGGGAAATGTGACTGAAAAAGTGATTCATTAAATGTAAAGACCTCTGTCTGACATGTTTGGACCACCTGGACGATGCAGGGGGAGGCCCTAGTTCCTAATCGTTAAGGCCTGTCTTTCCCTCCGTTTTCATATTCTTACACTATAACAGATCAGTAACTACCCACTGAATGGTCAGATTGGTTTTTTGTTTGTTTTGCTTTTATTTGGTTTTGTTTTTTGCTTTCAAAAAAATTGTACATCAGGATGACTGGAAAGGGCAGAGAAGCTAGAAGCAGAAGCTAGACCCCGGTCTGAAGGCATTGGTAACAGTTCGGATGTCGGATATCCCCTGCCCGGGACAGGGGCAGGTCCACACCGCTTCTCCGTTACTCTGCTTGTCCACAGCCTGCAGGTATTCAAGGCCCGGCCTTCCTGTTCCTCAGGCTGGCATGTCTACCTTCTCCAAACTCCCAGAATATTGCAGAATCCACCACTTTCTACCTGAGATTGTAATTATACATGTGCCTTATCTCCCAGAATTGTCAAGTGTCAGAGTAAGATGTGGAAGAGTGTTGAGCTTGGAGCCCCATTGGATGGCAGATCTTTGAAGTGAAGCGAAAGCAGCCCCCTTGACCCAGGGCAGCCCGTCCTGTCAGCGTGGACCTCTGGTCTCATGGGTCATGGCTGATGGCCCTAAGAGGTCATCTGCCTTATTTCACAACCAAGGATGCAGCTAACGTCTGGCTTCATTTTGAGGAACTAAAAGGGGATGCACTGGAGGGCATCTTAATCTTTCTGCTTAGACTGAGCAAAACGAATGTGCAAAGAACCTCACTGGCAAAATTATAATGATGACTGCTTAGAATGTGATTTCCTTCACAAGAAAAAGAAACATATCATTTCCAGGAAACTTATTTTTAGACAGGGAACTTTGTGATAACGTTTATTGCAATCAGTTTATTCTAAGAAAAAACCTGACTATCAAAAATCCATTTTCAAGAGATTTCACTTGTTTTTGTTTGGGATTATTCCCCCCTTCTGTTTTCTAGTTAACATAAAATGTGTACTTTCTTATTTTTAGTTTGGTTTTCTTTTTTTCTTTGAGATTGACAACTGTGATTTATTCCCTGGAAGGCAAAAATCTTGAAAAAATCCTTATTTTAGAAAGTCACTCAAAGAATGCATTTTTTTTCTTGGAAATAAAGTGGAATTTCTCAGCCCTGATCATATGAGATTATGGGCAAGTAGTCGTTCGTTCTGGCATGTGGACAAAACAGAAGCAGACCCTGGAGAGGGAAGTTCGGAATCCATGGCAGGGAGCATACGCTCCGTGTGCCAGTGTGTGTGGTGTCACATCCAAATTGAAACCATACCCTCAGAAGTGCAGCCCCCAGACCGGACAAGTTTGTGCCCGTGTTGCTGAGTAAATCTAAGGCAGTACAGATGCTCAGGGCTCGTAGGGACCAGACTCTTTATCTTCACATCCTTTTGATTTTGCTCCGTGAGGCAGAGTGAATTGTCTTCACTTCTGTTCTTTCTGAAGGGCTCGCATGTAGCAGAGGTGAGAACTGGCTTTGTGCTTTCCCATGCATTCAGGTAGTTACACCCTGGTCTGCTCACTTGCGCGCTGGGGGGAGTTAGATGTACTGCTTACTTATCGTGAACGTGGACAGCTTCGTATTTGTTTTTCTTAAGATTTCGAGTGATTTTTACTTTATTGTTCCAAAAATTTTGTTTGAAATGGCCGTATGTTTTCAAATAATTTTTTTAAAGCTATCTCTATAGTGAGGAAAAAATAATAAAATATAATGAAGATCTCATTTAAAATTGCAACAGAGGTATATAACAATTAGAAATAAATTTAACAAGAGATATATAGAAAAGACTTTCGAGCTTTGATGGATATAAAAGAAAGCTTATCTACCTGTATAGACATTCCCTGGTATGGAATAGAACCTCTTTTTATTTTATTTTTTTTAAATTTACTTCTTTTCTTTTTTCAATTTTTATTTTATATTGGAGCATAGTTGATTAACAATGTTGTGTTAGTTTCAGGTGTACAGCAAAGTGATTCAGTTATACATATACTAGTATCTGTTCTTTTTCAAATTCTTTTCCTGTGTAGGTGATTACAGAGTATTGAACCGAGTTCCCTGTGCCGTAGGGACAGGAGGCCCTTGTTGGTTGTCTATGGGTGGCTTCTTAGATTAGATGGGTAGGTCCCCATCTTTACTATATAGTATCTTATTTCTGCTAGTAGAGGACCTGGATTACACCAGTTTGGAAAAAGAAAAATTCCAAGCATATTTTTGGTAAGAAGACATAGTTTCTGTCTTTTTACGGCAACTTTGAAAGCATTACCATCTGGTAAATTTTTAAGAACAGTAAAATGTCAGAAGGCTTGTTGGGACTCCATCTTTTCTATTTTTACAAGACCAGGAAATCTGGTAATTTAAGTTATAATCACACTGCTAGGCACCTAGCAGTACACCATTCGAAGTGACAAAGGTAGTACAAAACTGCAGGGGTATGATTGGAATGCGGCTTTGTAGAAAACAGGCTATCACCTTTGCTGGTGGATATGACATTTGCATATGAATGCATCCCTAATGGTCTTTTTGAAAGTCCTAGGTTCTTGCCAGATTCCTTCAGATTCTAGCCTTAGTTGAGACTCCAGTCTAGAAAAATATCTGGACAGGAACCAGATTAGTACACCTCTTTAGCTCTTTGACTCTTGGGGAGATGGTCCTATAAGTCAGTGTCAAGCCAAAGTTTTCCACAATAGTTGGTGACCACAAGTGGCCATCTCTTCTGCAAGGGGGAGGCTTCCTCATTTGTAGGATAAAAGAAGTTTTTAAAGAGTAACTTCCCTGGGAGCAAATGAAGCTTGACTATGTAAATCCTTCTTTTACGATGGAATAGGATCCAAGATATTTAAGAAGCTATTTTGGTTTCTTTGAGTTCAGTGATTTAAACATCGTGCTTAGGGTCTTTTTTGGTAGTCCAGACATTGATCCTTGAGATTTCCCTTGGTGTTTCCTTAAAAAGACAAAATTCAGTATGTTTTCATTGTAAATAATTGTCTTAATAATAGACAAAACAGGAAACAAACTTTCCTTTACCATTTTTTTTCAGATGAAACATTCGATTGTTTTTATGCCCAAGAATTTTACAATGATCTCAGATTTTTTACTGATCTTTAAAATCTTATTTTGGTGCTGGAAAAAAGAAAAAAAAACTGTACTGATTACTGTGGGTGTTTGAATCCTGTGCAGATTAATAAAAATTACCAAGGAACTTGCCTTGGTTGTATATTAGAAGGTCGAGGAAGATCCCTTTCGCAGTCCTTTAGTGCTTCAGTTTATTGAATGTTTAGTGTTAGGTGTGTCATTTACAGGCAGTGTCCTGGGCCCGGGGATACTTAGCCTGTGCTGTTTACATTCTTGTCCAGCTGCTAACATTGATTTTCCCCATTTCGCCTGCAGCCTAGGTCTTTGTACTGGAATGGATGGCAGGTTAAAGAATGGCTCATATCTTAAAACATTAATAGATTAAGTTCCAGTGCTGTCAGTGATTTTAGTGGCTAATACAAACACATTCTTTTGTGTGTATCTTTAAAACGTAGATTTAGAGAATTGAAGAATTAAAGAATTGAGGATTTCTAGTTGATTTTCTACATGGTAATAAGTATTGATATCTGCCTCAGTGGTAACTGACAATAAATAAGTATTCCACTTCCTAAGAAACTTGACTGTATCATTGTATGTCTCTGTGTAGTAAGTAACCCGTAAGTTAGGTTAACTCCATCATTATTTTTTTTTATTTTTTTTTTTGCGGTACGCAGGCCTCTCACTGTTGTGGCCTCTCCCCGCAGGCTCAGCGGCCACGGCTCACGGGCCCAGCCGCTCCGCGGCATGTGGGATCTTCCCGGACCGGGGCACGAACCCGCGTCCCCTGCACCGGCAGGCGGACTCTCAACCACTGCGCCACCAGGGAAACCCTCCATCGTTATTTTGTGACTTGAAATTCTTTGCTTCTCCCTGTTTCTTGAGTCCTTTTAAATTTTATGGAAAATACCTTATTTATTTAAGTGGACAGAGGATGTTGGTAAAATCAGATATTTAGTAAAAGCTCTAGAAAGAAGTTTTGCTTATTTGAAACACCCAATATTTAAAAATCCAGCAGACTCATCCTTTTGGTTAAATATATTGTCATAGGTTATAAACAGGACATGTTTCATTTGATTGTACATATGAAAGAGGTTACGCCACAAATAAGATAATGTGACCAACAGTTGTCATTTTTACTGTTTTGGGGGAAGAAAGTCTGAAGCAGAAGAATATTCCTAGAGGAAGGATTTGGTTTCTTTTCTACCAATTTAGACATTTCACTATCAGTTTCTTTGCCACTAAAATGTATTCTTGAAATGGTTTAGAAATTTTAAATGTGGAACATTTTGGGGACCTGAGTACATTGTGGGTTTAGGAATGACTAACGTTGACCTTTTGTGCGGTTGGTCTGCGTTAGAAAACAAGGATTTTCATCTTTCCAGCCACATGGAATGTGGATCTCCAGGCTCAGATTTTGGCTAACTTGAGAAAGACTAGATTCTTTGGCTAGATTAGTAGGACAAGGCTAAGGCTGGCTCTGGCGCAGAAGCAGCGGTTGCCTTCTTTTCATTGTCATGTGCCATTCGCATTGTCTTTGGTGGGTCGGTATCATGACCTTGAACACGAAGACACTCAGGAGTCCTGGTTAACTTTTCCCCGGTCAGACAGTCTCATAGGAGAAACTGCCCTTTCAACAGATCGTTCAGCAAGAAACCAAAACATAGAGAACCTAATCACAACTCACTAATCAAAACTTGCAAGGTTAATAGTGATTTCAAAATTGAAGACAAATGGTCTGACGTTGGCGTCCTCACAAGCAAGCGTATAGAAATACAGAAATGTGTCCATTGTGCATCCTTTTTAAACTGTTTGCCTACATTGATTGTGGTGGGCACTCAAAAACTGAAAGAATGAATGAGTGAATTTCAAAAACTATACAGATGTGAACTGTGATTTTATGTGTTACAAAGACATATCAATTGGCATTTTTATTTTGCCATTTTGGCCAATTTCTATCAATTTATAAATTTTTGCACTTCACAAATTTATAGTCACTTAGCACTTCAACAATTATAGACATTTTGGAGAGCTATGTAAGTGTTAGTAGGATTTTTCCAACTCAATGCTGCTTTTCAAACTGCCTATGGAATTCTAGACGGTGGGGGACATGTTCTCCACACTCTTAGATTCAGTCCTTGCTGTGTGTAAATTAAACTGACAAAAGACACATTAACAGGAGAAAGGCATACAAATTTTGTTAATATTTTTAATCTTATGTGCACAGAGTCTTCACAGAAAGGGATGAAAAATCCAAAGAAGCAGTTAGACTGCTTATATACCATTCTAACAAAGGGCTATAAATTGTGTGAAAGTGACTAGGAAATATATGGAGGAAATGAATGGAAGATAAGGGTTATTTTCATTTTAGTGGGGTCTGTTTATGCATATTCATCTCTGTGCTGGCTCTCTGTCTCCAGGGCTATGGGTAGCTCTTCTTACCCAGGTACTGGGGTAGGGGGCGAAATTTATGCCACCTTCCCAAAGGGAAATTTATGCTGTGTTTTTAGGCAGATAAGGAAAGAGCAGAGAACTTGTCCTGCATCTGTTGGTGCTTCACTGCCTTCTGCTCAAAACAGTCCTTGTGCCAAAGTGGCGTATCTTGGGGGTGGCATATTCTGGATCCCTAACTGTTGGTTACACCATTTGGCTTTTGCTAATAGTACACGTAGCCTAGAAAAAGGGTCATAAGTGGACTGCTGGCGGCTGGCGATGCTGGTACGTGTGTACCTCTGTGTAAAGCCACTGTTATTTTCTGGTACACTCCTTACTTTTCTTGTAAAAGCCGTAAGTTACAAATAATAAGGCATCTAGTTCTTAGTTTAGCTTCTGCCAGGACTAGGTCCATATGACCTCAAATATTCTTTGCAATGCGTAGGCAGGAGGGTGAGTGAAGGAGAAGCAATTCTCCAGCCTCATTTGTGCCATCCTGGATTTCTGTAGAAATTCAGAGGTGGTTCTAGCAATACACAGCTAGGAAATGTGAAGTGTTCTGACTCATTGCGTGTTGGCTTTGCGCAGTATAGAAACTTTCTTGGCTGGGAAGGAATTCCTTTCCAGCTGCCCATCCTCCAGAGCTGTGAGCTGTTCTCTTCCCTCTGAATAGGTAGTTTTCTCTTTGCTCAGACATTCTTCTGGGCTTAGCTGCTGTGTAACCTCCTAACCCCTCATTAATAATTTCCTGAGGCTGGTTTGTTATAAAGAAACATTGCAGCACAGACAGTGTGTGTGTGAGTTGCGTGTGTGTGTGTGTGTGTGTGTGATGACTCCTTAATGACCAACTCAAATGATATTAATGCTCTGTAGCAAAAATACAAGTGAGCATTAGATATTTCTGCCTTTAGTTTGCATGTTAATTACGGAGATCATAGCCTCAGGCAGAAGGTAATGAATGCTTCTTAACTTCTCTCCACGATTCAAATGAAATGCCTCATTTTCTATATTGTACACACATCTCAATGGCTTGAGTATTCAAAGGAAAAATCGTGAATCTCTCAAAGGCTTTGCACTGTTAGGACACCACAGAATACGTTTGTCTCTTCTGGGTTCTTAAGAAAAAGAGGTTCTTTCTAGTTTCTTTTTTCCGGCAGGGGTTGTTGGAAAGGTTTTATTTGTTTACCTGTTTTTCTAATTTTATGGGAGTATAGTTGATGTACAATGTTGTGTTAGTTTCAGGTGTACAGCAAAGTGATTCAGTTATACATATACATGTATCTATTCTTTTTCAGATTCTTTTCCCATATAGGTCATCCCAGAGTATTGAGTAGAGTTCCCTGTGCTGTACAGCAAGTCCTTGTTGGTTAATCTCTCTTATATATCGTTATCTTTGTAGTCTCTTGAAGAGACCCCCCCACCCCCCAGAGCTGCGTGTGTTCCGGGGTGGGCTCCCATCGCGTGCACTATAACACGTTCTCACCTTTCTCCGGTTTCAGCTGCACAAAGTGCTGTGAATTATCCAGAGCTGTCATTACTCAGGGAATAAGGGGTGGGGATCAAAATGCTGTCTGACCCTGGGAAAATGCTCACACTATCGTGTTAACAGGAAAGGCAGGGTGCAAGTTGGATTTCAAGCTACTTGTCCATATGCCCACATACATTCTTCCATGGTTGCGGAAGAGTAGAATGAAGCATCCTCACATGTTCTTAGTATTTTATCAACAAGGGATCCAGCGAAGCAGTGGGGCTGCTGCTATCTTCCTTCCTGCAATACATTGAACAGTTCTAAAATTTCCTGTAATACGCTTGTATTGCTATTAGAGTTGAAGCCACGCTGTACTAATTGTGGAAACCAAATTTACATGCAAGGGAGGCAGATTCAAACAATAGCGTTTTCTCCTCTTCTGAAGGAAAGCACCTAAAATGCAAGCCTTGTTTCGGAAGCCAGGAGGAGGCGGCATCTCGAACGGGGCCAGCAGGGTTGAGAGCTGAACTAGGCTCTTAGTTTTACCCGGGTGGCTGGACATGGCTGCGGCAGTCGGCAAGGGCAAGCCATCACCACGAGGATCTGTGTTGTTTTTGGCCCTTTACAAGAAATATTGTTCTCACAAGACCTAAGAGTTTTGTCCAGGAAGAGAGGAGAGATCATCTGGTACCATCCGGGGATTTCTGCTTTCCCCTTTTCTTTGTTTTCCCCGAGCTTAGTGTGTAGTCTGTACACCCTGCTCTTAAGCCTTAACGAGCAAAACAATATGGAGGGCTTTTTGCGCACTTGTTGGAAACAAGTGCCACTGGAACGTGCCACTAGGTTGCATACCATGGGCTTTATTTACAAACAAGTGTGTGAGATAAACCATCGTTAAAAAAAAAAGACCTCCTACAGCTGCATCCTACGGTTCGCGTGATCCCAGGTCTGTATGGACTGCAGAATCCCGCCCGTCCCATTCGCCCAGACTGGTAGACTGAGAAACACATGGGACTTGCCCTTCTAAGCACAGCAGGTCCTTCCGATGGACCAGGCCCCGGTCCCCTACTGGGGTCAGGCGGCTTCCATCAGGGCTGGGCTGTGCTGCCCCGAGGCCACAGGCTCTCACACTTTAGTTTTCTTTTTTTCATTTTCTAAAAAATTTATTTTATTGAAGTATAGTTGATTTACAATGTTGTGTTAATTTCTGCTGTACAGCAAAGTGATTCAGTTATACGTATATCTACATTCTTTTTCAGATCGTTTTCCATGATGGTTTATCACAGGATATTGAATACAGTTCCCTGTGCTCTACAGTAGGACATTGTTGTTTATCCTTTGTCTGTATAATCGTTTGCATCTGCTAATCCCAACCTCCCACCCCACCCCTCCCCCTTGGCAACTGCAAGACTGCTCTCTGTGTGAGTCTGTTTCTGTTTTGTTCGTATGTGTTGTATTTTGGATTCCACATATAAGTGATGTCATAGGATACTCAATCTGTGACTGCCTTTTTAGAAATTCAAGACTCAAAATTATTTCAAACTCCAGGTGTAAGGCACAAAGAAAACTCTGCTCTGGGGAATACTTTTTTGGAAGAAGCCCTACAGTTTGTACTTAGGACACTGCAGGTTGAGTTTAGGGAATGAGGAAAAAAAGGACTCATAGTGATGACTTGGTTTTCTGTGCCCGTGGGTGAAGTTACGCCTCAACTAAGGTGCTTATTTTGGGATATCCCCGCTCAGAGGTTCATCTATCAGGTAAACAGTGACACTGGTAATCAATAAAAGAACGCAAAGAAACAAAACCCCCAAATAACAAAGACATTACACGAATGATTGGTTTGTTTGGTTCTCACTTCTTCCTGCTGCTCTCATGCTTCATGGCCGCGCCTTCATTTTGAGGTTGAATTCTTATGGTTCTGTGATGCCAGTGAAAGATTCTGTCTGCAGAGGCTGGAGCCCCTCCAAGTGCACTGGGCTCTGCGGCTCGCCAGCTCAGGGGAGAATCCTCAGTGAAAAGGGACTTTTGAGTGGGGAAGTAGATTCGGGCTTCTGCATGGGGAAGAAGTCCTCAGGGATGCTCTGTAAGCAGTGAAGGGTCGGGGCGTCCGGGTTGCAGGGTGGGTGCAGCCGTGTGTACACAGGGCCTGAGCTGCCGGTTGCCAGGGAGGGCCCTGTGTGCGCTGCAGCTGTTTCCCGCTTCGGTCTTCCATCCAGTTGACTTCCTCGTGGCGAGAGTCGTAGGAGATCAGAGAGCGATGAGTCTGTGCGTACTGCGGACCTCCTTGCCTTCTGTGGCTGGAGACGTGTATGGTGACTCATCCCCACCGAGGGGCTGGGCTGTCTGAGCCATGGTGATGGCCATGCTCCCAGCCTTGAAACCCGGAGAGCTCTCTGGGCCTCAGCCTCCTCCACCAGAGTAGCTCAGAATATGATTTCAACATTCTGAAATCGACTTGAGGATGTCTTTTTAATGCTTCTGTTCTGGATATATCCCGGATGGTACGATCCAGGGACAGGCCCTGGGAGTGGGTGAGACGCTGTCAGGGCCCCCTCCTTGTCTGGGAGGTGAAGTCATGTCCTGAGTCATGGAGGCCTCGACGGAAGGACTGGAGCAGAGGCTGGCTCTCGCCCTGGCTGGTGGGCCGCATCCTGACCTGCCCTCGGTTCAGGTCGTCCTGATGACAGTAGGTGACCTCCCGAGAAAAGCCCGGGGCTCTGCCTTCCAGTGACCTGGGCTCATCTGGGGTCACTGTTGCCTCAGAAGAGGGGCTTTAAAAAAATGCCATGCTCATTAAACGAAGAAATGATACGAAGGCCGTTTTTCAGAACAGGTCAAAACCTTGCTCTGACATATTTGTTTATAATTTTCATGGATAAATACATGAAATCATCTTGTGTGAAATAGTGTATAATATACTTTTAAATGGGTTGGTCTCTTTTTCTGATTTGTACATTTTGTGTCTCTGGTTACGTTGTCACTGTATCCTTTGAAACCAGAGCTGTTATTTCTGCCTTGACCTGGGTACATACTCCATATTCTAGGTGGCAGACGAAGGAGACATTGCAGCATCTCACCTTAAATTCCTTGACTTTTAAAATTATTTTCTTTGTATCTCCTCTGTCCATGTGAATGATATTAATAAGTAGTACTTTCTGCAGGGCTTACTCTTCTCTTTTCATATTCTGTAGGTTGCTTTCATAGGCAGGACAACCTACTTTTATCCATTTTTCATAAATAATACACACTCTGCAGTTTACAAGAAGACATGTCAAGGCTAAAGCATCCTGCTGTTGGGATGATAAGTACGACCAAACCAAATACGAGGAGACAGAACACGAGTTCGGAGTCTCTAATTCCTTCATTCTTAGCAGCTGGTTTGGAGAAGGTGGGGTTGACTGTGTGTGGGAGCAGAGGGCCGGAGTCCTCCTGACGACCGGCCAGGGGATGCAGGAGCCATGTTGAACCCATGAGTAGGTGTCACAATAGAGAGATGGATACAGAACTGGATACTTTGCAGATTAGAATGGAGACTAAACTGCTGACTCTGGATGGTCATCACAGTCCCCAAAGTGCTTTTCCCAAGATTATGAGTCGTTAGCCAGCACCTTGGCCACGTGAGCCACATGAGTGGCTCTGTCATTCGGTCCTGCAGTTTCATTCGTGCAAGGTCATTGCCTCCACCTCCCAAGCAAAACCGTCACATTCAGGGAGAGTGGCCTCTTTAACGGAGAAGGGGCAAGTTCTTTAATTCACAGACTTACACATTTATTGTTTTTTCCCCCCTGCTTTGGGAAATGGGACAGTGGTTGCTTAGCTTCTAAAAATTAGAGTTTATGATGAAGGGAAGTTGATGAGGGAAAGTCTCTCTATATTAAAGAGTTAAGCATATTAACTCTTTGTTTACGAATAACTTGCAAATATTTTTTTCTACTTTGTCATTTTTCTTATAGTGCTTTTTTCCCATGCAAAAGTTTTAAAAAAAAGTTTTATGTAATAAAACCGATCAATTAAAAAAATAGAGTTTAGGTTTTTTTCTTTCATGTTTTCTTTTAAATCTTTGGGTTTTGATTTAGATTTTTGGGCAGGAGGAGGCATATTGCTGTCTTAAGTTTTTGCTACTGAGATTATATATATATTGATATATACATATATTTCTGTTTTGAAGTATTAGGAGATCTCTAGACTATTCATGAGTCTAGGGGTGAATGGGATGGGAAAAGGATACCCCCGTTCATTTGTTCTTTCAATGCATATTTCCTGAGCATTTATTACGTAGACAGCAAGATACTAGACGCAGGTGACACAGTGATGAACAGAATGTCCAAATCCTCCTGAGACAGGCTGGGACCTGGGACCCTTTGCTGCAGTGCTGGCACCCGGACAGACACCTCCTGGAGCAACAGATACTGAGAAACTATAAGGGATTAAAAATAACTGCAGGCCCGAGCAGGGGGGCAGAGTATGAACAAGATACAGAAAGGGCACAAGCCAACCGCCGCTCCTGAGGTCCCCAGGAGCAGAAGCAGGTCCTGAGCAGGGTCCCTGCACACGGCACCACCCAGGGGGCGGGCAGACCATCGGATCTGCCTCCACCCTCATCCCAGATAAGGGACCAGACTGCTCCCCCACCCCACCCCGTGGGGAGCGAGCAAGGGCACCTGTTACTTGTTTTCATTCCCGCCTGCTGCAGCCGGGGGCCCCAATAAAGCCCTGCATGGATTCCTCGTCTGGCCTCTGGTCAATTTCTATTGATTACAAAGAGCCCAAGGACCCCGGTTGGTAACACTCTGACCTGGTGGACTTTACAGTCTGGTGCGGAGAGAAGGTGACGCGCACACAGAGAAGGAAGCTGCTGGCGCTCCGGGGCTGCGTCGCGGTCGGTACTGGAGGATGCGCAGAGTGGCCAGGGCACGTGCCCGCAGTTGAGAACAGGTCGCGGGGGCCTCCGCAGAGTGGCGTTGAGCTTGGATCTGAGGGCGTGGCGAGAAGGCCTGGCAGATGCAGGCAGTGTGCCTGTGCCGGATGCCTGGGGACAGCGGGGGTTGGGGACTGGCTGGAGAGGACTGAGCTGACCGGTGGCGCTTTGTGTAGGGCTTGTCGCTTCTGTAGGGCGGGGGGGGGGGTAGAAAAGGGTGACTTAGACCTCAGTGAAGGGGGTCGGGGCTCAGATTTGGCTCTGTTCTGAAATTAGGGCTGTTAGAATTGTCTGGAGCTGGGAGTCAGTTCTAAGGAGGAAGCTTGAAGCTCTGGCCCATGGGCCAGACTGGCATGTAGGTCTGCGGCCTGTGTTTATGTCTTCAAGGCTTCAGGCGACTTGTCAGTTGCTCTTCTGGGTACCCCGGACACGTGGCTTGATTGTAACCGTGAAAGGATGTAAAAGATACAAGTTGGTGATGGGTTTCATTGTTCATATTTAATAATGATAAACGATCAATGTGTGTGAGTTTAAGAGCAACAGAAGAAAAGAAAACAGCCTCATATTGATTTGGAAGAATCTTACCAGCTGCTTACTAGGTGGAAGACTGGACCTTTTTATTGTAACCAGAGGCGGGTTGTACTGTAATAAATTCCATCTAATAATAAATATACTTAACCGTTACCGAGTGCTTACTACACACCATGTGTTAATGCATGATTCACATACTTTGACTCCTTTAATCTTTACAAAACCCCCGGGGGCGATGGCTAGGATTATTCCCAATTTGAGGAGGGTGTAACCCACTTGCCCAGAGTCGCGCTCCAAGCAAGGCAGCCTGGTCCCAGGGTGCCTGCCCTTAACCATTGCATCACCCGGCCCCTAATCGCCACCCTGCTGTGTTGGAACAAGAGCTCGAATTTGGTTAAGAGCTGAGTAGACTTGCTCACATGTGGTTCCACTTTTCAAAAAAATTTTATTGGAGTGTCGGTGATTTACAATGTTGTGTTAGTTTCAGGTGCACAGCAAAGCGATTCAGTTGTACGTATACATAGATCCACTCTTTTTTAGATTCTTTTCCCACATAGGCCGTTGCAGAGTCCTTGTGCTGTACAGTAGGTCCTTATTAGTTATTTGTTTTATACGGAGCAGTGTGTGTATGTCAGTGTTCACTGCAGCACTGTTTACAACAGCTAGGATGTGGAAGCAACCAAATGCCCATCGACAGAGGCATGGATAAAGAACACGTGGCACTTGTATACAGTGGAATATTACGCAGCCATAAAAAAAGAATGAAATAATGTGGTTCCATTTCTTCAATGTCTAGAAGGCACCGGGGGCCCTGAATACCCTGGAGGTTTTTCTCTCCATCATCACATTCTTGTTTTTGGGAAAGCCTGGACATTTGGGGTGAGAAGAGCCCATAGAGGAAGGAAAGGGTGGAAGTATGACTCAGTGGAGCCTGGAACTGAGCTCGAATCCTGGTTTACCCACTTGTTACTTCTTCCGTTTGTTGCCTCACCTTTCTGAGTGCCCAGGTCTCCTGTTTGTAAAATTTTAAAATTAAGAACTACCTCACAGAGTAGAGTAATGAAAAGTAGCAAAATGTCTGGTCCATTGAACACATTTGACTTCCTCTGCCCATCTTCCAGGCTGGAGAGGCTGAAAATGAACATAGGGGTTTCCAAAAACAAGTTGGAAAGAATGGAGAAAAAGACCCTGATGCAGGAGGCTAGCGGAACAATGCAGTGCAGCCCCACAGCAGGACCGTAAAGAAATAATGCATGCATTTGCTCAACTCAGTGCTCCTCAGACTGGAATGCTCCTTTGAACCCTCTGGGATCTTGATAAAATACAAATTCTGCTTCAGCAGGCTTGGGGTGGGGCCTGAGATTCTGCGTTTCTAAAAAGCTGAAGGGATGCTGGTGCTGGCGGTCTGGGGACTGCGCTCTGCCCGTTACCAAACCAAACCTGGGTCCCCTTGCTCACCTCACTGCCAAGCCAAGCTACTGACACCCAGTTGTGGCCAAGGAAAGTACAGTGTTTATTGCAGGGCACCAGGCAAGGAGAGTGGGCAGCTCATGCTCAAAAGACCTGAACTCCCCAGTGGCTTTCAGGGAAGGGGTTTTAAAGGCAGCATTTGGGGTGAGGGCTGCGGGGTGCAGGTCACAGGGTGGTGTTTCCGGAATCTTCACCATCAGCCTTCTGGTTCCAGCCAGTCTGGGGTCTAGTGCTTGCTGTCAGCATGTACTCACCGTCCACCGCCTGGGCAGGGGTCTTAGTTTCTGCAGCACAACTCAAAGATGTGTGTCCGATTGTTCTGTATATCCCTTGGGGAGCACCTCGGACTCTGATCACTCAACTATTGTTTAAGCTAACATTACTTTTCTTGTTTCACTGCTTTTCTTTTGTTTCAGCATGCCCTCCCTTCCCTAATTAGTAACTGCTTGAGTCTGCTCTTGGGAACTCAAGGAAGGTCTAGGAGACTAAAGCCTTTTTCTACAAACAAGAAACAGGGGACATGGAGGGGGGTTTGTACCCAGGAGGGCCCCGCAGGGTCCTGCTCAGTTTCATGGCTAGCAAGGACTTATCAAAATAGGTTTCTGAAGTACATGGGGAGTGATACTGGTTGATCTTCAGGTCAATATCAGGAAAGCATTCTCCAGGGGCATCTCAGAGGTGAGGTGAGCTGTATCCCAGGGGACCCTTCCCCAGTCACTGCTGATGCTCTGGGGGTTGAGCCAGACTCACACCTCACCTGACCCACTGGTACGGGGTAACCTCGCCTAGAAGCGGTGGAGCCTTTAAGCGTTGTTGGCGGAGATAGTTTGAGTCTCTCTGGACGGTGAGACCAGCAAGCCCAGACGTTTTAGTGGGAATTCACTCTCTGTGAAGATGATCAGATGAGATGCTGTTAATATTTGCTGTAGCCTTGTGATAGGTCTTTAAATCAGACGCTAATTCCAGCTGAAAGCGGTACTCTGAGATCTGTACCGTGTCTCTTTAACACAAGTTACTACACTGAAATCTCAGAGTTTCCTAAGAGTTTTAAATGGAAACTATTCATAGTCATATCCACATGTTTGCTCTGTGATCACAGTGTTGTAGTTACACCCCCCACCCCCCCACCCAGGATTCACGTGTCGGCTGTGCCTTTAATTTATTGTTACCAGTATTTTTTGCCAGGTTTACGTCATGGTAATGCGTGCACTTAATGTTTCTCAGAAGTTTTCAGACTTTAGCCTTCTAGAAATAGAAATGGATAGCCCATTGTGATGGAACAGAAATACCTTCTTCATTCCTCAGTTTTCACACAGCTGTACTGTTACTAGAAAAAAGTGCCTATTTATGGGAAGTGTGTTTTCTCTCCTCCTGCGGAATCTTAAATTTTCAAGTATTTCTGGAGCTGTCACCTGTTAAATGATAGTGATCTTAGGCTTTGTAGATATTTTTCTCAGGAGAGAAGATAAGCTAGAAAAATAAAGTACAGAAGACGTTGGGAAAACGTCACAGATTTTTTGAATCCTGTTTGCATTGCACCCGGGACCCACCTCTTCTGGCCAGGCCTCAGGAGGACCAGTGAGCACACGGGAATGGCATGTATTTATACTCGTGTAAATAAGATCCTGTATACTCTGCCCTGGGCACATGCAGGCGGCCCTTTTATGGTCAACCAGGGGTTTTCCCTCTGGTCTTCAGGCTGACAGTGGGGCTGGGAGCTGGAGTGTGTTTCTGATACCACCCGTAGGAACGGTTTCACAAGCTGGTCCCCTTTTGTAAGATCTTAGAAATGGCTTTGTGTTGCTTACCTCAGCTGTTAGCTGATCTGGAACGAATGAAGGGATTTATGCAGAAGGACAATATTTTTTGTTTTTGTTTCTTTCAAGCTCACCTCTCTTCCTGTTCAATTTTTAGCTTTGTTAATAGGTTCTGCTTACAAAATAGGCAGTGTCACCTTATTATTTTAATCGTAACTTGTTCTGCTCAGAATGGCTAGTGTTCCTTCCAGGAACAGATGGTATTACTTTGTCCCTTGAGTAACGTCCACACTTGTCTTTGAGGAGGAATCTCGTGTATTATACACCCAAGGAGATTACTAACCAGCGTGAAAGGACAAAGGGTGAGTGATTTTATGAAACACTATTGCGCAAACCCATATTTGATATTTTCTTTGGATTTGACATTATTTTTTAAAGGGAAATAATATCAACATAGATCATAATAACATTATTTAAAAACTGATGCATCCTCGAAAATGATAGAACCTACGAGAAACCACACTCCTTCCCTCAGCACAGTTGTCCTTGGAAAGATGGTTGCGTGTCCAGCTTTAAATTCAAGATGTTCTCTAGAATTACAGCATAGAGTCTGTGGAGAGGCAGTAAACATCCATGGCTGTGGCTCCTTCATCCTGTCCAGTTTCTCATTTGTAAGGGACCACTTCATTTTCAATCATTGTCTACAAGTTGCTCAACGGCTTGGAAAACATTTGAAATAGCACGACTTATAAACTGTGTACGTTGTTATAGAAGAGTTCTGCCCCCTCTTGTCTTGTGCTCACCTCATAGATCTGTGCCACCCTTCAGATCCCAGTTCAGCTCTCCCTGTGTCTGCTTGGCCTTCCCCCTTAGTTCACGATTCAGTACTTACCGAGCGCCAACCGGATGCTGAACCATTGGTTCTCTGACTTCTTGGTCTCAAGATCCTCGTATCCGTGTGAAAACTATTGAAGATGCCACAGAGCTTTTGTTTGAAGGGGTTACATCTATTGATGTTGATCATATTCGAAATTAAACTGAGGAAGCGTCAACATACTTATTCACTTAGAAGTAACAGTGATAAATATTAACATGAACATATTTTATGAAAAAAATCATTGTTTTTCCAAAGCAAACACAATGGGTAGGAAGTGTGTTGTTGTTTTACATTTTTAAAAAATCTAGTGTCTGGCTTGCAGGAAGACAGGTGAATTCTCATATCTGCTTCTGTGCTCAATCCGCTGAGATATTGTGCATCAGGAAAGCATGACTCAGGAAATAACCTCAGGAAAATATGACTGCACGTTTGTGGGAAAATAACTTTGATCTCACAGACCCCTCAAAGGTTCCTAGAGCACACTTTGAGGACCTCTGTGTCAGCCGCAGGTATAGACTGGTACACAAAAAGAGACTCTAGTCTTGGCTTTTGTGGACCTAAGTACAGTTTATTCTCATAGTAGGTGCAATTTTTCTTTTTAATTATTATTTTTCATTCTCCCACTACAGTGAAGTCTCCAAAAAGACTTCTTGTTTTTGATTCTTACTTATGGGTTTATTTTATTATTAAACATTTCTGGGGTGAATGGATAGAATCAACTGTTTATGGTGTTGAATGTACCCTTTCTAACCCCATATTGAGGGCATGTGTTCTATTAGTATAGACATGACCCCAGATCTTAGAGCAGGCCGGCTTAAATCTCCCTGGATGAAGTGCTATACTTTTTAAACTTTTTCAGGATACTTGGAAATAGATAGAGTTAGTTGACCCTTGAACGACACAGGTTTGTACCGCACAGGGCCACTTATACACGGATTTTTTTCCATAGTAAATAGACAATACTACACAATCCAAGGTTGGCTGAATCTGAGGATACGGAATAACCGAGGATATGAAAGAACTGTGGACTCGGAGGGCTGACCGCAAGTTATCCGTGGATTTTCAACTTCACAGAGGGTTGGGGTCCCTAAACCCCGCTGTGTTCAAGATTCAGCTGCACTAAAGTACTTAGGAAGGAAATGCTCCTTTCAAGTTTGTAAATAATTGATTTTATGTAATAAGATGGTTTCCTTTATAGTTCCTTGACTACAGCCAGTAGTTGATTCTTTAAGTATATATTTCTGGTATTTCACATTGTTCAGCATTATAAAAACCTTTCATCTGTGAAGAATCTACCTGAATTATTGTTACTTGGTTCGGATATCATGAGGAAATTAGAAACTCAGCTCTTCCTTTTTTTTTTTTTTTCATGTGATTATCAGTAAAAAGCTGTACAGTGTCCTGCAGTGACACGGGTACAACTGTTTACCAGTTTCCAAGACTTTCTTTCCAGTAAGTCACTGACAGTTTCATATATTGTAAACCCTCTTGGTATAGTTCCATCTTTATTCTGTGTCCAGTGAACGTGAAACTGGTATCGGGTTGACAGTTTTCTATCACAAGGGCAATATCTAAGAAGTAGTTTGTAGGGGAAGGATCAAAGTTAGGAATCAAAATTATTGTACAAGACGTGCTTAGAAGTAATATGTCTTAGAAGAATATGTTAATTTGATCTCTTCTGATGACACATCAGTGTCATAATGTTTTTTTAATTTAATTTTTATTGACATACAGTTGATTTACAATGTTGTGTTACTTTCATGTGTACAGCAAAGTGATTCAGTTATACATATACAAGTATATATTCTTTTTCAGATTCTTTTCCCGTATAGGTTATTACAGAATATTGAGTAGAGTTCCCTGTGCTATACAGAAGGTCCTTGTTGGTTATCTATTTTATATATAGTAGTGTCTGCCTGTCAATCCCAATCTCCCAATTTATCCCTCCCCACCCTTTCCCCTTTGGTAACCACGTTTGTTTTCTGTGTCTGTGAGTCTGTTCCTGTTTTGTAAATAAGTTCATTTCTATGATTTTTTTTTTTTTAGATTTCACATATAAGTGATATCATATATTTCTTTTTCTCTGACTTACTGCGATAATCTTTAGTTCCATCCTTGTTGCTGCAAATGGCTTTATTTCGTTGTTTTTTTATGCCTGAGTAATACACACACACACACACACACACACCCCCCACATCTCCTGTATCCATTCATCTGTAGATGGACATTTAGGTTGCTTCCATGTCTTGGCTCTTATAAATAGTGCTGCAGTGAACACTGAGGTGCGTGTATCCTTTCGGATTATGGTTTTCTCCGGATGTGTGGATATATGCCCAGGAGTGGGATTGCTGGGTCATGTGGAAATTCTATTTTTAGTATTTTAAGGAACCTCCATACTGTGTTCCACAGTGGCTTCACCAGTTTACATTCCCACCAACGGTGTAGGAGGGTTCCCTTTTCTCCACACCCTCTCCAGCATTTATTGTTTGTAGACTTTTTGATGATGGCCATTCTGACTGGTGTGAGGTGATACCTCATTGTAGTTTTGATTTGCATTTCTCTAATAATTAGCAACGTTGAGCATCTTAACGTTTTTGTAAGGTATATTATTTAAACAAGCCATGATCTCACTATGCCACAATAAAATTTTCTCTGTATATTCTCTTTGGTTCATAATACAATTCTGAAGTGAATTCCTCATTCCCATGTAAATGAAAAATGTGTTTTCTTATCTTGGAGATTTATATAGACTCATCTTTTCAAGCCCTCTTTTTATGAGCCAAATTTTATTTTTCAGGTTTATGAGAGAAATTCCAGGAGTGAGAGTAGGCCTTGCCGGTGATGGGGTTTTCTTTCATGTAGAGATGAACTTGCTTGTTATTTCTTGTTTCTACGTCTGACTCACTGAGTTATTTTTCTACTGAATTCACTTTGTTCATGATGTCAGCATTACAAGTTTACACACATGTTGTAGAATATAATTTAAGATACTATTTGGACCAGAAAAAACATAGCTTTCAAGTGGTGATATAGGTTGGACTGTGGTGTGTGGCTGGCAAGCTTTGAGCCTAAAGAATGAAGACATGTAAATTAAATATAAAAAGATCTTCAGTTAATTCATAAAGCAGGCCTAGACTTTATTGATCCAGAGGCTGAGAGAGAAGCCAGCGTCTTCTGAGGCTGAGTCGCAGACAAGGTCACAGCATCCTGGGTGAGGGCAGTGACCTCTGACCTGCCGTTCTCCTCCCACCGATGTATCTAGTCCATCTGCCTACTAACACGTCTCCCTTTTGCCTTTTGGAGAAAATCCACATTCCTTAGCCTGGATTGCAAATTTTTCAATGTAGTCTTTTCTCTTTCGCTCCCCACCTGGCCTTTAGCTGTTGGTCCTACCCAGGAATCACACTGCGGAGAGGAAGCAGTCCTATCTGCTCCCAAGCTCCGCCCTCTTTCCTGAGATGCCTTCACGATAGCCCGCAGTTCTGCATTGCCTGGTCCAGGAAGCCTCCCCGGAACGTTTTAGCTATGTTACTTGCTTCTCCTTGCTTTCATGAATATTGGCCACCTGGTTACTAAAGTTAATTTTGGTGTGTCACCTTCCATTTTTTTATGGTGCGTACTTACAGATCTGTTTTCACAAAAATGGACTCTTAGGATCCAGCTGCTTTATAGTATGATTTTTCACGCAATAATAAAATACCATGGATATAAAATATGAGTTGACAGCATTATTTTGTTCACGATATACTGGCCCTTTCAATTCATGTTTTATAATTCCTTTAGCCAGTTTTCTGTTGAAAAATTTTGACCCAATTTTTGGTGTCTCTGTAAGCAGTGATGGGATGATTATCCTTTTTAGCTCCATCTTCTTTTAAAACACTTAAAAGCAGTTTCTCATTTTGCATAGCGTAATTTTAGTACTGGTAAAGTTGAACGTTTTTTTCTTTCTTTTAAGTTTAATTTGGGGTCATCTGCATTTCTCTCTTGGTGACTACGTCTTCATACCCCCGGTCTATTTTTGTGTTGGTCAATTTCTTTTTCTCATTATGCATAAGAATATGTTTACAATGAAGAGTTTAATGCATTGACACCTCTCTAGTGAATATGTTCCCTAGCTTACAGTTTGCTTTTCGATTTGAGCGCAGAAGATAAAGAACAGGTAATTGAAGAGATCTTTTTTAACAATGGCGTTTATCTTTTTCTCTGTGTTGGAAATATGAATAAAACACTGGGTTCCTTTTATTCAGGAATCAAAGCTGCCGGTGCTGATTGTACTAAACCCATGTCAGGCTCCTTACCCGCGTTTCTTTTTGGCTGAAGACTCTGCTTTTCTCTCTCTTCTTGGGGAGACCATCGGCCACTTGGTCCTTGGGGTTTGTTGCTCCACCAGACTGGCTGCATTGAATGACATGTTGGAATTTAACCCCCCAATTTTTCTTCCTATACTGTTCCTGAAGGCAAGAACGGAGGCTTTCTGAGTTTGAAAGGTTTTATTTTTAGTTACAAGCATTTGGTAAGTAAAATGGTTATGACTGTATATAAAACTACTATAATTGAGCCAGACTACTTTGTTGAAGGGATAAATGAAGTTCAGGGGGGCTCCTGGCTTCATCGCCTGCTTTGAGACAGCAACTCCCGAAACCTTCTCTCATAAGTGCTTTTGGACCTAAGACATCCTTCCCCCCCCCCGCCCCGTCATCGTCCCTGATTGACAGAACTTGCGCCCCAAGAGCGGACAGCCTAGTGGTGGCCAAATAACAGCTTTGGTGAAGGCTGGGCGCCCATCCAATAACTCTGCCAAGTGCAGGGGTTCAGACAAGTTATGTTGGAGAACGGGATTTGCACTTGAGACCGAAAGAGAGTTTTTGCATCCATCACTGGGTCCTTAAACAGCCTGACCTGTTTAACCTACCAAGTCAGGGAGGTGGGCCTTTGTGGAAGGGGTTTGGAAGGAGATGCCCCTGTGGCTGGAAGGACCCTGGCAGGAAACAGATGGAAACGTTAAATATAACAACAAACCCATTCTATGTTAACCTAAATAACGTAATTTCATGAATCATAAAATTGCATTTTCCAAAGAAAAATTTTATTGATAGTGCTAGAATTCTGTCACGTTTTTGCCGATTTCTTTAACGTCTGGCCTGTTGGAAGACAGCTGGGTGTTCATATCCGCGTCTGCACTCGGTAGGTTGTGGTATCAGGTCCCGTTGCCGTTGGCAGAGTTCATTGCACACGCGTGACAGAGTGAGTGAGAAAAAGGCAGAATGCATGTTAATATGATTATGAAAATAATCGTGAGCTCATGGACCCCTGAAAGGCCCTTGGGGACACGAAGGGGTGCCTGGACCACATGTAGTGAGCCTCTAATTTGAGGGCAGGGGTTTGGCGCATCAGAGAACAAATGCGCAGCCAGGACTTGAACTTCAAGGCAGGGACGAGAGGACATCAGGGGCTCAGCCTTTTCTTCTTCTGCCCTCTGAACTTGGGCCAGTGCCTAGTCGACCAAACCCGGCCAGATGCCGGAGGGCAGGGGCGCCTGGCCTGGTGGCCTCTGCAGGTCAGCACCCGAGGGAGGGCACAGGACGGGGCGGGAAGGGTGCGTCGTGAGGGAGGAGAGCCAGGGCATCCCCTGCCTCTCTTTGCTTGCTGCACCGGAGGATAAAGTAAGGAGAAAAGAGCAAAAGGGCTCAGGGCTGGCCTTCGTAGGTCACAGAGAGAGGCCGGAAGCTGTCTGTTGTTTTTTTTTTTTTTTTTTTAACATCTTTATTGGGGTATAATTACTTTACAATGGTGTGTTAGTTTCTGCTTTATAACAAAGTGAATCAGTTATACATATACATATGTTCCCATATCTCTTCCCTCTTGCGTCTCCCTCCCTCCCACCTGTTGGTTTTGTTTTAAAGACACAGTAAGACACTTACGAGGGAAATTCATAGTATTAGTGCCTTCCCCTCCCTTAGTGGCTTAGTGGCTCCCTTAAGGCTATTAATGCCTTCCCTTCCCCAAGGGGAATGAGTCGAAGGGGCGGGTGGGGAAGAGAAAGGCCGATGCCGAATCCGGCCTCTGTACCCAAACTAAATCTCGGAGACAGAGTTTTGGGTGAAGTAGAGAAGAAGAACAGCTTTATTGCTTTGCCAGGCAGAGGGGGCTGCAGCGGGCTCCTGCCCTCAAAACCGTGTGTCAGGACCTGCGGTGGTAGTGCGGAGGTTTATCATCGCGGTTCAAAGAGGGCGTGGTCAGCGCGTGGACGTCCTTCTGATTGGTTGGTGGTGAGGTAAGTGGGAGTCGGCCTCATCAATCTTCTGGTTCCAGCTAGTCTGGGGTCTGCGTGCTTGCGGGCAGCATGCTGTGTTACCTGTTAACTTCTCCCACCTGGTGGGCGTCTCCGTATCTGCAGAACAGCTCAAAATATTGTTCTGTGCATCCCTGGAGGGGGAACCGGGACCCTGGCCCCAGGGTCTCTGCATGGCCTCCCTTCCCTGATTAGTGACTTTCTGAACCTGCCCGCTGGAACTCAGGGAAGGTCCTGGAGGCTGGATGAAGCCTCTTTCCTGTCATCAAGAAAGCAGGGGACGCGCAGAGGCTTTTGTGCCCAGGAGCCCTCCGGGGTCCTGCTCGGTATCAAGACCTGAAGTGGGGTGGAAATCGTCTTCGAAGGGCTCCACTGGCCGCATTCTGACTTAATTCTTGAGACACAGTCAAGGCTCAAAGTTGAAATACCCTCAAGGGAAACAGTTCACATCCTGAACAAAACAAAGACACTTTTTGAAACTCAGCCTATGGAGGTGATGGGCCACTTGATGGATTTAACTACTAGACACATCGGGCTGTGCTAAGGAATTGTATAGCAAGCAAACGAGTGTTGCCTGACTCCAGCCAGAGACCGGTAATTTATATTTTAATATTAACCTCCAATGACAGGATGTTTGTGTATTTTACATAATTTGAAAAAGAATGACGCAAATTTTGTTTGTATTTTAATGTTTTACGAAGTGTGTACTTGACATTTTAATTTCCTTGAGAGCGAGGGGCTGCGTTCTTTAATTGTGCACTGCTGTTGCTTAACATGAGATCTAGTGTATACATACCGTCAGTTATCGTCATCTGGGTAGTTATGTTGTGTGAAGTCATTGCAAACGTGCATTAGCGAATACCAAACCATCGCCCCTACAGGAAACGTAGGATCAGGTTCCCATGAGACCCTGGTCACATTTCCTTCAGCCCGTCACCTCATATACCCGGTTTTATGTGTGTTTCTGTTTAAAGACACCTTATTTGGTCTGTATTGTTGATTCAGGACGACTGAACTCACGGCCAGTGGCATATAACTCGTGTCTGAACAAAGCTTATCTCACAGCCATAAAGGGCATCGCAGGGAATGCAAGCCGGCGCATCAGTGCCAGCTTGGGGCCGTTGAAAACAGTGAACTCTCCCCAGAAACACAAAAGCGAGGAACGCGTAGTGCTAAATACGCTGTGGAAAGGAAACTCGTTCGCAGGAAGGGACTGAAATCAGCAGGACCGTTTCGCCTGCTTGGACTTCGCAAACGTGGAGTCCACAAGTAGTGAGAACCTGCTGTAGGGAGTTTGAATGTGCACGAAACAGGCGAGCAGCATTTCCTTTACGGGAAGGATGTGCAGCGAAAGCCGACTAAGGTCTGCCGTGGCCAGGAGTTCCTCAGCTTTCTTTCCTGTGGGTCTTTAAGCAAACCTGTGCGTTAGCTGACTTTGCTGGTTGAGGTGAGGCAGCCCAGACTCTGAGAAGTTCTGGAACCTGAGGGCTTTCGGTCGGATTCTCAACAGGCCTGTCTGGCCCCACCGTGATGCTCGTGATTAAATATTAACTCTCTCTCCGCACTTTTTTTTGTTCCCTCTTTGAGCACAAATACAGGGTGGCATTTCTGGGTTTACTTCCTTTAACCAGAAAGAGTAAATATTATACCTTCCTGGATTTCTGAAAGCTAAACCTAAGTGCCTTCATTCTTAAAAGTTTTTGCAGTGTTGCCCTTAGAAATGTAAACTGCAGGAAACCTGAGGAGGAAACGGACACAGTCAGACTCCTGATCAAAACAGAGTCTTTGGCGTATTAAAAGTTCCTAATAATAGATTAAATTAACCTCACATTGGTAAGGAAAAAGCCCCCCTCGCTCCTTTTGTTTATAAGTTTTCTAAAACTTGGAGCTATTTTCAAGCCAACTCGTATCCTATAAATGTCCTGGCCAGGTACTGTGTGCCTTCTCAGTGCTGCCGTGATATACTTTTTAGGAAGAATGTACGGAACAATTTTCAAAGGAAAGAAGATTCTAAAATAAAAGTAAAGCAGACGGTGCTACCTGGGACTTTTCTGTTCAACAGACGTAGATTTAAAAAAAAAAACCTCCTATAAATGTGATGTTTAAAATCTACACACAGATAAGTATAAACCATAATTCTGAATAAATATCTCCACTTCAGTTTAAGATGACGGTTAGCATAGCGCACGTCTGGGTGGTCTGGAGTCTCCTGGGACGTGAGTCTTCTGGGGAGTCGGGGCCAGTGCCGACAGCTTGCCTCTGTCCACTGCCCTGGCCTTCCCGTCCCAGCTGCGATCCACACGCGAGGTGTGAGGTGCTTCCAGATTACCTTGGGCGGTTTTTCCTGGATAGTGAGGAAAGGTGATCCCTCCTGTCCTTCCCCGAGCAAGCCAGCCCTGCGATCGTCACGTGTCCCTGAGCCCATGCACTGACCACAGAGGTGAACGTGATCCCTGGCAGCTCAAGCCTTCCTGGACCTTTGCCTGTGATTTAAGTGCTCTTCTCAGTAGAAATATGATACTCCTGTCCCTTAGCTGACGGGCCCTGTTAAGGGTCATCTCATTGTCTCCCTGCACTTATCTGTTCAGAAGCTCTCGTGACCCTTGGGAAGGTAATCCACAAATGCTTTAATAACAGGAAATCTGTGCTGTGTTACCCAGATACAAAAGAAAGCATGCAGGTTGGGGAGCTGAGTCTTACCTTGGCTTTCCTGTTCTAAAGGTCAGAATTCTGAGGCTGTCACATCCTTTGCTTTCACAGTTCATGTCAGTTTTGTCTCTTCAGATCGACTTGGCTGCATTCCACACTTTGCAGGCTCTCTCTCTCCCCAGTTGGTAGGTAGCAGGGCAAGAAAGTTAAAATACATTGTGGGATTACAGGACAGGGAAGTTAGCAGCGATGACAATTTCCCACCAATGTGGGAAAGGGAAAGAAGCCAGGCTGAATTTCGCGTGTAATAAACACGTAAACCTAGATTCTTCATTGTGGCCTTTATTACAAGTAGTCTCAGCTTTATAATGGGATTTCATTTTTGTTTACAATTATATGACTCTTGTGGTAATGCCTTATTTGAAGAAAGTGTCTTTTCAGATCATGTAAACAAATTGTTCTGTACGTTATTGCCTTTCAAAAATCTAGAAACAGGATTTCCTATTTTACACATCCTCCCTGGATCCAGCTCAAACTCCTTATTGCCCTCAGCCATCCACCTCTGATGTGCAGTCCTTACGATTCCCCACGGTTTGATTTTTGCACGATTTTGCACACGCTTTTCCCAGTGCCCGAAATTCCTTTTCCGTGAGGCTACCTGGAAAAGTCGTATAACAATAAGGGTGAACTATAGAGAGTTTTTTCCTTTAAGTCTGTTGTTAAGCAAGATTATTGCTTGTCGTTTTAAGAGATACTTGCATACAGTGTGTGTGAGTTACCCGTTCCTCCCACAAAGGCATGCAGGCAGGTCACAATGAAAATGTGCTCTTTGGAGGTTAGGAAGGTGAGTCTAATGACAAATGAACCCAGTTAGTAACCCAGCTCATTTAGTTTAGACCCAAACTCAAATGGCAACCCACTTGGTGTTTTCCAGAATCTGGTATATTACCATCTGTGAGCAGAGGCATTTTTCAACTTTCTACTTGGGTGGGCCTTCTGGGGCAGGGCACTGCAAGTTCGGGCCTGTCAACACAGATATCTTGAAAGGACCATTTGAAAGTAGGAGAGGTAACTTGATGTGAACCCAAGTATTTAAAAATGTTATCAACTGTGCCTTGTATCCCACTGAAGGGTAAATAACCAGGGAGTATTTTTCATTCTGTAAAGGCTGTGAGTACCAGCTCCCTCTTTTTTCTTTCTTTTTTTTTTTTTTTTCCTTAAGCTGACCTGAGTTAACCCTTGTTGAACAATAAATCATTCACTGAAGGAGGAGGGGGAGGAAGAAAGATTTTGTCCCTTTGGGTCATTCTGTTGTATTTTGATGCTTTCCGGAAGGCCGGAAGAAAAGAAATTACATGTGCACGTGCTGGGGGGCAAAATTAGTTCTGTTTTTTAACTGGAGAGTAGTTCTATATTTTATTGCCCTTTTTTACTATGAAAAATTGATTTTATGAACTATAAAAATTATTTTTATAAGATAGATTTACTTTTTCTCCTCTTTCTTTCCTTTTTTTCCTCTTTCCTCCCCAACTGGTATCTTACCTAGATAGCTCAGGACATAGAATACATTATATTTTCATAATTTCTGGGTCGAGCAGACGATGTTAAATTTTCTTTGAAAGTACACAGGTATTTAAATGTTGGAGGAACACGTTATTTACATAGTAATAGTATTATTCAGTCATTTTCTATAAGCGTTGACTGATTTGTATGGGGTGTCTTCTTGGTAGTTGTCATTTTGCACATTTTTTTAACTAAGGGTTTCTAAGTTTTTGAGTCTTAAGGCCCAGTCCAGGCAGGGGGGGTCACTGCTCCTTTGTCACTTGCTTCCAGCCCATCCTCCTGAGGTGCCCCTCACTGATTCACTTATTGCAATTGTTTCTACTCACCTTTCTTTTGGAAAGAGGTCAGGCATATTCTTTGAGTTTATCACTTCTTTGCCTGTTGCGTTTTCTAATTTGTAACTTGGTTTCACTTCCCTGTACGTGCAGTCACGTATTGTTAGCATGACAGTCTTCTTGAGACCCACCATAGAGATAAACACTTGGTCCTTCAGTGATTATAAACTTTATTCTTACAACAAACAGTATGAGAAAATGTGCAATCTCTCATGTGCAGTGTTTTTCAGGAAGTCCTTTATGGCTACGTTTTTGTTTTGGGGGAACTGTGAACTAAGAAGTCTTCAAATGCCACCATAAAAGGATGTTTCTCATGGTCTCCTAAAGAATGGCAAAAAGGAGCTGAACTGGTCTAAAATGAAGGCTGTCTAGAGGCAAGTGCAGGGTGTGGAACGGGTGACACCCTCTCTGTGGTCCACACATCCTGTCCCCTCGATCGGTCACTGGGGCATGTCCCCTGTACTTCACTGTTCTGCACCTTTTCCGTCTTCTTTTTACCCAGCCCAGGTCTTTTCCTTTCCCTTTCTACTGACCAGTAATTAGTAATCCCACCTTACAGATCCCATTTTAATGCACAAATTTTCAGTCTTTCAACATCAAATCAGATAGACAGATAGATGGGAAATTATCTACAATGTGGGAACAGTATAACCGAAATGGGCAATGAAAGTGAGAACCAAATCCCTAAGTGCGTAATGATTGTTCATAGTAGCTGCGTATAGTGGAAAGTAATGTTCTATAAAATGGAGGTGAAATGAAATTATGTCTTTTAAAATTTTTTCTTAAACCCGACCAGATACATATTTAACACCGTGGAAAGTGAATTATTTACTCACATGGAATATTTGAGAAATGAATTTAATAACTCTGTATTCTAGAAATATTCACCACCTATATCCCATTCATATATTTTATCATCTTGCAAATCGAGCTGCTTAATGAACTCCAGAATTATGCTCCCTCCAATGTCCCGTCTCTGTGATTTTGTTCTTTAAATCTCTAACTCTTGAAATGCATCCACTTTCTAAGTGTTTACAGGGCAAGGTCTACAGATTTGAAAAGGCTTTAAGCCCCAGCTTAAATGCTCTTTCCACTCAAAACCTTTTATGATTTTGCCAGGTGGAAGTAATCTCTCTCTCTTGAGTTTCCATGGTCCTTTTTCTCTATCTCTTGGAACAATTACTGTGGTCAATCTTTAATCTTGAAGGGTTTGTAGACCTTAGATCTTAATGAGGATTAATATATGATATATTTTTAATTTCCTACAGTTCTCAGCGTAATGCCACACGTCTCTTTTATATTCAATAAGTAATTTTTATTGAGGTATATAGTTGATATACTATATATATAGTTTTTATTGAGGTATATAGTTGATATACTATATATCAACTGTGTTGTGATAGTTTCAGGGGAATTGTACATTCAATAAATAATGAATGAGTCACCTGTGCTTACTGAGGTACGTTTTACGGATACAGTAAAAGATTACTGACATGAAACTATTATTTGCAAGATAACAGTCTGTCTTTGGAACACATTTCTTCTTTATCTAATCTCTTGACTTCAAATGCAGTATGCGTGTAGATGGCTCTAATATTGATCTCTAGTTCTGATGCTTCTCTGATTTCAAACTTGTATTTTTTCTCCATCTGCAAATATCTCGTAGGCATCTTAACTTTAACTTGACTGAAACAACCACTTCATTTCTTTCCTCAAACATACTCCGCCTCTAGTCTTCTTCCTTCTTAGTAAAAGGTTGCACTGACACTACCGGACACAGAATCCCTAAAGAAGAATGCACGCAGGGTTTTTGATCTGGCCGCTCCTGCCTCTCCGCCGCCATGAGTCTGCCTCTGTAGCAGCGTCCTGACTTTCCTGCTTCCACTCAGGACTCCGCTACTCATTTGCACCAGTCATCTTTTGAAAATTGAAATTATAGCGGAATGGATAAAGAAGATGTGGTACGTGCGCGTGCGCGCGCGCGCGCACACGCACACACACACACACACACACACACACACACACACAATGGAATATTACTCAGCCAGAAAAAAGAATGAAATAATGCCATTTGCAGCAACATCGATGGACCTTGAGATTATCATACTAAGTGAAGTAAGTCAGACAAAGACAAATACCATATGATATCACTTATATGTGGAATCTAAAATCATGATACAAATGAACTTATTTACACAAAAAAGAATAGACTCACAGACTTAGAGAACAAACTTATGGTGACCAAAGGGGAAGGTGGGGTGAGGGGGGTAAATTAGGAGTTTGGGATTGACATATACACACTACTATATATGAAATAGATAACCAAAAAGGTCCTACTCTATAGCACAGGGAACTCTACTCAATATTTTATAATAACCTCTAATGGAAAAGAATCTGAAAAAGAATATATATATATTATATATATATATTATATATATTATATATATACATATACACACACACACACATATAAGTAAAAAACAAGAAAATGCACGTAAGATCCTGTCGAGCCCATATTTCCCACTGGTGTCGCCCAGGCACTTTACTCTGGCGCCCAGAGCCCTCTGTGGTCTGATGTGATATTGTCATCCACTTTGCTCCAGACATTCTATCTGGGTGACCTTGGATGAGCATTCCAAGCTTGATCCTATACTAGCAGTTCCTTCCGTCTGGGAGTCTTTTACCCTGGATCCTTTGCTCCATCTAGACCCCAGCGCACCTGTCTCCTGGTCCAGGAGGCCCCCTGCAGGCACAGCCCTGCACCCTACCTGCCACATCCCGGCAGACCTGTGGCATCCACACCGCACTTGAGCCTCCCTTATGGCCCAGAAGGACAGCAGTGCCAGGGAATTGATACTCTCTCCCCATCGGCTCTCAACCAATGACTGATAGGACTTGGCGTCTAAATACCCCAGCTCCCCACCCCCCAGCATTGGGAAACTCGGAAGCATGTGTATGTCCACAGGGCCCCAGGGTTTGCCCAGAAAATTAACACCAGGGATTAAGTGATGCCGCTCATGGCGGTGACTGTCCTGATAAAGAAGCTTCTCCTGGCTACTCGATCTCCTGGTCTCAGTCCCCCACCCCCACTGATGTGTCTTCCACATTTCGAATAAACGTTTTGCACCTGAATCCTTGTCCCAAGGTCCACTTCTGGGGATGTCAGGACTAAGACACCTGAGGCCACCAGAGGACCCACCCTATCTCTGTCACATCACACCATTTTAATTCTCTGTGTAGCACACATCACTGTCTGATATTTTTGTTGTTATTTTAGACAACATTTATTTTTAAAAGTTTTTATTCCCGCTGGGACTTAAGAGCAGGTGTTTTTGCCGTGTCAGTACACCAGCAACTAAAGGATGCTCTGTGTGTCCCAGGCACTCTGTAAGTGATTGATGGACGAGGTAATGAGTTTATGCAGAGAAAGAGGGCCCGATTTCAAGAATGCAGATTGTAGGGTAAGACGGTTCAGCTGCCCCTGAATGGACACTTGACAGCACGTAATGAAGTTTTAAACTTTTACATGACCCGGCTTTGCAGAGACCAGAAAAGGGCTATTCATTTGGCCCACGTTTATTGAGTGCCTCCTCTGTGCCTTTTAGACCAGGATGCTTCGCTGGGGCTGCTCGTTAAGCAGAGCCTTGGAAGAATAATATTTCCACTGATGTAGTGGGGCAGGGGGTACGGGCAGGGGGGTGACATTTCCTTCTAGGAATAGGCATCGGCAGCTCCACACTGTCCATCTTCCATTTTCCCTCAACCTCACCACACAGCCACTTGTCTTCCCGTTGGCCTCTCTATCTGCACCTCCATCCGTGTTTGCTGCCTTTCTGTCTTGTATGTTCTCCAGACCATGAGCTGCAGAATTGCAGGAACCGATTTTTTTTTAACCTCTTTGCCCCCATTTCCTTGCATGTATTAGTAAATGATGAACAAATATTTGCTGACCGATTAGATGCTGCGTCTCTTGGAAGGCGGGCTTATGTGTCGTACGGCCCCTTTTTGAGAATTTTACAGGTTATTTTAAAGGCACTACTAGCAATCATCAGTCCTTCTAATGTCATTGAATGGAATTCGAGAAAGGAGTCTTGCTTTGATAGTTCATTTAAAAAGGTGGCTTGAAGAAAATGTCTTCTGAGTTTTCTTTGAAACTCCTTTATTTACAAATTGCTTTCTGCAGCATTTCCCGTTATACTAGTAATTAAAAGTATTTAAAAATAATTAGTAACCACTTCCAGTCCTGATTTTCCAAGTCTATTCATTGAATAAAATTGAATAGCTTGCTTATTTTCTCTTTATTGTTTTTGAGATAGTTTCTTTAGCTTTCTTTTTTTTTCTTTTTTTTTTTGAGGCTTACAGAGCGTTGAGTTCGATCCATAGATTTGAAATAATCTTCATTTACGTCTAGCTGGTATATCACCAGCTGGTATACAATTATAGTAGACTATTAAAAAACATTTTAATAGTTTACTATAATTGTAGGAGAATGTGAGATGCAGATGTAATGAATTAATAATTTTACCTGACTATGAATGTATGTTCATTTTTCTCATAAATTTAAATTTTATATAAGGAAGAAATTAATTACTCTGGAATTCTTTCAGCGAAAATAATTACTTCAAAGACCAACAGAATAAATATATTTTGGGATGCTTTTAACACAGGTTTTACAATCTGAAAGCAGGTAACAATGGCCTGGAATTCATGTCTAATGTACAATATTACTACCATCCTTAAGACACTCTTAGAGGCTTTTATATGTAAAAAGCCAGGAAATTCAAAGCTCAGTTTGACACTTCATCGCTAACAGTCGCCACTCTTGTGGACTAACTTTAACTTAAGCCATGATTAAGAAAAATAAAATGGGTAGACCATGCTGTGGGCGACATTACTCTTTTTTATTTTATTTTTATTATTATTTTTTTTTTGCCTGTGCATCGCGGCTTGCAGGATCTTAGTTCGCCGACCAGGTATCGAACCCGGGGCCCCCTGCAGTGGAAGCTTAGATTCCTAACCACTGGACAGCCAGGGAATTTCCAGTTACTCTTTTTACATGTTTATTGTGTATGTTATTTGTTGCTTTTGCTGGATGTTATTGGCCTGGGTTTAATATGGTATTTCTGTACTTTTTTTTTATTATAAGAGTACTGTCTGTATCAATTTGGAGACCAGTATAGCGGTTCCTTAAAAAACTAAAAATAGAAGTACCATATGACCCGGCAGTCCCACTACTGGGCACATACCCTGAGAAAACCATAATTCAAAAAGACACATGCACCCCAATGTTCATCGCAGCACCATTTACAATAGCCAGGACATGGAAGCAAGATAGTGTCCATCGACCGATGAATGGATAAAGGAGATGCGGCACGTATATACAATGGAATATTACTCAGCCATAAAAAGGAAGGAAATTGAGCTATTTGTAGTGAGGTGGATGGACCTAGACTCTGTCATACAGAGTGAAGTAAGTCAGAAAGAGAAAAACAAATACTGTATGCTAACACATATATATGGAATCTAAAAAAAAAAAAAAATGTTATGAAGAACCTAGGGGCCAGACGGTAATAAAGACGCAGACCTATGAGAGAAGGGACTTGAGGACACGGGGAGGGGGAAGGGTAAGCTGGGACGAAATGAGAGAGTGGCATGGACATATATACACTACCAAATGTAAAATAGATAGCTAGTGGGAAGCAGCCGCATAGCACAGGGAGATCAGCTCAGTGCTTTGTGACCACCTAGAGGGGTGGGATAGGGAGGGTGGGAGGGAGGTAGACGCAAGAGGGAGGGGATATGGGGATATATGTATACATATAGCTGATTCACTTTGTTATAAAGCAGAAACTAACACACCATTGTAAAGCGATCATACTCCAATAAAGATGTTAAAAAAAGTACTATCTGATTAAGTTAAGAAAATGAAAACTGCTGATGTGTTATAATAATTTATTATGTCTGTATTGAATATTTGTAGGTCCTTGACCCCAAGATGCACATTTTGTACAAATTTCTATTGCTGAAGTTGTAGGAGGCCTTGGAATACATATACCGTTCTCTTTTTTCTTCAGAGCTGTTTATTAAATCAATGATGCATCTTCAGGCTGATGATGTTTTAGGCATATTAATTACCTACAAAGAATAGCTCTTTCAAAGTGTGAAGTAGACTGATTTAAGTCATATATATTTGATATGGAAAAAGCCATCCGGTAGCAAATGGCTTCCTGGTTCCAGTCATTTATTTTACTTGTAAGGCAGCTGAGGTCCAGAGAAATGATAAGAGTTATGGACAGTCAAACAGCTAATACATTTATGAGTAGAATAAGGGGACTTCAGGAATAGTGTTGATTACCTAACCCTTTAGAAAGAAGAATTTGGGAGTAACATACACACAACTGTATTTAAAATAGGTAAACAGCGAGGACCTACTGTATAGCACAGGGAACTCTACTCAATATCTTGTAATAACCTATATGGGAAAAGAATCTGAAAAAAGATATATATATATATATATGTATGTATGTATTCATTTAATATATTATATATATATATATATATATAAAACTGAACCACTTTTCTGTACACCTGAAACTAACACATTGTAAATCAACTATATGTCAATAAAAAATAATTAATTTAACCAAAGACTATACTAGTTTAACTGTCATTCTGGGTTGGGGGAAATTCTCATTTCAGTGCTGGTGGAAGCAAAGGCAGTGATATCATTTCTCACACATCAGCCTCTGTTAACCAGTGTTAGGACCACAGCTGTGGCCTGATGGTGATGATAAGCACGGTAGCCACTAGCCACATGTAACTGTGTATATTGAAATGAGTTAAAGCTAACTAAGCTTAAATTAAAAATTCATTTTCTCAGTTGCTGTAGTCACTTGGAAGTCGGTCACCACGTATGGCTAGTGGTACTGGGCTGTGAAAACATTCCTGTCATCCCAGGAAGTTCCAATGGAAAAGGACAGGGATACCTTCAGGCGATCACCTTGAAAGCCTAAAATCCACCTACAAGAGAGGTTTTTATTAAGACATAATGTGAACAAATCTCTGTCCACACCCTGGGAAACTTGTCTTTGTGTATTAATTCCAACTTTGGTAGTAAACTTTTTTTTTTAGCATCTTTATTGGAGTATAATTGCTTTACAATGGTGTGTTAGTTTTTGCTTTATAACAAAGGGAATCATACGAATACATATATCCTCATATCTCCTAAACTCTTTTTGACAGCTAGGGGCGGGGGGTCATTAGAATGGATTCTCCATTGGTAGGAGGTGGTTTCAATTACGAGACATTTTCATTGTCTTGGGGTTTTTTGTTTGTTTTGTTTTTATTTTCATTACACTCGGAGGCGGATCCAAAAAGATCTCGCTATGATTTATGTCAAAGAGCGTTCTTCCCTATTTTCCTCTGAGAGTTTTAGAGTATCCGGCCTTACATTTACGTCTTTAATCCATTTTGAGTTTATTTCCGTGTATGGTGTTAGAGAACATTCTCTCCAGTGTCTTATTTATGTACCTGTTTAATTTCAGCTGGTGGTATTTGCCTCCGTGGCAGGGCTGGAGGGGCCCGCAAGCCTCTACCTGCCCCAGAATCTCCTTCCCGCAGGTTCCACGTGCTCCACTTTCCCCTCCTGAAGGGCCTGACATTCCTCACCTCAGGACCTGTCATTACATTAGAGATCCAAGGGCACTGTTTCCAGAAGGCTGCTTGTAACGTTTATTCTCAGAGTAGAAAGTGGAGGTAACCATCTGTAGCAATTTGCAAGGAGAATAACGTATCAACACAGTGTTAACTGTATCGTCAGTTTCCTGCTTGGTACATGGTAGGTGCTCAGCAGATGTCTGAGGATGACCAGGGATTGAAGAATGAATAGATGGCTTAAGAAGACTCCTTTAACGTTGGTGTTGTATGATTCTGTAACTAAGCCATCTCTCTTATAATAACGATGCATTGGTCTCTTAGCCCCTTTAACAGCAATTTAGTGAACTTCCATTATAGGCCGGACCTTCCTAGAAACACTCCTGTACTCAGTGTAGGCAGGACAAGCAAGTTTCAGCTGCTCAGTTGATCTGAACATTCTTGGGGCTGATCTCACTGTCCTTGTTTTCACAGTCTCGGCTCCGTTTGCCGTCAGGGTTTCTTCCTCGTTTCTTGGGACCATCTGTACTGTACGTGCTTCCGCACGGGCTTTAATTTCAATCTGAGGCTGTAACGTGTTTATTCTCTTGTATTTGGATACTCCACTCACCCTTTGAGCTTTCACTCAGTATGTTATGTTGTATTTGTGTTTTACGTTTCATCTTTTCTAAAAAAAATTCTTATTTTAGATTGGAGTATAGTTGACTGAAATGTGTTAGTTTCAAGAGTGCAGCAAAGTGATTTAGATATACATATACATATATTCACTCTTTTTCAGATTCATTTCCCATATAGGCTATTACAGAGTATTGAGTAGAGTTCCCTGTGCTCTACAGCAGGTCCTTGTTGTTCATCTTTTTTTTTTTTTTTTTTTGCTGGTACGCGGGCCTCTCACTGTTGTGGCCTCTCCTGTTGCGGAGCACAGGCTCCGGACGCGCAGGCTCAGTGGCCATGGCTCACGGGCCCAGCTGCTCCGCGGCATGTGGGATCTTCCCGGACCGGGGCATGAACCCGCGTCCCCTGCATCGGCAGGCGGACTCTCAACCACTGCGCCACCAGGGAAGCCCTATTCATCTATTTTATATAGAGTAGTGTGTATACGTTCATCCCGAACTCCTAATTTATCCTCGCACACCTTTAGGTTTCATTTTATATGTCACTGCTTTAGTGCACTTTTCCATCTGCCTGAACCTTCCTCTTAGGTTGTCCTCCGGTGGGCTTATTCGTGTCTTAGCTCCTATCACTCAATCTTTAATATCTTTAACTCTTAAAGTGTCTTTTGAGTGTCTACGATGTGCCAGGCATTGTTCTTGGCCTTTGGGATGGAAAGGTGAGTAACACGGGCAGAATCCCTTCTAGAGGTTCCTTGTGGTGCGAGAGAAAGACGATAAACAAAAATACTGCCTCGGGGCTTCCCTGGTGGCGCAGTGGTTGGGAGTCCGCCTGCCGATGCAGGGTACACGGGTTCGTGCCCCGGTCCGGGAAGATCCCACATGCCGCGGAGCGGCTGGGTCCGTGAGCCATGGCGGCTGAGCCTGCGCATCCGGAGCCTGTGCTCCGCAACGGGAGAAGCCACAGCAGTGAGAGGCCCGTGTACCGCAGAAAAAAGAAAAAAAAAATACTGCCTCCACAACACACGCACACAAGGGAGAAAGTAGGAAAAGTACATCTTTAGAGAGGGGCAGCTGCTCTGGATGAAGTAAAGCAAGATGAAGGGAACAGAGAGGGCAGGAAGGAGGGTGTGTTTGGGCTTGGGGGGCAGGGAGGACGTCCCGTTCGGCTGGAGACTGGAGTGATGAAAAGGAAGCAGTACCCAAACCACAGGTGAGCGTTGCCAGGCAGGGAGAGCGGGAAGCGCGAAGGGCCTGAGTCAGGACCCACCCGACCTTTAACGGAGGGGCCGCAGGGCAGCCTTTGTGGCTGCAGGGGACCCGGTGAGGGACCAGGAGACCCAGCTGGGAGGTTGCACAGGGGTCCCGTCGTGGAGGACAGCTTCGCGGGCCAGGATAAGGAGTTTGGATGATCTCCTAAGAGCGGTGAGAAACCACTGGCGGGTTTTCAGGGGAATAAAATGATCTGATTTGTGTTTAAAAGAATCACCCGCTTCCGTGTGGAGAAGAGACAGTGGGTGTGCAGGGCACCTAGGAAGCCGCGGAGTGACGAGCAGGGGAAGGCGTGGACTTGAACATGGTCAGGGTGGATGCAGTGGCCTGGGGTCCCCTCACCACCACAGTGGCAGTGATGCCGTCTCACCCGTCCGTCCGGCTTGTCCTCTCTCTCTTCCCATGGCTCCCCTTTCTCCAGCATCTTTTCCCCAACATCAGTCCACGAGGATGGTCAAACCCTCTCCCCCATCATCTTCTCCTGGGGATATTCCCTCCACCTTCGCGTGTGACCTGGCTCAGCCCCCAGACCTCTGCATGTGAACATGAGCCCTGGTCGTCGGTCCCCTACTTTATGGACAACCTTTCGAGGTTCATGCCGTTTCCTCATGCCAGCCTCTGCCCTTCCACTTGCTGTCACAGTGACGCTCCCCACACCGTGTGTTGTCATATGCTACTTTTTAATATTTCTAGTACACTGACATTTCCAGAAGAACAGACCTGGGTACATTTTCTTCAGTGTTGTAGTCTAAGTGCCTACAATATTATTTGGATGTGTTAGGTATCGAATGGATAAATGAATGCATTTTCCAGATTAGAGGTGAAACAGAAGAGTCCTTTTCAAAATTCAGCACCAGTGAACAGCGTTTAAGCGAGTACATACCTTACATAAGAACTGAACCAGGAACCAGAAACACACACATGCGTGCTATCCCCCCTTGAAAGGATGAATCCTTGTGACATGGGTACAACCCTATGGACTCTCCTTACTGTATATTTTTAAATAGCCCTCATTAAGCTGATTTTCATTTTTCGGTTTTCCACTAAGCTGAAGCCCCTTGAGGGCTGGGTCTGGGCCGCGTTCATTGCTGTTGTCTGCACGCCTGTTATTAGCACAGTTAGCAGCTTGTTCCATTGATCGGCAGTTGTAATCATCACTGTGCCAAGACTATGAAGACGTGTGTGTGTGTGTGTGTGTGTGTGAAGAGAGTTGCTCAGGAGGGAAGAATTTTGAGGTGACAACTTACATATCAGAGAAAAATTAGAAATATTAACGATGGAAACTCAAATCAGTAGAAATAGTTATCTGTATTTCTTTTAATAAAAGAGTTTTCTAACAGGCTTACAAGTTTTTTATATATATATATATATATATATATATACACACACTTATATATACACTTATAAGTAGGTTGAGAATGTTTTTCCTAAGTTAAATTTTTTTATGAGAAGCTTCCAGAAATGAGTCATGAAAAGAGAAGCACCTTGGACTAGGGTGCAGGAGAACTGTTGGTGAAAAGCTGTAAGACGTTGGCAGGTGTTTACTTCTTTGGAAATCACTCCTCTTTCATAGGATGGAGGGTTGAACTAGATGGGTTCTAATATTGCACGGTCTTTGATCGGAGGCGTAAGGTTACTCAGTTCAGAAGGTCACTTTAAATTCAAAAATTCAGGCATCACCCCAGAAACCTTTCTGTCCCTTAACTTGGTCACCAAGGGAAAAACCCTCTAGATCAGTGTGTGTCTTTTTCTTTCCTTCATTCCTCCTTCCCTCCCCTGCCCCTGCTTCTGTCAGGAAGTTCCTACCTACCCACCAAATTCTCCAGACATCTGGGACCACATTGTCTTAACACCCAAACATGCCCCATCCTGTTTATTGTGGGAAGTTCACCACGGTTCTCAGTGTTTTGGAGGGTAGGGTTTGAGTCCTTATTCTCCGATTATCTGTTGCTCTGAATATCTGGTCATGGGTGACTGGATTTCTGGTCCTCACTCCTTCCCTCCAGCCATCTTGTGTAGAGAAATTTAACTTTTAATCTCCAGGCTCTGGGCTCCAACATCCTTGGCACAAAAGACAGGATTCATTGTACTTTCCCCCCAAACAGAAGAACCATCTATCAGGCCATATGCCGTTAGGAGCAGAAAAACAGTAGAAAAAGGTTTACAATTACAGTTTTCATTTAAGTTGGGCCAGAGAAAATTCTTAGGCAGACCTTTTCTTCACCCATAGGACGAACTACAGGGCTGTGTGTGTGTGTGTGTGTGTGTGTGTGTAAGACTGTGAGTTTTCCCTTCCTTTTAAGGTTTTCAACAGCAGAATTTATATACTCTCAAAATACAAACACTTCCTCAGATCATGTGATTTTTCTTTTAACTGGAGAAGTCTGCTGATTTAAGCTAACTTCTAAATTATCTTGAGACTGAGGACATTTTTCTTTCTTTTTTCTTTTTTTTTTTTGCTGTACGCGGGCCTCTCACTGTTGTGGCCTCTCCCGTTGCGGAGCACAGGCTCCAGATGCGCAGGCTCAGCGGCCACGGCTCACGGGCCCAGCCGCTCCGCGGCATGTGGGATCTTCCCGGACCGGGGCACGAACCCGTGTCCCCTGCATCGGCAGGCAGACTCTCAACCACTGCGCCACCAGGGAAGCCCAGACTGAAGACATTTTTCTTGAGGTAGGGCAGAAGTTTAGGGAGAGTATAGAGTTTGGAGCCAACTCTTCTGCAATCAAAACCTCATCTGCCACTTTCAGTTCTTCAATCTGTGGCCTCAGTGGTTTCCACCTGTAGAGATGATGGCAGTGTCCACCTCACAGAATTGTTAAAGGGACTAAATGAGACAAGGTTTAGGCAGTGGCCTGGTTGCCCACGTGAGGTACCTCTTAGCTGTATTAAAAATTCAAGATGGGGAAGTTGACCACAGGCTTATATACGTTAATAAGAAGAGTTCTGCTTTTAGAGAGCTAAGATATTTTGAAATTCCAGTTAAGTTTCATGCCGGTTGTAGAGACGTGGATGAACGTAGAGACTGTTATACAGAGTGAAATAAGTCAGAAAGAGAAAAGCAGCTATCGTGTAGTAACACAGATATGTGGAACCTAGAAAAATGGTACAGATGATCTCATTTCCAGGGCAGGAATAGAGACACAGGCGTAGACAACAAATGTATGGACACCAAGGGGGGAAGGGGTGGGTGGGAGGAACTGGGGGACTAGGACTGACCCATATACGTTATTGATACTATGCATAAAATAGACAACCGATGGGAACACGCTGTATAGCACAGGGAACTCTACCTAATGCACGGTGGTAATCTAATGGGAGGGAAGTCCAGAAGGGAGGAGATAGATGTCTGTGTATGGCTGATTCATTCTGGTGTGCAGTGGAGGCTAACACAACATCGTAAAGCAGCCACACTGCAATAAAAATTAATTTAAAAAGGCGTAAAAAAGGTTCATGCCGGTAACTCTGTCCAAATTAATACTGTCCTGTTGTTCTTCAAATGATCGTGGAGATCACGGCTGACAGCGGCCTCAGGTGCCGGCGGCATCTGTGTGCCCGTCACCCGGGGTCTGGGGCACATCCTGGGTGCCTTCTTGGTCCTCAGCTTCGTTTCCACCCTCTTTGCTTCCACCAGAGGACGGAGCCCAGGTGGGCAGCCGTCTGGGGTCATTCATGGTCTGATCCGTGGAACCTGAGGGACGGGCAGTTGCAGAGGAATAGACCAGGATGCTCGTGAGGTTGTGGGCCCAGGCCGTCCTCTGGGCTGAATGGTTTCCTTCTCTGGAATCTTTCCGTTTTCAGTCGGGAGTTTCAGGCAACTTGCCATAAGTTCTTTGGTCTGCTCCACTTTCTATCCCAGTAAATTTTCCACTCAGATGAAGATTATGAAATTTGGGGGCCATTTAGGAAGGTTAGGGATTACCTGCATGTAGAAAAAGGTACATGCACTTTTCAGTAATGAATTTTTAGTTTTCCTTTTTTAGTTTGTAAGGAGATTAGTGAGAAAATACGATTTGTGAAGCCAGCCTGCCCTAAAAGATAATGCTTTGCTTAACTTTTCTCAGATATCCTGATATGAACAATTTTTGAATGGTGTACTTTATATTTCTGCATTTACATACTCGTATAAATCAGATTGAAAGCACATTTGGAAACAAGTGAATGTCTTTCTGGGCCTGAAAAGAGGGTACTTAGTAAATAGCACTGGAAATATGTCCATATTTAGTAAGTCCTATTGTAGAATCACTTTACTTCTTTGGCAGAATCTTTATTATCCTACAACCTAATACGATACTAGAAACCATTACAAGCTATACATTCAAAGAAAGTCCTTTTAGGAAATTTGGTAATATCGGTTTTGATAACTTCATGAATTTCACTTCTCAAGGATGTTCGGTATAACAATTAGTAAAAATACTCCGTACCTATCTAAGGGACGTGGTCTTATAGATACAACCTTTTCAATGCCTGTTTTTTCTCCTTTATTTTTCCTAAATGGAGTATATACTCTGTTTAACTCCATATATGTAGCTTATCTTCAGTATTTAAATCATTATGATTTCTTAGAGTAAATTCCGCAGGAATACTTATTTCTAAGGAAAAACAATAGTTTAAGAATAAGCAAATTTTAAAAGTGCCCGTTAAAAAAAAAAAAAAAAGAAAGAAAAAATGCCCGTAAGACAAAAAAACAATGAAATGTCTTCAATTATGAGTTCAAGATGATGTGGTAGAAGTGATTTACTGTGCAATGTCAAGTTTGTAAAGAGATCACTATCGAAAACTAAATGCACTAATGCATACGTTTAAAACTTAAAAAGCGTTTTTTCTCACTAATGGAATTTAATTAGATTTGAAACAAAACTCTTTTGAACGTTGGAAGAGAGGAGTGGTTTGAAGTATGCGTCTACTTGAGAAAGGAATGAAAACAAAATAAAGCATTATTTACCGTTCATGCAGCATTATTTTTTAACATTCTGAAAGCTTGAAAGCTAAAAACCCCATATAGGCAAAATATTCCATTGAATATAACTCATTAGATAAGTTACAGTTGGATTAACTTAATTTGTTAAAGATTTTGCAAAATAAGCATTTTAGAGCTTCTATCTTACAACCCCATTCAGGAAAGTCTCTCTTTTTTAATATCTGTTATTTTAATATGTAAGTGAAAGTCAGACTCAAGGCTTAAGGAGAACTTTTCACCTTACATTTCTTTTTAAATTTTTAAAAATTTTTTAATTTTTAAAAATTTTTATCAGAGTATAGTTACTTACATTGACATTTTAGCATAGCTAGTATACAAGTGTGGCAGCACTAAAGTGATTGAAAAGTGCTCTTCCAATTATGTTTACAGGAACCTTTACTACAGTGCTTGTGTTTTACTATTGAATTATACACTTCATATGGGTGAATTATGTGGTTGTGAATTATATCTCAATAAAATAAACGATTGACCCACAGGATCTAGGGGGCCCGGTTCTTAGCTGAAGGATGGAAATGTTTGCCTGTATAACTATGTGCCAGTAATGGCCAGGGTGTGTAAGAAATCTTCCAGGATCTCTGCTCTTTGAAGAGAAAGGCGACACAGGGGCTGTTGAAAGGCAGACTTTTTTTAACCTGAACTTTGCATTTGAGTCTTTCTGTTAATGGGTCGTGGGCATCAACTTCCCAGCTGGAAGCCTCTGTCCAGAACGTGAGGATGGGTGTGGACTGTGTCTCAAAAGACTGTAATTGGAGAAACAAAGGGGAAAGCACCTGTTAAAATTTTAAATCCCTCCAGCTTTTTGAGCAGCATTCTTTTTATTTTATAGCCTGTAATTTAAAATATATATATATGTGTGGGACTTCCCTGGTGACGCAGTGGTTAAGAATCCGCCTGCCAGTGCAGGGGACACGGGTTCGAGCCCTGGTCTACGAAGATCCCACATACTGCAGAGCAACTAAGCCCGTGCGCCACAACTACTGAGCCCACGAGCCACAACTACTGAGCCCACACGCCTAGAGCCCATGCTCCACAATTACTGAACCTGAACTCTAGAGCCTGTGAGCAACAACTGCTGAGCCCAGGTGCCACAACTACTGAAGCCCGCACGCCTAGAGCCCGTGCTCTGCAAAAGAGAAGCCACCGCAATGAGAAGCCCGTGCACTGCAATGATGGGCAGCCCCCGCTCACCACAACTAGAGAAAGCCTGTGTGCAGCAATGAAGACCCAATGTGGCCAAAAAATAAAGTAATTAAAAAAAAAGATTAAAAGTATATATGTGTGTGGACTACGTGACATCCTACTGACTTACCTCCAAAGTAGACAAAAATATAAATATGTATATAATATTGACAGTGTACTTACATACTTCTTGAGTTTGCCTCTTTTTTTTTCTCCTTAAGATTAAGATCGATTCATTTCATTAAAATTGTGAAATCTCATTAAAGTTGACAAACGAGGCCAGTGCTGTTGATGATCAGAATTTAGGGGTAGATTTTGGCTTTGCCTTCTGTATTATTGCCTCACCTGCCAGAAGAAGGAAGGAGGGAAGGAGGGAGAGAGAAAGGGGCAGAGGGAGGGAGAGAGGAATTTTCTGAGGACATTTGCCTTGAGTGTAGTAAGGACTTCTGAATCATTAGAGGCCGTGATCAACAGACACGTGAGCTTTGAATATCTGCCATGGCACAGGGACTGAGTTCTTGTTTTTAAAATTTATTTTATTGAAGCATAGTTGATTTAGAATGTTGTATTAATTTCTGCTCTACAGCAAAGTGATTCAGTTATACATATGCATATATATTCTTTTTCATATTCTTTTCCATGATGGTTTATCACAGGACATTGAATATAGTTCCCTGTGCTCTACAGTAGGACCTTGTTGTTTATCCATTCTCTATATAATAGTTGGCATCTGCTAATCCCAAACTCCCACTCCATCCCTCCCCCACCCCACCTTGGAGACCACATGTCTGTTCTCTACGTCTGTGAGTCTGTTTATGTTTTGCAGATATGTTCATCTGTGTCCTGTTTTAGATTCCACATGTAAGTCATACCATATGATATTTGTCTTTCTCTTTCTGACTGACTTTGCCTAGTGTGATGATCTCTAGGTCCATCCACGTAGCTGCGGATGGCTTTAATACGTTCTTTTTATGGATGAGTAATATTCCATTGTATCTATCCACCACATCTTTTTTTTTTTTTTTTTTTTGCGGTACGTGGGCCTCTCACTGCTGTGGTCTCTCCCGTTGCGGAGCACAGGCTCCGGACGCGCAGGCTCAGCGGCCATGGCTCACGGGCCCAGCCGCTCCGCGGCATGCGGGATCTTCCCGGACCGGGGCACGAATCTGTGTCCCCTGCAACGGCAGGCGGACTCTCAACCACTGTGCCACCAGGGAAGCCCTGAAATAATTATTTTTAAATAAATGAAGAATATTAAGAGAGTTAAATTGTTTAGTAAATTGCCTTTAATGAAATGTTATATATTTCACCAACTATTTTATGTAATTAGAATAGTGTTGTCATAAGGCACTATAAATCTCTTAATTTTTTTATTATTGATCAATCAATATTTTCTTATTCCCTTGAAGCTAAGCTTTATTTTGTGAAAAGAGATACAAGAAATGAAGTCTTCAGACACTGAGATTAATTAAAACATGCAAAGGAAGAAGAAGAAAGACTTCATTTCATCTGTCGTAGAGTACCAGATCTCTAGACTTTTATGTTCCATTTCTTGGTGCGAATTCCAAAAGTCAGCGTTAGGCGTGCTTGGATTTTCTTTCGTTTGTGTTTTTGGCTTACATTTATATTACATAACTTCACTCAAATACAAGCAAATGTATAGTTTATGATGAGAATTAGGTGTTAGGTTAAGAAAATCTCGTGAAAAAATCAGGATGTGTAAAAAGATAAAATAGTTTTATTTTTCATATTACCAAAATATTAAAGACAGGTGTTAACTTAAATCAGGCATTTCTTAGTCTCTTAAAAAGTCTCTTTAAAAACTATTGTTAATCTCTTTTTGGCCCATTTTTATTTTTAAGTCTTTGTGGTAGTAAATTCTCAATGTGGGATGGATCGTGGGCTCCACATACGCATGTGCTCTGAGCAACGTAAATGCAAGTAATAAACAACATGACTGTCGTTACAAAAGTGCATTTTTCATGACGGTAAAGATTTAATTCCTATCATGAAACATATTTGGCTACATCTGCATCATTTTATTGACTCACATGTAGCGGATGGGACAGAACTGATACTCCTCTTAGTCTGCTCAGGCTGCCACAACAAAGTTCCACAGACTGGGGGAGCTTAAACAACAGGAGTTTGTTTCTCGTAGTTCTGGAGGCTGGACGTCCAAGATCAAGGTGCCTGTAGATTTAATCCTGGGTGAGAGCTCTCTACCTGGCTTGCAGACACTTGCCTTCTCACTGTGTCCTCACGTGGCCAAGAAAGCGCTAAGAACACCAATCCCATTGTGGGGTCATCTAAGCCTCATCGCCTCCTGAACGCCCCACCTCCGGTTACCATTGCATTGCGGTCAAGGCTTCAACACAAGAATTTTGGAAGGGACACAATTCAGTCCACAGCACCAGCTCAAACCAGGCTTCCTGTTTCCAGACGGGTCTCTTTGGAAGTGATTATAAAATTAAAGCATGTTAGAAATTATCCTAGAAATTAAGGGAAAAGCACGATTAACTTCTAAAAGTCCTGTTTTGCATACAACTCTTTTGTAATATGACTGCTACCCAAAATAAACATTATCAAATTGAAATGATATATAAATTCAGGAATATCTTTGATATCTTTTGTAACATGAAGAAAACATCAATAATTAAATGCCTTGTAGTAAGATCATCGCTGTACGGTTTTTAAGGAAATCCAGGTGAGTTTGACTGTGTTTCTTTGTCAAAGCATTTACTTTCTTTCCCCTCACTGGTTTACCTAAAAATCCTATCTGCCTCAAATAAAATATAGTTTCTAATGCGGTATATTTTGGCCAACCTGGTGAGATTATTGGCAGAGATGCCAGAAGCAAACTAGACATATGGGAAACTTAATATATAACCCAGGGCCTCAGTCAGTTATACTTGGTTGAAGAAGAACGGTTCTTCACAGATTGCCCCACAAATTTGAGACAATTTATGATAAACGGCGGAGACAATGACTGTCATGAATGTTTGGAGAATGCCAGGAGCCATTTGTAAGGTCCACATGCGTCATGGCATAGCTATGGTGATGGATTTAGGGAGGTGCTACCCCTCTGTATTTTCAAGGAAGAGAATAAATACATGGAGCAAAGTGCGAAAGTGTTAACCTGAAGTCTACAGCCTGGTAACTTTTTACATGTTTGTACCCAGTCAGTCAGAATTTATCCCTGCTGTAACCACTCTTTTTACTTTTATCATCATTGCTTTTTTTTCCCTTGAACTTCGTTACAAATGGAAACATTTTATTAATACACTATTTAAATGTCAGTAAAGTACCCTTTAGTACTTCAACTTTTAAATTATTGAGTTACACCGAATTGCCGATATCTCCAAAAACTTACCTTAAGTTATATGCACATATTACGTGTATACACAAAAGTAATCATGGAAGAGTTATATAAGTATGCCTTAATCAAGTTTGTTTTATGTTAGCAAAATTTCAGGAAGTTGGAGAGGTTTTTATGCCTCTAATCGTTAGCATCTTAAATATTATTTCCCCTTTTTTGAGTATTATATTTGGTGAGATCTTTAAATTTATAGGTTTCCTATGTTCTTATGGAAATGTATTTGTATCCGTTTTAATATTTGATTTTTGTTTGGTAGATACCATCATCACTCATTAAAGTAAAAGTCATTGATGCTAGAAGTTTGAATTAATTAATTTTTATGTAGTTGTTTATATTATTAATATTCTCTTTATGGAATAGCTTAGGATGGAATTTATTTAAATTACATGAGATACATCTTTTTTTTTTTTTTTTTGCGGTACACGGGCCTCTCACTGTTGTGGCCTCTCCCGTTGCAGAGCACAGGCTCCGGACGTGCAGGCTCAGCGGCCATGGCTCACGGGCCCAGCCGCTCCGCGGCATGTGGGATCTTCCCGGACCGGGGCACGAACCCGTGTCCCGTGCATCGGCAGGCGGACTCTCAACCACTGCGCCACCAGGGAAGCCCCATCATTTTTTTTTAAGTTTTTAATGCAAGTTGTTTCTTCTTTTAGAATGAAGCTTTCTTACCAGGTTTTTTGGGTATAGGTTAAATAGTGGACAATATTGAAGGTTTGGGTATTCACCATTTTTTTTTTTAATTAAAAAGTATAGTCTCCAATAGATTAGAATTGCCTGAAGTAGAGATGACTTTACAAAATAACCTATGTTTTAACTAATATCCACATGTCTGTACTGATGTAAACAAATTATTGAATAAATAAATGAGGAGTGTAGACAAATTCTCCCATGCAGATGAAACCAAAAATCTTACGTAGCTATTTTGCCCTCAAAGAGGTAGAACCTAACTTCCCACCGCTTAAGTGTGAGCTGTGCATCATGATTTCCTTCCAAAGGATACAGTAAAACGGGGGGAAAGAGTAATTTTATAGTGGAGAAACTTGACAGATACTATGTCAGCCAGGCGATGGAGATGAATAGCAGCAGCGATACATCATGCTGATAGTATACACTCTGACAGGATGTGATAGGGATGACTTTTTCCTCTGCGGTCTCACTCCTAATAATCCATAACCTGAGTCTAATCATGAGGAAAGCATCAGTCAGATCTCAGTTACGGGCCGTTCGACGAGATGCCCGACTGCTATGCCTCAAAGCTGTTTAAGGTCAGCAGAAAAAAGGAATGTCTGAGAAGTTGTCACAGTAAAGGGAACCCTAAGGTAATTCAATAACTACATGTAAATGTGAGGTCCTGGAACAGAAAAGGGACTGTAGGCAAAAACTAAGGAAGCGTGAATAAATTTTTGACCTTTGTCAATGGCAGTGTATCAATATTGGTTGTTAAGTAGGACAGATGTACCATAGGAACGTTAAAATGTTAATGATGGAGAACAAGGTTTAGGGTTAATGGATACTCTGTACTATCTTCACAATTTTTCTGTAAATCCCAAACTTTTCTAAAATAAAAAGTTTATTTAAAAACTACACGTCATTACATGTAATTGAGGGGAAAAAGTCCCAGTTGCCAAATGCCACTGAGCTACAAATAAAGTCCATTGTGTACGTCCCTTTCCTCACCTTGAGACGCCCTGAGACAACGCCGAGGGGTAGCCAGAAACCGAGTCTGCAAAGAGGAAATTATAAGAGCTTTATGAATCCCAAGTCTATTTCCACTTTAATTATATCCCCAAACTTCAAAGAGAAACCTTTGTCCATGCTCAGAATTTCTTCAAAGTACATCATAAATCTTTTTTTTTGGAAACTGTCCCCCTAAGCTACCTTCCAAGAATTCCTAATTACACCACAGGGAAGAAGCAGGAAGTCAGCTCCCATTACACATCTGTCTACTCTCAAGAATATAGTTTTACATTCCACTGTATCACATGTTTTACAGGTGATGATAAAAATATAGTAAATCAAAGTGAGAATGATTATTCCTACAAAAGAGGGGGCCAAACCACCTCTCACCGGGAACCGTAAACATTCTAGAATTTAAGCAAGGAAATAGAAATGGAAGAGATAAATAACAAGGTCTTACAGTAGAGCACAGGGAACTATATTCAATATCCTGTAGTAAACTGTAATGGAAAATAATATGAAAAATAATATGTATATATAACTGAATCACTATGCTGTACACCTGAAACTAACACGATGTTGTAAATAGCTACACCTCAATAAAAATCGTAAAAAAAAAAAAGAAAGAAATTGAATTTCATTTGCTATCTTTAACAATGGATATGATTTTAATGAAAAGGAAGAGCAGAAAAAGCTTAAAATTTCCATTTTCACAAGTTAGGATATTACTATGCTAATAAACTCAGTCTTTACCTGCCCCCCCCCCACCAAAATAAAAGTTAGGATATTAAGAAATCTAAGTCAGCGATATTTTTAAGTGGTTTGTATCTGTTTGGGTGCAATGATCATATGAAATCCTCTCTTGAATCTTTTAAAAATTTCCGACCTTATAACTCCAGAAGAGGCAGCGTGTAAAATGTATTTCATATATACATTACATGTGTACATACAAACAGAAACATTAAATGCATATGTGTAGATTATAAATGTATGTCTCTCTGTATATTTACACACACACGTATACACACACCACAACACGAGCTGACAAAGCGGGGGAGCATCTTTCTCCCGATAATACTGTGTTTCATATTCTACTTCTGGTCCCTGACACATTTGCATAAGGGACGTGTATCTGCAGTACATTAAATGTGAGACAGTATAGGACAATTATGTTCCTTTATTCCATTTCGGAGATAGAATGCATGCTTTGAGTGCCCCGTGGGTAATACAGAAAGGCTTTCCTAATGGAATTAAAAGAAAGCTGAGCTCTTTAAACTCTAAATAGATTTACTTTGGTATCTGGGGAAATAGTCTTTCTTTGGGAATGAATCAGAGATTGGATGCCAGCATTTCTAAATGGTTGACTGAGAGGGGAGAGGCAGATACATATTTTCTATTCCAAGTTGAACCACTTAACAGTTCAGAAGATCTGTTTTATAAAAATTTGAGTGATCATGTAGTATTTTAGACAGAATAAGAAGCTTTGAAGTCTTAGGCTGGAGTGTGAATCCAGGTCCTGGTACCTAAATCTCCGTGTTATTTGGGTAGATTTTACTAATCTCTTTGAGTCACATTTCAGTTTACACATCTGCACATTATGGGCAACTGTCTTATCTTTGAGGAACAAAGTGAACATAAACGATTGTGTGAAATACCTTTGCAACGTGTCTGGCATGTAGTCAGAGTTCAAGAATGACACTGAAGCCATGCAGGGGTTTAGTGAAGATTCAATGAAATCATAAACGTAACATATCTACAACAACGCCTGGCTTTTGGTAGACGGGTCCTCATTCTGCAGCGGTGCTCTCAGATTGCTGTATTCTTATTCTCTCAGAAATGCTGATGAATTCATTCAGTGGAGTTTGGGGGTTAGTTTTGGGGTCAGTGTCTGTTTCTGGGTCTAGGCCTGTCCCCAGACATTAATAGCGGCAGCATCGCCATTCTTCCTTTCTTTATTTTTTTTGCCTTTTTAAAAATTTTTATTGGAGGAGAGTTGATTTACAATGTGTGTTAGTTTCAGGTGTCCAGCAAAGTGACTCAGTTACACACATGCATGTATCTATTCTTTTTCAGATTCTTTTTCCGTTTACGTCATTACAGAGTACTGAGTAGCGTTCCCTGTGCTGTACAGCAGGTCCTCGTTGATTGTCTATTTTATATACAGTAGTGTGTATATGTCCATCCCAGTCTCCCAATATATCCCTCCCTACCCCCTTTCCCCTTTGGTAACCATAAGTTTGTTCTCTATGTCTGCAACTCTATTTCTGATTTGTAAATAAGTTCATTTGTGTCATATTTTAGATTCCACATGTAAGTGGTGTCACATGACATTTGTCTTTGTCTGATACTCACTTCACTTCTGTGTAAGGGATGTGCGGAACCCAGATCCGCCGGCAGTGCCCAGATACTCCTGCTGCTAAGATACACGCATTAAAGCCAGGTTGATTTTCCTCTTCCGATGTTGAATCTGCTCTGAAGGTAGTTTTCTTTTTAACTCAGGTTTTTATTCATCACATACTGATTGGGCACCTATTATGCCAGCAATTATGCAGTAAAAATACAGAGGAAGTGTCTGTTCCCATGGAGCTTTCAAACCAGTGAGGATAGACAACCAGTCAACTTATAAGATATGTCAGGCGGTGAGGAGTGCTAAGAAGGAAAACGAAACAGGAGACTAGTCTAGGGGACTAGAGAGACAGGTGTGCCTGTCGGCAGGTGCTATTTTAGTAACCAGAGAAGACCCCACAGAGGAGGTGCTTTTAGCTTCGGGGTAGAGTAGATGGTTGGAATAACTGTAACACACATCTGCACACGAGTGAAAGTTTCTTAAAGCTTGCTTATATCTCCTGAAGTTTATGTCACACAAACATCTTAAGAGGTAATTAGTTCTTCTTTGGATCTTATAAAGGATGGAACTGGTGTTTCGAGAGGTGGACAAAGGGTGTGTTTTTTTACGAAGGAAATGCTGACTCTTTATCGGTAAGGGAACTAATAAACGCAGGACACTTTCTGTGTGTTATTTTACTTAATGTTCACGATGGTTAAAGAAGGTATGATTAGCCCTGTTTTAGAGGTGGTGGAGGCTCAATAAAATTAAGTAATTTGCCGGAAGTCACACACTATTAATGGCTGATGGAAAAAGGGTTTCAGTCATGATCTCTTTCCTGTGTGAGCTTTCATCCATTACTTCACGTGATAACTTAGGAGCTGTGAAAGACTGAACATCTAAATCAGGTGATAAGGTTCTCAGTTCTCTGTTCAAATAAAGACTAATGATCCTCCCTCAGCTCCACCGTTCCATTTTAATCCCGATTTAATCTAATTTTGCCTGTAACTGGTATGTTGTGATTTCATTGCAACAGTATGACAGGTAAATTCATTTTCTTTTTTTTTTAAATTTATTTTATTTAATTTATTTAGTTTTGGCTGCGTTGGATCTTTGTTGCTGCGTGTGGGCTTTCTCTAGTTGTGGCGAGTGGGGGCTACTCTTCGTTGCGGTGCACGGGCTTCTCATTGCAGTGACTTCTCGTTGCGGAGCACAGGCTCTAGGCTCGCGGGCTCAGTTGTTGTGGTGCACAGACTCAGTAGTTGTGGCTCGCGGGCTCAGTAGTTGTGGCACACAGGCTTAGTTGCTCCACGGCATGTGGGGTCTTCCCGGACCAGGGCTTGAACCCGTGTCCTCTGCATTGGCAAGCGGATTCTTAACCACTGTGCCACCAGGGAAGCCCCTAAATTCATTTTCACTGACAAAGTTGATTATTACATTTCGTGTAGTTATTTGAAGTTTATAGTTAACCTGGTTTTGGATTTCTAATGAGGTATGATTTACCAGCTTAAAGGCAGGTGTCACTCTGAACGTTAGATCAGACTAGTGAGGTTAAAATTGGTTGTTAAGAGAAAAACCTTGCAGAGTTTTTCACCTTTCAAAACCATCTTTGAGTTCAGAGTCTCCCTTTCCTTCCTCTTCCGGTCAAATCTGTGTATTTGTTTATTTCTCTGCGTATACTTTGCTATATTATAAATTTAATCTTGAAATTATGACGAGATCCAAACAATTGTTTGTCCTACAAAAATGGATTGTGTGGTCTGTGTGCTGGTGTTTCGTAAGTCACGCTATTTGCACATATGGATTTATCTCTATTTCTGATAACTTGACAAGGGTGTTGTCTTGAATTGCCATGTCTTTCCAGTCAACATTCAGTCTTATCAGTCAACATTCAGTCTTTCATTTTGGAGTCACTTTTATTTTTAATATCTGTTTCTGGAACTTCCCTGGTGGCGCAGTGGTTAAGAATCCACCTGCCAATGCAGAGGACACGGGTTCGAGCCCTGGTCCGGGAACATCCCACATGCTGTGGAGCAACTGCTGAGCCTGCACTCTAGAGCCTGTGAGCCACAACTACTGAGCCCACGAGCCACAACTACTGAGCCTGCGTGCCACAACAACTGAAGCCCGCGTGCCTAGAGCCCATGCTCCACAACAAGAGAAGCCACCGCATTAAGCCCGTACACTGCCACGACAAAGAGTAGCCCCCGCTCGCCAGAAATAGAGAAAGCCTGTGCGCAGCAACAAAGACCCAATGCAGCCAAAAATAAAATATAAAATAAATAAATAAATTTATAAAGCAAAAATACCTGTTTCTGAACTTGTTGTGTGTTATTTTTTTAGTTTTATATTTTGGGTGTAGTTTTCACTGTTCATAGGTGAACACTGTCCTGTCTGTTGCTAATGCATAAAAATAAGTATACATGTAGAAGGGGTACTTAATTTTATTGTCCGGGAACACTATAAATTCTTCTGATAATCTCTTTTATCACCTTTTGCTTACTTTGGTGTGGTCTCCTAATTGTTGTTTTTATTGAGTCTGTGTTCCCCTATGAAGACTTAAATGGACACATACACGTAAATGATGTCGCTCATCAGTGCATCATTTTATCATAGAAAGTTGCTGTTTAATTTGTTACATAAATCATTTTATTTCATAAACATATCCCCCTTACTGGCTTGTAGCTTGAAGATTTCATCTCATTAGAAAATTAAGATTTCTTTAAGTAACTGCCCTCTCACACTGTATTACACACACACACACACTTCTTGTCATTGTTGCTTTGTTGTTGCTTTCTTTCTTCACCATCAGAGCCAGGAGAGTAGGAAGTATTTGAAACCACTGTATGTTATTCTAACAAGTGAAACATAGTAGGAGCTCTGTAAATAAATCTTCAGCGACTAGGTACTTGGTCCAACCAGTAAACAATTCCTGAGTGCCTGTTTTTTGCTCTGTATAGTTGAAGAATGAGAAGTTTGAAGGAAGCCAGAAAGGAAAAAAATACTGTTTGCTAATATACTGATTCTGGGAAGGATATTTCAGGTGGATGTGAAATGAACCAGGGCCAGATGTTCAGGACCACAGGTTGTTGTTTGCCTGGGGTATAGACTGCAGATGTATTGTTAACTACCTACAAGCCCATCAAGATGTAATTTCATGAATAAACTATGGTGAATTTATACAACATACTATACAGTGATTAAATAGTTTAGAGCCTGTTTTACCTGAATGCATTCAGAGATATGGCATTGAATTAAGAAAAGTAAATTATAGATGGTCCTTATAGTTTGATAGAACTTATGTAAAGTGTGGAAACATGCAAAGGAATCGGATATACACATATTAGGGATAGTATAAAAACATACAAGAAATAATTAAAACCAAATTTAGCACAAAAGTTTTCTCCAGGGAGGCAAGGAGGTAAATGGGATTATGAAAGGGAACACGGAGTCTTCAACTGTGCCCTCAATAATGAATTTCTTTTGAAAATTCTGAAGCAATTTTGGCAGAATATTAAGACTTGTTAAAGTTGGGGAGTAGACACTAAGTTTTCATTATAAGATTTTCTGAACTTTTTTGAAATATTTTATGACAGAAATCACAAACATATTTTGTAACAAGATACGGTAGTAGACAGCAGTTAAAGAATAAGAAGAGTGAACGAGTAGCCAGGAGTTAGATTGGAAGGTGTTTGATGTGTCATACTAAGTTGTGGATTTGCCGTGAATGTATCCACTATTATGTTTTTTGTTACTCATCTTTTGGTTGATGACTCTGAAATCCTTGAGCTCAACCCAACCCAGCCCCCTCCTCTGCATGTCGGATTTCTGTGTCCCACCGCCCTTGTCCTGGTAGCGCTGTGGATATAACATGCCCCAGACTAGACATCTTCTACTTTATTCTAGATACCTCGCCATTATTCTCATCTCTCACTCACCACCATGATATAATGGTTCACCTGCTTCTACCTGTCTCATCTGCCATGGATTTGTCTTATGATTCTCTTTCTTCTCTTCCATCATCAACTGAGTCTGGCCCCCTGGTCCCTCTGTCCTGGTTTGCTGTGGTGTCCTTGCTTGTGGCCCTTTGGGTTCACTCTGCTTACCAATCCTTCACCTACTTTCTAGAGAGACCCACTCCAAGTCAGTCTGACCATTCCCTGTGCTTGCTGAGAACCCTTTCAGGACCCTACAGGCTCTCTAAGGTCATTTGTGTGATCCATGGAGGCCCTGGAATCAAAGCCACCTGTGGTCCTTATTCAAAAGGCAGGTTCCCTGGCACAGACTCTGACCTGATGACTAAGAGTCTCTAGAGGTGGGTCTCAGATGAGTATTTATAAGAAATAGCCCAGATGTTTTATATGCATCATACAATCTGAGAATCATCGCTCTATTAGATAAAAGACCAGCTCTGGGGCTTCCCTGGTGGCGCAGTGGTTGGGAGTCCGCCTGCCGATGCAGGGGACGCGGGTTCGTGCCCCGGTCCGGGAAGATCCCACATGCCGCGGAGCGGCTGGGCCCGTGAGCCATGGCCGCTGAGCCTGCGCGTCCGGAGCCTGTACCAGCTCTGGAGCTGGGTGTGGAAAGCTCATTCCTCACTCATCAGCATCTTCTGTTTCATCTGTGCTTCCACACTCACTTCCCTGCGCTGTCCTTTAGTTCCTTCAGGCTTGCTCATCCTTTAAGACACAATACGCTATGAGCATCTCAAAGTCTTACCTGTTTCCCTCCCTCGACTCCACAAGTTTCTCTCTCTCAAGCTACGTATCCTAGTTTCTCAAACCTTCCCTTCCTTTAAGTGGTAATGGTCCTGAGGCTGGGGGAGTCTTGTTTCTATGACGCACAGCAAGGGATCTGGCCTAAGAGGGGCCTTCTAAAAAGATTGTTAAATCAATAGCACTGCTTTAAAGGTGACAGGGAATCAGCTATGCCTTTTGAGCCTGCATTTTCGGTAGATCACTTAAAGAGATTTATGAAAAAGAGAACAAAACTGGCCACGTTGAATTCTAGCAGGAATTTATAAAATTAGATTACAGAGGAGATCAAGATTGGCGATTTGCACTTGATGAAGGTAGAGATGACTCACATCTCGGGGCTGTAGCCAGGTGGGTGGAAAGGATGAGGCTCTCTGTGTTGCACATATTTGGTTCAAGTTTTCTGTTTATTTATTTAATAAAGATGACTGATGTTTATCTAGGGATACAGACTCATGATCTTAGGTCTAGAAATGAACTATTTGGAAGACATCAGCCAAGCTGGGGTAGTTGAAGTGAAGTGATTAGATTATCGTTTAGAGGAAGGACTAGAAAGCATAGGATATAAACGATAGAGAATACCAATACTGAAGAGAACCTGAGAATCAGGGCTTCAGAGAAGGAGTAACCACATAGTAGGCCTAGCAGCAGAGTGGAGATTTTCTGGAGAACAGCAGTGGTCAGCCATGACAAATGCTGCAGAAAGGTCCAGTGAACTGAGGGGATTGAAAGTTCTCTTTTGGATTTTGCAATTAGGACATCAACAGGCACCATAAGAAAAGCCATTTTAATGGGGGCAGTGGGAGTGGAAGCCCTTGGGTTAGTAAGTGAATGGCCAGTGGAGATGTATTGATGAGAATCAGCTCCGTGTTCAAGAAGCTTTAGACAAGAGCAGTAGGGCAGCAAGGCAATCATGCATTTGACTGGTTTTGTTTTGTTGGTTTTAGTTACGATGGGTGTAGCTTGAGCACGTGGAATTGCCCAAGAGATAGAATTCCTAGAAAAAGAGAAGTGCCTTAGAATCAAGAAGGATTGGATACTGTTGGTATCAAGAATGTGGGTTATTCTGAGCAGAAGTAGAGGAACTCTAACTTGAGTAGGGGGACACATGCCTCTTCCTTGGGAGCGAAGAGGAAAGAGGAAATGCAGGCTCCGTTTGGAGACATGCTTATGCAGAGGCGAGAGATCTGGAAGGCTTGTGCACACCAAGCTCATCATCTGATCCTCCGTGGTGGGTGTTGATAACTCTTACTAGTGCACGTAGCTTGTTAGTTAAGACGCCATAGAGCTTCTTCTCATCCGTCTCAAGCAGAGTAACGTTTCTGTGGTGTGAAGCTCACAATTTTGTTTTATTGTAAAGCCAACATTTATTACTTGAAGTCTCCATCGCGATGAAAGGTTAAAGCATATCTCTTTGGAAAGTGAGTTTCACGAGTCTTAAGCATGAGTCTCTTCTGCTGGGTGATTGAGTTTGCTCATACACGGCTCGAGAAGTGGAAATAACCTCATTGTAAGTCACGTGTGTCCACGCAGACATGAATGTTCATGAATGTGAATATTGATATTAAGATTTCTGGAAATCTATGTAGATCATGGAGCTGTAATTGCCTCATATTTTTTCTCATATTTTCAATTCATACTTAATGTAGAAATAGAAATGATTCTGCATGCTGGCTAGGCTCTCTCCAGATAGGTCAGGTAGAGCTCATTCAGTCCTTTTCCTGTGGGCAAAGAGTCGCGTAATTTGGGGGCCAGAAAATGTGTGTATGTGCAGGGAACAGAGAGAACAGAATAAAAAGTATAAGAAGGCTGACCTAACGTGTGTTGAGTTTGAGAGAATGATTTTGGCTATAATACTGTTTCCTTGAACAATTTCCTGTGTGGAATTATCAAAGAAAATGTAGCTTTCAGATAACTAAAAAAAGTGAGATCTCCTCCCTTTACTTTTGAGTCCAGTGCCTTCCTATTTACCTCGATAAAACCTTACCAATTAATCTCACTGCTTTAAATCCCCACATAAGTTTCTGTTGTCTTTCCTATTATGCGTGGAGGCCTGCACATCTAAAGATTTCTTTATTGCTGCAGAGGGGTATTGACTGGGCTTCTTCATTGTACACATTAAATTATACTCCTCAGAAAGTGAGTGAGATCTTTTCTGCCCAGAGCGATGCCATTGTTTCAGCAGATGGTCCAGAGACGCAGAGTCAGTCTCTTCTTGGGTCAATTTCAAATCTTAATCGATTTCCTTCTTCAAAAAATAAAAATAAAAAATCTATTTCCAGATATGGTCCTTGGTGGTCCTTAAAGGTTACAGTTTTCCGTAAAGCATCTTTCAGTGGCTTGCTTCTGAGCTTCCTGTACCTGGATGGTTGAATAACTTTCTACCTTCTGAATACTTGGCTTGCTATAGTAACTTCCTGGTCAGATTTGCACAGTGGGATCTGCATAGTTTTCTCTGTATTTTCACCTCTTAATTTAATGTGTTACATGCATGACTTTTCCAAATATATAACTCAAATTTTGATTTGTTGATATTCTATGTGATATCAATCTGTTCATTAATATGCAGCAGTTTAAAATTGTGATGAAAGTTGGAAAGCAGTAGCTATGATTCAGGGCTGGAGGGATCTATAGGTTGGATTTCTTAGTCCAACCTATAGACCTGTGTGTTTAGGGGCTTGTAAACTACTTGCTTTTCACATTTCTAACCAGTAGAATGAGGGTGTCACTTACCTCTCAGGGCTGTTGTGGGGAGTGAATGAAAGCATGAGGGCAGCTAGCACTTTCCCAGTCATCGATCAGATGCTCAGAGACATTGGTAGACAGTTGTTGAACCTCAGAAACTTCTTCAAGACTACAAGGATTTTTATAGCTAATCTTTACACACTGTAAGGTTATGAGGTATTTTTGAATTATGCTAAGAAAGATTAAATTATGCCTTCTATGTTTCTTTTATTTAAAATTATTATTCCCGTTTTCTTTAAATTAAAAAAATTTATTGAAGTATAGTTGATTTGCAATGTTGTGTTAGTTTCAGGTATACAGCAGAGTGATTCAGTTACACACATACATATGTGTGTGTGTTCTTTTTCAGATTCTTTTCCCTTATAGGTTATTACAAGATATTGAGTAGAGTTCCCTGTGCTCTAGAGTAGGTCCTTGTTGGTTATCTATTTTATATATAGTAGTGTGTATATGTTAATCCCAATCTTCCAGTTTATCCCTCCCCCTGCTTTTCCCCTTTGGTTACCTTTAGTGTGTTTTCTGTGTCTTTGAGTCTGTTTCTGTTCTGTAAATAAGTTCATTTGTTTCATGTTTTTAGATTCCGCATGTAAGTGATATCATACGATATTTGTCTCTCTGGCGGACTTCACTTAGTGTGATCATGTCTAGGTGCATCTGTGTTGCTGCAAATTATTCCCTATGTATTTCTGAATTGTGTATTAGGTAAAAAGATTCATCATGTTTGGTACATTAATTGCTTTAATATGTAATTAATCAGATTTCCTTAATCCTGATATCAGGTCTCCATTATTATTAATTTTCTTTGTAATCTGTAGTTGAAATGCTATAATCGTTTCTAATCTTACTTAATTTTTATCGAGATTTGACTAAGTTGTCTTCTTTTGATTCACTCAGTGGAAGTGGATTAATTATTATTGTAGCAATGCTCATGTTTAATGTATTAGTCATGTTCGTTTTCCTAGTAAATCAACCTTTTCAGGTCTTCTGTTCCTTTGCTAACTTTTCTGTCTCCATTTCATCCTTCGCTGTTTACTTACTGTCTTCTGCCTTTCTGTGCCATTAACTTTAGCCTCATGCTTTTGTTTAAAACCACTGAAGTGGGCTTCCCTGGTGGTGCAGTGGTTAAGAATCTGCCTGCCAATTCAGGAGACATGGGTTCGAGCCCTGGTCCGGGAAGATCCCACGTGCTGTGGAGAAACTAAGCCTGTGTGCCACAACTACTGAGCCCACGTGCCACAACTACTGAGGCTGCGTGCCACAACTACTGAAGCCCATGTGCCTAGAGCCAGTGCTCCAACAAGAGAAGCCACCGCAATGAGAAGCCCGCGCACCACAACGAAGAGCAGCCCCCGCTCGCCGCAACTAAAGAAAGCCCGCGCGCAGCAATGAAGACCAATGCAGCCAAAAATAAATAACTAAATAAATTAAAACAAAACAAAACAAAGAAAACGCACTTAAGAGTTTTGCATATATATTGTACTATAAATACACAGACATATAGATGTATCCATAGAGTTTATGTCTCTTTGAGGAAATAAGGTAGAATTTATCACTTTTATGAAACCTGTGTTTTTTCTATAGATTGTTAACCCCAAATTAGGTATCAAAGCATTTAAAGTTTTGTATAATTTACAGCACTTTGTGTTAACACTCTTTTGTAGAAATAGAAGATTTAGAGAACTAAGTGGACCCTCATGCTGGTTGGGTCTGTAGTCTCATCAAGACTAGCGCCCCCGTTCACTAAGAAGAGTTCTCTGTTGGACAGTTATTCTGTGGTCCTCCTGTGGAGTGGTCCCTACATGGCACTCTCAGTGGCAGGGCCTGTGAGGGAACAAAGAAATATAACATGTCATCTGAATTCACAGGACTCCACCTGCAGAGGCAAGATGAACACATGAAAAGTGGACAGTTCATAATTGGATGTAATTGCACGCTGGGTTGCGCACAGCCCTGCTGAGTTGCCCGTCCAGTGGCTGTGAAGGTCCCCAAGCGTGCTCATAACAAGAGACGGTCGACTGAAGAATACAGGGATGGGTCAGATCTAGAAAAGGGACTAAATGAGTGAAGAGCCTATGGCTTGGTTTTTGTTCATTTTTCTGTTAACTTCTCAGACAGGATATCTGTGTTCTGGCTTATTAACCACTGAGTCCTTTCATTTCCTATTTGCTGGAATCCCAATTATTCTATACCATTTTTTGAAGGTATAATTACTGTTTTTAAAAAATTTTTAATTTTATATTGGAGTATAGTCGATTTACAATGTCGTGATAGTTTCAGGTGTACAGCAAAGTGATTCAGTTATACATATACATTTCTCTGTTCTTTTTCAAATTCTTTTCCCTTATAGGTTATTATAGAATATGGAGCAGAGTTCCCTGTGCTGTAGAGTAGGTCCTTGTTGATGCTATAATTTATCTTCTGTGTACCATATTTCCTGTTTGCAACCTGCCTCTGAACGAGAGAATGAATTCGTTTTGAATACAAGATTTTGGAGGTTGAATTATTACCATATATTTGCTCGTATTAATTGATTAGTGGCTGAATTTTTTAAATATATGTTTAAATACCTATTGTGTTCATTACAGTAGTGATGAGACCAACCCTGCTGGAGCAGATTGTTCATAAAAAGCAGAACGATAGCATACTTTTAAAAGGATCTATAACTCCTTTATGGAGAGACGTAAATCCTTGGCTTCAGCATGAATTTGGGGGAGAACTGGATAATTAAGTTGCCCAGTTAGGAACTTAGCGTGATAATGTAAGTTATGAAATTTTACATTATATGCTTAGACTATAATTAGGCTTCTTATTTCTCCAAAGATTTTAAAATAGCCTCTAAGAAAAAAAGTCAAGTTTAGTAAAGTAAAGTATCCTTAGTTGTGTATCACCTTCAGGAAACACATGATCTAAAGGGAGGCCTCAAGGTCTAGTCTGTGAGAGAAAAAATTACTAAAGAGAAAAAATTATCTAACCTCTGGCATGATTTTCATGGAGGACTTTGAAATATAATAGTTATATATATTTTCCACCTTAAGATGTTGAAACATTGTGAGTTTCTAAATTATATTTGTTTTGCTTGCCCCTTGAACTAGTTCGTGTACCTCACGGCTGGTTAACCAAGCATGGAAACCAGCAGACCAGTGCGTGCAGTAATTGTCCCCACTGTTACTTCATCATGAAGTTTTTTTTAATGGCGATGAATGAGTTCATAAATAGATCCAGCAGAGCTCTTTTTACCTGTTGTGTCCCTGGGTGCCTTCTCACCTTAGTAACAGGACTGAAGTTGAAATCGTGTATTGCTACTTCTGCATAGGATGAACAGAATAGCTCTTTTCACATTAAGAAAACTAGGCTCTCAGACAAATATGATGTCACTTATATGTGGAATCTAAAAAAGTGATACACCTGAACTTATTTAAAAACAAAAATAGACTCACAGACATAGAAAACAAACTTCTGCTTACCAGAGGGGAAAGGGGGGGGAAGGGATAAATTAGGAGTTTGGGATTAACAGATACACACTACTAAATATAAAATAGATAAACAACAAGGACCTACTGTATAGCACAGGGAACTCCACTCAATATCTTATAATAACCTATAATGGAAAAGAATCTGAAAAAGATACACACACACACACACACACACATATAACTGAATCACTTTGCTGTACACTTGAAACTGACACAACATTGTAAATCAACTAAAATCAGCTGTACTTCAATAAAAATGCATAAAAAAGACGACTAGACTCTCATCTTAACCTTTTTTTCCCACTGCAGTTCTTTTGTTGACTTGCAACGTATTTTAAAAGGATTGTGACAAATGCTGTTATCCTGTTTCCAAGTGAACAGTATTGCAATACAAAATATTGAGAAAGGATGTTATAGGTCTTTGTAATATTCACCTGATGTTACTTTGCTTACACCTGAAACTAACACAACACTGTTATGCGACTATGCTCCAATATAACATAAAAATTAAAAAAATAAATCTGTGTGGTGTAGGGGTGGTGAGGACTTAGCCCAGCATGTGCCGGGTATCTGCATAGTTGACTCCAGAGCACTTAGTAGGAAGTCGGGTCCTCCAAACACGGCAGCAGGTACACAGCTGTGCGAGCCCAGGGCCCTGCCTGCCTTGGGGCAGCGGTCCCCAGCCTTTTTGGCACCAGGGACCTGTCTCGGGGAAGACAGGTTTTCCACGGACGGGGGAGGGGGAGGGGATGTTTTGGGGATGATTCAAGCCCATTACATTTATTGTGCACTTTATTTCTATTATTATTACACTGTAATAAATAATGACATGTTTATACAACTCGCCATAATGCTGACAGGAGGCGGAGCTCAGGCGGTAATGCGAGCAATGGGGAGTGGCTGTAAATACAGGTGAGGCTTCGCTCGCTCCCCCGCCGCTCCCCTCCGGCTCTGCGGCCCGGCTCCTAACAGGCCACGGAGCGGGGACCCCTGCCTTAGGGGACTGACTCAGTCAGTAAATAGCTGGGGTCATAAACACTGTGTGTGCCAACACTTAGCAAACAATATCGTGGTCCAGTGTGACTGTGCAGGTCATTTTCCATCATCAGTGTCATCTGCTGAGAAATTATAAATTCAGCTGAAATCCTTCGGCTGCATAGTTTATGGAACAAAAGCATATTTAGAGGCCCATCCATATTATAATGGATTATGTATTTATACTTTTCTCCAACTTTCTTCATAATAATCTCTCAGGACTTGTAAATCCTTTTTTGGATTCCCAGTTGAGCATCCATCAAAGATTAGGGCAGCATTCTGTCATGATTATATTTCATTTTTGTTTGAGACTTGTGGTAAGAAAAATGATGGTGCTATCAGAAAACTAAAAAGTAATAAAAGAAATCACAGCAACGAAAATAAAAAAAATAAGTGTACCGTGTCTAAGCACTGATTCTGGGGAGGAGAGCATTCATTCTGTTTTAAATATGCTGCATTTTAGGAGCTCCCAGGACCTCAAAGCTGAGCTGAGAGACATGTTAATTACGGTGTTAATTACGCCTCCCGTAGGGTGTGGTCTACATAAAGAGAGTCACTATATCCATTATTGTACAGTGTCTGCCGCTACTGATGTCTCAGTGCTTTCTGGCATTTCTGGCACCTTACCTATTTTGTTTTGTCATCTGTCTTACTAGGTAGATGTTCTTTCCTCCTATTTTATAGATAAGGACCTCCAAGGTCAGGGATTTTAATTGTTCCAGGTTACATAGCTGGTGAAGCTAGGACGGAGCCAGTCTTGACTGTGCTGAGAGCTTGTGCGAGACTAAACATCACAGGGCTCAGAAGTTGCCGTCTGGGTGACCGGAAGCAAGGACTCCCCATCTAGGTAAACTAGAACAGCCTACTCATCACAGTAACGTCATTTAGAGTTACAGGACTAGTTTGCGCTTGTGTTCAAGGTTTTCAATTATAAAAATCTTAACTGTGCATTGATGCTGACAGGAACTTCATTTCTCGTGGGAAATGATCAGACTTTTAATGGAAGCTCTCCCTTTGGTAGAAATGATTGGTGAATTATTCAGCCGTAAAGCCAGTGCCTGTATTCACCACGGTGTCTTAGCACACGTGGTGAGGAAGGGGGAAAGGCTTGGTATTGTTTGCTCGAGTCTGCACTTAACTTATTTAACTGAACACTCGAGAAGTTTGCGGAAAGGTTAATCTGAGGTCATTTCAGTTTGTCTTTGGCCACTGCCCAGGTGGAGATCACTGTTCCTCTCTGAGGCTTGATGTCATAAGACTCTGTGGTGAAAATGTAATATATATGCATATGTGTTACCAACTTGATGTATGTCACGGGGAACAGAAAAAATTAAACATTGAAATGATACATTTAGGGAGTAGTCGGTTTGTAAAGGGTATTGTTTACATTTATATTTGCCACTGTGTTGCCACAGCAAGATTTACATGAAACATTGTACAGTTTATTCAGGTTTTGTTTTGTTTTTCCTTAGCCTTTTATTCAACACATTCATTGAGTGTCTGTTTTGCTCTGTGTTTTAAAGCGAGTAAAGAGAAGCCAGAGATCTTTGCTCCTGCTTCAGGGAGATTTCAGTTTAGTGACAAAGACAAGTAAACAAGAGGGGTGCATGTGCTTTGGTAGCGTGGGGAAGAGGGAACCCAATCTTTCAGCAGCTCGACACCAAAAAATACCCAAACACCTAATTAAAAAGGGGCAGAGACCTGAACAGACATTTTCCCAGAGAAGACATGCACATGGCCGAGAGGTACATGAAAAGATGCTCAACATCGCTCATCATCAGGGACATTCAAATCAAACCACAGTGAGGTATCACCTCACACTGGTCAGAATGGCCGTCCTCACAAAGTCTACAGACAACAAATGCTGGAGAGGGTGTGGAGAAAAGGGAGCCCTCCTGCACTGCTGGTGGGAATGTAAATTGATACAGCCACTGTGGAGAACAGTATGGAGGTTCCTCAAAAAAAGTAAAAATAGAACTGCTGTATGATCCAGCAATCCCACTTATATCTGGAAAAAATTTAAAAAATTAAAACACTAATTCCTTACACTAAGGTGTAAAGATACACATACCCCAAGGTTCATATGGCACTATTTACAATAGCCAAGATATGGAAGCAACTTAAATACCCATCAACGGATGAATGGATAAAGAAGATGTGGTGTATATATACGTCGGAATACTTCTCAGCCATAAAAAAGAACAAAATAATGCCATTTGCAGCAACATGGATGGACCTAGAGGTTGTCATACAGAGTGAAGCAAGTCAGACAAAGAAAGACAAATATCATATGATAACCTAATCTAAAAACTAAAACTAATGAATGAAGCAGACTCACAGATACAGAGAACAAGCTAGTTGGTACCAGAGGGGAGAGTGATTACATGATCTTGTAATAACTGTTGATGGAGTATAATCTGTAAAGATACTGAATCACTGTACTGTACACCTGAGGATGACATAATTTTGTAATTCAGCTCTGCTTCAATTAAAGAAACAAAAAAAGAATGCAGGCAGTGCTGGGTCAGGGGGACTGTGCAGCGGATTCTTCCGAGAGGCTGAGACTTTTCCTGGGTCTGGAGGCTGAGGAGGGAGGACTTGGGCGGAGGAAGGTGTCCCAGCCAGAGCAGCAGCTGTGCCAGATGCTGGAGGAAGGAAGCCAGGGATGCAAGGCTCAGCTGGAATTCAGGGGGCGGGGGGCACGTCGCTCTCAGACGAGCAGAACCCCAGCCTCCGGGGGAACATCTGGCCCTTGCAGTGGTCACCTCGCTTTCCTGGTCCCCCCGGTCTCTGGATGGATGCTCGGGTGCTTCCAAACTCTGCAGTCTGGTCCGAGAGTCACTGCTTCTAACTGACCCCCTTCCTGTGTGTTTTCGTCCCCTCACTGGGCACATGTCACTTTCAGCCAGTGCCCACCCTCCTTGTAGACCCAGGAGCTAACAAAACGCCGACCGTCAGCATGTATGAACTCAGAACACCTGCTTAGGTAAAGTTAAACACAAACAAAAATAAGGAGTGAATTGATTAAATAAGCAAGAAAACCCCCATCCCTACTTCTAGGTACCATATACCTTTTCCCCAGATAAACAAACGCTTGGACCGTTCAACATTGAAAAAACAGTTGCATGTACACAGTTGGCTAAACCTTTATGCGTGAAGGTTGCAAGGCTGCTGCTTAGACGTACACGTGAACTACATTCTATTCGCAGAGAAAGCCAGTCGGCTGCTGTGGAGAATGGGGCAAATGCCGAGATCAGAGGAAAGCAAGACGATTTCTGTGAGCTTCAGGTCTCCTTTGGGTTTTGAGGTCTGCCGTATTAAGCCGGTCCGTGTACGCCCTGTGGGGTTGTGTGGAGGGAGTTCTGTGGGCCCACGAGCTCCTGTTCGTGAAGAAAAGGCTCAGGTGTTACATGTGAACTCCACGTTACAGAATCGGCGTTGTAGACACCTGGACAGGTGTGTGGCAGTTAAGAGCTTTGGCCTTGAAAGTTGTGCACGTTGAAATCCCAGTTCTAACACTTGGGCAGGTGACTTAAATCTATTAGGGCTGAGTATCCTCGCATGGACTGTGGCAACAGTGTCTGTCTGTTCCTTCTCCATAACCCCAGGATGCTCTGTGCATCACATGACATCTTAAATATAGGCAGGCCTCCACACCCACGGACTCAACCAACTGTAGACCAAAAATATTCAGAGAGAGCTTCCCTGGTGGCGCAGTGGTTAGGAATCCGCCTGCCAAGGCAGGGGACACGGGTTTGAGCCCTGGTCCGGGAAGATCCCACATGCTGCGGAGCAACTAAGCCCGTGCGCCACAACTACTGAGTCCACGTGCCACAACTACTGAGCCCGCATGCCACACCTGCTGAAGCCCACGCGCCTAGAGCCCATGCTCCCAACAAGAGAAGCCACCGCAATGAGAAGCCTGCGCGCCGCAACGAAGAGTAACCCCTGCTCGCCGCAACTAGAGAAAGCCTGTGTGCAGCAACGAAGACCCAACACGGCCAAAAATGAAAATTAAATTAAAAAAAAAATTCAGAGAAAAAAATTCCAGAACTTTCCCGAAAGCAAAACTTGAATTTGCTGTACACCTCGACAATTTACATGGCGTTTACATTGTATTGCGGATTGTAAGTTATCTAAAGGTGATTTAAAGTGTACAGGAGGATGTGTGTAGGTTGTATGCAGATGCTATAGTATTTTATATAAGGGACTGGAGCATCTGTAGATTTTGGAGGGTCCTGGAGCCAATGGCCCATGGATACCAAGGGCCAACCGTGTGTATGTGTCTGAGAAAGTATGAAATGCGAGGCACAGTAGGCTGGACGTTTAATAGGAAGGTGTGATGTTTAGAGAAACTACCAGATCTGTATGTGAGACTTTGCAGACACAACTGGGTATTTGAGTACATGAAAACAGGAGGAAAAAAGTAATAGCGGTGACTAGAGTTAAGAAAGTATGGCTGAGGGGAGAATAGGCCTGTGTCTGGGCACGAAAATGAGATTTCTGAAGATAATAACTGAGTGAAAAATGGGAGGTCTGTAATCACACAGAATAGTGAGTGTCTGGATTCTTCATCCCAGTGGTAGACACACAATGCGTTCGTTCTCTCGGAGTTCTGAGGGCAGCTCACAAAGGAATCATTACACGCCATGCGGTGCAACAGTACATTAGCCCTAAAGAGTAACTCCTCAAGGCATTTAACAGATTGCCTTTGAAAAAACAGTTTTTTTCTCAAGCCTGTAGTTCTTGGATAAACGGTTCCCGCCTCTAATTGTGTGAGAGCCGCATGTGCCCTTTTCTTCCCGTGTGTTGTGAACACTCCGTGCAGCAGCTCCTGAGCCTCCAACACCGCTTGGTAAAGGATGCAAAGTTGACAAACGATAAATATACACTATTGTTGGAAGAAAAAGGGGTGAAACACAAAGAATGATGTGAAACGCAAGTAAAAGGTGGAGCACGACTGAGTCACGTGAGAAGCAACCAACGCAACAAGTGAAATAAATCAAAAAAGTTCGGCAGAATACGCAGGAGAGGGCCTTCTGGGGACGCATTTCTGGGTGATGAGCCACAGGAAGGAGCAGCGTCATGTGACCCAAGCGGAGGCGCTCTTTGGAGAATATGTTCATCTCGCACCTAATTCTATACCTGAAATTATGGTCAGTAAAGCCCTTGTCTCTTTAAGGGATTTCTTGAACTAAATTAGGTGATCAATATGTAGATGGTATAAAGGTGCACAAAGTTGAATTGTAAGACGATGCCTGTGAGGTGACCAGGTCACTAACTGCAGCCTTAAATGACACGTCACAGTGGCCAGCTTTTCTCCTCTTTATGTTATCCAGACACCAGGATGAGTAACCTCTTAGGACTGCTTGACCTGGAGACTGCTGACACACTCGTAAACATGCTTTAATTTTCTGTGGGTATTTGTCAAGAGGAGAGTAAAAGAAGTCTATTATTTTAAGGGAGATTCCTAATAGAAAACTCTTTGAACTCTTACGGGACTAGGGTATCACTTTCTGCTTTTCCTATGCTAACAGTAATCTTGAACATGGACTTTTCCGGTCTCCTTGGCCTGAGACCAACATGGACTCCCAGATTTTCTTTCAAAATTGATTGCTTTCTTTTTTTTTTTTTAAAGAAGTTATTCCTTCTGTGATGTTGTCAGTTAACCCATATAATAAGAAAGAGGTCAGGTAAAGTATGTGACCTCAGGCACAATCATAATGCTTCTGTTTGATGATAATGCACGTAATCTGTCCTTATTCCTGAAAGAGAGATGAGAGGGTCAAGAGTGGAGAATGGACACTTGCACTGAAATGAGTTCTTTGTGTTCCGTGTTTAGTCAAGTGACTAAACAGATGACCTAGAGGGAGTCTTTCTAACAAATTGACATCAGACTTTTAAATTAGCAACTGGTATAAATGCATTCCTAAATCAGATTTTCACACCTACACTAAACTGGCATGCTATGAAGCATTCGTGGTGATCTCTTCTTCCTCATATTCTAATGAGTGTATGATCTAAAGTGTTTGAATGCAGAAAGAAGTTTCGTAATAGTAGGTCGTCTGGCTTTATTTTTGGACGCATATTTGTGTATATACACACATGATTTCTAATATAGGGTCATCGTATAGGATGCTAATGACTGCCTGTAACAAAACTCTCAACTCATAGCTTCCATGTTAGGTTTATTGTCTCATAACAAGACGTCTGGAGTTCGGGCAGGCTCGGGCTTACTTAGTTCCGGGGCTCAGTGTCCTTGTCACCAGGCTCATTAAACTTGTTTCTCCATCCTCCTCAGCCTGTAGATGTCAGACCTTAGGCTCTTCCCGGTGTCACCTCCTCACAGAGCTGTGTCCAGACGCAGCAAAGGAAGCTTCAACACAGCTACCTCGTTTTGAACTGCAACTTTTCCTTCATTGGCCAGAACTGGGTCTCAGGCCTCTGTCTCGAAGTCACTGGCCACAGGGCAAGGAGACCACAGTTCATTGTGTTAGGTCATTTCTGAGTCCCTGCTGGGCTGGGGAGGTGATCCGCTTCCCGTGAAGAACCTGACCCCTTAGAGAAGAGAGAAAAAAAAATCAAGATTCTATTAACAGAGTACAGTGAGTGTGGGATGACAATTGGAGCATTCACAGAACTGTGTCTACCGAACACGAATTCACGATATAAAACTACTTTAATTTTATTTTTAGCACAGAGTTAAAAAAAAGTCCCAAGTGGAGCTGCACGTCTTGTGGGAACGATCATCAAGGACGAAGAAGCAACGAACCTCTTGGTCATCTACGGATTGCTCGGAATACATTGGCGTTTTATTGACACATAAGCGAAGCCTCTAAAAAACAACCCCCCCAATATACTTAGATCAATAGTTACGATTTTAGGTAAGAGACCTGGCTGTGAGTTACTCTTGTTTTGTTCATAACCTCCCCCAATTCTTATCCCCATCTGAGTCGAGATTTCATTTCCACCCGCCCCCAAGTCTTGTTTCCTGCTAACTTGGCTTTGCAGTGCAACAGTTTAATAATTGAACAGAATTCTAGGCGATAATGATCAACCCGGGAGACAAACTGTAGTGTACCCCTAAATATTCCTCTAAGTGTGCTGGCATACTACAAGAAGTGCCGACAGTATCTTGTTACGCTGGAAGCTGAAAACTAAGGGACGTAGCTGCCTGCATCTTATGACACAAAATGAAATGCTGGCAATTTGACAGTCAGTGAGTGCTTGCTTCAAATTATCGGTTGAAATTTCCATTTTTCTATGACATTCCTATTTAAGCTGTTAGAAACGTAAAGTCTTCAAGCCACACATGTGGCTTTGAAAGGGTTCACAGGTACTCTAAGCCTTATTAAATGCATTTTAATGAATTTAATTTTTGCAGCCTAGAAAATTTTGAAACTTACATTTTCACTGATCTCTTTATTGAATGCAATGCTCATCACTTGTATTAGGACATACATGTAACACAAGATTTCACTGGATGCTGTTAACATGGAAGAAGTAAGATACAATAAGCCCACGTAAACCTTCTGTTTGTGGAATAGAAGTGTTGGTAAAATACTTAGATATTAAATGTCTATGTAAGGATGGGTATATGTGTGTGTTTCTGTGTGTCCACACACACACAGACACATATGCACATGTGTAGGCCTGAGTCCTTTTTTTCTCATATTCTATTTCTGGTTAGGTTAGGACATTCGTTCTGAAGTGTCTAACAGAAGAAATATTATTATTATGGCCTCTCCAAATATGCAGTCCTGAAGCAACAGTGCCAGTAATAATATGAAAATGTCTTTCATCTAAAGGTTTATAATTCACACGTAGGGACGGCAAAGATTCTTTTTGGGAGAGGTTTGCCTAAGCCAACCTGAACTCCCAGCAACTTGAAGCCTACAGATCGCGTCGTTCTTTTCTAAGAAAACATTGATAAGATTCTACTTTTGTAGAATTCATTAGGGGATTTAGTGTGGCTCGTGACAGCAAGGTGATCCTTTTGTACGTATGTAACATCACTTTCACGTAAGATATTTGCTGCGGAGAATCTGAGGTCCCTGTCTGCTAAGCGTCGGCTTCTCTGCATTTGAGGTTTGGGGCAGATAAGAGTCTCTTTACCCGCCAACAGCTACTTGAATGTACTTGTTAACTCAGCAGGATTGTTTAGCATCATTTCTGAGAAAACTGGAACTTTTAAATTGATCTGAAATAGACATTGTGTAGCTTACAGAGCTTGTACAGAACAGAACAAAGCCATCTGCAATGGTCATTCTCTCAATACAAACACAGACTCTCTGTAGATGACAGATCTCTGATATTAACAATTATATCCATAAAGATATATGTATATATTTAAATCAGCTCCAGAAACCAATGCTTAAGCCCAATAAAAATATAGCCTAGTGTATTTATATTTTCCTCAAAGTATATGGATTTTAAATAATTATGACAGTCTGTGGTTTCGTGACTTATTTCTATTACAAGGAAAAGGGGGAAAGTAAGGAGGAACAATCTTTCAAACCTCACAAATGTTAAATACACATTATGTCAGCTGATGTTATCTAACTAATATAAAGCATTACTATGGCATCGTGTAAATGTGACGTTGTTGTGGAATCTAAGCATATTTGAATGTAAAATCTAGCTGCCGGGTTTGCTTTCCCATGGGTTTCCTCTAATCTTGCTTCGTTTTTTTTCTTGGAGGCACTCTCCAAGCAGGACATGACTTAAAAGAGGGGAAGGGGTGCTTAGGGATCCACAGTAGAATACACGCCTTTAATTCTTCTGCTGAAAGTCAGGGTGGATTAATTCTAAGTGGTCTGTAAGAGGTGGACATCCTTAACTTCCCCTCAAAACTGGTGCATGAGTGATGTTTGCCAAAAGACCCAAGGTATCTTGTGGGTGTGCTTGGATTTAGGTAGATACTCAGTAAAAGTGAAAGCCTAAATAAAGGGCCCCTATCAGCTCTGATGATATTGTTAATAAGTTTTCAGTGAATAGAAATAACAATTTAGAAAATAGCAATTTAGATAAGCAGCTACTTGAGTTTTCTTTAAGATACTGAGAGGGAGAAAAGAAAGTCCCAGATCATTACAGATGCCCTTGTCCTCATCAAGAAGAAAGTTCAGAATACACATAAGACCGCTATAATTGAGGGTCACTGGAATTATTCTAGCTAATTTGTTTTCTTCTGCATAAGGTAAATGGGCAGTGTAATCAATCAAGGCAATTATATTTGAATGCATTATTCTTCTTTTAGTTTTTGGTTGCATTGAGTCTTTGTTGCTGCACACGGGCTTTCTCTAGTTGTGGCGAGCGGGGGCTACTCTTCGTTGCGGTGCGCGGGCTTCTCATTGCGGTGGCTTCTCTTGTTGCGGAGTACGGGCTCTAGGCGCATGGGCTTCAGTAGTTGCGGTCTGTGGGCTCAGTAGTTGTGGCTCGAGGGCTCTAAGCGCAGGCTCAGTAGTTGTGGCGCACGGGCTTAGTTGCTCCGCGGCACGTGGGATCTTCCCGGACCAGGGCTCGTACCCATGTCCCCTGCATTGGCAGGCGGATTCTTAACCACTGCGCCACCAGGGAAGTTCCTGAAAGTTTGCATTTTAAAAGCATGTCACGAAAAGAGTTAACATAGCCCCTGCCCCTGAAATTGCTCGTTCTTGGGGTAGGCTAATTGGAAGCCTGTGAAAGAGAGGGTAATGCGGCAGGCTAGGATGAGACGAAGACCAAGGGTCTGAAGATCACCTGGGTGTGTTTTCAGTTCCAGCCTCTGAAAAACCCAAATGGCTTTCATCCAGTGATTTTGATCCTATCATATCATGGTGCTTAGTTATATAGTTCCCATCTGTAAATTAAAGAGCTGGACCTGAGGTCCTCTGAGGTCTTTTCCAACTGTACAATATTCTGAAATAATAGGGAAATACAGCAGTATATAAAAGCATGCCGTCTTGTTTGATGTAGACAAAGACAAGAAAAGTGCATAGGAATATTAGAAGAACGATGATGTCAAGCCAGAGTTACTGAGTGACATTTCCTCTGTTGTATTGTGGTCCTGAAAGCTGCAGGTATCTTAACAATGCAGTGGCAGTTCATTTAAATTTGTTCTTAAAACGGCTTTACGGAAATCTATTTCAAAATCTACTGCTGGTTACTTTTAGTGAAAAGATCTCCACTGAGTCAAATTTTAGCTTTTTAAGAAGAGAGAAGAATAATCTTTATCAACACACAACTTTCTGTAATTGTAAACATTATGTGTGGCATCTTTTAGCCTCTGAACCCTGTATGGTTATATATTTAAGATGATAATTTTAAATATCTTACAGTATGGTTCTGGAGTCTTTTTAGGTTGTCTTATATTTGGGGCATTAAATGCTCATTTAAGGATAAGTGCCTTAATAGTTCTTCACATTAAGTGAATTATACAGTGTTATATTTTTGTATTACTATGACTTCTTAGAAATAGGTTTTTGAGTCTTGATGCAGTTTGTTTTCCCTAAAATATTTTTGTCAGAAAATTCCTTGATTACAATTTAAAAAGGGATTAAAAGACAGACAGTGAATGGCAAAGATTGAAGACTCAAAGTAAAATCTTGTCAAAGTAAATACAAAATAGATTTTTCAGTTGTGGAATAATGAAACAGTTGGATACATAAGACTTGGAAGACTTATTACTATTTGAGATATAAATACCTAGTTTGGAAAGTCTGCCTGGTAATATAGGGTCATAAAGCTAATTGATAACTTTACTTTGGAGATTACTGGAGGCTTTGAATGAACTATACTTCAGGAGAGGAAAATAGTGTGTTATTGTTTAAAATCAAAACAATGAAAATCTGCATGTTCTACTCAGTAGCTAAACAATGTCCCTAAATCATGGTTAAGAATACTGGAATTTGCAATAAATGCCCCATGTTTGTGTAACGGCCTAAAGACGGATCAGAAGCTTTGTTCTTTATTATTAATGTACTGTAGTTTTAGTTACACTGAGCAGTTTGGTTTTCTTGTGCCTTTGGAGAATTCGTTTTTTGTTATCTATGTCACTGTTGGGCTTTTCTCTAAGGGGAGGGCTTTAAGAAAGGAAGCAACTTAAAAGAGGAAACAAGGAATTAAAATCTAAAATGCTTTACTTTCTCCCCTCGCCTCTGCCTTTGCTAGATGGGATGAGATGGTTGAGGCCATATTTTGGTAGATTTTTGTTATCTGTAAGTGAAAGTGAGTCTTTCAAATACTTTGTGAAGATAATAAAAATTAGTTACTCTCATCAACTAGCGGGGACAAAGCTTTCCTTATTGTGACATCTGAAGAGAGAGTGATTTGAGGGTTGAATGTTTTTCAGACTAAACTTCTAAGGTTTATCAAGGCTTTTCAGTGAAGAGCAGTAAGGAAACCTCCAGAAGGAAGAAAAATGGGAGAAGAGGGAACTCAGTTTTGAACAGATATTATGTAGAAAACACTCTATAAGGCCCCTGATGTTACCTACATTTACAGACAAATTATCTGGGGCACAGAGATGTTATATAAATTAGTCATGATCGCATCGTTAAGCCAGTGTTTGAGGAGGTTCAAAGTCAGACACATCTCAAGTGTTTAGGAGCTATAAGATGTCAAGCACTACGTTAGGAAATGCAAAGAGAAAGGAAACATAGAAACGCTTTGTAGGAATTCCTTCTGGTGGTGAGTCATTATTCTTTAATTCTGAAGTTCCCGCTCTGTTCATTGATTACAGAATAGTATTGGAGATGGAACTTATAGGCTGTGCCAAGGTTCTATCCCAGTTCGAGGGAATGGAAGTCAGAAAGCTTTGGAATACTAGACCAGTGATTTTGTTCTGCTTTAGTCTGCACTAGGAAGCCACAAATACCTTTGAGCCGTAGAATGATATTATTGATTGGAATATTACTCAGCCATAAAAAAAATGAAATAATGCCGTTTGCAGCAACATAGCTGGACCTAGAGATTATTGTACTAAGGGAAGTAAGTCAGACAGAGAAAGACAAATATCATATGATATCCCTTATGTGTGGAATCTAAAATATGACCCAAATGAACTTATCTACAAAACAGAAACAGACTCACAGACATAGAGAACAGACTTGTGGTTGCCAAGGGGGAGGGTGGGGGAGGGATGGATTGGGAGTTTGGGGTTAGCAGATGCCAACTATTACATACAGGATGGATAAACCCCAAGGTCCCACTGTACAGCGCAGGGAACTGTATTCAATACCCTGTAATAAACCACCATGGAAAAGAATATGAAAAAGAATGTATATATGTATAACTAAGTCACTTTGCTGTACAGCAGAAATGAACACAGCACTGTAAATCAATTCTACTTTAGTTTTTTAAAAATGATATTATTTAAACAGATTTGTGAACTCTAATTTTAAATCATTTTTGTGGTGCATTTCACGTCTGGTAGAATCCATTCTGCCGTAGTTTGGTTGCATCCTACTTTTCCCAGCCAATCTGTGATGACTGGATCAAAGTACCCGCTACCCCATCCCACCCTCTCCAACCAAAGGCCGTTTCATCTCCTCTCCTTTCCCCGATCTGAATCCCAGGTAACTGTCTATCCATCCCACCCCTTTGCTCATGCACAAATATTTAAGTGCTTTCCCCGCACGGGCCCAGGGGTACGTCTTGGAGTGAGCTGTGGTAGGGCCAGCGCCGTTCTGTGCCAGAGGGACTTACCTCCCGGTTGGGTGGGTGGGCAGCAAAGAGCTGATGAGTCCAGGTGCACTTCCCGTATGTGTCGTGAAAGAAAGACGCGCTCAGTATCGCATGCTCCGAGAGGGGTCCTGTCCCACCCTGGAGAACCAGGGACAGTCTCCATGGGCAGAGGAGAGCTGAAGGGTGACTAGAATTAACTAAGCAAGAGATTTGGATGTGGATGGAGGGCTAGGGTGGCTTGAGGACCCCCGAAGTGATGGTGTCGGGGAGGAAACAGCATAGTGCACTCATTCTGCTTTTGCTCCTTCTGAATTTCTTAGCACTCGGGGTTTGTAACCAGCGTTAGGCTGCACTGAATACAAGTGTGAAGCAGGGTATTCTGCTTTGCCGCCCTTCCTGACTGTGCACCCGTACAGCACCGAGATTTCTGTTTTTACCCCCCAACAATGTTTGCCTTATAGTATTTGCTCAGCAGACACTTGATTACAGTATAGAGTTTTGGCAAGATGTGGAGTGGAGTCCAGAAGGAAGAAAGAACTTTTATAAAAATAACCTACACCATACATCACTAACCCTATTATAACTTTATCATTTACTTAGAATGATTAAGTTATGGTTATTTGAATGTGCCATGTAAAATTTGTCATAAGTAATTTTTGAAAAAGTTTTATTATGTTTATTTATATTTATTTGGTTGCGCCGGCTCCTTAGCTGCAGCTCACGGGCTCCTCAGCTGTGGCTCATGGGCTCCTCAGTTGTGGCTCATGGGCTCCTCAGCTGCGGCTCACAGGCTTCTCAGTTGCGGCTCACGGGCTCCTCAGCTGTGGCTCACGGGCTCCTCAGCTGCGGCTCACGGGCTCCTCAGCTGCGGCTCACGGGCTCTTCAGTTGCGGTTCACGGGCTCCTCAGCTGCGGCTCACGGGCTCCTCAGTTGCAACTCACGGGCTCCTCAGCTGCAGCTCACGGGCTCTTCAGTTGCGGTTCACGGGCTCCTCAGCTGCGGCTCACGGGCTCCTCAGTTGCGACTCACGGGCTCCTCAGCTGCGGCTCACGGGCTTCTCAGCTGCGGCTCACGGGCTCCTCAGCTGCGGCTCATGGGCTCCTCAGCTGCGGCTCACGGGCTTCTCAGTTGCAGCTCATGGGCTCCTCAGCTGCGGCTCACGGGCTTCTCAGTTGCGGCTCAAGGGCTCCTTAGCTGCGGCTCACCGGCTCCTCAGCTGCGGCTCACTGGCTCCTTAGTTATGGCATGTGAACTCTTAGTTGCAGCATGGATGTGGGATCTAGTTCCCTGACCAGGGATCAAACCCAGGCCCCCTGGATTGGGAGTGTGGAGTCTTAACCACTGTGCCACCAGGGAAGTCCCTGTCATAAGTAATTTTTAGATTAAAAGAGAGCAATATTAAAAAATGAAACTATTTCTTTCATACCTAGAAGAGTATGTAGACGCCATATCATTGTTAGGTGATATTGAAATGATTAACTTGAGACATTTAAATAAGTGGGCCACTCTTTTTTAGGTTAGGTATTGTTTTTGACTGTTGAAAAGCATAATAGAGCTATATTTGATCTGTGAATTGAAGATATATGTCTTAACATATTCTTACAAGAGGACAGGGTATTGTGCTTAGATAGTATACTGGCATTTTTTGCATTGATGGTGTTTCAGCAAATGAAGATATGCTGTTAATGATGAGAAAAAGTTTTATAATTTTAATAAAGCTACTCTTATCCTAGCATAGTATGATAAATAACATATATTTTTAGCATATTCCAAAGTTCTCACCGGAAATTCTATATTATGAAGAAGGGATCATAATCTCAGTTACGGTCTCATATTTAAAAGAGTTATGCAGTGAAATCCGGAGAAATCGTGGCAGCAAGACCCTCGGCAGTGTGAACCGTGACTCCTGTTTTGGAGGCCGCCTCAGGTTTTCTTCTTAGTGCCGTCTGTAAACCCTGCCGGGGTCATGTGTAATTCTCTGTGATTCAGTTTGCTCAGCTATTAAATGGGAGACGATACAGTAGTTATTTCAACGGTGTGTTGGCAAGAGTAGACAGAGTAAGTAATCTGAAGTTTAGGATTTTTCCCTATATTTTTATAATTTAAAATATTGTGGGGAAATGATTAGGAATAGATCGTCTTTCATTAAGTTTGTAAAGGGCACGCACAGGGAGACTTGTTATCTGCTTACTCATGTCATTGCTTTGTTTTCTTTTTCGCTGCACAGCCAGGCATTCGTGTTCGATTCTGTTTCTGTTCCCACTTTATGTTTTCTTCCTCAGGAGCCTCTATTATTCTTAGGTTGGTTCTCCATCCTTTGTGTTCTCTGTCTACTAACTTCTCCCACAGCTCAGGGGTGATGGTTCCTCAGGATCCCAGTTTTCATTTTACAAACATGTAAAAGAGTTTTAAAATTCTTTTGTCACGTTTCTGTGCTCAGTCGCTTTTGAGATGCCTTTTCCTCTAATCTGTCGGGCTAATATTACCTTTTTCCTGGGCTGCAGTGATTTTATCATAGTCTCCATAGATTTATTTTACCACTTAGCTTGACTGAGTGAAGGGACATCTGGTAGACCTGGGTTTTGCTGGAGGTCAGGCTGTGTGGATTTTTAAGGGCTCAGCGTCCACCTGAATGATGGTCACATTCCCTCTTCAACTCTGTAGATAGAAGGAAGGTTAATAAGTGTTAGATCCAGCCCAATTCTCAGTGAGCTGGGCTACCCTTAAGCATTATTGCCTTCAATTCTGTTATTCTGATGAGAAGGAGGACGTTACTGACATTTGTAAGTTCCACGGCGTGCGCTTACCAGCCGTGTTCCTGGACGCACTCTGCTCGGAACAGCATAGCATTCTGAAAAGACACGTGCACCCCGGTGACCACAGCAGCACTGTTTACAATAGCCAGGACATGGAAGCAACCTGAGTGTCCACCAACAGAGGAGTGGATAAAGAAGATGTGACACATATATACAATGGAATATTACTCGGCCATAAAAAGAAATGGAATAATGCCATCTGCAGCAACATGGATGGACCTAGAGATTCTCATACTAAGTGGAGTAAGTCAGACAGAGAAAGACAAATACCGTATGACATCACTAACATGTGAAATCTAAAAAAAAAGATACAAATGAACTTCTGGTTGGCAGTTTGAACCCCTGACATCGGTCTTAATTCTGCTCACATTCATCAATTAGTTTTGCTTTGTTTTCTGATAATTGCAATATCTACACGGTCATGCACATAAAAAGAAGTACATACACCTAAAATGATGCTGGCCATTTCAAAAATAAGTTATCAAATAGAGAAATGTTTATTTTGTCTGGCATGTATCCAATGTTTTGACCAAGAGGCAGCTGGAGGGAAGATGCAGTATCTTCCTTCTTTTTTTATTCAGGTGGGTCAGCTTTTTCAATTTCTTGAGCCAAATCATAGGTAAACTACTGATTTATATTTTATGTCAGCTGCCTTCACTATATTGTACGTGTAAATTCGCCCCAGATTGTGTGAGATCTGTTTCACTAGTCATAGTTTTTGTTGTATTTGAGTCTTCATTGTTCTACGGCGTCTGTCTTAGAAACCACCTTAAACTAAAGTTGTTCTTATGTTTCAGTCTTCAAACTGGATGTTTAATAAATGTTTTAAATATTAAAAAAAAAACTGATATATGGTCTATAATTTTACTTTTTTGATTCTTTGAAAATGGTCATCTTTACAGTATATATTAAATTTTCTTTCCACGTTTATGACAGTTTATTAACTATATAATACATAGCTGTACATGTTTACGATTATACAACTGGGCAGTTACACAATTCTTACAACATTTTTTGAACATCTTGTAATTTAATGTCTCATATTAGAGCTAATGCCCAAAGGGCCGTTAGGCTGTTGATTTCGATTTTAATACAGAAGATACTTCGTGTCTGGAATTTGGTCATGCCACACCCTCTTCAGCCTTAAAAATCTCCTGATCACTACTTCTGCAAGTGACAACATATGCATATATAACAGTAAACTCCTAATCTGTTATATCGTTGTAATCCATGGACGAGCGTGGGCTTTCATACTTCTGACCAGGAATGACTTGTGATAGTTTCAAACAATTTAGTAAAAGTAAGAAAAGATCTTTGCAGCACTCGGACTTTAGTATTCATTGAATTACTTTGCATATTTAATTTTGCTGTCTTTTGCTCAAACCTGACATTTTTCTTTTTTTTTATCAAGCAGCAAGACCTACCTGTGCCTTATATGCTTTCCACAAATGTTTATTAAGAGCATAATAAGTCCAAAGAATGTGCTAGGCCCTTCGTATAAAACAATGAACACATCAGCTTTGGTTCCATCCTCATGGCCTTACAGCCTTTATTCCAGACTTGACACTGCATTACACCCGTTCACAGTTTTTAACCAAGGTTTTACTCACCTGTTACTCACTAAATTGTTCGCTCAAATATTCCCTAAATATTTTTTCTTACATTGAGCAACTTTTCTCTTTTTTTTTTTTTTAAGATTTTTTGATGTGGACCATTTTTAAAGTCTTTATTGAATTTGCTACAATATTGCTTCTGTTTTATGTTTTGGTTTTTTGGGCCCTGAGGCATGTGGGATCTTAGCTCCCTGATCAGGGATCGAACCCTCACTCCCTGCATTGGAAGGCAAAATCTTAACCACTGGACGGCCAGGGAAGTCCCATGAGCACCTTTTCTCTTAATTGAATAGATCTTTAAAAGAAGCAGTAGGAAACATCCATGGGAACAAAATATAACTTATGTATAGTTAATATCTATTAAAGTGAATTACCAACTGTTAAATAAAGAACATGCCTTTTTAATGTACTAACGAAAATCATACTGAGAACTGCTAGTGGTACAGGTACCACGCTTTCAGAGACAGTGGTCTAGAGCAAGGGTTCCGAACTGGAACCCTTCCTTCCAGGAAGGAAGCTCACTGTCATGCTCCTCTGGGAGTTGGGGGTGAAGAGGTAAGAGCTGTGGTCCAACTATTTTTCCTCAGTCCATGCCTAGTGAGCTGCTGATATCGATGGATGAAAAGTAGTTGGATAAACCTAGTCTTGGCAGGAGGCAGTTATAATACATAGCAAATGTTTTGTGTATTTTGTCAATATCATGGTGCATTTAGCATTATATATACTTTCTTTCGGTGTAAGAGGTTTTTTTTTTTAACAAAAGGCTAACAGTCCAAATGAATGTTGTCGTTCACAGCCATCCTAAGATGCGTATGTTTAATTGCTTACTGTGTGCAGAACAATCCTTGTCAAAGATGGAATCATCTGAAATTCTATATTCAGTCGCGTTTACATGGAATGTCGAAAAGGAAAACACACTAGAGTATATGTTGTGGCCTGAAGTGATCACCAGTCTAGTTAAGGAGATAAAACTTCAACATATCCTCCAAGTAAAGAACAGTGAAGGCCTCCAAGCTTAAACTTCAGAATGAGTGAGTCTGACTGATGTGCCCTGGGCGCTCAGAGGGGATGAGGTCATTGTGCGTGATGGGTCCAGGGCTGTCCGACTCTGCCGCTGGCCCTTTGAAGCTCTGAGTCAACAGCGTTATTCCAGTTGGAGCACATCAAAGCGGTACCACCAGAAATGTCTGCTAATGTGTGTGCTAGAAAAAACAAGCCCTTGCTCAGGTTTTGGGATTTGAAGACCTAGCCTTGTTTGCACTTTTTTCAGGCCACGACCTCGTTGCTCTGCTTTCCCAGAATCCACACCTGTGGCACGTTGTTTATATTTGGGTTTAGTGATGTGGGTGCGTGCGTGTATACGTATTGTATATGTACAGATACATTTCAGTATATTATCAGATTTATGACAAACATGGTTAAGGACAGCAGCTGAGACTATTGTGTTAAAGGGGTCCCCAGGTATAACCAGAGTGGGCAAAACTATTATTTTTAATCTAAGTGGTAAATAGGGGTTTAGTGATCTTATGTGTGGTTTTTTAAAGAGGTTTATTTTTATAATCTTGTTAGTTTTTTTTGTTATTTATTCTTTAATTGGTTTTATTCCTTTAAAATATGCCATTTGATTATTGAGAACCAAAAAAGTGTAGATTTCTCAGGAAAACTATTTGAGAACTAGACCCCAGCGTTATAGGACAGGCACAGGTGCATAAGTTAAAAGCCTGCAATTGATACATCTTTGGTGACACCTTTATCTTTCTGTGGACACACACGATCAGGATTCCCATGTTCATTTACAATAATACTGAAGTGTTATTGCCTAGCCTATAACTTTTTAAAAAGTAACTTTTATTTAAGCTTGTGGCTAAAGTACTTAAGCAGTATATTCTCTTTAATAAATTTTCCTGGAGTGTGTCTTAACTCATTTTCACTTGAATTAAATATTTAAACGCACTTTATATTAATCCATAAACAAACACCTAAATATATAGGTATTGGGCAAAAATGATTGAAAGTTTTAAAATAGAAGACAGTTGTAACAGATGAGTTCTCTTATGCGTGGCCCATTAAAAGGGTCAATTTCTTCATTCACTTTTTAAAAATTATTATACCTGCACCATTTCTTACCTTCAACCAAAAGCGTAAAACAAAAACTCAGAATGACACAGTAACTTCTTGTGTAGCCTTACTGGGTGCTTGTGATTACTTGTTTGTTTCCATAATTTACAGTCTTTACCAGGAAAATAGTTTTAAATCTAATCCTTTTTAGGCCTTTTCGTCTATAAATTGCCTAGATTTGTTCCAGTTCCTTCCGTCTGTCTCTTTTCTTCGTGCTCCTGTTTGCAAGGAATTTCTTACACACTTCCCATCCTCAGCTGATTAAAACTCTCGCGTTGGCATCTCCCTAAGAGAATTTGCAGCTGCTCCTACAGACAGCAGTTTATTGGAAGGAATACTGAGCATTATGGCCTTTTCCGCCCCACGTTGGTTCTCTTTGCACCGTACTCTCGACACAAAAAAGCTTCTGCCTGTGAAGCGTTATTCTGTTGACCTACAGGATTTTCCTCCACGTTGACTTTTAGTATTTTGAATCACTCAGCATTCAGTGTTTTCTATGATCTTTTCCCCTTTACTGTTTCCTTTGTCCAGTTTCTTCAAAGAAACTTTGCAATCATTTTATAAAGCATAGCTTTTGTTGTCATATAACTATAGCAAGATAGAATATACAAATCAATGGCATTAAAATTGGGCTAGACTTTGGAATACTGTGTGAACATGGACGGGTGAGGAAGTCATTTAGTTCCCCATAAGAAGTGGTTCTGTATTAAGGATTTCTTAATCTTCATGGTGTTTACCTATCAGGGGCATCGGGACTGAGCATTCTTTTGAAGCACTCATTCCATATTTCTCTTTTAAAACAATAAGTTTGTAATAAGCCCTGTGGAAACAACTTTGTAATATCTATTTATAGGTGAAGAGAATAAAAGCCATTTAAATACGGCAGGGATAACATCTTCTTCAAGAAGATTATGGGGAAGAGTGAGTTTCACAGAGACAGCGTACTGGAGAGGAAAGTTCTTAGAAGCAGGAGATAATTATGTGCTGTGCTCATCTTTTCACTCCATATTTAAGACAAAAACATTCTTTAAGTTCACTTCAGCCTTGTGGCTTTATAACACTATGAAATTTGTCTGAAACACTGTAAACTTTTGTCCTAATGAAATTCCTTTGGTTGAGATAAATGGGGAGAGGAAGAAGAAAATCCTATTAAGGTAAAATGAGAGAGAGAAAAAAGAAGACTCTTTAAAGTGTAATAAATGGGTAGAAAAAAGTGAAGGGAAGAAGAAATAGGAGGCCTGAGCTGGGGAAGCAAGTCAATCATTTTTGTTTGTAGACTTTCCTGGTTTGGCTCTGACTCCAGTCCTTTTGGTATCCTCTTAATGGATAACAGGATCACAAAACTACAGAACTGTTAAGACAAACAGTCTGACTATTGTATAGTTACATTTAAGGCATATTGTTAGATGAATATGAATTCGTTAATTCAACAGATACATATTGTGCACTTCCTGTGGACCATGTATTACTCTAGTTGCTGGGAATGTAGCAATAAACAGTCCAGACAGGATGCCAGCTCTCGAGGGACTCACCTTCTGGTAGGGAGAGAAGGGCAGTGAAGCAAATGCATGTTACATAAGATGATTTCAGATAAGTACCGAGGAAAAACCTGAACGCAGCGTGATGAAGAACCCATTGTAAATAGCGTGAAAAACTCCTATTCATGACAACTACACAACTGCTGCCTTTCAGTTCGTGTGAAAGAAGGTGTGTGAGACCTTTGTGAAGATAATTGAAATTGTATGGAAATAGTAGCTGGAGAACTGTTAATGCTGTGCAGGTGGATTAAGTGAGACAGTGTCTCTTCTGGTGATGGGAGCCAGCCAAGCTTTAGAACACTTGGACAGCTGACAGTTTTGAGGGCTATATGCAGTGGTTACTTTCTCCGCTGTGCATCTGTTTTTATTCCCCACCCTTGGACTTGGCTTTGGGATGTTGTCACAAATCTGACGTTGGCATTTCCTAGCTGATAGGAGCACACTCCTCAGCAGTTTTATACTTGTTCCTTCCATTTTCAGTAGCTGTCTTTGGAGTTGTTCAAATCGTCTTAAAAAGAAAGGAATACATAAACTGTAAATAAGTGAAGAGAGAAATACCATGCTTACTGGTGGGCGAATTTAACATTACAATTATGTAAAGTATCCTCCCATAATTTTATAAATTCAGCATAATTTCAATGAAATTCTTGTAGAATTTCATGGAACTTGATTAGCTAATCTGAAAACTGATGTAGAAATGTAAGGGGCCATGAGTAAGTAACCAAGGCATTGAAGCGTATTATAAAGACATAATCACCATGTGGTGTTTTTTGTATAAGAATAGGCACATAGTACAATGAAAAAGAACAAAAAAACCAGAAATTGATTTATATACATACAGCAATTTGATTTGCGAGACAGAGAATACAGAAATGTTTAGAATATTGGCCATCCATATGGGAAAATAAATGAAATTAAACATGATTCGTACCGTACACAAAAACCTTTTTTAAGAAACATTCAGGGGTGAAATATAAAAGAATATCCCTTTGACCTTATAAGCTATAGTTCCTTAAATAAGATGTGAAACACTCAAAATTGACTCCTAATATTAAACTTTTGTGTATACGTGTGTGAAAAAACCATACCAACGTTTTAAAAAAAATCAGAAACAGCTTCCCTGTTCATTGTGTTCACTTAAAAATTCACTCTGATGAAACCAGACATGAATAGGCATATTTGGCGAAATGTGTTTACTTCCTAAGTTTGTTCCTTAAGGAGGTATGGGATTATCAGTATTGATTTTAATATAGAAGATTTGTTTCACTTATAGGTATGTCCAAGTAGTACACGAATATGCTGTTACTCGCAGGTGGCAAAACTCTGGTCACAGAACAGGAAGAGCAAGGTTGCTGTCTGATCAAACTGAGTAATCCATACTGAAGACAGTTGCAGACACAACAGTAACCAGTATGTATTGAGCACTAAGCGTGTCCTAGGCCACGTTTTATTTTAAAATCATCTCAGTCATATTAAATTGGCCATGTAGTGTCATAAACAAAAGTTAAAGTAAAAAATAAGATTTGGAGGCTAAGTGGCTGGTGAAATGGTGATTCCGTTTATAGAAATTAGAAAAAAAAAGTAGAAGAGGATCTAGACCTTATACGTAAGTTTGGAGTAGGATATATTGATTTACAGGACTAGTCAGACACGTGGGAATGTGACTGTGACTTGGGAGAGAGTTCTGAGCTACTGCTCTAGATTCAAAGAGCATATGCTTGTGGAAGATACGGACTTCAGTCCAAGAAGTAAGGTCGCCAAGGATTTGGGAACATAGAATACTGAGGACAAATTCTTGCAGAAGAAGGAACTCTAGGTAGAAGAGGATGCAGTTCTGCAGCATCTAAGATGTCTAAGGTAGGAAAGGAAGTAGGAAGAGGCGCCGGGTAGCACGATCAAATGAAGCAGTTAGAAGAGCAGTCGGTAACTGTCATATCGTCCCATTGGCGGACGGTAGCAAACTATTATAAAATCAGCCTCTGAAAATGTATGAAAAAATTGTAGGCTTCTGATTTTGGAGAGTTATTTTTATATATCCATTTTTTCCTTGGGTGATTTTTGTTCATTGTAAAACATTATTAAATGAATTCTTTAACAGATGCACTTACCTTTTCAAAGCTGGTGACAGATAATCCTTAAATAGCAGTGTTTCCACAGGAATCATTTTGAGAAAAATTTGTTTTTGTAGTAATAAAATTTTATTTGACTTTAAAATGACCTGTGAAAGATTTAAGTTCCCAGCTCAAGAATTAGTTTTACGTTAGCTAAAAATATTCCGTCTGAACTTTCAAAATGCTCCTTTTTCTTTTTAATGACAGGTACGGCTGATAGTTGCATGACATTCATAGTATTTAATATCCTGCCTTTATTGCCACAAAATACTTATTCATGCAGTTTCTTCACATGACATTACTTTGTCAGCGAATCCCATGATTTGGTCTTTGGGGCTTGAATTTAACTTTCACATTTTTCTTTGACACTTCCATAGATTCTTAGCACTGCATCAGTTCTTTCATATTGGGGGTTTATGGTTTTAATTTTAAGAACTCTGTTTAAAATATTAAAACTAGCTATAATCACATGCTCGTGAACAGCAAGAGAGACACATCACTTAAAACAGGAACGCCCTGAGGTTTTAGTGAGCGTTTGTCAATTCTCTAAGCCTTCTCTAGGTGATTTACTGCTTTGCTTAAGGTCAGAGCCGGCTGTGGGACGCTTGGTGGCTAGGTTCGCTTGAACTGATTGGCACGTACACTTGGCCTTGGCCGTGATGTCCACGTAGCGCTTCTGCCAACTTCCACCTGGACCTTCACCAGCCACCACTGTCTCCTGAAGCAAACGGAGACCTTAAGTGACTATAGAGACTTAGGATATGCCTTTCAAAGTCACTTAGTTCAAGAGGTAGAAAGGTCACCTAGCATTGTCGCTTAGCGCTTTGTGCTTCAAGTAAGTGACACCCGAGTGTGGAGCAGTGAGCCTGGGCCCACCAGGCCGCAGCAGCCCGGCTCCTGTCTTACGCCCTGGACTCAGTGGACGGTCAATGAATATTTGTTGACCGCAACATTTAGGCATAGCTCTGAAGTCTAATTCTACTTAGAATATGTTCTGTCCATGATTTACTAAACATGTCAGCTTCATATGCATGCTAAGATATTTTATTCTTGACTAAAACATGAAATTTGGGGGTGAAGACATTTTTTAAATTATAATTAAACTGCTTTTTAGGACTTCTTTATATTGGACTGTTTATACCCTACTGCGTGCTATACTTCTTATGGAGTAGGAGAATATGAAGGATACGAAGGAGATCACAGTTACTGAAGTCTCTTCTCCCCCTCACTTACACTCGACAGGGACAAGTATAGAATGATGATGATTCCGGAGCCTTGCATGAGCCTGAGTCCAATGCTGATTGAATTTGTACTCACTGTGCACTGTTTTCCCATACATTTTCTGTACCATGCTCACTAAAGAAAGAACCTACCTACTGTACATTTGTCAAGAAAAAACTGTTTTAGTTAATATTATTGAGTAAAATATTCAACTACCTACAGAGGACTTAAATATATACAGTACTGTTGTGTTTTGAAACTTTCTCTAATCTCCCTTATGAAATAGAAAGTCTGGTGAAAGATTTTAATTGCATTATAACACTCCTTTAAGAAGCAAAAAATAACAGCATATGCAATCTTTGTGATAACTGCTTTTCAGCCTGACTGAACGGGCTTTTGGGTTGTTAAAACCAAAAGTAGATGAAAATTTCTAATGCTGTCTTAAGTATCTTCTGAAAATGAATCGGTCACCAAAGAACTAGGATTGAATTAGATCTGCTTCATGCTATCTGACCCCCTGCATGGCTCAGGAGAACCACAGCCCATTTCAAAGTACGTGAACTCCTGTTACTACCCACCCTAAGGGTACAGTTACAGCTGCCCCAGAAGAAGGCAGCTTTGTTATCAATCCATGCCTGCAGGTGGGAGCATCTTCCCTGGGGGCAGGGGGGGCACATTGATAAATACCGTTTTTTTAATTCTCTGTGCTTATGATGTGTTGTTAGAAGTTAGAAATGTTCTCCTTGGTGGAGCAGTGATACCAGAGTCTCCCTAACAGTATTTCTTCCTGGTTCAGTCTAGGAAGGTTGTATCTTTCTAAGGATTTGTCCATTTCTTCCAGGTTGTCCATTTTGGTGTATAGTTGCTTGTAGTATTCTCTTATGATCCTTTGTATGTCTGTGGTGTCAGCTGTAACTTCTCCTTTTTCTTTTTTTTCTTTTTCATTTCTAATTTGATTGATCTGAGTCCTCTCCTTTTTTTCTTGATGGGTGTGGCTAAAAGTTTATCAATTTTGTTTATCTTCTCAGAGAACGAGCTTTGGGTTTCATTGATCTTTGCTGTTGTTTTCTTTGTATCTATGTCATTTATTTCTGCTCTTATCTTTATGATTTCTTTCCTTCTACTAACTCCCTAACAGTATTGCTGTAGGACAGTTCACGTGAGTGCCCGACAGTTACTTGTCCACAATTAGTGCTCAAACGTTGGTAATTGCTCTGTCCTTTGCACTTATAAACTATTATAGTAAACAATCCTTCTTGTTAAAAAACTATCTTATATTCTTTTATGTATACATTTCTTTTACATATATGTGTTCTTTTCCCAATTCTTTTCCATTAGAAGTTATTAGAAGATATTGAGTATAGCTCCCTGTGCTATATAGTGGAACCTTGTTTATCTATTTTATACATAGTAGTGTGTGTGTGTTCCTCCCAAACTCCTAATTATCTCCCCGACTCCTTCACTATCCCCTCTGGTAACCATCATGTGTTTTCTATGTCTGTGAGTCTACTTCTGTTTTTTGTATACATTTCTTGATAACAAATCTTTAAAATTTCTCCAGAAAAGAGAATATTTGAAGAATATCACTGAAAAGTGAATGTAAAGAATTCTTAGATTGTTCTAAATTACACATTTTAGATACATTTTTCCAGGAAATATTTTAAACACTTTTATACAGTTGCACTGGAAGTCTGAAATATTGTCATTATTTTTATGTAAGAAACATGCTACACCTACTATGTGTGTATGTGTGTATATATGTATATATGTACGTGTATGTATGTATACACATACGTATATATTTTATTTACTCCAAAACTCAAGTTAGTCTTTCAGAATAATTTTCTTTTTTAATCCCTGATTGCTGAACTGTTTACTTTTTTGCACTGATGCTGTTTTACCAAAATGGTTCTGTGTTCGTTTTGCTTTATAATGGACAAGTTATTTTTGAGCAAAGCCTTCTTAGCCTTGATTTCATAGATAAAAGGTGCATGGATAGTTTCTAGGGACTGGATGGATACTCTGAAATTATATGCTATTTTGTGAAAATTATGAGCGTCTGTATTTAGATATATAATTTTCTGGCTTGAACATTCATATCTTTCATCAGGTTCTCAAGACTTTCTCAAGCCACGGTTTAAAAGGATCAAAAAATAGCTCTTGTTATACTTGGTTCATCAGTTCAACATTCTTGAGGAATCCTAGTTTTATAATTGGAGCAATTATAAAGGAAGAGAGGATTATAGGCATTATTTAGCAAATTATATCAAGGCTTGTTTTCTGTCTCAACAACTTCCTACGTTATTATATTCTGTATAGACCAGCCTATATCATGCTCTTCGCCATAATGGTGCTATTGTATTATCCCACCATCCCATAATGCTCACAATCAGTTCTTAACATTACCTTTTATACCTCTCATCTGGCACAGAAAAATCAAAGCATAACGCTAACTAAAACACGTTTTGATCTTGGAATCGTGTAAGAAAGGGAATTGTGAAGTGAAAATCTCAACTTTGTCCGTGTTTCGTATATACGTGTTTCTAAAGTCTGACCAAGAGAGAACGGGGATTTTTAGTTTTTAAAATAGGTACTTGACTTTTGATCTCAGAAAGGGAAAAAGAGTTTCTTCCCTGAATATGATGCTCTATAGATGAAATCTTACAGTTGCTTGAAGGTTTCTTTTTGAGATCTCAGAGATACAGTGAAGTAATTCCAAATGTGAATTTAGTATAACTCAATTCCATAGAAACAGCTTTGATGGCGTGGCAGTAGATTGCTGGCGTCTTTGCATATAATGTGAGGGATTTTGGTTGATTCTTCTAAAGGCCAGAGATCTTCAGGGAGCAGCAGTATGCCAGGAGTCTACCCACATGCCATCCTTTTTATCTGCTGAACTTCCTTTGTCAATGTGTTTGCAGCTGCAACATGGGCCTTTCCTGTCAACACATGTTTATTAAGTGTCTGTTTTGGGTGAGGTGTTATGTTATTTTGGTGGGGGGATACCTTAGGAAAAAAACAAACAATGAAAACAAAGCAAAACAAAAACCTAAGCAAAATCCATGATCTTTTGGAGTTTGTTAATGAAATTACACACAGATACTTTAAAAATTGAATAATCAAGTAAGTAAATGATTATGTGCGTGAGACAGCACTCACTGTGAAAGGTAAGCAGTTTTTACTTTTAGTATAGCTTCATTTTTCTATAGTTTTTAACCCTAATTGAAGGAAAACATACACTTAAGAATTCATCACACAGATGTTCAGGGTGAAAGATTTTTTTATTTAGACACAAAAGACCTGGATTGAAGGTTAATGCTGTCATTTATTTATTTTTATTTTTTGACTTAAATTTTATTTTATTTTGGGGTCCATAGTAAACTACACTGTCCATTTCCCTGAGTGAAAAATTAAGAGAATTAAGAGCTAAACTTTTAAAACCAGTTCAAGCACTCTCTCTTTTTTTTTTTAACATCTTTATTGGAGTATAATTGCTTTACAATGGTGTTAGTTTCTGCTGTTTAACAAAGTGAATCAGCTATACGTATACATATATCCCCATATCTCCTCCCTCTTGCGTCTCCCTCCCACCATCCCTGTCCCACCCCTCTAGGTGGTCACAAAGCACCGAGTTGACCTCCCTGTGCTATGCGGCTGCTTCCCACTAGCTATCTGTTTTACATTTGGTAGTGTATATATGTCCATGCCACTCTCTCACTTCGTCCCAGCTTACCCTTCCCCCTCCCCATGTCCTCAAGTCCGTTCTCTAGTAAGTCTGCATCTTTATTCCCATCTTGCCCCTAGGTTCTTCATGACCATTTTTTTTTTCTTTTTTAGATTCCATATATACGTGTTAGCATACGGTATTTGTTTTTCTCTTTCTGACTTACTTCGCTCTGTATGACAGATTCTAGCTCCATCCACCTCACTACAAATAACTCAACGTCATTTCTTTTTATGGCTGAGTAATATTCCATTGTATATATGTGCCACATCTTCTTTATCCATTCATCGGTCGATGGACTAAAGTACCTTTTAAATGATCTTTTATCTTCTCCCAATTAATAAGGAATTTATCATTTGTTAAGGAGTACCAAACTCCGGAAGCTGTTTATAGTTAGAGGTAGAATTAATGTCAAACTTATTGGTCCAAGCACTGGAATGGAGCCAGAATCCAGCAAATCAGCAATAACTGGTAAAAATGTCTCCCGATTCCTTGGTAGTATTAGAAAGGTCTCACAAATAACTCGTTAAAAAGTGGTTAAACAGAAAAAGTTATTAGGATTGTGATTTTTGCTGTTTTGTTGTTGTAACTTACCTTGAAATAACGTACTGTGAAAGCAATAGATATTACCAAGTTTATGAAAACAAAAAGTTCTACTCGGTGTGCTGAGTTGACTAAAGATGCTAAGAGGAAAACATACACTAAAGAATTCATCACGCAGATGTTCAGGGTGAAAGATTTCCTGATTTAAACACAAAAGACCTGGATTGAAGGTTAATGCTGTCATTTGTCATTAGGGTAACCGTGTGCCCAGGTTGTCTGGGGACCGTCCTGGTTTATATCTGTGGTCCTGACACAGTTAATAATACTGCCCTCTTTCAGGGTTAAAAATGTGTTGGTTTGGACAAGAAATTATATGGCCAACTTACTGTGACGACCAACTCTATCTTTACAATAATAAAGTTTGCGTAATACATTTGGTCTTTCAGGCTGTTGAGGTAGCCGGAAGAAACCTGTGTATAAGAAAACATTTTGTAATCTGAACCTGATTTATAAGAACTAGAAAGAGGTGTATAAATATTAGTGTATTCATTTGGGCAGAAAGACTACAGTGACTTGTATACAGAGAGTGGTTTTATTTTAGTCAGTCATTCTCGAACAAATTTGGTATTACTCTTGTTTAAGTGGTTGTATAATGCCCTAGTTTCCCAGAATATGTTATGTTGAAATCGAGGCACAACCAGACGACGAAGAATATTGAAACCTAGATTTTACTTGTGAGGAGGAGAAGGGGTAGATTCAAGGTCCCTTTATCAGTCGGAAGGAGAAACTTAATTCTGCCTAGATCTGAGAAGCCATGAACTAAGCATCGTGTGGACCACAGAACCTTGGCAAGCAAGAGTCAGCTCACCCTTTGGAACTTTTAAAAATACAGTTTCTGGGACGAGATACTAGGGGATAGTTATTACTACTTCACAGGGTTGTTAAAAATATTAAAGCGATAATGTGTACGGAAACATCGGGTCCGTAACCTGCAATTTTGAGTAGCTGCTTGATAAATACTAGTTGAGTAAACGCGCAGGATCTGGGAAGAATGGAGCGTCAAGGGAATGTATCCTACAAAATAATGCTCTTTCTTTAATTTTTTTCTATGCCAGCCAAGACCTCTCCCTTCCGGATTGTTACGAATGACGATGAATACGAGTTCATTTGACTGACTCAGATAACACTTATTACAAACTTTGTGCGTCTTCTCAGTCATTCAAACTATTTTGACTTCCAAAATCTGAAACTGCAGATTCTGAACCCCCTAGATTAGGATTTGAGGTCATCAAAAGACTCAATTTTACTATCTCCATCTACTGGCAGGGAGGAACTATCCCCAAGCATCTGGACTGGCATAGAAAAGAGGAGAGAGAACATTTGAAAGGTAAGCGGAACATATATTTTATTTACTCTCCATTTTAAACGTTTCTTATACACGCTTGACATCATCTCACGTGATTAAGGTTTACACAATGAACCCTGCTAAAGCAGAGAATTTCTTTAGGTGGGATCACATTCTTACCTGATTCTTCGACGTTAGCAAGTGTAGACTTGACTGTTTTCCTTTCATAGTGGGAGTCCTCACATCCTTGTGCTTCTAAACGTCTGGCCAGTTGTGCCGGTGCTTCAGGGCTGTTTTCATATTCCTAATAATCTGCAGACTGCAGCATGCTTACTGAAACATCTCTGTTCTCAATTGTGTATTCTCTGATGTGTTCAAGGTAACGTCCCCTGGCATATTGCTTTGGCTGTTATGGTGTAGAGAGACTAGCAGCATGTTTCTCAAAGTGTAATTGATTATTCTGGTGTTTCTTAGAGTTCTTTTTCATCCTTCGTTGATACTTAACTTTCTTTGGCAGAACTTACTGAATAAAAGGTTCTTGTTAATTCCTGAGTAAAAGTCTTAATACATTTTTTTATATCAGGGGCTTTTTCTTGGTATGTTGCTTCCCCATCGTAAATCTTTTGTTCCGGATGACTTTTAACAGGATTACAACATTGCAATCAAATTTGAAAGTATGATGGCTGCTATAAAATAAATATTTTGACGGTTTGTGTGGCTCTGCAGGAATAGATCTCTGTAAATTTAAATCATGTGTTTTAAGTGATTAGTATAGTTGTTCTTCAGGCTTCTGTTATGAATATCTTTCTTTAAAAAGCCTGATCTCTACTGGAAAATAAGAGTGATAGATAGCCACATGTCAAGGTAATTAGTATTACTACAGTTACTGTAATTTAATTAAGTACAATGTGTACTTTTTCTCCCGCCAGTTTTCTCCTGCTTCCCCTCACTCCCTGGGCATGTGTTTCCGTAACTTTGTTCCATTTCTTTGGACAATTGTTTGATTTCTTTCAGAAGAGGGATGGATGGATTTATAGGAAACATGGGTGGAGAGTTTTCAGCATCAAAATCAGATTTCATGGGCAAGAATTTTCAAGGAAATGCTCTGTTGAGACAGGTCTCTTCCCTTGCTGGGAGGTCACGAATGCAGCTGGTCCATTTGCTGGCTGGAGATTACAGTCACGTAAACAGTGCAAATACCACGCAGAAGGATTCTTAATCTTCTTGTGGCATCTGACACCGTCCAGTCTGACAGACGTATCCTCAGAACCTTCCCTGAGATCAGAAGCTAGGGGAGTAGGTATTTTTGAATAACGTTGAAGGAACCAGTGATAAGGAGTGTCCGAGAGTCATCCCTCCTCACAGACGAAACTTCCAGTGGACTCTGTAAAGTTCAGTTCAGTTCCTGCTTTGAAATCGTGTTCAAAATTCAAAATATGTCTCTCCGTGACTCTGTTCCAGCCTGTGTCTCAGCTCCTCTTTTTAGACCGCTCGTCTCTGGATCTTCGGTTTGATTTTAAAACTATTGTCATAAAACTAGCTGTTGCGGGAGAACTCTGCTAACGCTTATATTCAGGCCAATTATTCGACATCTTCATGTTTGTGCTTATTTTCTCCCTTATAATAGCCCAACTAGATGATAAAATAACATACACTGAGATGAAATAGCTTGGCATGATTTGATATCTCCTGGTCATTATAAAAAAATGCCCTGGCTTTGAGAAATAAAATTTAAGTAATCTATTTCCCCACCAAAATTATGTGTTTTATTGATATTATTCATTTGCGACTTCCACTTCTTTTAAAAGTCTCACAGTTGTGTTTTATACACATTCTAACATCGCTTTACGATTGAGGACAGTTGTTGGTTTTGGAGGGTGGGGTAGGGAGGTGATGTTTTCTAGCAGGGCAGAATGATTAGAATATTCATGAGCATAAGTCTGCTTGAACGTGGCCTGTGAAGGGCAGTCACGTCCAGGGTAACTGCTCTTCTCTTATTCCTGCTATCTTGATGTGGAATTACCACTGAAACCAAAGATCCTGCTGCAGATGTAACTTGTAAACCTCAAATGTTGCTTACGGAAAGAGATGCAAACCCAAACGCTCCCCATTATTGAGAGTGTTTAATTAATAACATTTAAAACATAAGATGGGAGGACACGATTTGCATAGAAGTGACCAAATTTATTATTTTTCCTATCTTTGGATGTTACTCGTAAGAAACTCATAGGCTCATTACCTATAAATTATATGCGTTCATCTTTAATGATAAATATAACTAGAAGCAGCAAAGTCTCATTCTTCAACACTGATGATGGTTGAATATATTAAGGCTGAAACAGGTTCCTATTTTATTGTTTCTTAGAAATCATTTATTTTGCCTAATTCAGAGTTTAACATAAGAGAGAATTTTAAACATACTTTAAAAATTCACTTAAGTCATATACGAATGGCCTTATTTAACGAGTAAGTTTGTATTGATTACTGTTTCATGATTATTTTCCTTGATGCATTTTTTCTTTTTTTTTTTTTTTTGTGGTACGCGGGCCCCTCACTGTTGTGGCCTCTCCCATTGCGGGGCACAGGCTCCGGACACGCAGGCTCAGCAGCCATGGCTCACGGGCCCAGCCGCTCCGCGGCATGTGGGATCTTCCCGGACCGGGGCACGAACCCGTGTCCCCTGCATCGGCAGGCGGACTCTCAACCACTGCGCCACCAGGGAAGCCCTCCTTGATGCATTTTAAACATCTTCCCATCAAAACGTCACTACTGTACTAGACATTGTGTGTTCACAAAGAAATAGGTCACTGCTTTCCACATTGGAAATTGCTGGTAAATTCCATCTGAATGGTGTAAATGATACGTCCAGCGCAGATACAATACACTGGCAGATCCTGAGTGTCCAAATGGACTAGGTTCTTTATTGGACATAGCTTTTCTTAAATAAGCATATTTGTTTTCTTAGAGGTTAAGTAATATGAATTTGTGCTTAATCATGTGTCATAATATTTCACGTAAATACATTTCGCTGCTTAAAATATTTCAGAGCTCCTGGTAGTTAATGTAAACTTTCTACACTGAATAATAGTTTTAATTCAACAGGAGAGTCAATTAAATATTGAAAAAATGAAATCAATAGTGAATCTTTAAAGTGAACGTTTCTTTTATTCATTTGTCTCTGTTCTATATTCTGGTTTTAGCCGCCTTGTGGCATGTAAAATAGTGCACAATTTAATGCAGAAGAAAAACTAATAGCATTGCTCCAACATGTTTCTGTGTAATGGTGTGTGTAATGTGTGTGTATACAATTACATTCGTTACTAATTGGTGTGCAGTAAAGGCTTTAAGGAGATTCTGTGTTTATATACTTGGCGATTTATCCTGCAGCGTAAGAGGTAAGAAGATTATTGCCAGTATGTCTCCCATAATTGAGCCTTCACTGAAAATGTTATGTCATACCCCATTGTATAAAACCCAAACAGGTTATTTTTACCACTACCTTAAGGCTAAAATACCATGCTGTCAAATCATTACCATTTCTATATCTCGTGCCTCAACAGCAGAACTTTATAGGTCTTACTTGCCGTGTCCTTTGTAACGTTAATCCAGATATTTTCAAGCATGAACAGGGAACACCAGTAATAATCACGCCAGGATAATGGGCCTGAACCACGGCCCATTTTGATTTTGGTCGCATGCGTAAAAATCTTAACTGTAACTCGAATAATAGTAAAAGTGATTTGTTTAGTCATGTACCCGAGGAGCCCAGAGATGGGCTGAATTTACTGCGTGGTTTGAGCTGGGATCTGGTTCCACTTTGCTGTACTGCTGTGTGTCTGTCTACTTCTGTGCATTGACTTTTCCATCAGACTGGATTCTAATGTGACAGCTTATTGGCTACAGCAGCTCTGGACCTTACTTCTGTGCCCAACATGGTCTAATCCCCAACTGTTGAGGGGAAAAAAAAAAGCCATTGGATTCACTCTGGCCCCTTAGAGCCATCCATGCAATGAGGGAAATGGACTCATGTTGATTTTCCAGGCATATTTCTGGGTAGAGTCAACCAGGGCTGCTTCACAGCGCTGGTGGGCAGGGGGAGGGATGCTATGCGGATGCCCGTGTATAAACTTTCCCTCATTGCATTTGGAAGATTTGCTATGCACTTCTGAACATGGACGCTCGTTTCTTACCTTTGCTCATAGGTAGGTAGGAGGCTTATGGCTGAATTCTTTTACTTCTTTTTAGATACAAAAGAATTCAAACCTCTTTTTAAAGATAGTGCCAAGTCAAAGAAATGGCATATTTCTACAAAGTTATCCTCTTTCCTCCTTCTGCAATCAGCCTGTAGAAGGGAATCAGAAATTTGCATCACTGCCGAAAAATTCCTGCTTCTTGCGTCATCAGTTTGATCTTTGTGAAATTGGATTCCGTATACATATTGACCAATTTTGCATTATCTTCCATAGCAATCTTCTATTTACTAACATCAGAAAAACTGGATACCTGATAATAAATTTTCTTTCTCACTGTGTTTGAATTAGGTCGAATATGATGGACAAAGTTTCTCCTTCACATACATACTGATTTGTAATTATCAAGGTGGTTAGTTTATACGAGCATCGTTTCATATGAACTTTAAAACAGTCTCTGATTATCTCTAGTTCATAAAAAAATAAACCTTGATATCAAGTGTCTTGCCTAAAATAACAGATTTTTTAAAATTAATTCATTACTCTGTTTTTGGCTGCATTGGGTCTTCGGTGTGGCTCGCGGGCTCTAGAGTGTAGGCTCAGTAGTTGTGGTGCACAGGCTTAGTTGCTCTGCGGCATGTGGGATCTTCCCAGACCAGGGCTCGAACCCGCGTCCCCTGCGTTGGCAGGCAGATTCTTAACCACTGCGCCAAGAGGGAAGTCACAAAATAACAGATTTTTATTGTCAACTGATTCATAGTTCAGAGTTAAGATAAAATAATGACAATAATTGTGGCATTCTCAGTGTGGTAAAATTATAAAACATGTTTTATTTTAAAATGAGTTAGTATGTTAAGAAAATGGCAAATCTCAGTAATGAGTAATCTGTCACCTTCAGCTGAAATATATATGTAGGTTATAATAGATGAACTTGGAGTAAATATGAATTAAGGGATTTTAATTGGGGAGGAATGTACATTGTAAAAGCTTCTTATTCTCATATGTATTGTCTCTGGAAACTTATGAATGAAGGATGGAATGTTGAAACTGTTTTATTGCCAAGTTCCAAGATATCAAGTTTCTTTATACTAACAATATGTACTATGTGGTACCATGTGCCAGGCATAGAGCTAGATACTGGTTACAGACTTCAAAATCAGTTTTGCCTAGAAGATTTTCTACCTCACTAGAAGTTCAGAGTGTGGCAGAAAAGACAGAAACGTCAGCCTACGCGTGATGATTAAAGTATGCAGTCCTACATAGAGAACAGACTTGTGGTTGCCAAGGGAGAGGGGGTGGGAGAGGGATGGATTGGGAGTTTGGGATTAGCAGATGAAAACTGTTATATAGGAAGGATAAACCACAGGGTCCTGCTGTATAGCACAGGGAACTATATCCAATCTCCTGGAGTTAAACCATAATGGAAAAGAATATAAGAAAGAATGTATATATCTGTATAACTGAATCACTTTGCTGCACAGCAGAAATTAACACAACGTTGCAAATCAACTATACTTCAATAAAATACATTTTTAAAAATGCAGCCCTAAAGGAATGTACAAAGGGAATTAAGGATTACATTCCATAAAAGGTGACATCTGAAGTGGGTTTTGATAATTGAGTATGTATTTACTAGAATACCTAGTCTAGGAATGATACTAAATGACAGTCCTAGAAGTTGTCACATTAAGAGGACAAGGCTTTGTCTTGTTCTGATGTCCCAAGCCCTTGGTACAGTGCATGAAACATAATAGGTTCTCAATATATGATTTTTGACTATTCATTCCCTTGAGGCATAAAATGATTATCTCCTGGAATAAATTCAAGAACTTCCATTGGGCATATTTTAAATAATTGCATTTGTTTTTATGGCTTACTGAATATAGCAATCTTTTATTTTTCCTTAGTGAACCTTTTTTTTGCAATTTGTAAACAGTTTGAGGTAGACGACACTAACTTTTTTTGATTGTTTTATTTTGCTGTTGTTTTAAAGTATGGGAAACAGTAGATGGAGCCAATAAGAAAACAAAAACTTGAGCCTCAGTTTTTTTGTGTTATTGTATTAAGTATTATTGTACTTTTGTACAATAGTCAGAATTTAGAATATTAAGCATGAAAACAAGGTACTTCTATATAGTTTGGAATTTATGGAGAGCGATTTCTTTGCGCTGTGGAGTTCAAGTATACGTTCTCGCTACAGAATCAAGTAAGATTAGGTGAGATTACTCTGGATTTTCTAGGCAAAAAGTGCCAATTTATGGAGCCAGTGAAACTAGCAACAAATACATATATATATGTTGGTATGTGTGCATGTATATATATGTCAAATGATTTTAACTAACTTTTGTTAAAAGTGAAATTTGCTAATTAAGAGTTGATGAGATTGAAAATGGAAATAGCCGTATAAAAAACTAGCAAGATTGAGATAAAGAAGGATTATCACAGGCAAAAAAAAAAAAAATAGTGAGCAGATCAAAGCACAAGTGAGACCAGTGCGCATGTGTATGCATCAAGGAAGGATCTGGAAATAGGTGCACCTGACTATTACAGAAATACCTTTTCTAATGCAATTTGAAGATAACATATATTTGGACGTAAACTCATCAAAAATCTCACAAGACACCTGTGAAATCTACCAGTTTATGGGGACACATCCCTACGCCCTCCCTATGTGAACAGGAACCAGAATTCTTCAGAACTTAAAGCTAAACCAAAACTGGAGGCCTTTCTTTTTACCTCATTCTTAATCCTCCAGGTCTTTTCTGCTATTGCCAACTTAAAGCGTTAGCATGGAGAAGGACGGATGGTTTCTCTCTCTTTAGGAATTACATCTTGCCCACAGACTTTTTTTTTTAATGTTTATTTATGTATTTATTTTGGTGCTCCGGGTCTTGGTTGTGGCATGCATGTGGGATCTGGTTCCCTGACCAGGGATGGAACTTAGGCCCCCTGCATTGGGAGCGTGGAGTCTTGCCCACTGGTCCGCCAGGGAACTCCCTACAGAACTTCTTTTTTGATGTTATCTTTTTAAATAATACAGATTTTCAAGCATTAAATTTTTTTTTTGCTTTTCATGATTCTCTTACTCCTTCCCTCTTTCGTTCTTAATAAATATACTTTTTTTTTTTTTTTTTTGCGGTACGCGGGCCTCTCACTGTTGTGGCCTCTCCCGCTGTGGAGCACAGGCTCCGGACGTGCAGGCTCAGTGGCCATGGCTCACGGGCCCAGCCGCTCTGCGACATGTGGGATCTTCCCGGACCGGGGCACGAACCCGTGTCCCCTGCATCGGCAGGCGGACTCCCAACAACTGCGCCACCAGGGAAGCCCAATAAATATACTTTTAAAGGGGCTAACAGTCTGAAATGCATGGCAAATATTATGAAATTGCTTTGGTTTTACTGTTAACTTATTGAGTACATACAGATGTGTAATGATTCTTCATAACTGAATTGTATGTGAACATATTTAGTCAACAATTTTAGAGTCTTCACATTATTAATCTCCCTTCTTTTCCTTTTCTATTGTTAGTTTTCAATACTCTGACCTCAAGGAGGGTTGGGTAGGATAATATGAAATGGTGTTAATTTTAATTTTTAAAATTTAGTGTTTATGTATATATTTTCACTCTTCATGCTGTCTTATCTGGATGAACAAGACTTATCTGGAAGAGCAAGACTTATTCCTGTTGAGGATGCATTGCAAGGAGTATGTTGTAAACACGTTAATGATTGCTGACAAACATTTGTTTCATTTCTTTGGTACTTCCGTTGAGTGTACTGTCCATTGTTTAGGAAAAGCAAACGTTCAATAAAGTAGTCACAAAATAGGTACTTGTCTCATCCCTAAAACCCTAGTAGAGTTCTGTGTTTGGAAGGACGGTTTTTAAGCAGCTGAGCTACGAATGCAACGTCTTATTTTGGTAGATCCTACTCTTTGTCGCTTCTTTTTTTTCCTTTTCGATTATAGGCCTTGTTGTTTGAGATTTACATGTAACGTTGACAGTCATGTGCAAATCATATGTATTTGGTGGCAAACCTCACTGCGTTCTGAGATGATTTTGGGGCAGCAGCAATTTAACTTCAAAGGAAATTTACAATTCTTTTACCACAAATAACGCCTAGATTTGCAACCTTTAAATTATGCTTAATTATAGTTTAATGGAATTGTGGACTATAAAGGAAAAAATAAAGATGTAAACACAATCTAAGTATATACGTTTTAGCCATGTGCTTTTTTGACTGAAGATATAAAAATAGAACTCAGATCTTTTAGTAGCCGTGTAGTTTACGCATATGAAAGCATAAACACTGTTATATTTGTAAACAGTGCTGTGGCTGATATAAGGCACTCTTGTTTTTTTTTTTCTTTTTTGAGACAGAATGGGGCAAATAATATATTTTAATAAATTTGATTGGAAAAAATTAATTCATTAAAAGAAAAATTAGCTGCCAGAATGAGAAGGACTCTTGATATAAGCTACTGCTGTAAAACACGTCTGACATATGCAGGCTATTGTATTAAAAGTTAGATAGTGGGGAAATAATCTCATTTTTTAAAGAAATCTTTGAAAACAGACAATGTATTAACTTAATTTTAATAGTAGATCATAATCATTTTCTTTAAAAACTTGTCAGTATAGAGGAGAATTCATCTAACTTGATAGATCCTTCTGTGTCCTTACGAGATCTACTGGTGCTAAATTATGTGCACAGGAGAGGTATTGATTATTTGATATATGTTAATATAACCTATGGCCATATCGAACATTAGCCCCCAATGAGAGGGAACGTGCTTTTGCACAAGTGATAATTATAAATAATAATTATTTAATTTAAACATCCTATGGCGCTTAAGGCATATTTACTAATATGATGATATTCCCCATTATATGCACTGTATATATTCAAAGGAAATTATGTTTGTCTTTATCTTGTCTTAGGCAGTATAAAATCATACTTAACAGACTCATTGTTGAAACAGCTGAGTTTAAGAGAATGAAAAAGCTGCTTTAAAAGTATTTGGGGTGTTTTAACAATAAAACAGGTATTCTTTAACCCGAATCATATTCTCACTAATAAATAACCCTTGACATTGTCTTTTGAATTCAAGAAGTATCTTAGAGCATATTCTTAAGTTGCATTTGATCAGTGTGAAGTATGTATTTTGAGTCACATAAATACTAAATGAAAAGTTGCTACAATTACTCTAAGTGCCGTTGAAGAACGAAGGGCAAAAAGACATACTTGCAAATCAAATAGCTTTGCGCACAGCAGAAGGTATATTAATTGTCTACTGTTAGGTAAGAAATCACCACGAACCCGCAGTTTTATACACCCTGTTTGCTCTCAGCTCTGGAGCTCGGAAATCCAGGCCTGGGAGACTGGGCTTTTGCTCCAAATTTTTACAAGACTAAAATCAAGGTATGAGCGAGATTCGATTCCTTTCTGGAGGCTGGTGAAGAGTCTGCCTCCGATTCATCGAGGTCTCTTGAGGTTTCAGGATAAAGCCCCCTCTTTCTCGGTACCTCTCAGCCGCCCACATCCTGGGCACACAACCTGCTCCCTTTCCAAGGCCACCACACAGAATTTTCCCCATTGAGTGTCTTCACACTTGGAATTTCTAAGATCAGGAAGGGCCAGCGTCTGTTAAGGGCTCACCCTATTAGGTTAGGCTTCTCCTATAATCTAACTTTGGGTTAACTCAGAGTTAACTGACCTGATCCTGGGAGTAATACCCCATCCTTGTCACAGCTTCCACCCACTCAAGGCAGAGGCTCCTGACGCATGAGGGACATCGGGGGTCGCCTCAGAGTCTGCCTTCCAGAGCGGGAAGCAGGGTCATTGGTGTAAAATCATGGAGAGAGCACGTGGAGTTGAAATACTTAGCAGGCAAACTTGGCATGGAGGAGTCCATTGGTCAAAAAGGAATTAGGATTCACAGATCCGTACTACTGTCTATAAAACAAATAACCAACAAGGACCCACTGTAGAGCACAGGGAACTGTACTCAGCGTCTTGTAATGACCTATAATGGAAAAGAATCTGAAAAGAGTAGATACATATGTCTGTATCACTGAATCACTTTGCTGTACACCTGAAACTAACACAATACTGTAAATCAGGTATGTTTCAATTAAAAAAAGGGAAGTAGGGTATGGGAGTGAAAGAATTGAAGAGGAAAAGGCAGAAAACCATAATAGAAAGAAAAAAAAAGAGAAGAAAAATGTAGTTTAGTATAAAATGTCAATGATTTAATAGTCCTTAGACAACTCTGTATGGCACAGTTTGATGGGATGTACCTAAAAGGAGTCCATAAAATGAGAATTTTTTCATATTTCTGAAAGTAACTATGCATATATTGAGATTGGATGTTGGGAAATGGGCAAATAAAGGAAAAATGGTGCTTATAAAGTAATGATATTCTTCTCTCTGTATGATACTGCAAATACAAAGTTCAGTCTTATGAAGCATATCTCTAAATCATGAAAACTAATGAGGTATTGGTACAGTATAATATTGTGGTCCTGATGTTATGAGTATATCAAAGTTGAACAAAAAACGTGTCGGGTGTTGTGCCATGCACATTACTTCATGTGTTCAAGGTGCAGTTTAGGACTTTTAAATTGTTTTAGAAATTGAATAAAAGAGTCTTTAACAGGTTTTTTTTTTTAAACTGGAATTTAGCAAACAATGGATTGGATTTGCATGGCCTCAAAAAGTGTAACTGTCTTACTTCTTAGATTTTCTTAGTGTAGGTAAACAGCTGCTCCTTTTCCAAATACCAATTATTTGTTTCCTCTCATTATGAACTCTCAGTTGGGTGGATATAAGAACACTTTTGTCTCTACGCTACTGTGTGTAAAATAGATAAACAACTGGGACCTACTGTATAGCACGGGAAACTATATTCAATATCTTGTAGTGACCTATAATGGAAAAGAATCTGAAAAAAATATCTATATATAAATGAATCATGTTGCTGTACACCTGAAACACTGTAAGTCAACTATCCTTCAATAAAAAAAAGAACACCTTTGTCTCAACAAATTGTTTCAATTTGCCCGTCCCCTCATGTCTCCCCCAACAATCTAAGCAAAAGAAGAAGATATTAATAACAATGTATTTTGGCGTTTCACCGTGTAAAAGGTTGCCATGCCTAATAAACTTGGAAGCGATTTTATACTGTATTCTCCTCTTAGAAATTTAAAATTCATGTTAGCCTTTTAAAGTCACTGAGAAGTCCTGCAACATTTCTTATAATTTCATATCTTCATAGATCGCTGTTAGTTCCCTTACAACAAGAAATTGATACCATTGCTTTGACCTCATTTCGTTTTTCGAGGTCATTTAAGGGTTGAAATCATTTAGTAATTACAGTTCATGGGAAACTTTGGGCTTGTATTGGTTCCCTTTTTTCAGAAGTTATTTTGAAACCTATAATTTTTGAAATGTCTGTTCTAAGTGTGTGTCTATGCTTATGTTTTTACTTTCAGGAGTACAAGATCCCCAGCATGAGAGAATTATTACTGTGTCTACTAATGGAAGTATTCACAGCCCGAGGTTTCCTCATACTTATCCAAGAAATATGGTCTTGGTATGGAGATTAGTAGCAGTAGAGGAAAATGTATGGATACAGCTCACATTTGATGAGAGATTTGGGCTTGAAGACCCAGAAGATGACATATGCAAGTAAGTGATCATACTTGAAATTCCAACAGTGTAACAACTGTTACAGTCTTTCAAGTTGCTTCATTTTGAGGCTGTGATTTTAAATGGCATCTTTTGTTCTCTTACGTTTTTCTGATGATCCAAGAAATTTACAACCTTATTTAAGCTCTGTTTCTATCTACATCTGATAGTAATTTGAGGTAATATATGGTAAAAAAAATTACATACAGAGTAAAACAATTTATAAAATAAGGAATAGAGAATCAAAAGCCAAGTAAAGGAATGAAGGTTGTGCCAGAGTTACCACTGGTGCCAAAACTTTTACATTTGAGCTTCCTTATAGCCAAATCAATAAGATAAATAGTAAGCTATAAAAAGAAAGAGCAGTGTCCATGCATACGTTTTATCCATACTATCCAGTATCCATAGATACGTACATACACCCAGAACTAAGAAATTTGAATATTTCATTACAAGGAAGAAGTCCAGTTCTGAAAGCAGAATTAAACATTTAGGCTAACATTATAGTTGGCCAGGTAGAAATTTATCATAATTCTCCTAGAAGCTTTCATGAACCAGAGTCAGCTGGAGTATTTCACCCACGCAAAAGACCACCTACCGTATGTCATACAAATATTAGTCTTTAAATCCTATGTGAATATACTTGTCAGGGTTGGGTGGTCTCAGGGAAGATGTTTCACTTCACTGGCATTTGTATACCATGAAAATATTTCACTTGAGCTTCTTTGTGGGGTTCTTTATTTTCCCTTTGATATACAAGTTAAAAGAGAATTTTCTCTTTATGGTATATTACAGATAAATATTTCAATACAGATAAGATAAACTTTATACTTGCTGTCATCACAATTTGTATCTTTAACATTTATATATAGTTACATTTTTTCTTTCAAGTTCTTTTTTCTGTGCCTATGCGTTTCAGGTTATTTTTTCCCTTACATCTCTAATTTTAGGCTTTGAGAAGGATAAGTTATTCTAGCTATTTTTAGAGATGGTGTTATTCAACCCTTCATTTTATAGATAAGCAAACAAGCCAGAGAAGTAAAGTAGCTGCCCTAGATCTCATTCATGTTTTATAACTCAACACGTACTAAAATCCATTTTTCTAACCCTCGTAGAGATGTTTTCTCACCATGCCGTTCTACACCTCTTGCCTTCTTTTCATGTGGAGGATCACATAATGTTGTAAAAACTGCAGAGGGTTTAAGGTTTGGTCCTCCTTGCAAAGTAGCAAGTTAACCTACCACAGTTTCCTGGATGCTGATTGCAGACAGGAGGCTCCCGGGTCCGAGAAAAAGGATCCGTGACAGCAGTGGCAGTGACAGGAGTTCTGTTCCCACAGGTCAGTGCCGGGAGGGCCGCGTGACACCTGCACGCCTGGCTGGACGTGTGACGGGACAGGCAGTGTCCTGTGTGCGTGCGTGTGTGCACGCATGTGTGTGTGATGCATGTGAGTGGTTAGATCGCAGAAGATATACTGTCGTCCAGGACGCCTACCGCAGCATTTTGTGGCTCGACGTCACGCACCGTAGGAGAATCGAGAAAAGTGACTCTTCCAATAGTTCTGAAATCCCTCTTTTTGTGCTTCCTTGATGTACCTTCCTATTATTCCTGCACATATAATCATTGTCTTAAGTTTCTCTGTTTTTCCTCGACCTCCCAATTTTCTCTGTAATTTTACCGCATGTACACATCTCCCTGTGAACTAGCCTGTAAAAATTGTTTTGCCTCTTTTGAAGTATATATCGGTGGGGTAATACTACGTGCTTACTCCTGTGACCTGATGCGGTCTGATGTTTCTCCAGTTCACGTGGATGCAGAGAGCTCGGCTCCTTTGCTTTCTGTGACGGACCGTACTCCATTGTATAAATAGGCAACCTTTCTTGTCTTTTCCGCTTTGATGAATGTCTGGCTTATTTCCAACGCTCCTTGCCCAAAGTGCAAGAAAACTTTCTTCGAATCTATAGCTGAGAATGGTATTGCTGTCTTAAGAAATTAATATTTTAAACTTCATGAGGTAGAGTTAAATTATTCTTAAAAGTGACCAATTTACAGTTCTACCAACAATATACAAAATTTTGTTTTTCTGCATTCTCCCCAACCTTTTGATTTGGCATTCTTTTAATTCTGGGTATTACGGTAAGTGTAGAATTGTACCTTAATGTTAATTCCTATTTGTTTCTTCTTATTAGCAGTGAGCTTGAAAATTTTCATATTGTTGTTGGCTACTCAGATATCCTTTGCTGTGAAATGCCTGCTGATGTCTTTTGCCCAGTTTTTACTGGGATCTTTGGCTATTTAAACTTTGGTTTCCACATTTAAGTCCTTGATTCACCTGTAATTCATCTTATCGATGTGAGGTTCTTCACTAGGGTATCACATAGAGTCCTGACATCATTTATTCATTCATTTATTTAATTTTTATTTTTTATAGTACGCGGGCCTCTCACTGTTGTGGCCTCTCCCGTTGCGGAGCACAGGCTCCGGGACGCGCAGGCTCAGCGGCCATGGCTTACGGGCCCAGCCGCTTCGCGGCACGTGGGATCTTCCCGGACCGGGGCACGAACCCGCGTCCCCTGCATCGGCAGGCGGACTCTCAACTGCGCCACCAGGGAAACCCAGCAAAGGCATTTTTTTTTTGTTTGCGGTCCGCGGGCCTCTCACTGTTGGCGGCCTCTCCCGTTGCAGAGCACAGGCTCCGGACGCGCAGGCTCAGTGGCCATGGCTCACGGGCCCAGCCGCTCCGCGCCATGTGGGATCTTCCCGGACCGGGGCACGAACCCGTGTCGCCTGCATCGGCAGGCGGACTCTCAACCACTGCGCCACCAGGGAAGCCCCTGACATCATTTATTGAATAGTCACACTTTCTTCCAATGATGTGCAAAGCCAACTTACAGGTCAGATTTTTGTATCTGATCTGGCCTGTTTCTCGGTTCTCTGTTCTGTTCCTTGGGTTTACTGTGCCCCCCTGTGTACCAAATTGACCCTGTCTCAATTACTGTAGCGTTACAGAAGCTGTGTGGTAGGGAAGTCGCCTTGTTTTCCTCTCCTTTTCGAGCATCCTCACAATTTTACTTTTCAATATATGTTTTCAGAAATAGGTTACCAAGTTCCTTGAAAACTCCTGCTGTGATTTTTATTGAAATAGCCTTGCACGTATAGCTCATTCTGAGAAGAATTGACATCCTTATTGTAACGACCTTTCTGTCCTTGAGAACTTTATGCTTCTCCGATTATTTGGGTCTTCTTTATTGTCTGTACAGTTTTAAACTATTCTTTATAAAGATGTGATGCATCATTATTTAGATTTCTTTCTATGGTCTCTTACTAAAATCGCTTTTTGAAAATTACATTTCTAATTGTACATTGCTGGTATATAGAAAGGCAATCAATTTTTAGTATCAATCTTGTATCTAGCATTTCTAATTGTATATTGCTGGTATATAGAAAGGCAGTCAATTTTTTAGTAGCGATCTTGTATCTAGCATTTCTAGTTGTATATTGCTGGTATATAGAAAGGCAATCAGTTTTTTAGTAGCGATCTTGTATCTAGCATTTCTAATTGTATATTGCTGGTATATAGAAAGGCAGTCAATTTTTTAGTAGCGATCTTGTATCTAGCATTTCTAATTGTATACTGCTGGTATATAGAAAGGCAATCAGTTTTTTAGTAGCGATCTTGTATCTAGCATTTCTAATTGTACACTGCTGGTATATAGAAAGGCAGTCAGTTTTTTAGTAGCGATCTTGTATCTAGCATTTCTAATTGTATATTGCTGGTATATAGAAAGGCAATCAGTTTTTTAGTAGCGATCTTGTATCTAGCTTTTCTAATTGTATAGTTTTTTAGTAGCGATCTTGTATGTAGCAAACTCGCTAAGCTCTTTATTTTAATAATTCTTCTGGCAATTATTTTGGATTTGTGCAAAAAAAGATATGGTTCATGAGAAAGATGTCTTTCTTCCAGTCAGTTCTTTTTACTCTTTTCTATTTCTTATTAAGTTGTTGATTGCATGAGGAGGTGTCTCTGACTTCCTGATTTTAGAGTTTGCTTCTTTAAAAAAAAATAAAGTTTAAACTTTGGAATAACTTTAGATTTACAGAATGTTGCAAAGATGGTATAGTTTCCATGTTCCCAGGTTCCCCCATGTTATGTCTTCCATCAGCACCGCATATCTGCGTAACTAAGACGCCAGCATTCATACAATGCCACTCACTGAGCTACACGCTTTACACAGATGTCAGCAGTGCGGTCACTCCGTGTGCTTCTTCTGGTTCAGAATCCTTTCCAGGATGAGCCTTGCATTCAGTCCTCAAGCCTCCTTAGTCTCCTCCGACCTGTGAGCTTCTCTTTTTGGTCTTTCATGGCCTTGAGAGTCTTGAAGAGTAGTGGTCAGGTAATTCGTAGAAGAGACCTCAGTTTAGGTTCTTCAGATGTTTCCTGGTGATCACACTGAGGTTATTGGTTTGGGGGAAGGGTTCCAAATAGGTGAGCTGCTCTTCTCCTCATATGGTGGCAGAGGGTACGTACTACCAGCCGCACTCATCACTGACGGTGTTAGCAATAATCGCTCAGGTCAGGTGGGCTTCTCCTCTGGTGAGGAAATACATTTCCCTTTCATATGCTATTATTTGGAGGTACGTGACTAAGTCCAGTCCACATTCTAGGAGACGGTGATTAAGTTACACCTCCTAGAGGGGGGAATATATACATATATTATTGGGAATTCTTCCGTAAAGAAAATTTGTGCCTCTTCCTTTTCTTCCCTCTTTCCTTCCTTCCTTTATTTCTTCAATCATTTGTATCAGTATAGACTCACGGAGATTTATTTTATGCCCTGTGTTATAACGCAGTGCTATTGTTGTTTCCTTTGTTGTTGAAATCGTTTCATCTTTGGCCACTGGAAGTAAAAGATTTGTTAACACATCGATATTGAATATGATGATTGATGAAGATTTTCTTATATTATTTGAAGCACTTTGTTTTGTTTTGTTTTACTTTTCTAAGGGGCCTATTTTCCCTTTGGGAGACATTTTTTTATTCATTTAATTTGGCTTTTAAAAGTAAGTTACAGAGATAATGACACTTTATACCTCACCATGTATCACCTAAGAGCTAGGATATTTCCTCTGTCTTTTGAAAACCAGTATCACCTGCAAGAAATGTAACATTAACATAAACTATTACCTGATATATAGTTGATTTTCCAATGTTTCTCACGATCCCAATATGTTATCACTTCATTATTTGCTTTTTTTCTTATTATGCTTTGATTCGGTAATCAGTCATTGATCGAAGTTGGTTATTGTAACTCTTTTCTTGCCTTTTCTTTGCTTTCACGACACTGATATTTGTGAGCTATCCAGCCCGTTTGTTCAGTGGAATGTCTCTCAATTTCATTTCTGAGTGCGTCTTCATAATTAAGTCCTGCTGAAAGATTCTGGCCAGAATGTTCTCTAGGCGATGGGTACCTCGGACTGCTCATTTTTTAATTTATTTGAAGATCAATTTATTTATTAATAAAATTTATTTATTTATATATTTATTTATGGCTGCATTGGGCCTTCGCCGCTGCATGTAGGTGCTTCCCAGCTGCAGCGAGCGGGGGGCCACTCCCCACCTCAGCATGAGGGCCCCTCACCGCAGTGACCTCTCCCGCCACAGGCCCAGCATCTGTGGCCCACGGACTCTATACCACAGGCTCAGCAGTTGTGGCACATGGGCTCAGCAGTTGTGGCTCGCGGGCTCTAGAGAGCATGCTCAGTAGTTGTGGCGCACGGGCTTAGCTGCTCCGTGGCATGTGGGATCTTCCTGGACCAGGGCTCATACCTGGGTCCCCTGCATTGGCAGGCGGATGCTTAACCACCGTGCCACCAGGGAAGCCCCCTGCTCATTTACTGCATTTCCACGACACGGACTTGCTTTCTCAATCCAGTGTTCAACGCATCTTGCCAATTTTGATAATGTGGTATTTTTATTTTTGTCCATTTGGGGATTTTTATAACATCGATTGTTTTCTTCTTTTAAGCCGCATGGGTCATATAGAAGCATATTGTTCATTTTCTACGTTAAATGCATAAGGTTTTTTAAATGCATTTTTTATTATAGATTTCTAAATTAATTGTATTTTGGATAAAGAATATGGCCCGTTCGGGCTTCCCTGGTGGCGCAGTTGTTGAGAGCCCGCCTGCCGATGCAGGGGACGCGGGTTCGTGCCCCGGTCCGGGAAGATCCCACATGGCGCGGAGCGGCTGGGCCCGTGAGCCATGGCCGCTGAGCCTGCGCGTCCGGAGCCTGTGCTCCACACTGGGAGAGGCCACAGCAGTGAGAGGTCCGCGTACCGCAAAAAAAAAAAAAAAAAAAAAAAAAGAATGTGGCCCGTTTGTCTGTGATTGTTCAAAATTTAATACTTGGCTTCACTTGCTTCAAGATTTTTAAGTTTCCAAATGTGCTCTCCTTCCGTTACGGGTTCAGCACTGCATGTATGTACATCATGGCAAGTTTTGTAGCCGTGCTGGTCACGACCTCAGGGTCTTCCCTGATTGTGTTTTCTTCCTGATGTAACAATTCCTGAGAGGTATGTGTCAAATACTCCTAATAGAGAATACATATATGTATCAGTTTCATCTTGTAGGACTGTCCACTTTCGTTTTTATATGTGTCTAAATTGTGCCGGTTGGTGCAGGCAGGCTCAGAGACCTGATCTTGTTTAATCTTTATTAATGTTTTGTTTTGACTTCAAAGTATATTGTGCCTAATACTGATATAGATGTGCCAGGAATTGGGCTGGTTATTTGCCTGGCATTCTTTCCATTTTTTTACTTTGAGCTTTCCTGTGTCCTTAGGGGTGTGTGTGTGTGTGTGTGTGTGTGTGTGTGTGTGTGTGTTTTCCCTTGTGAGAGGAACATGAGTAAGATTAAAAAGAAAAGTTCAGTTAAAAACCTTCATGTTACACTGAGGAACTTAATTTAGCACATTGGTTCTGATTATACCTTTTTTAGATTCAGTGCTACTGTTACTTTTTTTTAATTAATTAATTTATTTTTGGCTGCACTGGGTCTTCATTGCTGCGCGCGGGCTTTCTCCAGTTGCGGCGAGCGGGGGCTACTCTTCATTGCGGTGCGCAGGCTTCTCATTGCTGTGGCTTCTCTTCTTGTGGAGCACGGGCTCTAGGCGCACGGGCTTCAGTAGTTGTGGCACGTGGGCTCAGTAGTTGTAGCACATGGGCTCTAGAGCACAGGCTCAGTAGTTGTGGCTTGCGGGCTCTAGAGCGCAGGCTCAGTAGTTGTGGCTCACGGGCTTAGTTGCTCCGCGGCATGTGGGCTCTTCCCGGACCAGGGCTCGAACCCGTGTCCCCTGCATCGGCAGGCGGATTCTCAACCACTGCGCCACCAGGGAAGCCTGCTACTGTTTCTTTTGTACATTCCATTTCTACTCATTTTTCTGTTTCTTTCTTTCCTTTTTTGCATTCATTCAGTTTGTCTTCTCATCCTAGTTTTCTTTTCTGCTAATTCAGAAAGTGTACATCAAGTTCTGTGTTTAAATGGCTCCCTTAGAAATGCATACGGGACTCCATATAGAAAGCTCATTCACGTTTACCCGCCTTCCCCAAATAGACAATTACCTGAGAACCTTTGAACTGCCCTGGAATGCTGAATCCCAGCTCTTCGCTCGCCAAGCTGATAAGACAGAGCTGAGTTGATTGCTCACCATGGTGACAGGGACGGCCACCGTGGCAGCTCGAGCAGCGTCTGGGGAGGAAAGGCAAAACCAGACTCCGCTGAGGGTTTGAAGTTTGGTTTAAAATGGATCTTCAGTCTGAGACTGGACTAAGGGTTGTGTAAGAATTAGGACATAATAGTTCGGAACTCGTGGAAACAAGGCAGGGATTTTCAGGCATGGGTTCCGCAGTGCTAGATAGTAAACTGCTGATGCTTTGTTGAAGGAGTTAATGGTTCTTTGGAGGAAGTTCCTGTAATTAACAGTAAAGGCATTTGCCTGGGAAAATAATGAAGACAGTAAAATAGTCATGTTCTGGTACTATAACCACATAACCGGGTGGTTTCATCCTTCTTGTCCGAGCCGGCTTGGTTCTCACCACAGTTACTCTCATTCCTGATAGGTGTGGGATTCTGAGGATTTTAGTTTTGTGTTCTTTACCTTCACAAGTAAAACATGTGTCGTTACTGTTTTGTATGGTCGGTGTTTCTTTAGCCATCCCTACGGGCTTACTTTTGACGCTAACGATTTCTTCTTGCACTTCAGAATTTTGGGGGTAGCATCATTTTACTTCTTTCAATATAGTCTTTAAAACCTCTTAAGTGAAAGCCCGTGGATAGTAAATACTCAGGTCTTATTTCTTTGAACATTTCTCTAGTTCACCTTCATTCTTGGAAGTTGTTCGGACGGGATGTAGGATTTTCAGTCGTGTGTTTATGTTTTTCTCAATTCTGTGAAGACGCCATCCGCTGTCTACGGCTGTTGAGAAGTTAGTCGTCCGGTTAATTGCTGACGTATCCCTGTAGCCTCCCATCGACGGGTACATTTTACGAGTGACGTGTGTGGGCCGCAGGGTAGAGAGGGAAGGATGGAGCTAGGATGCAGCCCCACGCAGCTCCTGGACCACCTGTGGCCCATTAACCGTCCACCCCCACCCCGCCCTTGCACGTAGAGGCTCAGCAGATGCCCGCAGGGCCCAGAGCATAGTCGCCTCACTGGAATATTGGTTCCTTTTCTTGTCTGTCCTCCAGAGAATTCTCCTATTTTCCTGACAGTTCAGTATTGCATGAAAAACAAAGGTTTTCTTTTACTCATCTATTCAGCATTTTTGTTGTAACACACCAAGAGGAGTGTCTCTGCCTCACTTTGTCCACCGTGTGGCTGGAAGCGACACTGTTTCAAGCAAACCACGTTTCTCCTAACAAGACTTAGTGTTCTCAAGTTCAAGTTTAAAGTTGATTTTTAAAAATGGCCAGATGGACTCTTTTCCATGACAAGGCTGGAGAACTTAAATACAGATGTGTCCCGATAAAATGCATCTTCGGAATTTAAGCTGCCCCAGTGTCAATATTTTCTCAATTCTGAAACGTAGTAGAGTCTAGAAAATGTGATTCACTGTTTTAGCGGCATCTTCAAAAGAGGGCAGACTCGAGTGAGATGTTTGACTTTTACCCCCGTGGCCTTGCTGGCTTCTCAAATCATCTTTTATAAAGAAACAGACAGAGGGAGTTGTGTTTTTATGCTGTGAGGTTGACATTATTACAAAGAGCAAAACAAGTCAGAGGCAAGTTTGGTTTTGTTGCTTTTCCAGCCTGAGAAGATGTGCAGGCAATGTGGTGGAGGGTATTGGTGTGGGACGGGAATGGAAGGATGGGGGGTGTGTGTGTGTACACACATTGGTGTAAAAAGGGCCGAAACATGTCTTGTTTTTCAATGTTCTCTGTGCACATGTGGCTCTTATGTGTGTGACATATGGTGTCCTTAAGAGGGCACTTCTTAGTGGAAAAGCCGATTTTTTGTTTGTTTGTTTGCTCCTCTCTGACATAAATAAATTTACTTATTATATATTATATTTTACAAAGAGAAAGACCGTAAATGACAGTGTGTGGAAAAGAATGGGCTGTTCATTGGTGCTTCTGTATAACTGAATCACTTTGCTGTACAGCAGAAATTAACACAACATTGTAAATCAACTCTACTTCAATTAAAAAAAATAAAATAGTGCCTCTTTTTCACCAAAACAGCTGAGTTTCTTTTGGAGGAAATGTTGTCTCTGGTCCAGCGTGGAAAACGTTGAATGATAGAAATGCTAAATCTGCTAGGCGAAAGAAACACATTTTTTAATACTTGGAATTGAAGATGATCAAAACTGTTAGTTTTTCTTCCAAATGAAGAAAATCTTTCGGACATTGTCCTCCCTTCCTGCTGTTTATCATAGAATTAATGTGGCCTTGGTTTTCGCTCGTGTATTTACTGTAAGTCCAGTGAGCACTTGCTGAGCCCCATGGGGGTGCGGGGAGACAGTGGTGAGGAGGAGTCGTCTCTGCCCTCAAGTAACTCATAGTCTGGTCAGAAGCAGACAAGTAAACAGACAATTAAAATAGAATGGCCACAGGTCCCAGAAGACGGTAAGTAGAGAGTACAGTTACGACTGTAACTGATTGTGTTTAGATTGCTTTGTTGACCATTTTCTAATTCAGACTGTAACTGCGTATCTTACCAGCAACAGCCTATAAATAATTGTTATTAATTCATTGTGGAGAAATGGGGGGCACAAATTAACCCTCCCACGCAGACCTCAGAAGCTCAAATACTCATTTTCTGTGTTTCCCTCTAGTAGATGTAACTTTTAAGCCTAGGATAGATTTCTTATATCAAGTTTACAACGACAGTGCAAGCTCTAGGAGACACAATTTTAAGGAAAAAGTTACTTTGTGGAAAGGAATAAAGATATTTCTTAGTTCTATTGCTATACAACTGAAAAAAAGACAGTATTATTGAGCTGCTAATGACGTTGGAGACCCATAAGTTCATCCTAAGAATGTATTTTTCAAGCAAAATATTTTCGTGAGCCCCTTAAAATAGTGAAGGGAAGGACAAGGCGGCATTAGACACTGTTTGGCATAAATGATCTTAAATTTTATCCCTGGAAGGTCCAAAGGCATCCCGTGAAGCCCCAGCCTGAGTCTGCAGAACTGGGGCTCAGAACATGTAGCCGGGTGTGGGCCTCTCACTCAGCATTCCAGTCCTGTTCAGGACGGCAAGAAAAGCTTAGGGGAGACAGAAAGCTCAGTGCGTTTTTAAGGTGCCCTGTGGGAGCCTTGCTGTGAGACCAGAGGAGTCGTGCCTGGTGTTACAGGTGACAGCATGACCACGTGCTTGGCGCCCACCTCCACCACTGGCAAGGGGTAGGGGGCCCAGGTGGGCTTGGGGCATTTATTATCCATCCCCGAGACCTTCCTGAAGGGCCTGTCTGTGCCAGGCATATGCAGGCTGGTTGCCTACACAGGTCACAGGTGTTTTAGGGCAGAAGAAAAGAGAGCACAGGAGGAGGCTGTGAGGGCAAAGGTAGGGTCTCCTCCAGCGCCTGTCACGACTAGGAAGCGATAAGTGATGATCCAGAAGGATGGAGACACAATGCGTGTCCCGCCTCGAAGAACAGGTGAGACGTCAGTACCGGCCAGCACCTATCAGGTACTCAGTAAGAGCTAGCTAACATAAGAGGATAGGTGGGTTAGAGGGGAAGAACGTGTGAACGATGATTTCCCCTGGAGCACGTGCTGCCGTCGAGGTGAGGCTGTCCCAGTGGGCAGGGTCCAACTGTGAACCCCCAGTGATGGATTTGGTCTCCCTTCCTCTGCTCTCAGAAGCTGAGGGTTTTCTTGCAGAAGAGAACATGGACCAGTCTATAGTTTACCAAGAAAATACTGCCCGAAGCCATGCAAAATGGATTGGAGAAGAATTTAAAGGTACTTAGTTGAAGGAATTGTGTTATTTTCAGACACAAAACTCTCCCATTAGAGATTTCCTCAGACCTACCCTTGGCCAATTATTTTCTGCCTGATCTAATAACAGAAAAAGCCTCTTCCTCTCTTCCTTTCTCCTCCTTCCTTGTTAAAGCTCCGTGTGAGTGGAGGGGCCGCTGAGGCGCGGTGTGCCCATGCACGCGAGCGCAAAGAAGGACAGGTACCATATGAGGCCACTTATGTGTGGAGTTTTAAACAAATGGTGCAGATGACCTTGTCTACAAAACAGAAACAGTCTCACAGACACAGAGAACAGACGTATAGTTGCCGGGGGGAAGCGGGGGAGGGATAAATTGGGAGATTGGGATCGACAGATACACACTGCTATATATAAAATAGATAACTAGTGAGCACAGGGAACGCTACTCAATACTCTGCAAGAACGTATATGGGAAGAGAATCTAAAAAAGAATAGGTATATGTATATCTATAATTGATTCACTTTGCTGTACCTCTGAAACTAACACGACATTGTAAATCAATTGTACTCCAATAATTTTTTTTTTTTTTAAAAGAAAGAAGCTCTACAGTGGGATCGATGCTCTGTATTTCAAAGCTACGTTCCCCTTTGCCCCAGGGCACAAGTTTGGGGAGGAACAAAACGACCCATTTCAACATTGCCGACAATAGAAATATTTATATTAAAGATAAACCAGGGAATTGCTTAGAACGTTAAATGGCTCCTCTGTTACAGAGAAGAGATGGCCTTCCTCACTTCTCCGAGGGTTAAGCCAGGCCTCCGTGGGCCCTGAGAAGAGCTACAGTACAAAGCAGTATTGCACAGAGTCTGGGGATACTACTGCAGTTCTGCTACTGGTGTGCCAGGACAGAAGAGATGTCCCTAATAGGTAACGGCTTCGGTTGAAAGATAGTGGGATTCATGCAAGAAAGAGTAACTTTAAGATCCTTTCAGCTTCAAGTAACCAACTGAAAAAGATACTGTTTGGATCCGTCCCTGAACGTTTCAGGGATGGGCTTCATCCGGGTTTTGAATGATGCCCCCCACTCTGCCTCTTCCTCTGCTTCCATAGACTTGCTTTCTCGTGGTGGGCTTCACTCTCAATCAGTTTGTCTTCATAAAATCTCAGAGGAAACCAGGCAGGTGCCAAGATTTTAGAACGTGCAATCTTCGAAGGAGACAGGAACTCTTCCTGCAAAAATTTTTGGAAGAGTTTCTTTTTGTTTTGTAATTTCATTGAAGTATATAGCTGGTTTACAGTGTTGTGTTAGTTTCTGCTGTACAGCAAAGTGACTCAGTTTTATATATATATATATTTTTTCAGGTTCTTTCCCATGATGGTTTATCACAGGGTATTGAATGTAGTTCCCTGTGCTCTACAGCAGGACCTTGTTGTTTATCCATCCTCTATGTATAATGGTTCGCATCTGCTAACCCCAAACTCCCCCTCCCCCTTGGCAACCACACGTCTGTTCGGAAGAGTTTTGATTGGCCTGCTTTGAACCAGGTATCCATCCCTGGACCAGTTACTATAGGGGGAGATAGGAGCAGCTGTTACCGTGCTTGGCAGGATTTGGGCTCCTTGCCCATCCTGAAGTTAAGTGATGGTTTGTATTGCTGGAGAAATGGTTCCTGAAAACAAAACTTTCCCTTTCCATCAGAAAGAGGAAGAAATGCCAATGGTGCAGAAATAACCGTCTTCACTCTTGGTGTTAAGACCCAGAAGGAGTTACGGGCAGCTTTCAAATGTACACTCATTGCTTTCCCCTCCTCCACTTCTGGCCAGAGTAAAGTTCCCTTTAGAGTGAAGGCTTTACCAGAGCCCTTTCCAGCCGCTCTTGAGTATAGTGAGCTTGATGGCATAATTTATAGTTTTGTTATCCTTTGACCTCTGTAGCAATTACTTTTGTAACTTAAAAAAAAAAAAATCGTTCCCAAGAGGGCTTAAAATGAAGGGTAGGGACCCGACCAAGTCTGAGATCAAGGGACTGTGCCCTGGGCTAATGAGATGTTTTGGTTTTATGTTTTGAAATGTTCAGAATCAACATTCCAGCAGAGAAAGAATGAATCCCGTAACTCCCAGAACCCGTGTCGGTCTCCCCATGCTTGTCTGTCTCCAGCCCTGTCTGCACCTATGTCCCCGTCCTATCCCCCCTTTTACCCCCAACACCTCCCTCTCTTCTTGGCTTTCCTTCCCCCATCTTCCCCGTTTATTGCCCAGTTATCACTTTCCCTCTGTTACTCGGGAAGATTCTGACCGTTTGCACTCCATGAGGATTCGGGGCATATCTCAGTGCCCTTCTCCGTGGCAAGCCTTTACTTTCAGTTCCTGCCATGTCTTCCCGTGGGGTGATGATACCACCTCCTGTTTGTCCAACTGGCACAGCGACTTACACTTGGACAACTTCTGCAACCAACGAAACGCCCGTATTACCAGCTGGCTAGCTAGTTATCCATTTATATAATTTTACCCCCAAAGAAAAACCAAGCAAGAGCAATACAGCACCAATCACTAAGAATAAAAGACTTCTACATATACAAGTCTCAAATATACTGCACAGGCCTTCCTTTTCTCAGCTTATTCAATATCTTATGTAGTTGTATCTCCGGTATTAAAGTATCAGTATCTTTTTGCTGTTTGAGCTTTCAAATGGCACACTTTCCTCAGGTCCCCTGGCCGTGACTCTCGGGGAGCTAGGCTGTGCTCAGCTCTCTTTAGGGTACAGACTACTTTCTAAAGAAGCAGTCTTTAAATAGGCCACCTCCTTTGGCTTTCATAGGACAGGGAGATGCTGACTGAGGTTTTATTTCTAATTCATTCATGGAATTATTTCTAAGTATTATTTGCTTTCCCCTCTAAGGTTTTTGACAGAATGAATCAAAACACATAACTTTCACAAAAGGATTATTGTTTTGCTATGCAGTTAACAGAGGTTAAATTAAGATATTTCACAAAGCCCTCTGAAGTTAAGCTGAAAAGATTTCATTGCATCTAATTCACATGTGAAGGTAAAAGGTAGACGTTAAGGACCCCTGCCCAGCTTCCTTGCCCATGTTGGTTCTGCTTACACCTCTGTTTTCAGCGGAAGGAATGATGTGAATATTATCTCCTGGACCAAGAACATGATACGAATAGTACATGGATATGAGCATTAGGATGACATGAATAGTATTGGGTTGGCCAAAAAGTTCTTTCGGGTTTTTGAAAAACCTAAACGAACTTTGTGGCCAACCCAGTATATGGATATGAATATCATAATGATATGAATAGTGTATGTATATGAATTTTATAATGATACGAATAGTATAGGTATATGAATATTACGATATGAATAGTGTATGTACATGAATAGTATAATGATATGAATACTGGGTGTATATGAATAGTATAGTGATGTGAATAGTATATGTGGATGCATATTATAATGATGCAAATAGTATACGGGTATTATAATATGAATAGTGTATGAATATTATAATGATACGAATAGTGTAGGTATACGAATATTATAATGATACGAATAGTGTACGTATATGGATAGTATAATGATGTGAATAGCATATGTATATTATAATGATACGAATAGTATATGTATATGAATATAAGGATATGAATAGTACATGTATATGAATAGTATAAAGATATGAATAGTATACGGGTATTATGCTATGAGTATTATAAGGGTATGAACAGTGTATGTGTATGAATATTATCACCGTGGCGGTGAGGCAGACTCGTGTGAGCCCAGTGGACTGATTCTGTGCAGGCAGACCCAACTTTGATCATTCACTGAAACTTACAAAAAGAACGGGGGAAAAGGGCTTTTCTGTTGGTATACAGAGGATGTCATAAAATCAAGGAGAAAGTTCTTCTACTGGATTACAGTATTTAAAGGAAAATGCTGTGGAGTGGACCTCACTTTAACATTTCATTCAGTGAAATCAAGGGAGCCTCACCCTCTAGAGGTAGGGTTTGTGGTAGTTGTGACTTGCCTTCAGATGAGATGCAATTGAATATTGGCAACGATGCATGTTGTATAAGCTGCCACCTGGCTTAAGAACAATTGGGGAGACCTGTGTGTTCATAGGTGCCCACTTAGAGGAGGGCCGTGTGGAAGGAGTCCTGCCCCAGGGAGTAGACTCTGGGGACTCTGGCTCAGAGCACGCACAGTGTTAGTAATCTTAGGGAGATGCTTCTTCTTATGTAGATATAGAAAGATGCTCTTGCCCACAGTAATGTACACCTTCTTTAATTTCTGTCCATACAAACCGTCAGGGTACTGGTGCACAGAGCTGTATGTTCCTACCTTCTTTTTAAAATCCCACAGGAGGGCTTCCCCGGTGGCGCAGTGGTTGAGAATCTGCCTGCCAGTGCAGGGGACACGGGTTCAAGCCCTAGTCTGGGAAGATACCACGTGCCGCGGAGCAGCTGGGCCCGTGAGCCACAACTACTGAGCCTGCGCGTCTGGAGCCTGTGCTCCGCAACAAGAGAGGCCGTGATAGTGAGAGGCCCGTGCACCATGATGAAGAGTGGCCCCCGCTTGCCACAACTAGAGAAAGCCCTCACACAGAAACGAAGACCCAACACAGCCATAAATAAATAAATAAATAAAATCCCACAGGAGACCATGATTAGAGTAGATTCTTCCGCACGCATCTAGGTGAAATTCTGAATGCGTTTTTCAGTACACACAGTACTAGGGCTACTAGTTTGGGAAATGGAGCAATTCCATTTGTACTTTGCTCCAGGTACCATACTGATGACTTAGATTTTTTAGTAGGATGAATTGGCCACTTATGTACATGACAGAATTATGATGAGAGTACTGTTATGTACATGGAAGAACAATGGCTTGGAATGCCTGACGTGTTTCGGATTCAGCTCTGTCCTTTACTATTAGCTACATGGTTTTGGTTAAAATACTGAGCCTGTTTTATCATTATATTCTTTAAATAAAATAAAGTAAGGGGATTGGGTCCCAAACGAAGATTCAAGTCTCTTCCACCACTGAAAGATCTGTGTTTCCTTGGACTGTCCACACACATTTGTTTTGCCTTTATAAAGTAATGTTTTATAAAAGTTCTTTGAAAATATTAAAGTATAGGATAATATTATAACTTTTCTGTTCCTGTGGGAACAAAATCCCTTCATATTTCTTTTTTTTTAATAAATGTATTTATTCATTTTATTTTTGGCTGCATTGGGTCTTCGTTGCTGCACGCAGGCTTTCTCTAGTTGCGGCGAGCGGGGGCTACTCTTCCTTGCGGTGCGCAGGCTTCTCATTGCGGTGGCTTCTCTTGTTGCGGAGCACAGGCCCTAGAGCGTGCAGGCTTCAGTAGTTGTGACTCGTGGCCTCTAGAGTGCAGGCTCAGCTTCAGTAGTTGTGACTCGTGGCCTCTAGAGTGCAGGCTCAGTAGTAGTGGCGCCCGGGCTTAGCTGCTCCACGGCATGTGGGATCCTCCTGGACCAGGGTTCAAACCCATGTCGCCTACATTGGCAGGCAGATTCTGAACCACTGCACCACCAGGGAAGCCCCACTTCATATTTCTTCTTAAACTGTAGTTTTATATACGAACCTTTGCAGTAATATTGAGTTTTTAAAAATATACTTGATTTATGTACACATATATATTCTTTTATAACTATGTATAAAATATATATATTCTTTTTCATATTCTTTTCCATTATGGCTTATCACAAGGTATTGAATATAGTTCCCTGTGCTGTACAGTAGGACCTTGTTGTTTATCCATCCTATATACAATAGTTTGCATCCGCTAATCCCAAACTCCTAATTTGTCCCTCTCCCACCCTCCCCTTCGGTAACTGTAAATCTGTTCTCTGTGTGAGTCTGTTTCTGTTTCCTAAATAAGTTCATTTGTATCATATTTTAGATTCCTTTACATTTAATTTAATGGGACAGAAATTTCACTGCCCAGAAATCTCTCAGGGGCTTAGTTGTTTCTGTTGTCATTTTCAAACTCTTAACCATATGACCCAAGCCCATGACAAATCCCTAAATGTAATGGAACCAACAACTCTGGTGAACACAGCTGACAGTCAGGTGGTAGTCAAGGACTTATGCATTGCATACAGTACATGTTGAAACCTCATTGCTCAAAGATTTCTCCCCTGAAGTGATTCCTCAATAGCTGTTTGCAGCACTCGGACACATGTCTGAATAGACACTGTCAACAGTCAAGTAGACCGTGCTCCCTGTCTGCCGAGAATCCCAGATCGTTTCCCCATATGGCAGCTGACTTAACCCCCGACTCTTTCTCAGCAAAAACCCCATGCACTGACTTCAATCACCCACTTCTCGACATTCCTATCTGTGGGTCTCCAACTCTGCCCGTCTGTCTGAGTAAGCGAGCCAGTTCATGGTATCAAAATATTTGTGTAAATGGAACCAGTCCTAATTCATCGCTTCTAAAATTATTTCATGGGATTGTGGTAGGCACTGTTTTGCTGGGGCATCGGGGTTAATCTCGGCACAAATGAGGCCTGCACTTATGTTATCCGAGAGCATTTTGCCCCCCGAAACTCTCTAATCGTAGTTTCCCTACTATTTATCTAGGTTAAGGATGTCCACAAGCGTGACGGTAATAGTTCAACATCATTCTCCAAAGTGTGACCCTGCTCTTTTATGCTTAGCAAACTTCAGATTCTTATTTACATCTCTCAAGAACTTGAATATGAGGAATTTCTTAGGAGATAAAAAGGAACGTTTAAAAAAACAAAGTTTTCCACGCAGCCTGCAAAGAAAGGAAAGAAAGAAAAAGGGAAGGGAAGAAAAAAAGAAGAGAGAGAGGGAGAGAGGAAGATGCTGTGTTTGCTGCCGGCTATTTGCAGACTACACTTCTTTTCCGATGCTGTCAGGTCTCCGAGGGCCTGGGCAGAGAACCCTAGCAGATGGGAGCTACGTGACAAATAGCACCACTTACGGAGCGCCTACTGTTTGCAAAGCAAGCTAGGTTTGCAAAACAAACTAGGTTAGTTACTCACGTGAGCTCTAATCTTTCAGCAGCCCTTCACAGGAGGGATTATCCTTATTTTACAAAAGAGGATACAGGTGAAAGAGGATGTAAAAACTGTCCAAATAGACAGCTGGAAAATGGTAAAGATTGTGCTCATACCTTTGCTCCAAGTTGAAGCATTATCTAAGAGTAGAATTATCCCTGTCTGTACTAACTGTTGTATCATTTGCTAGGCAAGAAAAACACCATTGTGTATCTTTCTTGTTCATCATAAAACTAAATACAAATAACACCTGGTAGCTTAAATCATTAAGTAATAGTCACGATCACATCGACAATGTACTTCCTATCCGAAGATTTTGGTAATTACAACTCCTAATTCCATCCCCAGACTGTTTGCTAATAATAGGAATTTATGTTCATCAAATGTTTATAATGCGGTGAAAAGTTCAAGTTCGCTGATGCTTTGGTTTACTCTGCTGCAGTAAGGTGATGTGAGCTTTCCCTCCTAGGACCAGAGATTAATTATGTGCTTAGTGAAGGCCCACTAGTGTAAGGGACAGACTAGGAGTATTAGCATAATCTCTGCCCTCAGGGAAAGCTAAACTAGCCAGAGACACCAGCGCGTGAAAGACACAAGATAATGTGAAATTGAATGCTGGATTGTGAAGAATAGAATAAGATTCTCGAAGTGGAGAAGTCTGAACGGAAGTGAACAGCCTGAGAAGGTCACAAGCAGGGTGGCTGCCAGGAGATGTCAGAAGTTGGTACTTACCGTCATGAACTCACCACCGGAAGGTGGCCTTTACCTGCGATGATCCAAAATTTGGTTTGAAGAGCACATTGAACCAGCTTCTGAAGGCCAGGCTTAGGTGAAGCAAACTCTCAAAATATCAACCTGTAAACCAGAATTAAATGTATTCCGTTTAAATGAAAAATATAATGTCCGAGGTTCTGATTTGACAAAGAAGCAGATGAATGACCGCTCATGGTTTTGTACGTGGTGCTCGCGGCACGTGCTCCAGGGTGTGTTGTAGGGAAGAGGCCAGTCCTGAAGGTGGGTAAGCCTCACAGCGTGTAGAGGAGGGCAAGCAAGTACGGATTAGGGTCGGCTACTAGCATCATTTGGATTATGTTAACCAGGGCCTGAAATCATGGGGTTTCAGTACAGAGAGGAAATAGGCAGAAATATTTTGAAATGAACAAAAATATTTGCACTCACAATTCATGGGCTGGGTTGTGTGTGATAAGGAAGCATTAGTCATAAAGCACTTCATAATTCATTAATCTCCTGTTTGACAAAGCAGGTGAGGAGAGTTAGAAAAACTTAGCTACAGTCCTGCTTGTTACTTCCTTGAAAGAGGTAAAACGTTTAGTCAAAGACAATGATTGAAATATGCACACTATTATATACAGAATACCAACAGGGACCTACTGTAGAGCACAGGGAACTCCACGCAGGTATCTTGTAATAACCTATAATGGAAGAGAATGTAAAAAAAAAATATATATATATATATATGTATACATATGTGTATAACTGAATCACTTTGCTGTCAACCTGAAACTAACAACATTTTATTTAAATCGACTATATTTCAATAAAAATTTTAAAAAGAGAATGATTGATGAAAACAAGCCTTGAGGTTTGAGAATATGTAATTAATACTGCTTTTACAAGCCTTTATTCAGTATAGAAGCACTGGTGAGGTTGAGATGTATAAGCATGGGTTCCTACTTGGAGACGATTTGAAAAAGAAACAGCCGCATACCTAGACCATAGAATTCAAAGGCAGCAAGTTGTGTAACTAGTATTCAGCTAGCGTGCCAAGGTGTATACAGCAAATCAGAGAGCTCGCCGTGGTAATGATTAGCATGTGAGGAAATGAAGGAGGAATAACTTTATAATAAATTTCTAAAAAATAGTGTCTAATTTGGGACTTCCCTGGCAGTCCAGTGGTTAGGACTTCGCGCTCTCGCTGCTGAAGGCACGGGTTCAATCCCTGGTCGGGGAGCTAAGATCCCACAAGCCACGGCGTGGCCAAAAAAAAAGGTGTTAATTTATTACTCTGAATAAAGTCTAGAGTCCTCATGTTTTAAAAGCCACTTGCAATTATTTTTGAGAAAGTTATGCTTGTATTTAATGTCAATAGGCAGAATTAGAGAAAGAAGAAAAAAATGTTCAAGAGTGTAGATGTTAGTTATATAGGAATATTTCAAGACCACATGTGTAATCATGACTATTTGGTTGCCTACTCTACTTATGTTTGTATATAAATATGTATGTTAACATATATTCATGTGTAAACTCATCCATCTGTCCGTCCATCCATCCATCCATCCATCCCACTCACCAGTCATTTAGTCCTTGCTATGTATGGACCAAAGGCCATGCTGAACATTGGGAATAAAAAGATTATTAGATGGGCCCCTGGCCTCTAGAAAGCCTTGAATAGTAAGAAAATAGTAATGTGTGTAGTGTGGACTTTGCTGGGGAAGGTTGCAACCTCTTTGCCTGTGGGATTCACAGGCGACGTCTCTGAGAAGATGACATTCAGCTGAAATGTGAAGGGTACACGTAACTGTGCCGAGTGAAATGATACAGCTAATACTATTAGTCGTGCAGGACTTAATCGGTCAACTTTTAAAGTGTTGAGTGTGGGATCCATTGTTCTGAAGAATTCCATGCTCAGTATTTTAAAAGTTGCCATTAGGCACCTTCTAAGTAGATCCAGTGAAATGTCCTGCCGTGTGTGCTTGGGACGCATGAGTCATAATTGGTGATATAGTGCGTTCTTGACCTATGACAGGAATATTATCGCTGGAGTTGCCGTATTGAAAACTGGGATCATGTTCGCCATCTGGTGAGCTGTGCTGTCTCGCCCAGGTTGAGGTTCAAGATGACTAAAGCCCTGAGTAGCCCACAATTACTCAGTTGCCCAAAAGCCCACAAGTAGACGGGAAAGTTGTCTGTGTCTCATCAGATCCCTGAACTGAAGTTTGCAGAGGGCGGGGGCAGGGAGAGGATGCATGTTGCCGTATCTTTCACTTTCCTGTGTGGTTTGAAGCACTTCCGTTCGCCTGTCAGCCAAATGGAACGAATGGGTCAGTGTTTGTGCCTTGATATCAGATAGTAGAGGCTGGGGACATGGAGATGAAAAAAGAAAAGAAAAGAAAAGAAAAGAAATGCAGCCCCTGCCTCATAAGAGCTTGTATTCTAAGCTTATATCCTGTGCTAATACAGTATTAGAAAGACATTTACATGTGTATTTTTTTTCATATTTTAAACTCTAGTTTAAATGAAAATACGAACAGCTTTGTGATTGAAGCCAGAGTACAATAGCTGCTGCAAGTGGCTTCTGTTAGACTTCGGTTCTGCCTATACGGCGCGTGATCTGGTTCTCGTCTACTTTATTTATATTGTTTTCTTGTTTACCTATGAGATTAAGAAAATTAAGGAGTGACATGAGCGATTGATTCCTGTCATTTTCAGAGAGGACACTGAGGCTTAGCAGAATAAGTAGGTAGATAAAAATTTCTGAATATATGAATAGAAGTCAGGAGATAATTAAAAATGGAAAAAAAAGCAGGGCTTCCCTGGTGGAGCAGTGGTTGAGAGTCCGCCTGCCGATGCAGGGGACACGGGTTCGTGCCCCGGTCCAGGAAGATCCCACATGCCGCGGAGCGGCTGGGCCCGTGAGCCATGGCCGCTGAGCCTGCGCGTCCGGAGCCTGTGTTCCGCAACGGGAGAGGCCACAACGGTGAGAGGCCCGCGTACCGCCAAAAAAAAAAAAGAAGCTGAATTTTCTGGTAGCCCGGGAACCTATTAAAGGCTATGGTAAGAGTCCTGGATATCAAAGCCCCTTGAAGGGGTAATTTTAACAGGATGAGGAAAGAAATAGAGCAAGAGGAAAAATTGTAAAGTGAGAAGAGGAAAATAAAAGAACCCTAGGGCCGAAACAAACCCGGCCCAGGGATACTGCCCAGGAAGGTGGGTTGAGCCAGGTGCACACGAAGCCTAGCGTTTCTTATTTCCCTTTTCGTGCCACAAAATATGAAGTAATCACCTTAGCTGGACTTACCAGAGTGGTCAGATCACCTGGCAAAATGCAATGTTTTATTTAATGTGAAGATTTTTGTTCTGTTTAGTTTCTTGAGAAATGACAGTCCTTTTTCTTTTTCTTTTCTTTTTTTTCTTCTACCTCATTCTGTAGTCAGGTTCAGAGGAGAATATCATCCCGTATATCCCGTAAACCTTTTGGCATTAGAAATAAAAGCGATGATCTTAGAAAATCTCAAAGTGAAGATTGATTCTTTTCAAAATTGCTCAGTAAACTTCAATAAAAAATGATTCCAACTTACCTAATTCAGTTTCTGGATTTCATATATGTGTGAAATATATATATGAAAAGCTTGATAATGAACATGCTTAAAGTAAATACATATGTACTCAGGGGGTGATACAAAAATCAAAGTGATATGAGTAGAATTTTACCTATTCTACTTATACCCTAAAGTCACACATGCATATATGTGTGTGTATGTGTGGGTATATTTACATATGCACGGGGGTATATACACACACAAATATATACCTGTATCCTGTAGAGTGATCACTGAAGACAAAGTAGAAAAAGCAAACAAAGTAGCAGTAAAATTCCATTTTTATGACTTGGACAACACAGGTGAATGAGAAACGAGACGGTCTCGGAAACTAATAGAATCTTCATTCTATAATAAAAACTTCCATTAATTGAGCATCTTCTTCATGCCGGATCCCATCCTATGGGTGCCTCTTGGAATCACTCTTTGGTGTATCTGAGGAGGGATGAGGGATCATTTCTTTTCAGAAGAGTCAGATGGAGACTATGTCACGTGAATTCCAAAATCTGCTTTTGTGTTCCAAAGGATGACCTTTCTTTTTTTTTTTAATTTTTATCGGCGTATAGTTGATTTACAATGTTGTGTTAGTTTCTACTGTGCAGCAAAGTGAATCAGTTATAAATATACCTGTATCCACTCTTTTTTTAGATTCTTTCCCCATAAGGATGACCTTTTAAGGTGTGATTTGCGCTGCACGGCATGTAAGAAAAAGGACTTTGTGCTGCTAGACACTCTGCAGTCTTGGAGCCCTGGGTGTCCAAGTGGACCAGTTGGCACTTGGAAGAGTTTTGTGAAAGTGCCTTGGTTAGGAGGAGGGGAGGGGCCTTCACTCCCGGGGGGCTTGGAGCCCCTAACCCCGGGCTGCCTGGTTAGGGAGTGGGCCGTGCACAGCGCGGGGCTCCTTGTTGGCACGTTTGCTCAGTGCCTCAGCCCCTCCAGGACCGTATGTTTCTCTCTGGCTTCATAATACACTGATATTTACAAGTTGTTTCCATGGATATTGTCTGTAGAAAATGATGATATCCGGTGATTAGCAGTGCCACACGGACCTTGGGAAATAATAAAATATTTTAGAAAAATGTCGTAGTGGGTGTTTTCTAGTCATATGCTCTGTGTTTAAGCTGCTTTCTTTTTGACACGACTATACACATCGACGGAAATGTGATTTGGATCTTAAACCAGAAAAAAAAAAAAAAAAGCTAAGATTTTTAAAACTACCTTCTGGACTGTCTAGTTTGCTGCTTATTTTGCCAAGAGGGACATGATGTCTAGAGCCGGTTAAAACTGAACAGCTCTTTCCTTAAAATAAGGAGTTCATGACTGAAGACTGAAGCGCTCTGCACATCTGTTTGTGTTTGTTAAAGTACGAGGCTGTGGGTCTGTTCTTAGGGATTTTACAACTTTGAATAATGAATTATGCTGGATGGCCTGAAATTTGTTTTAAACTCTGAGAGTATTTTTTCTCAGAAATCATTCCATCATGAAATAAATTTTAATGAATATAAATGCTCAAAATAAGTACCCTGAGCTTAAAAAAAACCACTCATATTCAGGACTATGCCTGAAATTCTCTAGTATCCCAAGAGGAAGAATATTTTGATTTCACTTTGGTGTATTTTAAAACAAACTTATTTTGCCATTTGCACAGACTTTATCACCAAAAGGTAAATCTGTGTATCTAAACAGATGAGCCTTTTAAAATCCCTTATGCTCCTGCTCAGCCATTTAAATATTTTCTTTTAAAACCAGGCCTGACGTCATGATAATGCTTTGATAAGCATTGCATGAATCCGGTCCAAATTTTATTATCACACTACTTAAATAATTCTCTCAGCTTTAGATAAACCCATATCCAGTGCACCTTGGTCTGTCTGTGCAAGTGTAGGGACAATACAGCATAGGTAAAAAATGAACCAACCTAACCAACAGCAGTCCTTTGCAAATGTCTTGATTAATGATGGTATGGCCTTTTGTTAATATGTTTAGGCAATGGAATTCAGCTATTCAAAGAATCTATTTGGTTGGTAGGTAAACAGCATACAGAAGGAGCAGTCCGTAGGGTGCCTTTGGGTGATGGTTCATCGTGGCTTTCCTGTGCCTGGAATGGTGTTGAAATGGGTGGACAAGAGTATATCCGTAGGCCTTCTTTCTTTTAAATTTTGAGGCCCTTTAAGTAAGCCTTGACACGTGCGTTCCCATTTCAATATTCCTAGTATCCTAAACTCAAGAGTTGGAATGCATTATAGGAAGTCCTTTTTTCCTATATCCACCTACTTCTACAGGCAAATTCTCCTTTATCCTTACCCTGTGTATTGAAAGTAGAAGGAAAAGCAAACAAGATGATAATCCGTGAGAGAAAAACTTTGCTTAAGTCTAAGGAGAATGTTAACTTCGTTGCTTCAATTTAGTCCCTCCCGTTTCTGTCCGTACTACAGTGAGTTGGTAGTTGGCGCATGTAGCAAAGGTATACTGTCTATCATTTATATAATTGTTACTTAATTATTACTGGCTTAACAGTGACTCAGTCAATATATGGTTAATAACCAGCCACACACCACACAGCATCACACGAGGCAGCCCTCAGTGATGGGAGGTTTTATTGTGAGAAGAATTACCTGATAGTAATGATGGTTAAGAGTGGCCCTCGGAGCAGAGAGGAGCCTTGTCTCGCGAGGGGGCTCTGAGTTGACCTGGTAGCCGGAGCTGCCTGAATCTCGGCATAGTTTCAGGAATTGCACAATGGTACATGGTGATGTTTCTGTAACAGTGCATCCTTCACCCACGTCGTAGTTGCCTCAGGGTAGGGGTGATATGTTTCAAGGGCTGGCAAGTCTTGGAAAGGATGCTGAGCGGGTAGGTGGGTGCTGTTTTTACATTAACTCATTTCATCCCCACAACAGCCATCAAGTTGACCCTGTGCCTGTGCCTGTTTTGTAGGACGTAAAATACAGACACAAAATTTGAGAATTCGGTATTTGCCCACTGCATTCATGAATGTGTCTTCTACTACAGTGAAAGGAGCAAGCGGTAATAATAATTAACAGCAAGGCATGTGTGCTTGTGTTCTAGGCAGGTAGGCTTCGGAAAGTAGGGCCATGGGGGCTGGTTCTGAGGTCCTCCTCGAGCCAGAAGTAATGATTCCCGCAGCTTGTGGTCGGGTGAGGAGCTCGCGGGGCCGCTGTTTCTCAGAGCCAGAGTATTGCATGTGGGGTTTTGACGATAGCAGCTACTAAAAAAAAAAAAAAAAAAAAATACCACTTCTTGAGCAGTTTACTCCTTAGGCATCGTTCTAATTGCTTCATATACATACATTCTCTCATTGACCATTCAAGACAGCCTTGAGAGTTAATGAATATTATCCTCATTGGAAAGAAGACGATCTAGGGAGGCTCCCTTGTGTCCTGTTTTGCTAGAGACAGTATCATGTGATGGCTAAGAACATGGGCTCTGAAGCCCAGAGCAAGGACCTGCCTCCCCATTACTCTTCGCTGTATGACTTGCTTTGTTACCTCTTTATACCTCAGTTTCCCATCTCTAATATGGATATAATAATAGGAGCTACAGATAGGACTGTGTTTGAAGATTGAATCACTTAATATTTATAAAGGAGCTGCATACAGTATGTACTGCATAGCGTTTGCTTTATTATTGTGGTTATTATTTTGCACAGATAATTCTAGAAGACTTGGGATTTTGGTAAAAGTTATCGTAAACGCATGCCTTTTTGTCATTCAATAATATTGGTTGCCTTTCCTCATAGAGTGTTTATATTTTATTTGTTACTTTTATTACTATACCTTTTTACAGCTCACTGAAAGACATGTTTCCCTATTCGGTTTCTAACTTTTTTTTTTTTACTGTCATAAGGAAAAACTATTGATGCTTGTATATTGATCTCATAGTTAGTCACTTTACTGAACTCTATTTTCGTTCCAGGTGGTTTTTAAAAGCCAGAAACTTGGAAATCGTCTTTGATACCTGTTTTTCTCTCACACCCAGCCCACCTCCTATCAGATCTTCAGACTGTGCACAGCCTGGAGCCCATTCTTGACCCCTACCTGCCCCCGTGCTCAAGCCACCCACCTGGATGATGGCGGAGCGTTTCCAGTCTGTGCTTATCCGACTACTGTCTGTTCTTAAGGGATCTGTTATCAGCTAAGGATCATTTTTCTCCTGCTTCTATTACATTTATTTGCTTTCCTCTCTTATTAAATTAGCTCGAGCTTCCCCCCAAAATGCTGAAAATAGTAGTGAGAATGGCCAATCCTGTCTTTGTTCTAACCTTAATGAGAATGACTTGGATTGTATTTCATGTAATACTTGCAGTTAATTTCTGTTGTGTAATTTTACCATGATTTGAAAGTTTCCTGCTCTTCACAGTTGACTCCGTTTTTATCTAAGTATAATTGACTTTATTACGTTTTTTCAGCATTTATTAATATGAACATGTAGTTTTTCTCCTTTGAATATTCTAAAAGGTCATCATTACATTACTCCTCAAGTTCATGTTGCAAATCCGTATTCTGTCAAGAAGTATGCTTTTAACCCACTAATGAACGATATTTGATTAAATTTTATTTAGAATGTTTGCATTTCCCTCCATTTATAAATAGGTTTTTTGTTTTTTTGTGGTTTTTTTGCGGTACGCGGCCCTCTCACTGCTGTGGCCTCTCCCGCTGCCGAGCACAGGCTCCGGACGCACAGGCTCAGCGGCCATGGCTCACGGGCCCCAGCCGCTCCGCGGCATGTGGGATCCTCCCGGACCGGGGCACGAACCCGTGTCCCCTGCATCGGCAGGCGGACTCCCAACCACTGCTCCACCAGGGAAGCCCTTCCCTCCATTTATGAGTGAACCTGGTCTTCATTTTACATGTTTGATATTTTGCCATTTCAAAAAACTTGGACACAGTACTTTTTTTTCAATTATTAGAAATTTTTACTTTTTCCAGCTTTATTGACATATAATTGACATGTAACATTGTGTAAGTTTAAGATGTACAACCTGTTGATTTGAAATACTTATATATTGCAGTATGATTACCACTGTGGCATTAGCTAAGAGCCCCTTCATACCACATCATTCTACTTCTACATTTAAGATCCATTCTCTTAGCAACTTTCAAGTATATGATACAATATTGTTAACTATATTCGTAAGATTTAGGCTAGGTTTTATTATTATTAATTGAGTGAATATCTGGTCACGTTCCATTTTTTTTTTACAATTGCTTACATAACATTGAAATTATACATTCCTTTAATATCAAACGGAACTCTTCTATAAATCCTATGCCATTGCATCTTTTTTTATTGACAGATGTTTGACAGTCTTTCCAATTTCTTCTGGAGTTATTAGTCTGTTCACTTTTTCCACTTTTTTAGTCAACCTTTGTAATTTACGTTTTCCTAGTAAGGCATCCATGTCATTTAGCTTTTCAGATTTAATTGGCAATAGTGTTGCCTAAAACATACTTACAGATGTGAAATCCATTTTTATCTGTGATTACCCCTTCCTTACTCCTATGCATGGAAATTCTTGACCTCTCTCTCTCTCCCCCAACTCCTTTCTGAGAACCAGCTCTTGGTTTTAATTCTGAATCCTAATTTGGTATTTGAATATATCTTTTAGAGTTTTAGTCTTCATTTTTTTCACTTTATACTCTCTTGGTTTTTTTTTTTTAAATTTTTCTAGCTTTGTAGATTGAGTTCATGGCTTATATATTTGCAGTATTTTTATTTAGTAATAAGATAATTTAAAACTCTTCACTTCCTACCATGTACAGTCGACACCCCCATTTTTGACACGTAGAACTCTCATACTTTCCTGAGAATTACTCCATCGTATGTTGTCCTCCCTCTGCAGCGTGCTCTTTGCTTTGACTTACGCATTTCCTATGTAGGTTTAAAGTTCTCCATAACGAATTTTGAGTGCCTAAAAGTAGACAGTCCTGAGTCAATTAAAATAAATACCTGTAAATGTATATGCCCAAATTATCAAGTTGACTGATTAATTTATTTGAATGACTGTTAATGGTTCTCCAGCCACTGAACGAGTTCATTTGGCCAATCTGGACAAAGACACATAAATTCTATACTGTTAAGCCTCAGAATAGAGGAAATATAATTAAGTAGGAACATTTTAAATATAATAGGCAGTACGGCTTCGCTCTTGAGCGCGTGGGCTTTGGAGTTCAGCTCCCAAAACCGAAGCCTTCGCTCTGCACTTAGTTGCTATGTGACCTTGGCTGGGTACTTAGCTTTTCCATATTTTATAATCTGTAAAATGGGCAAAATAACAGTATTAACCTTTTATGATTTTTGTGAGGATCAAAGGAATGTATAAAGAGCAATGACTATGTGTAACATGTGTTACATGTGTAATTTTTAAAAAATTGTTATTGGAGTATAGTTGCTTCACAGTGTTGTGTTAGCCTCTGCTGTACAGCAAAGTGAATCAGCTATACGTGTACATACATCCCCTTTTTTGGATTTTCTTCTCATTTAGGTCACCACAGAGCACTGAGTAGAGTTCCCTTTGCTATACAGTAGTTTCTCCTATTTTATTTATAGTATCAATAGTGTATATATGTCAATCCCAATCTCCCAATTCATTCCACCGCCACCCCGCTTCCCCCCTTGGTATCCATGCGTTTGTTCTCTACGTCTGCGTCTCTATTTCTGCTTTGCCAATAAGTTAATCTGTACCATTTTTCTATATTCCACATATAAAAGATATCATATGATATTTGTTTTTTTCTTTCTGACTTACTTCACTGTGTGACAGTCTCTAGGTCCATTCACGTCTATGCAGATGGCATTATTTTATTCCTTTTTATGGCTGAATAATATTCCATTGGATGTATGTATCACATCGTCTTTATCCATTCATCTGTCAGTGGACACTTAGGTTGCTTCTGTGTCCTGGCTGTTGTAAATAGTGCTGCAATGAACACTGGGATGCATGCATCCTTTCGAATTACAGTTTTCTCTGGATATAAGCCCAGGAATGGGATTGCTGGGTCATAAGGTAGCTCTATTTTTAGTTTTTTAAGGACCCTCCATACTGTTCGCCATAGTAGCTGTATCAATTTGCATTCCCACCACCACGCATAATTATTAAAATTTATTTTCATTATAAGGTAAAGTATGGATGACCATTCTGGTGCCTAAATAGGGATTTAAAACGTTTACTCTGTGTCTGGGTTGTCTTCTGTTAAACCAAAGTGTAAACCACCGAGCACTGCTGCATAGCTGTCATCTTGTTAAGTTTATTACCTTCCCCAACAAGCCCAGGCTCCCGCCGACACGTGCAGAATGAGGCCTTCTGAAGATGCATGTCTATCTGTTGGTAGAGTTTCACACCACCCTCGGGTCCGATCATTCACAGGGTAGATTTAATTGACAGGGTTTTAGTTAGTGTGAACTAGAAACAGCCTGTTTTGCAGGGTTGGTTTATTTTCGTGGAAGGAAGCTAGGTGTCGGACAATTGTGTTTACAAGTGAATTTATTTCTTTGGTTTAGTCGTCAGCAGCTCTCCTATCTTCAGTTTTTAAATTCCCATGTGAGAAGGAAAATTTTGTCTACAATACCAGACTTGTTTGTTAAACATCAAAGAACATAAATCCTCTGTGGGTCCCCAGGGGTACGATAGAGAAAGGGAGTGCTCCTTATAAACCACTTAGCGCTATGTGTACTGTATCATGTTTCCATGAGAAAGTGATGTTTGATTGGCCCCTAAAATAGGTTTAGTAAATCCCTTAAATACTGATGTGAGCAACCGTGCACGTGGGACATTAATACCTGAGAGTGTACTATAGGATTACCATGTCTCCAGAAAAGTCACCTGGGCATGTGTAGATTTCTGAATCTGATTCTGTTTTGTAATTTCACTTTTATGGGTCACACATTGCTTGGTTTTATTTTCTCCCATTCATTTGGCTGAGGCCTGCAGATAATCTTTTATCCTTGTTTTCTCTCTCCCTTTTCTTCTTGATGTTTTGAGCTGTGTTGTAGTGTGTCAGCCAACCAACTTAGGCAATGAGTCCCATATTCTCTACATGGCATTCTATGAGAAAAAAGAAAAATTTCGAAGTATTGGGGAAGATAATTGGATTGAATACTTTAGTCTTTTTCCAACCACACTCTATAAACAAGTTAGAGGAAAATATGGAATCGAGTGGCAGTGGTTTTGTTTTGTTTTGTTTCTATTTTGAAGGTTAGGAAGCAGCCGTGAGGCATGGTAATATGTGTCAAGTAGATTGTCACTGGGTCTGTTTTAGATGACTTGAATATGATTTAAATATAAGAATGCTATTTTTAGCAAGAGGATTTACTGTTTTGATTCACAAAATTAATGTGGAATAATTGGATGAAACTTAGCATTATATTATCATAATGACACTGCTTTTGAAAAACAAATCCTAAAATGCCAGATTTACTATGAAACAATTAGTAGTATAACTTAAGTTCTACTTCTGGAAGGCAAAAAACAGAGCACTTTTTAGATGTTCGTTTCATTTAACTTCATGGAACGAAAAACTATGTAGGTCTTTAAGATACGATGATAAATTTTTGTATGCACCAGACTTGTATGAGCTTGTGAGAATTAATTACCAGCTATCTAACTGCAAATCCAAAAATTGTTATAAAGATTAGGGTTATGGGGTGTTTTTTTTTTTTAATGGTGTCAAATTCAGTAGCAAATCTTCATGAAACAAGTAATAATCTACTTGTCACTCTTCTCTGCAGGACAGTGATTTTTGTCTCAGGATACAAGTTAGATATGGCAAAGTTTAAGACTTTGTTTTAAGTTTAAAGTTTTAAGCCTTAATACGTTAACACTGATAATCTAGATATCTCCGAGTGTGCTTAAAAACTCCTTTTGTTTTTATTATTTTTTTTTCTAAATTGTGTGCTGTCGTGAGTTGCTGAATTAAGGCCAGTAAGATCTTTCTTTTTATTCTTATATTTAAATTAGAAAAAAATATTTTTGGCTGCGTTGGGTCTTTGTTGCAGTGCGCGGGCTTCTCATTGCGGTGGCTTCTCTTGTTGCGGAGCACAGGCTCTAAGCACACAGGTTTCAGTAGTTGTGGCACACGGGCTTAGTAGTTGTGGCTCGTGGGCTCTAGAGTGCAGGCTCAGCGGCCATGGCTCACGGGCTTAGTTGCTCCGTGGCATGTGGGATCTTCCCGGACCAGGGCTCGAAGCCACGTCCCCTGCATTGGCAGGCGGATTCCTCACCACTGCGCCACCAGAGAAGCCCCTAAAAACACCTTTTAAATACTTATAAGGAGCTTACACATCAGATTAACACATATGGTGTTTCTTTTTTTCTGGCCACGCCGGCGGCATGTAGGATCTTAGATCCCAGACCAGGGATTGAACCTGCGCCCCTGTAGTGGAAGCACAGAGTCTTAACCACTGGACAGCCAGGGAAGTCCCTGGTGTTTCTTTTTTTAACAGAAATCAAAAGGAAATATGTATAATAAAATAGTTATGTGAGTTGTTAGTTTTAGGTTCCTTGCAAATGGTATTCTTTTCTCTTGGGATGTTTCTATTAGAAAGATTATAATAGTTGTTTTGAAAATGGTCTGGAGGAGTTTGGAATTAACATATACACACTACTGTATATAAAAGAGATAACCAACAAGGACCTGCTGTACAGCACAGGGAACTCTACTCAATATCTTGTAATAACCTATAAGGGAAAAGAATCTGACAAAGAACATATATACGTTTAACTGGGTCACTTTGCTGTATACCTGAAACTAACACAACATTGTAAATCAAATTTACTTCAATTTTTAAAAATTAGAAAATAAAATGATTTTAAAATGATCTGAAGAAAGTTTTTGACACTATGTGTTCACCCAACCAGTTTATTGAAAATGACTTCATAACTGCCAGGCCCACGGGATGCTTCTTGGCTTTCATCTCCTTTGGTCTTTCTCTGGCAGTGACAGCGGGCCCACTTCTGCCTGGGTGGACACTCTCCCTCCCTCTTGCCTTCGTCCTGTGCCATCCTGCTTCCCTGAGGGCTCCTTTTCAGGATGTTTTTGTTACAAGGGCTTTCTTTCTGCCCACACTTGAGATGCTGTCGTTTCCGCATCCTCAGACGTGTTGTGATCCTGTGTCTATGCTGCTGCCTCATTGAAACCTCCTGTAGGTGCCCCATAGTCTGCAAGGGAAGCAAACTCAGATGCCCACGTGGGCAAGTGATGGAAATAAATGAAGATCTGGTTATTAAGAAAAAAAATAATAAAGCAGCGTAGGAAACCGACAAGGCTTTTTAAAAACTGGAAGGAGGATGTCTCATTAAAGCCCTTTCCACCTGGCCCAGCCTCAGTTTCCGTGAAGAGTGAAGGCCATACTGACCTCATGCGGTAAACGCTCTCCGTCCCTGGCACCCAGCTGCTTGGGTGAGGCCAGAGGACAAAGGGCCCTCCTCTCCTGGAGCTGACGCTGGTTCTGCAGATCTGAGTAACACAAGGAGTCACACCGGGGCTAATAATATTTAGTATGACCAGATGTTCAAATTTGTTTTAAAAGGGCCTGAAATCCAGATTTTTCTGTGAAATTTGACTTTTGAAAATGTTGACTTACAGACAGGGAAAGACAAATATCATATGATATCACTTATATGTGGAATCTGAAAAAAATAATATAAATGAACATATTTACAAAACAGAAATAGACTCACAGACATAACAAACTTACGGTTACCAAAGGGGAAAGGGGGGGAAGGGGGGATGGTGGGAGGTAAATTAAGAGTTTGGAATTAACATACATATACACACTACTATATAAAAAATACATAGACAGTAAGGACCTACTGCACAGCCCAGGGAACTACGTTCAGTATCTGGTAATGACCTATAACGGAAAAGAATCTGAAAAAATACATATATGTATATGTGTAACCGAATCACGTTGCTGTGCACTTGAAACTAATACAACATTATAAATTAACTATAGTTCAATAAAAAGTAATTTAAAAAATACAGGTAGCACCTAAAAACTTAATTGATTCATTAAATGTGGACAAATATTTTAAAGAAGGGTAGAACCTCTTCACACTGTGCTTAACCTCTTTGGAACATTGGTCTCCAAACTACTTTTCTAACATCCGACTATGAAATTTCAAGGCCTTCGTACCTACACCTGTTCTTCCAGCTTGAGCTCCATCCTCTGTTCACAAGGGACCACCCCGGGCCCCTGGTTTCCTCTGTTACGTCCTCGGGATTGTGCTTCTCGCTAGAATGCGTTTCCATTCTCCCTGTCCCCCCTGGTCAGTCAGGACTCACTGACAGCCCAGATGCTGCTTGGAAGGCTGACCCTCATCTCACTGTACAGGGTTTCCCTCACCTTGAAAGGGTTCCGCACTGCCCGTTTTTCCTAAGCAACCTCATTAGAGCACTCAGCGCTGTTTAATGGACCCTGAGCCCATAGAAGCTATGGTTTCATCTCTGTATCCCGAGAATCTAGCCCAGCACTTGGTGGGCTGGCACTTTGGGCCAACACAGTGCTTCGCAGGTACTCGTGGAATGACTGACCAGGCCTGAAATCAGCTGTCTGCAAACTAGCCCTGATGGTGACCCATATCAGAGAGCGTCACCTCCCAAACACAGAACAGACATACTCTGTGAAAAGCGACTTTGTTCCACCCGTACACGATCTCGGTATAAAAGTTACTCTTTGATTTAAATGCTAGTTATCAACTTTTATACCGCGTCACGTCTGAAATAACCACTCAGTCTGTTTTACCCAAATCTTCCTCCCCCCTGCCCCCCTTCCTGGTCCACCTTCACAGCAAGACTCCTGGGAAGGTTGTACCGGCTGCCTTGTGCATTTATCATTTACCACCCAGGCTCGTCGTGCGATCGAGCAAAAGCTATGCTCTCCTCCGGTATCTGAGTTTTCTTATTTGTTGCTTTCACAGTCGCAGGGTCACATTAAAGTAGGTGCCGGGTGGGAGCGAAGGGGTGCTGGGTAGAGAGGAAGGGCAAACTGTTGAGTGGGAGCTCTGTGCCAGCGACGTCTAGGCGCCGCGCGTGTGCTGCCCCGCCTTCCCTCTCTGAAAACATCCCCGTGAGTCAGGTAGCATTCTCCTCATTTTAAGGACAAGAAAAACGAGGCTGGAACAGGTTAAGTTACACACCATAGGAGAGCTCTGGCTACTGCTTGAGGACAGAGTTGCATCAGTACAATTGGTTCATTATGCACTTCGTCCTTTTTCATCAGTTTTTTTCTTCTGTAAATTCTGTACTGTACAAAGTGTATTAATTTTAGTTGTCTGGTATCTACTGAATTTAGACTTTTTAAAAAATCAACCCGTTGTTTTCATCCATGTCAGACCTCCCTTAAGAAAAGTTTGGCAATGTCCTCTTTACTGTTGTGAAACGCAATTCATAACAGCGATCATCTATTTATATGTGCAGTTGTTTAAAAAATAAATGTAGTGGCTTACATGCTCTGTAAAGCTGAAATAATAACAGTAATTTATATTAAAATACACATGTACCATTACAAGAAACGGAAAATGAAGTAGTCAGATGTTTGTATCTTCTGAGCAGCAGACTCAGACTAAATGCATATGTTTTCTGGTTTTCACTGTGATGCAAAGAGTATAAGCAATGTTCCTATTAGTGATTTGATTTTCCAAAGTAGTAGCTGTTGTTCCAAAGTACAGAAACTTCCTTCGACTTAACGTGATCGTTCTATTTCTAGAAAATTTGGCTTCAACTAAATCTGCAAAACATATTTGTGCTTCTGTGTGACCGTATTACGTTCTAGACTCAGACGGACGATAGCAGAAATGTTGCCTACGTGAGTGTCCAGCGAACTGTTTGAAAGGCGTGGAGGGCGTGGAGCAAACACCCATTTTGGGGACTGTCCCTCGTTGGGTGTCCACGGACCTTGCCCACTTCACCCCCCCCCCGCCATTGAGACAGTGTAAAATGCCCTACACGTTTCTCACAATTCTCATAAGGGGCAGCCCGGCTTTCCATGAGTGCCACGGATCGAAACTTTCAAACCCAAGTTAACATTGGTTAGAAAAGTATTAAGCATTCATTCCATAGGTTTAAGATACTGTGTGTAGCACAGTGTAAACCAGAAGATGTAAGAATTGATTCCTTTCTTCAAGGGTTTAACAGCCTAGCTAGCAAGATGGATCGCTTGCATAGGCGTAGTTAAAAGTATGTGTTTATCAGGAAGAGAAAGATGGCGGTGAGCTGAGAACAGCCAGAAAGGTCTCACAGAGGCAGCGCAGTACAGAGTGAGATTTGGAGGACGTGTCTATAAAAAAGTGGCTCTAGAAAAGCTTGGAACACAGATGAGGAAAGGGGGCCAAGGAGCCTGACTGGGGTGAAGGAGTGACTGCCGGAAAGTGATGGGCAGCGATCATGGAAATTAAGTTGGAGCAAAACTGTCATATCCAAATGGAGATTAAATTGAATAATTCATGAACGTCAGATATGATCGCTCTGTACAAAATATTCAAGTTTTGACATGGCTCTTTAAATGAATTTGAAGTTCGTTACCAGTAAAACTGGAGGGCTTAGAATAGAAGACTTGTATTTCTTTAATTGGGAATGCATTTTCAGTTGTGTCTCTTCTTTGGAAGATTTTATTCTATTTATGCTGTTAAATTTGGGATGAACTCACAGCTGTGGTCCGCGGGGACTCATTGTCTCCATGGACATGGACTTTGAATTCCTAAAATAACAGACCATGGTTTGATGTCTCTTCTGTCTCGGTCTCTTGCAGGTATGATTTTGTAGAGGTCGAGGAACCCAGCGACGGAGCCGTATTAGGGCGCTGGTGTGGGTCTGGCACTGTTCCGGGAAAGCAGATTTCTAAAGGCAATCAGATCAGGATACGGTTTGTGTCTGATGAATATTTTCCTTCGGAACCCGGGTTCTGCATCCACTATAACATTGTCATGCCAGTAAGTACCACTTAGAGATGCCCTTATGTATCTGGATCTGTTGTTTGGTCACTTCTTTTTCTCCTTTTAAACAAGAGATTTAGGAAAACCAAGAACCAAAAACCTTTCCATAGCTTGATTTTTTTTTTCATAAATGTCACTATGGTTATCGCTATAATTTATTCACTGCAGATTATTAGTGTCTCCATTGCATTAAAAGTCCACGCTTTTATGTGATATTTTAATTTTCCCCCCATTAAGGTGTCATCTTTCCTTTCTGTACCCACCAAAAGTTGATTTTTTAGATGTGTCATTTTATCTGTTTTGGGGGAAAGGTAAACTTATTAACTACTCTTTTCAAATCAGTGTTTTAGTAAAATATATTTTAAAAAGTAGTTATCTCAGTTTTCCTACTTATCTTAATATTTGTCCTGATTAATAATATTATGGCCTTTGTACCCCAAAGAGGAAGTTTCAAAATTCTCACAGGGATTTAGGAAATCTGTTTTTATTTGTATTGCAATTGTTTATTCCCTTTATTTTATGTATTATTTCAAACATTTGTATCTGTTTGTTGCGCTGCAACGAAAATATTGAAAACCTTCTGGCTGTTTATCACATGCTGCTTATAATGGTAATTCAGAACTATTTATACAAATATGGTGTCACCTAGTATACTTTTCAAATATGATGAGTATCACCGTTTAAAAGAATATAAAATTGATATCATTAATGATTTCGACAGATTTAGCAAATCAGTATGCACACTGGGAACATGAAATGGTGTGGGCTACATGCATTAATTAACATGTATATTCTAACCAGGTATAAAAATAATGCATCCAGCACACTAACAATTCATGAGGCCAATTAGAAAATATGGGATCAATATTTAACTTTATATTATTATATAATTATTATAATTACAATTAGAATATATATAATCATAATTATGATAATTATATATTATATTGATATGTAAATATTATGAATAATTATACATTAACATAAATATTGTGAATGATTATACATTATTCATATATTATTATAATATTATATTATATAATAATTTTTAAACATTGTGAATAATTATATATTATTCATATTGTAACATTAAGCAGGAATTTCCCTTTTTTGATTGCCCAAACTCAATTCTGTGGAATAGTATTTAAGCAACTGACTAAATTATGAAATTTAAGTATCGTTTGAGATACAGCTGAAAAGGAACAACAGAATGTAAACTGAAGTTGGAAAATGATCATTTATTTATTAACAGAATCATTTACTGTGTACAGTTGAAGTTAAGGGAGGTACCTCTAAAATATGCTGTGAATTTACATTGTGAATCTTGATCAATTTTCTGATACAGATTATTTGAGATATCTGTGTCTATTCCATTATGAGATACTTTGCACAGTGTAGATTCTCTACCATGTCCTTTGTTAATTTCCAAAATTCTTCTTAATTTAACTGTTTAACATTTTTATTTAAATTTAATAAAATTTAATAATTTCACCTAGAAAAGTGTTAATATTAGACAAGGATGAACTTATTTAAAAACCTTTTGATACTCTATTTGTTTGAATGAAGCCACTAAGAATCTGTTTATCACCCTTTCACAGTACGCTGCTTCACAGAATTCATGAGTTTAGTATTTGTTTTAAGCCTAAAACGCCCTTGGGAGCCATGAGAAAACTACACTTTCACAAAGTTATACAGTCCATATTTTCCAGTTTGGATTTAGCACATCTAATGTTCTTAAATATTTAAATATGAAACAATCGAATTTTACTGTAAAACATAATGGTAGGTCTTGTGTCATAGCGAAGGTTTGATTTATCCCAAACCTGTGACAAAAATAAACTTGAAACTGAGAAGCTGTTTGTACAGTATTTTAAATGAACTAGTGTCTTCACATTATATTCATAGCAGTCTATTATCATCCCACAGAATAAGACATGAAAGCAAAAACATATATGCTGACACCAAGTGTTGCCTTCCTCTGATTTTATGATCTCATGGGTTGCCTGGTTGTATAACCCACGGAGTGGTGCGGAAGAAATAAAATATGTAAAGACAAAAACACAGGAAATGTACAGTGCCTCGCTTAGTTCTGGCCCCATTAGAGTTTTTCAATAAGTAGTTGAATACTGAGTTGACCATACACCTCAGTCACCCCAGCTTAACTAACAGCGGATTCACTGACACTTGTGTTTCCATATGTATGTGTGTGTCAGATTCCTGAGCCTGGAGATGAGATAAAGACCCATAAGGATCTGCTGTAAGTACCACCCATCCTCTGGACTGGGAAAGACCCTGCCCCCTGGGTTTGACCTGTTACCAGGGATTCGCTGTGACTAAGACCAGAAACTGCATCTGGAAGACTTTGGGTGAAGAGGGTATTTCTGTTTGCATCATCAAAATTAAGTTCAGTACGTTTTTAGATCGTTGCAGAAATAGTCGGATAAATTGTCAATATGGACTTCGGATTGACACTCTCCTGGGCTCTGTTGAACGTGTCGTTCTTGGTAACTAACTTCTTGGTGACTAGTTGCCCTGCGATGGCTGCCTGGGGAAACAGTTTGCAATTATGCTTAGGAAACCATCAGGCTGGGGCCAGAAGAAGCAAGAGAAGAGGACAGTAGGTTCCTGCCTTGCTTAACATGTGTGACCTGGTGATTTTAATCTTGCCAGATGGCTTTCTGGAGTGATCACTGATACGTGAATTGTACTGTCTCACAAGCTTTGACTCCTCAGGGTGTGGGTTTACTTTGACGGTTTACCTGCCATTCCCTCACTTACCCTTTGCCCTGATCCCATGCAGCCGTGGCTCTCTCCATGCAGCCCACACTCATTCTGCTCTCAACAACCGCCCCGAGTTGGTGAGTGAAAATCGGTGAGCGATTTTGCACTCTAGCCTCCCAGAGTGTTGTGAAGTATCAGTGTACGTTGCTCAAGGGCACCCCTCCCTGCCTGACCCTCTCCCCCAGCATCCCTGCCAGCAGGGCATCATCCATCAGTCTTATCTGTGCACCAGCGAAGGAAAGCCTCAGGGAAGAAAGTTTGCCTTTTGGAGAGGAGACTTTAAAGTTCTGGGGCATTTGCTCAGGGGCAAGTACCCCTCCAAGCCCCTGGATCCTCGCTCACACTTTTTTTTTTCCCCAGAGATGAACTTCATAATTAACACACCCAGCTCCCCAGAGGCCATGGTCTCCCTGACTGCAAACCCCCTGCTGCACAGGAGGACTGAGGGGCCACCGGCCCGATGGCTTCTTAATTTTGTAATGATACAGTGCTGTTCAGCACAGGCCCTGAGTGCACTGTGAACTTCCTGCCTTGAGCTGTCGCTGTGCAGCTGTTCAGTGTTCCCTCATCTGCCGTCACCCCTGGGGGGGGGGGGCGGTGAACCCCCCCACGGAGCTATCTCACTTACTGTATGTGACAGAGTAGTGATGATTCATAAACCAGAAAACTGAAGAATCGCAGTAATGGCACGACATACTCTCCTGGTCCTGGTGTATTAGGCTGTATTGCCGAGGTTACATTCTGGTTCTTCTTAAAGAAAGAATGGAACTGGAATCTTTTCTTTTCTTTCCTTCTTTTTCTTTTTGTTGTTGTTGTTGTTGGGGACTGGAGCACACCCCCGGGGTAAAGAAATTAGTGTCTACGTATGACGTCATATGCATTGATGGGTCTAAGCATCCTTACCTGCTTTTTTATAATGATCAGAACGAATGTTTTGCATCTATCGACACATAGAAAACAAAATGTTGAGTTTAATCACATTTTTTTCTGGGGCGATTATAGAGAAAGTTTATTTTAATATCCTTTATATTTTACAAAGAAGAGAGTGAACTCCGCAGCCCTCTTTGGGGGCTTGAATGAATATTTATTCCAGTCGACCTTTAAGACTCTGTGGTTCTGATTACCATACATCTTAGCAGGAGAGTTTTAATGCATTAGTTAAAGTTCTCAGAAATAGTTTTTGCTACACGTGTTGCCATTAAAAATTGGGATCGCCTTTGAAAGATGATTTACCCACTCTTTTTCCCTCCACCAGTGAATGAGAGAGCGTGTAGTTAAACAAGGGATCCCTTACTATTTCGGACAAAGTGATGCTGATCTAATATAGTTCATGCGTGTTTTATAGAGAGATATGCTTTCCTTTGTAATGTTATGTTTTCAGTACCATTCTCTTGATTCCCAGGTACCTTAGACTAAGACATGAATAACATTTATCTTTTCATTTTGCTCTTTTAAGTTGATATTATAGGCTGTTAGTTTAGAAAAAAAAAACATGGCATAGGATGTTTACCTGAAATTAGAGCTAGTTCTTTGTAGCTTTTAAAAAAATAGTACCAGATTGACTACGTTAATTAAAACTTATAGAAGTTTCATGCTGTTTTCAAGAATTATTTATGGAAATGTATATTCCCCAATCCTGCTCCATTAATACGTAATGGAAAAGAAATGCAGGCAATTGGATGCCAAACAATATATATCCAACTTTCTGAAGGGGCATAAGGAGTTAATAATGGCTTTGATTTTTGTTTCCTTTATGCTAGAAGAGGGAAAAAAAGGCCTGGTAGATTAGCAGTGAGAGATTGTTTGGGAAGAAATGAAGCAAAACTGAAATAAAACAGTGCAAGCCTGTTTCTGTTTGGAGGCCACACACAGTGAGCGCCAGCGCACATTTCAGATCTCTTAGAAAGAAAAGAAAATTTCTTGTTTAATTTTGGAGTAATTTATAATAGAGTATGTGTGTTTCACTCTGTAGCATAAGCACCATTATTTTAAAACGTTAAGAAACCTACAAAGGCTGAAAAATAACATCTTTTCTCAAATCAAAAAACGTTGTTAAAAGTGTTTTGTTTTTTAAAAAATCTCAGCCTTCATGTAAAATATACCGCGTATTTTTGTCAGTCAGTTACTTCACAAAACCGTACCTATTTTTGAAATAAACTGCACAAATCCAGATCTGATATTTTTGGTGGTTTTATTCTTTATATAGAGAACTCTTCTTCTCGAGTATAATATTACTTGTAATCCATACTTTTTTAAATGGTTGTAAGATTTGAGGATTTTCTTTTTCTCCAAACTGGTTAACATTTTGAAGGGTGATTAAACTCCCGCCGCTTTCTTTCGGGATGGTTTTATTGAATATTTTTAAAGAGCTTTAATCTAAGCTTTCTGATCAGAAGTAGTAACAATATTTTCAACAGTTTATTTGCTCTCATTTTCAGTTTAATGACTGGATCGGTTTAGATGAAAAGAAATAGATGTTAGCGCTACCGTACACTTGACGCCGTGTATTTTGATCTTCTTTACTTTACTGCCTGAAAAGGGGAGAGTGCGGGGCTGAATGAACTGAAGGCTCCTTTAATGCCCAACAATCCCGTGCAGCTCATCTTAAGTTACTTCCACATTTGTTCTATTATTTGTATGATTTTAATGTTTCTTTTTTTAAATACCCAAAATTATTTTTTTAATATTTTTACATTTTTCATTGACCTACAGTTGATTTACAACGTTGTGTTAATTACTGCTCTACAGCAAAGCGATTCAGTTACACACACATATATATATAATTTTAATATATTCTTTTCCATTATGGTTTATCACGGAATATTGAATCTAGTTCCCTGTGTTGCCTTTTCAATATGTATAATCAATGGCATCTGTTGGATAGCACATCTTTTTTATTCTTATTAGTAAAATCATACCCAGAGAGCAAAGTATGAGAGAGAGAGAGAGAGAGAGAGAGAGAGAGAGAGAGAGAGGGTCAGTATGGCGGCCACTTTGTGACCCCACCGTGCGTTCTCCTGAGCGGCCTTCTTGTGAAGGACGCGTGGGGAGTGAAGGGGCGGCCGTGCAGCAGCAGGGCCTTCCATGGGGCAGGCTCAGAGGACACTGGAAGCCCGAGGTGCCAATGAGGAATGCATGACTGATCGCCAAAGAGTTATTAATTATGCAGGACGCAGAGAACAAAGCAGCTTAGTGAACATTGGCTCCGGGGCAGAAAGGACTGGGGGTTTCCTTCCCTTCTGGATATGCCAGTAGCTTTATCACTGTTACTATCTTGTCAAGGAATGTCTTACCAGAAGGCCAGATTTGCTTTTATGTTCAGGTTAGGAAAAATTCCAGCTAACTCTCAAACAAGGCATCGAATTCATTGGTTCACTTTATTCCAGCAGCGGGGCTGGAATAAAAATACTTAGAATAATATCCTAACACAAATGCCTTAGGAAAAAAAAAGTCAGAATGTATTCAGGATTTTTAAAAATCGTAAATCTTCATAGCAAACTGCATTGCATTCCTATGTTATTGTATTAAACCGATTTGAACAAGGAGAAAATTAGGTTTAAACCTTTCAGAATAAAATTCTATTTACCTTAAGAGAGAATTAAGAGAAAAATGTGTTCTTAGAATTTTTTCTGTAGCAGAGAATAGAAGAAGTATTTCAAGGGTTGTATGTCCATACTGGAGTCTGAAACACGTTGAAATGATTTGAATTTTATTAAAATATACAATGTACTTGTATATTTATGCAGGGAGTCTTGAGGTGACAGTATTTTCTTGCATCAAAGAAATTATACAATTGCTGCAGAGACTAAACTCTTACTTGCCTAAGAGCTGTTAAATATATTTTTCTACCCACCCTCTACTCCATGGACACAGAGCTCCCTTTCACGTGAAGGGCATGGGCTGTCTTCCATTTCTGCTGATTCTTTTTGTTCCGTTTAATTCCTAGCTATCTAAGAAGGAATTTCACAGATAGAATGATTTGTAGTTGGAAAGAAATCGGCTGTTGTTACAACTGCGGGAATGGTAAAAGGCGCGCAGATCATTTTAAGTCGATGTGCAAGTGGGCTGTAAATTAGAAGTTAGGTGAATTAAAAGTTTGAAGTTTGATTCGTATTGTACATCGAAAGCCCCAAAGTTTTGGAAGTTTAGGGTTAATACAGCAACCTAAACCCAATGGAGAGAACTGCTCTCTAGAAATAAGTTTGTTACAATTTAAAACGATAAAAGAAATACTTTTTCTTCAATATCCCCATCCATGTTCCTGTTAATTCTTTCAACATTTGTTGAATATGTATTTTGTTATGGGAAAAGTCAGACGTGTATATGGTATTGCCCTGTGTTTCTAAGAACCTGGCTTATTCTGGACAAGAGATACGTACTGTATACCTATACAAATACAGTGTGTCGGTGTGTCCTATAAGTGGTTTGGAAAGATTTTGAGAAGGAAGAGAGGCGATTGTTGAGAGCAGAGGATGTCATAACTCTTAGATTAAAGAGAAAAAAACTAAACAAGCAAACAAAAACCCTGGGAGTTACCTAGTATAAATTCGATAACAACTGTATGATAAATACCTCTCAAGAGCTTATTAAAATGTATGTTTTCAGATGTCAGAGATTATGATTCTCTAGTTCTGGAGTGGTGCCCAGTGATCTGCATTTTCATCAAATGTGCTTATATATTATGCTCCAAGACGTTCTCACATTGAATTAAGGGCAAGAAATTTCTCTAAACTATAAACTGAGCAGGATACAGAGAGTTTTACTGAAGTTGTTGGGGAAATATTTTTTATATTCGAACTAGCATGAATATTTTATGGAGCAGATCGGAGACTCTGCTCGTGTATTCTATAGCTAACGTGCCCATGCATTCTCTATTTTTTCAGGACTGCAGAAAAGAGTGGGACTTACTTTCAGATGGATAGATTTCAGATTTTTTTTCAAATTATTCCAGTGAGAATTTTATTTTACATTTTTATGATTTCAGTTTGTAGTACTTGCATTTATTGTACCGACTTTTCTAAGCTGTAGACTAAAACCTATCAATTCTGTCAGTTGTCAGTGTTTGTTCCCCGTGGAACTAGGATACATGACCACCCGCCATCTTTTCTTGGTCAACACTAGCTTATCTGGGAATTCACAGGTGGCCAAGGTCCAGCAGTGAGGCAGCATTCCGGACAACGTATTCTTTGGTTGTTGGTTGGGATGGGTGTGATGAGCCGCTGTCAGTAAAACAAGACAGTTCCAGCCATCAAGAAGTGTTCTTTCATTCTCCTCACTCTGTTTTTTTAACATGTAATTGTAATTTTTGTCTGAGTTACACTTGCACATAGCTTTGAAAGGCGACTCTTCTTCTTAGGCTAGTTACAGACATAGCAGTTGCCCCCTGCTGCCCACTTCCCCTGCCCCGACTGTTGTCCTTTGGCGGCAGGTACTTCTGGTTCTTTTAACTGATGCTCTTAGAATTGACCTTCAGACCTTCAGGTCAAAAAGGCTTTTGTCGCTACTTCTGGCGTCTTTGGTTTTAAGAATTGTCTGTGGACGTCGTTGACGTCACGCTCTGGGAGGTGAGACCTTCCCTCTTTTTCACCCTCCTGCCTTCACAGACCCCTTCCCATCCATCCCCTCGTCCTCCGTTAGATCCTAATTATATCAAGATCCAAATGCACCCCGTGCACCCTGGTGGCCGCGCAGCCATTTCTCACAGCTGAGCCATGAAGGATGCTGTGACTACATTTCCTTTCCCGCCCTCTGTTTTGTCTTATTCTCCCTAGAGTTGTGTCATTTTGCGGTTTGCTGGGTTTTCTGTGTATTTATCATTGATTCATCCCCCAATCATTCCTCAGATTGTGTGAATCTCCTCCCAGTACAGTCACATGCATTAGGTTTCCTAATCATTTTGTCTTTGGGAAGAAATCCCCGCAGAAGCAGTCTGTCTGCTTCCCTCTGGGCCGGTTGCCCTTTGCCTGCTGCACAGCCATCATCCTTGGGGTCTCCTTCCACTCCTGCCCTGAGCATCCCCTTTGTGGTTGTCCTGAATTAGATCCCTTGTTTGTACCATCTTTTGTCTTCCTCTCTCTTAGTTTACTTCCTTATTTGGGAAGGGAGCAAAACCCCCATGAATTTACTGAGAAAAAGGAGTATCACAGAGAAAGGTTTTGTGACCTCGCATAACTGAAAACGCGTTGATTTAACCCTCAGACTTGAATTCTTAGCTCAGTCTAGAATGTGAGTTGACCCCTTCGAAGCTGACTGGACATTCTGTGCATGTGATGGGCTTGCTGATGAAGGTGCTTACTGTCCTGTGAGTAAAGGCGGCTCAGTTCCTTGAAAACCCCCAGATTCTCCTCGCATCTTAGCTGAGGGTGTAATCCTGGCTACCAGCTCTACGGACTCAGAGCTGAGAGTCGACAGCGTTAAGTATAAAGGTTTTTACTCAGCTTCCTCACCCCACATTCAGAATAACATCACTGCTCCCTTCTATGCTTGGGTTCCCCAGGCCATAAATGCTCAGTTTTATCCTGTTCAGGGTACAAGTCCGAGCAGGGAATATGTCCCTCTCTGCCCCAGTGGGGAAGTCTTTCTGGGGTGTCTGATGGCTTTGCGATCTCCAGCCCGTCCCCCTATACGCAGTCTCCCTGTCGTCACCACGCCCATAGGTACCCGACGCCCCGCCTGCCAGAGCTTTTGCGTGGTTCTTCTGTGTCAGTCAGGTTGCTTCCTGGCTTTGTCTCATGCAGGTCCAGCGATGCAACGACTACGCATCCACCTGCGTGTTGGTTTCAGAATGTTACCGCAGTAGGCTCCTCTCCAATTTTCTTTGGCCTTAACGATTATGCATTTAAAAAATACCTTTAGAACAGAGCTAAAGTCACCATCTTTTCATTTTTTTCTTTTATTTATATAGCAATGCCCTTATTAAAGACTAAGTTGTTATTTGCTTGAGAAAATATTCAGAAACTGCACTCTATGGAGGACACACTGTGTGCCAGGTGCCATGCTCTGTAATTGGCTTTCAGGAATTGTTACCAAACACAAGTGTTTGGGCCCAATGCACAGTGAGATGAAACAAACCAAAACATTGGTGTTTGGAGCAGAGAAAAGTTTACTGCAGGGCCATGCAAGGAGACGGGTGGCTGGTGCCCAAAAGTCCCGGAACTCCCCCAAGGGTTTCAGCAAAGCATCTTAAAGGCCAGGTCAGGGAGGGGTGTGGCAGGTTGTTGCAGACTTCTTGGTAGCAGCATCCTTTGTTCTTGCAGCTGTCCATGTAGGTCAGGTCATGATGTTTCTATAAACCTCCAACAAGATGAATGTTATTCTCTGTTCTGCAACGTTTTGTCTCAGATGAATGAAAAGTGTTATACCCTTAAAGGTTAGAGCCTTGAGAATGGGCTGTCCTGTATATTTCAGGCTGTAGGCATTCTTAACTTGTAGCAAAAGCAACAAAATACAAAGATTAAAGTAAAAGAAACAGATCCAATATGGAGTCAGATATCTTCTTCCCTATTACAGAATGACTCTCGGTTATCCTCCCAGGCCAGGTAAAATAAGCCCGTATAGAAGTCGCTTTGCATGATTATGCTAATATTATGTTTACCTTTTTAAAGTTGGACAGGCAGAGAGGACTTGTTCAGCTATTTCACTTTTCCTGAGCTATGTTTCAGTATTAGTGTCCTGTCTAGTAGTAACCATAGGACACCAACCGTGATGCATTCTTTCTCTTTTTTTAATTGGGATATAATTGCTTTACAATGTTGTGTTAGTTTCTGCTGTACAATGAAGTGAATCAGCTATCTGTACACATATATCTCCTCCCTCTTGAACCTCCGTCCCCCCACCATCCCACCCATGTAGGTCATCACACAGCACCGAGCTGAGCCTATACAGCAGGTTCCCACTAGCTGTCTGTTTTACACATGGTAGTGTATATACGTCCATCCTAATTGCCCAATTCATCCTAAATAGACATTTCTCCAAAGAACACACACAGATGGCCAAGAGGCACATGAAAAGGTACTCAACATCACTAATTATTAGAGAAATGAGGTATCACCTCACACCGGTCAGAATGGCCATCATCAAAAAACCTACAAACCATAAATGCTGGAGAGGGTGTGGAGAAAAGGGAACCCTCTTGTACAGTTGGTGGGAATGTAAATTGATACAGTCACTATGGAGAACAGTATGGAGGTTCCTTAAAAAACTAAAAATAGAACTACCATACGACCCAGCAATCCCACTACTGGACATATACCCTGAGAAAACCATAATTCAAAAGGACACATGTACCCCAGTGTTCATTGCAGCACTATTTACAATAGCCAGGACATGGAAGCAACCTAAATGTCCAACGAGGGGCGAATGGATAAGAAGACGTGATTCATTCTTTATACGTGTCAGTTTTAACCAAACAGCTCATAGGATCCATACATTTGAGAAAATGCTATCGTTAAGAAGAGTCTTCAAATATTCACTTGTTTGAGTTATGCTATTAAAGTATTTGAATGTTTCAAACATTAAACCCAAAACTTTAAAATTTTTACCTATTCCTTTAACTAATATGACATACTTGTATTGTTATTTATTGAAGGTTACTTTAAAACCACATGAACCTGATTTTATATATCACATAACCTTCCATTTTTACATCCTCTGACAGTCTTAGAACAAAACTAAAGAGTCAGTGTGATTAGTGTTATGTACTTCTGAAGAGGTCGATTTTTTTTTCTTTTAATTGAAGTATAGTTGATTTACAGTGTCGTGCTAGTTTCAGGTGTACAGCGCAGTGATTCAGTTATACATGTGTGTATCCTTTTTCAGATTCTTTTCCCTTATTCTTATAAAATATCAAGTGTAGTTCCCTGTGCAGAAGTTAATTTTTGAAAGTCAAGTATACTTTAAACATATTTTGGAAAGGAGGTGCTCAAGGATGTCATCTTAGAAGTAGTTGAATCAGGCAGGAGAGAATGAACACATGTTGATGGCTTGATGGGCGCTTTTAGGTCATTGAATCCGCATACTGCGGTATTACCACCATTTTACAGGTTATGACTCGGAGAAGTGAGGATGCTAATTAGGGTTTTCCTCACTCTAGTTAAAGCCAGGCTGCTTCTGCGCTGGTTTGGGAAATATATTAGGAAGATCACTGAGGACGGAAGAGCAAATGTTTTCCTGTTAAAACACCTAAGTTTTTTTTCTGCTGATTACGATGTCATGGCTTGTTTAGGAACTTTGAGAAGCTGGTGAACTAAATTAGAATTTGCCAATGTTGTAAAAATGATAGTGGTAATCAATATTGAGGGTTATTGTACTTTCTCCACACGCTTACCTTTAAAATGCAAACAAGACATATAAAGCTCCTTTAAAGGTCACTTTCAAAGTAAAGGCAATGTTACAAAAAAAAAAAAAAAAGGTAAAAACGCCGATGGAGTTAATAATTTCACTTATCCATCAAATTCAATTGCTATTGAAAAATGACAGCTCCCTGTAAGTACCCTAGCACTCTTTTCAGCTCCAAAGAATTTTTCAGAATTTCATCATGAAGGAAACTTTGAAGGCTAAAATTGATACAAAGAAATAGGAAAATCAAGTTGGAAAACAAGCGTAACAGGGTGAACGAGACTCCACTGAAAGTCTCCTATGAAGCACCTACTCAGTGAGTCCCACTGAAATAAGAAAGACCCAGAGCACTTTTAGTTTGCAATTTTGCAATCTGTGCACAGTGTCTGAAATATAGCAGACGTTTGGTAAGATTTGAAATGAATGGAAGAGGAAACGCTCATGTAAGCACGAATTTGCACAGGGCGTGCCATTTCGCAGCTGTCTGCCGGGTGGCTACTTGGGGGCCACCAAAGACCCGGTGAACAGAGAGGAAATTCAGGTACCTAAATGTCCTGGTGTCTTGGCCCCAGAACAGAGGTCCTGTATCTGCCTAGGTGTTTCCACTTTAGAGAACTGAGTCAGGTTTTAAATGATAATGGAAAAGAATATGAAGAAGAATGAATATATGTGCATAACTGAATCACTTTGCTGTACGACAGGAATGAACACAATATCGTAAATCAGCTACACTTCAATAAGATAAATTGAAGTACACACTGTACACACTGCTACATTTAAAATGGGACCTACTGTATAGCACGGGGACCTCTGCTCAATATTCTGTGATAAGCTAAATGAGAAAATAATTTGAAAAAGAATAGATACCTATATATGTATGACTGAATCACTTTGCTGTACACCTGAAACTAACACAGCATTTTTAATCAACTATACTCCAATATAACATAAAAAGTTTTTTAAAAAGTAAGTCAGCTTTTGTTTTAGTGTGAGTAAAACTAACACTATTTACTTTACTAGTGGAAGTAAAACTTCCACTATTTTGGAAATGCCTGCCTTGTACCTTTGCCTGTGTTTTCCCACTGCAGGTAGTTATTCAGAAGCTGGATTAAGGCTGTCATCTGCCTTAAAATACTATATGAATTATTTTAAGTACTCCCAAAGCAGGTTTGCTTAAGAAAGCTAAGGTGTCTATTAAAAACTTTTATTTTTTTCCTTTGGAAGAATAATAGAAAAGGCATTGAAATGGCAATTATCTTAAGACTCTAAAATAAAATCTGAGATAGGAATAGGAAGTAAGCGTGGATAGCTCCAGGTTAGCCTGTGTGAGTGTCTTAATACCGTCTCTGAAATCGTGCTTTTAAATTTCACACGGTCGCTAAAGAGGAAATGCCTTTTTCCAGAAGAATAACATTCTGATACAGCTTGAAAAAAAAAGGCATTTTCCCGCCGGGTATAAGTTAATGAAATAGCATTAAGTATAATTAGTCGTTTTAGGAGAAGACATGTGAAATACACAGAATTGTTCCAGAAACAGAAAGACACTGCATGCCAAGGCTTGACTTCCAGTGCCTGAGTGAGGCAACGCGAAAATACATGACACATCTTTTGGACGAGATCCTTCAGAAGTCATCTCAAACATTCTGACAGAAATATTTTCCTTTCTTTTTGGAATATGATGAGTGATGCTTTGTGGTATTCTAATCCCATTACTGGTAAAGGTAATAAAAAGAACTCCCGAATCCACCCAGGCCTGCAGTGTTTTGTTTAAAGTCGGGGGATCCCTTTCAGACTTGGTTTTCTGCAGGGAACTGACTTTGCCCTGAGTTTAATGTTTGCCTGTTGCGCAGTCACCTCGTGGAACTCCAGAAGAGTTTCATATTTTGTGACTCGATGTCAAGAAGGGTACGTCTGACTGAAGTCTGTAATGGTGATGACACTGATTGAGAATTGTGCGTTCATACTGCGTATTTAAATGGGTCCCCAGACCTTGGGATCATGCTTTCCGTTTATCCTCAGGTGATGTTTTCTCTTCCGATAGAATTCCTTGTTACATTAACAAGCCTTCACTGTTGCCCCTGGCTTGCCATAAATGGCACAAATGGTGTGGCATCATTCCACGCGTGAGCAATTTAAGGAAATGTAACTCTTGGAAAGCACCGTCTTGGACCTTCCGTCGGGGCCCTCGTGCATCTGGTTTTCACTTCTTTATATTGTGACGTGCGGCATTTAGCTTAAGTAAAAGGGTTCAGTCATTTGACTTGAAGGTAGATGGCATTTTGTATTTTAACTGCAATTTTGTATCAAGCTGATTTTAAACACTCCAGTCTACCAACATGAATAATCGTAGTACAAACCACTTCTGTAACATCTGCTACTGTATTGGATTCTTGATATATGTCATCTCGTTTCTTTTTTTTGGGCTGCGCACCATAGCTTGAGGGATCTTAGTTCCCCAACCAGGGGTGGAAGCCAGGCCCCGGCAGCGAAAGCACCGAGTCCTAACCACTGGACCACCAGGGAATTCCCTCACTTATTCTTTATAATAACTATGGGAAATGATTCCCATTTTACCTGTGAGGAAGCATGCCCAGAAAGAATGCAGCTTGCCTGAGGTTCAGAGCAAATAAACAGGAAAAAATGATAGTCAGACCATGAATTTCAACCATAGTACGTGATATCCCCTAATCAACTTTTGCTCAATAAGAACTTTTTTAACATTTTATTTTGAGATAATGGTAAATTGACATTCATCTGTAAGAAAGGTCCTGTACACCCTTCACCTGGTTTTCCCCAAGGGTTAGCTTCGTGCATGACCGTACATAGAACAATATCACAACTTAGCAAGTGACACTGTTACAGCCCACCGACCTCAAGAAGAAATTTTTGACTGAAAATACACAACCCCGTAGTAGGTATTACATGAAAGTGCTATATGAAAAGACTTTTACAAATAAAAGCTAAAAGGACATTTGATTAATGGACAGTTTCTAAAACGGCTCAATCAAGAAAGAGCACATATTTTTGTATCACGAAATGGCTTCAGAACATCAGCCTCGGTCCTGAGAAGAATTTCTGTCCTGAACTAGGTGATCTTATAATGTTCATCTGAAATTCTGTTGTGTGGTGCAGAACCGTTTTTGCGGCATTTTCGAGTGGAACATCTATCATAGATTAAAGCTTATAAAATCAAAAGTAATATCACAAATCACCCCTCTGGATGTGGGATTCAGAGTGAACTATGAAACGTAAATAGTCACTATAAATAAATCCATGAATAAGGGTCTGCTGCCTCTGAGACAGAGATTAATGAAGTTTTAGGATGCTGAGAGCTCAAGATATAATCTATAGCTTTAAACTGATGTCAAGATTCAGAACTGATTGCTTTAAAAGCCCTTCATCTCTCCAGAAGAGATTGATGACTTCAGTGCTACTAGGTCTCTTCTCATGCGAAATCTGTATAATGCGGTTCCAACAGGTATGGTATGTGGGAATATTTACATAGTAACTGTAACTGTACAATATGTAAAAGTTAAACTATTACAAAAGCAAAATATAGTAACATGTGATATTTTCCAGGTATTTTTAAATTTTAGAATTCTGTGGAATGCAGCTCCTGAATGCCTTGGGGGCTGATAGCTCGTCCATTAGTTGGTAGAGAGCTCAAAGGAGAGTCCTAACACTGATACACATATTCCGTAAGCATTTAATTTTCTAAATTTTTAAATTTTAAAAAATTTATTTTCTTGAAGTATAGTTGATTTACGGTGTTCTGTTAGTTTCTGGTGTACAGCAAAGTAATTCAGTTATACATATAGATACGTAGATATAGATGTATAACTTCTTCATATTCTTTTTCCTGTTCTTTTCCATGATGGTTGATCACAGGACATTGAATATAGTTCCCTGTGCTATAAGTAGGACCTTGCTGTTTATCCTGTAAGCATTTAATTTTAACTTCACTACTTTTTATTTAAGCCAAGACCTTTTATTTAAGTAGGGATATGCTACTTGGAAACTTGCTGTATTTCTTTCAAAAATCGTAGCTGTAATGCCTTAATATTGACTTTCAGTTTGTATGTCTTTAAGTAAAAAATGAGAAGTCAAAGGTAGCTTTCAATGCAATCGAAGTGCAGAATTCCACTAAGCTGTTGGGAGGTTTTCCTCCTAAATGTTCGTTTTCTCTCTCATACCTGCTTGAATAGCAACTTTGTAGAGTATCATTTTGGATGGAATCCTTCCCAATTACCTAAGTTTTCAAAGAGACAACTGCTCTGTTTGATTGGGTTACATAATATTTAAATAAGGAGCATTACAGTAACAGGTACTACTGATAGAAGTAGTTTGGGGAACAATACAACTGTCTCTTGGTAGGTGTAGAATCCAACTGGAAAGAGCAGAAAGGATGCCAGTAGCGTTCAGTTAGTTGTGGGCGTCATCGGTCCGCGTGCTTTGCGTGATAGGAAAGCTACCTAAACCAGGAGGCCAGTCGAGTGAAGGTCAGTTAAGATAAGGACTCTCATCCTTTGTTCAGTTTTGATATTGACACTGCCTGATAGTGTGTCATTGGGAAATTGAAATTAAATGAGTGTGGTCAGTAGAAATGTAGTGGTAACTGTGTCTTCGTATGGCTGTCAGAGTGGGAACAACACGCCTGGCACAAATTAGACACTTAACGCATTTTTATTCTCTTCCGTAAATTTTCCTGTGATTTAGCTTTGCTGTTTTTCAAGCTGCAGAGAAGAGCACGGCATTTGGAAGTTACTTAGTTTGAAGGAGTGAGTTTCCGACTCACTCGGAATATCCTTTATAGAGAACTTTATAGAGTTCTCCTATAATATCCTTTATAGAGAACTCTCGACGAAGATTTAGGAAGAGATGTTTTTATCTTACTGAAAACGTAAAATAGCTTATGAAAAATATTAGATATTTACCAAAGTAATGGTGGAACAGGCTTTCCTTTTCCTCCCTCCCTCCTTCCTTCCTTTTTCTTTCTTTCTTTCTTTCTTTCTTTCCTTCTTTCTTTCCTTCTTTCCTTCTTTCTTTCTTTCTTTCTTTCCTTCTTTCTTTCTTTCCTTCTCTTTCTCTTTCCCTCTCTCTCTCTCTCTTTCTCTCTCTCTTTGTTATTTTCAAAGTTAGGATTTCAGAATTTTGTCTACACTTTCTCACCCTTTCCTCACTTGGGAAAATGCCATTTTGTTGTTGTTGTTTTGTTTTTCAGCTCCTCTGTAAGTTAACCCGACTTTTTGGCCTTCCATTTCTTTTTTTTAAAGAATGCTAGTTAAATGTACTAGATCAGTTTCACAACCCACTAAACACATCACAACTTGAGTTGGAGAAATCTGACCTCAATTGTAAAGGATGCATCATTTGTAGATGGAAGAGTAGGGCTTTGGACCATTTCACTCACCTTCCTGGGAAAGTACCATATTATGCTAAAATACGTAAGAATTCATTCTTACAATCTCCAAAATTGATGTTAAAGAACACTTCCCATGATCCCCTGCAAAACGTCCCATGGATTTTGGGAAATGGAGACTCAAGGTCTTTCATCCGTGTTGACCCGTTGAAAAGTTACTCCTTTGGGAGACTGTGCTTGATGGTGGCTTCTCAGAATTGTCCTGGCACCTGAATGACAATAGGAACTATGGACTGAATGCCTGCCTGTAGCCTACGGTATTTAAATGCACAGCTTGTTGGCGACGATGCACTATTGGCTTAGTTTGCTTCCGCACTTGGCTTTTGAAGAGCTCGTCCATCTTCTAGTGCAGGAATTTAAGGTTCACTTAGCAGTTTCTGAATCAGTAGTCCAGGGCCCACCTGTCCCCCGCGCCTGTTTGGTGCCGATGGCCATCCGCACAGGGGAAGGACATGGCTTCTTGCACACGCTGCAGTTCTCTGTGTTTTCAGTGACACCAGAGCAGAGGCTGGAGCTGGGATGGGAAGCTGTCTCAGGGCCAACTCATGAAGATGGGGCTTGAATTAGTTCTCTGTGCCGTCCACGGTCCAACTGGAAACACAGATGAAAGGTTTTGGAAAGCACCGTTTTTCATGGTTTAGACAGGTCTCTGGGCTTCCTGAGCTGTGCACATGACATGAAATGGGGCCTTTCATGGTATTTACTCTCTGTGTATTAATGACACTTCTGCTTGAAGATAAAGCACTTTCGGTAAAAATAACTTGTCACTCAGTTGAGACATTTTGCTTGGAAAATGCTTTAGTTTCAAAATATTTCTCTGCTCGTGTGCTCTCCTGTTTCCCTGCTCATCTGAGTTTTTCTAATTTTGATGTGTTGGTTTTTGTTTTTAAATCTTCTGCTCTGTGGTTTTTACCTTTGTCTTGCATCTGTGTAAGGTGACTGCTACTGACATCTTTTATTACTTTTAGAACAATGTCCTGTGTAATGGTAAATAATTAAAGCTAAGTATTTTGTATGGAGTGTGACTTTTAGGTCTTAATTCAATTCCAGATTGTCTCAGGCATCCCACAGCATTGCCATTTTATTCTTACTCTGAGTAAGTTGTATTCATAACAATTGTATTTTTCTTCATATATTTGGATTATTGCTCCAATGAAATCTGTAGTTTTTCAATCTTTTATCCATATCTAAATCATACAGATAATAATACTTACTGAATCGTTTTCCTATCAATGCTCTGCTTTTGAGAACATGAAGAATTTCAGTCTCTTGTCACATTTGTTTTAAGTATGGGCAAAGATGCTAGACTTTTTTTCTTGACCCTTGGGATTGAGAGGAAATATTTACAGATGTTAACCACGGTGAAACTGCTTTTCACATACCCCTTTTGATCTCTATGAATAATAAACGGGAGGGTTTCATTAGGCGTACAAAGTTTCCAGGCCTTCCTAGAATAGATTTGAAAGTTGATGGCCAAATGGAGATTAGGCTTTTCAGGCCCAAGACAGACAGGGTATTACATTGTTGCTACCGTAGCTATATGTACCATGAAGTGAATGGACATTTTTAATTTGCTTTAAGACTTGCCTTTGTATTGCATCTGTGTAAAGTCACTGCTACTAACATATTTTACTACCTTTAGAACAATTCTGTTGGGCATTATGTAATAGTTAATAATTAATACGTGAACCTTTGTTTTTAAGATTTATTTAACTGCTATAAAATCTTTGTTGTCACTGCTTCGTATTTAGTAGATTTTCCCCCAGTTAACACGTGAGTCAGTTCTTTAGAACTCAAGCCTTATTTTAAATAACCCTTACTGGTTAGGTCATTTTGTTTCCTTTTTCACATTATTTCCTGTTTTGCTTTTTGCTTTCCTGAAGCTGGTGTCACTATCCTCTTGATAAAAAAGAAAATTCATTTTCGAGGCCTTTGGCTCGGAGGTTTTAAAGGCACATCAAATTCAATGTGGTCATTTTTAAATTTCAAAGTTCCTTATAGATGTTTTGTTGATCTAAAGCAAATAGACTTTTTCTTCCTGTGGGGCTAGGCTAGTGGTAGAGCATGAGACTTCCGTAGTTCTGCAGCAAAAATGGATGTATTGGGGATCACCAAAGAATTGCAGCTGGGGTTCTGCCTCCTGGGCAAGGCACACGCAGGTCCCTGCACGGCAAGGAGAGTCGACCTCTTTTATAGAGGGGACAGGAAGCTGCGAGGGCTGTCGTAAGCCCAGAGACCGCTGGACCAGCCGAGAGTTCCAAAGTGTCTTGGCTTCTCGTAGGCTGAGCTCTTGCCAGGCGAGCAGGGGAGTCCTCTTCTTCTTGCTGGGCTAGGCTAGTTATAGGACATGAGACTTCCTTCTTCCGGCCTTGTGACTCTATTTTAATTGAGGTTTCTGTTTATTAATTTTTACGGTATCACAAATTGAATGTAAACCATAATAATTACACTTTTTTTTTTTTTCGCAGGGATCACTACAGTTCATCTAAATGCCTTGCCCTGTACAACTGTCTTAGTCGCTCTTGTAGTCTCACTTCCTAGCAGGGTACCTGGCTCATAGAAAGCACTCCCAAAATTTTAAGCAGATGAATGAGTGATAAATAACATCTTTCATGGGTGTTCTGGTGGCAGGCAGGTGTTCCCATGATAGCCAGTAGCACCGTCATTAGTAGCACTGGCTGGAAAGATGCCAGCCTCTGTATTCTGTTGTAAATAAATCAAGTCCTGGAGCGTGAAGCCAGGGAGGCATAGCCCTGGGCCCATTCAGAATGATGATCCTGGGAAAAACCTTGGTGGTTTGCCCAAGAAATCACTGTCACTTTCAAGGTGTGAGAGTGATGCTTACTTAGGAACTAAAATTTAAAAGCGAGACAGGAAAAGAGATTCAGGCTATATGAAGTAATATAAAAATGTCTAAGTTCCTACCCTGTTAATTAACTGAATTGTTCATTTCTTAGTAAAGCACCATAGTATCTATACCTAGGTTAATATCATGTAAGTTTCCAGTCACACAATACTTTTACATGCATTAACATGTTTATTTTAACACAGGTAACTGTGATTTTTAAGATCTCAATAAATAATTGGTGCAAATTCCTGTGCTTACTTCTTGAACTTAGTATTTTTATTTAGAAAGTTTGGGGTGGGTAGGATTTGCAGGACACAAAGCAATGGCTCCTGGTGGCCGACTTAGGGCAAAGAGTCTTTGTATTATTAATATTTGAATATTTTTAGTCTAACCAAGTTCATAGAGTTTCAAACGTGGAAGACCCCTATCTATTAATTTTGCATGACTTCCATCTGGTTCAAAAATCTTTTGTGTCCCAAACAAAAGGACTTTGTGACTTTGATGCAAAACTTATGAATTCATTGTCTTTTAAGCTGTTGAGGCCACTCTGCTTTTAAACAGTATTGTTTTTAGAAATTTCTTTTTTATATTAAGCAAAAATCTTTGTTCTCCTAACTCCCTCTTACTGGTCCTAGTCTTTCCTTTGATACTGCCTGCAATAATTTTATGACTTTCTCCGTCACTAGTAATGCATAATCACCTGTTAGCTTGTGAAATATATTTATGCACATTATCTGATTTGAGCTTCCAAACAACCCAGTAAATTAGGTCGCTAATGTATTATTATTATCCCGGGTACATAGACAAATACTCTAAAACACAGAGAAAATAAATGATTTGCTAATGGTCACACCCACAAATAATACAGGGTGGATTCAGGTCCAAGCCTAGATTTTTGGATTCAACATTCCGTGTTCTTTCCATGATGCTGCGTTGCCTCAAAATATCTTTTCCAGTCTTAAGCGATGTCTCCTATATTCACTGCTCCAGATGCTATAAACCCTCAGCTTCTTCAGTTTCTCTGTTTGTTAGCCATGCCTCAAGTGACCTAATTTTCAATGAGACAAATGTCAGTGGTTCTAGATGGTGTGTGTGTGTGTGTCTGTACTTATGTCCATGAAGAGCTTGCAAAAAGCCCACAGCCTTCTGGTGGTTGTAATGTATTTTGTACTCATAACCAACCTTTTTACCCACATCCCACATAGATACTTTTGGTTTCTCTGAGTCTCCTGTCTTATGTAAAATTTTATATAAATATTTTAAAAAGCCAATGTGTACATCATTGACCATTTCAGAGTACATAGTTTTCAAGTGAAGAAGTATGGGACTTACCCTTATTTTGTACATTACTCTTCAGTGAAATCAGAAAAACTTCTTTTCTGGACTGCTGTTTAAGATTCCTACATTTTTCTGTCTGCACTCTGTGTTGGGTTAGAGGGAAAACCTCACATCTGACCGACTTCATCCAGCTTGGCCAGCACAGGAAATCAGTGCTTTCAGGTGGCAGTAGTGCACTCAGTAAAGCCCAAGTATTTCCAAAGTTCTCTAAGAAACTGCTTTACTCAGTGGATACAGGATTATGCCATGCTCTGAATATCAAAGAAAGAGGTTAGCCCGGCATCAACAAATATATAATTCTATACTTTCAACCCCAGAACAAAACTAACCACTTCCTAGACTGTGAGTCGCAGTAGCAAAGCTGAAATGACAGCTGATGAGAACATCTAAACCACAGTTTTGCTGGGACCACTATATAATTATTTCCACATATTCTGCATAAAATCATCAGAAGCAGGAAAGTATTTCCACGTCAGTGACTAGGAAAGACATTTAGAAAGATAAATCGTTTGAAAGTAACCATCTGTGAAACACAGGAAAAAAAACAGTGGCATCGTGTTCACGGCATGAATATTCATGTGACCAGACTTGAGTGAAAGTCTTTAAAGGGGATCTATCTCAAATTATGCGGCTTATGTGCAAAGTTTCAAGTTCGCCATGAAGTTAATACTTTTAACCAGATTCCCTTCTTTGAAGTGAATTGGTTAGAAAATGATGAAAATTAGAAATTGAATTTCAGCATCGTTTCACGTTGAATAAGAGGTAACGTTGAATTCACAGTGATGACTAGATTAGCCAGGTGCTCAGTTCAATGAAGGAGTCCGGCCTGGCTGGGCTTCTGATGCTGAAATGAATGTTTTCATAAAAACTTCTCGTATCAGTTTGTCGTTAAAAATCTCTAAAAGAGATAAGCTTCGCCTCTTGGTGAATCTTGGTTAAGTTCTTAAAGGGCCGCAGCGACAGCGTGCTGAAGTTCAGGGCGCCTGGGAGGGTGCGGTGATTCTGAACCCGCGACGTTCTTCCCGGAGTTAACCATTCCTTTGTGTCCTCTCTGCTCAGCATCGGCTCCGGGCTGGCCTCCACCCGTATCAGCCCAGTGTGTGCCTACTTTTGACCCCTTACTGGTGACTTTTGGCAAATGCACCTGACGTAAGAAAGCTCTGGAAACACCCAACCACAAGATCATACCCCACACCCTTCATGGAGTCCAGGAAGAAAACCCTGTTGTCATTCTGACTGATGGTGCTTTTATTTTATTTTATTTTAATATTCTATTGAAGTGTAGTTGCTTTACAGCATTGTGCTAATTTCTGCTGTGCAGCAAAGTGATTCAGTTATACATGTATATTCTTTTTCATATTCTTTTCCATGACCGTTTGTCCCCGAATACTGTATATAGTTCCCTTTGCTTTACAGTAGGACCTTGTTGTTTATCCATCCTGTACACGCTAGTTTGCATCTGCGAATCCCGAACTCCCAATCCGCCCCTCCCCCACCCTCCTGCCCCTTGGCAACCACAGGTCTGTTCTGTGTGTCTGTGAGTCTGTTTCTGTTTGGCAGATCAGTTCATTTGTGTCATATTTTAGGTTCCACATGTGAGTGATGTCATGCGGTATTTGTCTTTCTCTTTCTGAGTGACTTCGCTCAGTATGGTAATCTCTTTTGGTTAGATTTTAGGTTAGATTCACACATTCTCTTGTGTTGCTGGGCGGTCATTCTACACCTTCTCTGTCCGCCCTCCGTCCCACTCTCCACGACTCCACTGGACAATATCTTCTTTTAAAACCTTGAGCATCTTTTCCTCTTTCCTTGCTCTCAGAAGATGCTTCTGCTTCCTGCTTCACAAGGAGAACACCAGCGATCACGAGCTCTCAGCCTGCTCTTTACCCACCTGGCCCTCCTTCCTGCAGCCTTGGGGGAACCTCGGGGAGCCCGTGCCTGCCTGACCCCTCCCTCTTATCTGCATCTACTCGGGGGGCTCCAGCACCCCCCTCTCTCTCTTGCACCATCTTAATTTTTTTTTTTTTTTTTTTTTTTTTTGCGGTACGCGGGCCTTTCACTGTTGTGGCCTCTCCCATTGCGGAGCACAGGCTCCGGACGCGCAGGCTCAGTGGCCATGGCTCACGGGCCCAGCCGCTCCACGGTATGTGGGATCTTCCCGGACCGGGACATGAACCCGCGTCCCCTGCATCGGCAGGCGGACTCTCAACCACTGCGCCACCAGGGAAGCCCCATCTTAATGATTTTGACCTTTTATTGGCCCACGTCCCTCAGCATACGAGTAGGCTGTTATTTCTCCTATATTAAGAGGAAGTCCTCCGGATCGCATGTCCCCATCCCACTACCAATCCTGTCGTCGGCTCTGCGGTCAGCAGCGCCTCTCAACTGTCCTTTGTGTTTGCTGTCTCTGTTTTTATTCTCTCCTCAACTCACCCTCCTCAAGCTTTTCACCCCCTCCCTCTACCAAAATCACACCTGAAACATCTCCAAAGAGTGCACGCAGTCGTCCCTCAGGGTCCAGGGCGATTTCTTCCAGGACCCCCTCGGGGACCAAAATCCGAGGATGCTGGAGTGCCCCATGTACAGTGCTGTCATACAGGCATTGCTAAATCGAGTGTCCGATTCTCTGATCAGACCTGTCATCGGTGTTGGACGCCGCTGATCCTTTATCTTTTCCCGCTGAACACTTTTTCTCCTGCTTTCTAGATCGTCACACCCGTTCCAGTTTCCTCCTAACTCAGTTCCCTGTACTGCTTCCCCCTTCCTCCTTGGACATGGAATTATGGGAGTATCCCTAGGGTCATGGCCCTTTTTTAATCAGGACCTCTCTAGCCAGGCTTGGAAGCCATGATACTTACCTCTTCCTCACCAAAACTCACTCATTCGGCAAGCTCAGCCCATCGCATGGCTTTTCATACAATCCAGAAGCCATTGGCTCTGAAATTTATACATCCAGCCCCTGTGTCTCAGCTAAAACCCTTTTTTGAACGTCCACATGCCTCCTCAATGTTTCCATTTGGATTTTATTGGCATTACCTGCGAAGTGCCTTCCTGAAGTCTGCTTTCAGCACAGCAGTGGATATGACCCTTTTCAAACATAGTCAAATAATAACACGCCTTTGCTTGAAACTCTCCAACTAGGGCTGCCCAAATTAGCGAATAAAAATAATTGAATGAGTGTGTGTATTATCCTAATTGCATAATTAAGATGCTGTTAATTGTGGTTGTATCTACTTTTTATAGAGTAGAAGTGTTAGCTTTTACTAACACTTTTACATGTTTTGGGCCCTCAGTCCTCTCTCTGAAATCAGCTGAAACCATGAGGATTTTTAGGGAGCAGGGTAGGGGTGAGGGGTGTGAAGATGGTTCCGGAGCACAGGATGCTGAGGGCAAAGGTCGGCAGAGCAGAGTTGCAGGGAAAGGACAAGACAAAGAAAAAAATGTGGGAGGATATCTATACATTTACCTTGAACTTTAATAAACTCAACTGTGACTTAGCTGCTTCTGAGTAGTCTAGAAATTCTAGTGCAGAAATCTGCTGGTTGTTTTAGTAACCCCATTAGTTGACTCTGGTTGGAAGAGTTTTACCTTCTGTATACCTGTGACTGTTGCACTCTTTAGAATCCCACTGTCAACCCCTCTCACTTACAGACAAAGCTGTCCAGTAACCCCCTTCCTTCAATGCTCCTGCTTCCGTTCAGGAAGATACATGCATCCAGGAGGTGCCCTTCTTATCAGGGTGATGACCGGGGAGTCTGCTTTTTTTTAAGGATTCCTTTTCTTTCTTTCTTTCTTTGGCTGCGTCGGATCGTAGTTGTGGCATGGGGGATCTTTCACTGCAGCACGGGCCGCTGCATTGCGGCGTGCGGACTGCGGAATGTGCAAGCTCAGTAGTTGCAGCGCACAAGCTTTGTTGCCCCGCGGCATGTGGGATCTTAGTTCCCTGATAAAGGATCGAACCCGCACCCCCTGCATTGGAAGGCGGATGCTTAACCACTGGATCACCAGGGAAGTCCCCAGAGAGTCTACTTTCAGATATTTATTAATCTTAAATTAGGGAACAACGAAGGCGATCTCAGGCTGCCTGTTCTCTCTCAGCTTATGTGTGATGTCAGTTGTTTGCTTTATAGTTTAGCTCACAGGGGCAATCTTATCCGTACGCTGTTAGAGCTCATTTCTACAGTGTTGTACGTGCACTGAAAAGTATTGGCAGTGTGACGGACTGTTGTTCATACGTACAGTATAATCCCATTTTTAACAATCTTTCTTTGGTGAACATTTAAGTTTTTTATTTCATTTTAATTTTACTCTTCCCTCATCATATTGCTCCAAAAAATGTCCTTGGATTATACCTCTATTTCCTTAGGATAAATTTCTGAATATAAACTTATAAGATCTTAGAAAATACCATCAAGTTGTCCTGCAGAGATGCTGTGACATTTTACTCTGTCTCCCTGTGGTTTATGGGAAGGATGTCCTTGCCCTCTCTCCACCTGCAGTGGATGTGAATTCTTCTGTCTTCAAGTTGCCTTTCGTCCTTAGGCCTCTTGTATTCTGATTGGAAATGCACACAGATTTCTCCCCTTATTCTGTGAGGTCTTCTTCTAGTCAACCTGCCCATAAATCCACTGCTCTTTCTTCTCCGTCTTTCTCACTGTCCAGCTGAACCCAGTTCCCACTCCTGCACTGATGCTCCTTTCCCGGGAAGGCCCTCTTTCTTCCTCACCTCCTTCAGTGAAAGGTCAGTAAGTCCAAGGACACAGAAGTCCACCTATTTAGTGACTACAGTGGCCTGTTAGCATCCCTCTCCTTGGCCTTCCATCACCTTAATGTTGCCCATCTCACTTGTCAGATCTCTCTTCTCTCGCTGCAGGACCACTGGTGCCTCAGGCCCCCTTCAGCCCCTTTGGCTCCTGTGTTCTGGGAACCAGTGCCAGCCCCCCTGCCTCAGCATCGCAGCTTCGTGCTGGGAAATCCCGATTTCCTCCCCTTGATAGTCTCATTTTTCTTGCACTCTTACTCCATGGCTGTAACCAACATATACCTGTGAATGACTGTCAGTTTCCATCGATGGCCAGTCCTGCATATGTGATGTCAGGGAGGGGTGGCTACCACTCCTCTCCGTCAAATGCCCCAAGCTGAACGTTTTCTTTCTTCCATCCTTACCTGTTTTGTGTACCTGGATAGGTATGTCATGGGCAGCCCACTCTCTGAAGCTGGAAGTACTTGAGGTCATGCAGGACCCTTTCCCTCCTTTTCCTCTACTCCATCAGCTACCAGATCCCGTTGATACAACCACAGTCAAGTGCTTTGACACCCTTCTTTCCCTTCCTCACGGTGGGTATCAGTTCATAGCATATACTCTTTCTTCAGCATTCCGTTGATGTATTTCTGCCAGGCCCTAAAAGCCATTAGGGATCAACATTATCCAGGAGAGGGACTTCCCTGGGGGCACAGTGGTTAAGAATCTGCCTGCCAATGCAGGGGACATGGGTTTGAGCCCTGGTCTAGGAAGATTCCACATGCCGCGGAGCAACTAAACCCGTTTACCACAACTACTGAGCCTACTCTCTAGAGCCCGCGAGCCACAACTACTGAAGCTGTGAGCCACAACTACTGAAGCCCGTGCACCACAACTACTGAGCCTGCGCTCTAGAGCCTGCGAGCCACAACTACTGAAGCTGTGAGCCACAACTACTGAGTCAATGAGCCACAACTACTGAGCCTGCACTCTAGAGCCTGCGAGCCACAACTACTGAGCCCGCATGCCACAACTACTGAAGCCCGCATGCCTAGAGCCTGTGCTCCACAAGAGAAGCCACCGCAATGATAAGCCAGCGCAACACAACGAAGAGTAGCCTCCGTTCGCCGCAACTAGAGAAAGCCCGCACACGGCAACAAAGACCCAATGCAGCCAAAAATAAATAAATAAATGAATTAATTAATGAAAATAAAACCAAAACATTATCCAGGAGACATGAGGCTTGTCCTCTGCCCTGAAGGAGATGTGCAATAGTTTCAAGTCAGTGTGGTGCTAGAGACATGGGATCAGAGAAGGGCAGGTAGCCCAGCGATAGTGGATGGAGAGAGAAGTCTGGCTGGTGACAGCCTCCTGGATGAGCTGAGTCTTCATGGAGGAGCAGTGGGGAGCCAGGTGCAGAAGGGAACAAGGCAGTTCCCATCGCGGGGAAGCAGCATGGGCAGGGCTTCAAGCCTGAAACCCTGTTTATGGCTCCGCCAGAGTCTACACGCCCTTCCCCCCGATCTAGGGCACCTCCTCACGTAGGAAGACCAAGAAAAAAGCCGTGATCGCATCCCACCTTTCTTAGAACCTCTCTCACTCTCCTGCTGCTCGTGGAGCTTGGCACACACAGAGGCATCCTGATCAGACCTCGGTCTGTCTCTCCACCCGCCACCACCTGCTCTCCCACCCGACGGCAGTGCCTCTGCTGCCCTTCCTCTTCCTTTTAACCCATCACCTTTCTGTTTCCCAGTTCAGGTTCTTTGTAAATATCCAAAGTGTTCTTCTCGTCTAAGTGCTTTCTGGTTCTCTGAGCTCTAGGTTAACTTTCATCTCTTCTTTGTAGTCTCCCCTGATTTTTTCGGGCAGTCGATTGCTCTCCTGGCACTTAGTTTTTAAAGGACGCTGTTGCAGTCCTTATGCACGGATGTAGGTTTGCCCATCAGAAGCTCAGTGGCTGTTCGTCTTCATCACTTCCTGCAAGCACCTGAGTCGTACAGTCCAGTTTGCAGAATGATGTTACTTTCATGTGTCCCTATTTTCAAAGCCATGACTTGCTTATATCAACAGAAGGAAAAGACATCTCAGGTGTACTTGGGGATGATGGTAGCAACATTTTACTATTTTTTTCTTTATTTCATGTTGTGTGATTTTTTTTGTTTGACCTGCCCAGAATGCTGACCACGTGACACAATTTCATTTTAGTGCAGTGGCCAGCGCTAAAGAACATGGTGAAAGAACATGTAACTGCTTATACTTTTATTTTTTGGAGATGTTGGGATGTGTGGACAGTCACTGAAGACTTCGTAGCGTAATAGGAATGTCACGGAGCGATTACAATTGTGAAAGACAATGACTTCACGCTCGATAAAATAATTGTTCTTCACACTGCATGCTGACTAGTTACTTTGTAGAAGTTTGTGTTAATACAATTCCATACACTGTAGTTAAGATACAGTTACACAGTGTGCCTGACTAGTGAAAGCCTGCGCTTCTGGTGGGGTTTCTGTTTGTCTCATTTCATATAAAGACTTTTTAGGCAAGAAATATGAATTCAGAAAACTGAAAACTAGAGATGTTAGTTACGAACATTATTATGCGTTTGGTTTTTTTTTAAGTTTCTCAGCACAGAGTTTTTCATGGCCACGAACATACCTAGACGTGCCTTTACTGAACTTGTTGTTCCAAAATGCCCGTTTCACTCCCCAGAATAGCTACTGAATATAAATCTGTTTTAGGAGAGAAAGAAGTTGGAACAAGGGTTTTCCCTGTGGTGCAGGGCAAGCCACGTCAGTGTTATAAGAATGTTGGGTGAGGTATCCATGAACATGGACTAAATAGCTACTGTCACTCCATACACACAAAACAACATAAATCAGGAACTAAATTTTATAATTTACTTACTGATTTATTGATTGGTTGACTGATTGATTGATTTTTGGCTGCGCTGGGTCTTCGTTGCTGCGCGCGGGCTTTCTCTAGTTGCGGTGAGCGGGGGCTGCTCTTCATTGCGGTGCGTGGGCTTCTTACTGCGGTGGCTTCTCTTGTTGCGGAGCATGGGCTCTAGGTGCGCGGGCTTCAGTAGTTGTGGCACATGGGCTCAGTAGTTGTGGCGCACGGCCTTTGTTGTTCTGCGGCATGTGAGATCTTCCCGGACCAGGGCTCGAACCCGTGTTCCCTGCATCGGCAGGTGGATTCTTAACCACTGAGCCACCAGGGAAGTCCCCAGGAACTAAACTTTTAAAGATAATTGTTTATCTTGAGTAAAACTGACATAGTGGGGACGATGAAATGTACAGTTAAAAATGTGTATGATAATTCCTAAGTCTGTACAAGGCTTAACTGTTTTACTTAATTCTTAAAACTTTTCTGAGGCAGGTAGTATCATCCCTGCTTGAAACATTGATCCCCAGAGAAACACATAAATGAAGTGTTCATTTGTAACTTACGCAAATGCTGCATTTTATTTGGCCGGTGGGTGTGGCTCCCCTACTTTGAAGAAGAGACCATCTTTTCCATCATCTGCTCTCTGCAGGAGGCCTGGGGAGTGCCTTCCACCCGACAGAAGGAAGGATGCCAGGGGAGGGGAGGGGAGGGGCAGATTTCAGGAGGCGTAAGGAGTGTACAGAGGTTTATGGAATCTGTACAAACCTCTCCCGTCGGGCTCCACTGTGAGTCATCTATAGCATCTTTCAAACAAGGCTGTTTTGTAAAAGTATAATGTTTAAAAGCTGATATATATTTCTGGGAAAGTAAAACTTAAAAATTAGTATTTTTACTGTACCCTATGGACCATCTGACATAGAATTGTGTAAATTCAGTCAACAAAGGGAAAGGCGAAAGAAAATAGGGATGCCAGCTAGAAGGCTGTTGCAGGTGGTGGCTTGGGTGATAGGATGGTAGCAGTGGAAGTGGTGAAAAGCGCTCAGGTCCTCTTTGGGGTGTCCCAAGACCAAGTTCAGTGTTGGCAGCAATGTCCCAGCACCAGCTGGGGGAACCACCTTCTGCTCAACTCAGAGCCCTCAGGTTAAGAGCTCAGTCCTACAAGACTGCTTCCCTCCTGGCCTCAGAGACCAGGCACAAGCCCCGGCTGTTACCTGGGCTTCTAACCCACCAGCTACACATGGGATGTTCCAACAATCCCCTCCGATTCCGGCTGGCAGTCATGAATACAGGTTGCTACCGGTGCTCTGACCCACGGCCCCCTCCTCAGATTCCATTAATTTGCTGGAATGGCTCAGAGAACTCAGAGAAGTACTTTACTTACTAGATTATCAGTTTATTATAAAAGGATATCACTCAGAGCAGGCAGATGGACGCACAGGGCGGGATATGGGGAAAGGGCTCCAGGCTTCTGTGCCCCATCCAGGCATGACTCTCCCCAAATCTCCACGTGTTCACCAACCCAGAAGCTCTCTGAACCCATCCTTTTGGGTTTTCATGGAGGCTTTATTACATAGGCTTAATTGGTCAAATCACTGGCCATTGGCATTAGATTCACCCACCTGGTCCTCTTGCCTCCTTGACGGGGCCTGGGGGGGGGGAATATGGGGGCAGGAGGGGTGACCAGAGACTTGAAAGTTCAAACCCCTCTCACCTGATTGGTTCTCCTGGCAACCAGCCCCCATCCTTAGGTGCGGCCGAGAGTCACCTCCTTAACACCACAGAAGACACCCTTATTGCTCTCATCACTTCGGCAATTCCAAGGGTTTTAGGAGCTCTGAAGAAACAGGATGAAGACCAAATCCATATTTCTTACCATAAGTCAGATGATCACAGATTCTAACCCTAGTCTGATGGTAGAGCCGAGATAAGGTGGGATGCGGGGTGAAGACACAGGAGAGAAGCAAAGAACAGCTCCACACGATGGGGTCCATTTACTGAGGAAGCACAGGGTAAGGTTACAGAGAGGGGGATGGTGGCAGCGTGTAAGTTGGAGGGAGGTCACTAAAGGAAGGAACGCGGACAGAAGATAGATGAGATCCAAGCGTGGACAGCCTGGAGGTGGGGTGGACCCAGCAAGCACAGCTAAGGAGAAGCATCTGTCCAAGTGGGAAGCAAGTCTGCAGAGCCTGGTGTCGGCTTGGAGACAGAAAATGGACTGTTACATTCAGCCCTGAGGGGTGGGGCGTCATCGGGGACCTTCATGCCTTACGCACACACTAATTATTTCCATTAGATTATCTCATTATTCCCCTCAAAGGAACTTTCTGAGGGATTTTTTTATTACTCCTCCCAGTTTCAGCTACTTGGTCACACTATATTGGCAAGCCATTTTAAAATAAATAACTTATACTATTGTTTCTTGCCCCAAATAAAGTCTTCCACCCACATAAAATCTGAATGAGGTTGAGGGTCTCATCTGACTATTAAGCCTACTGAACAGATAATTGAAAATATCAACCAATACAGGCGCCATTTCTCAGCTAGATCCCCACAAAGCATTCCGAACATTTCCCTTAATGGCTGTTAAGTGATGCATTGAATAAATACGGAGCCGCAAGAGAAATTTCTGTAAGAAAGAGCCTTGAGGATTACGGCTTGAGGTGCACATTAATTCTAGGGTTTCGGGGAAGACGTGTTTTTCTTCTAACAGTTCTTAGCTCACCTTCTCTTTCCTGTGAAGTACCTTCCTGTCGGTCCCTTCTTGAGCACTGAATCAAAGCAAATCCACAAGCGTTCAATATAACAAGATTGGGGAAGGGCGCGTGGTACCTTGCCGTCAAACGCTAGTAGCTGTAGATGTCGTCTCAGCTTTCTAGGGCCTGTCACGTTTTTTTGATTCAGAGGAATCCTTTTAACAATCTCAGTAGGAAAGAACCCTTCATTTTGGCTTCTCCCGCAGATGCCATTGGGGAAGGAGTCCTTGGTGTCGTGGTATTTAGTTGTCCCATGGAATCCTAGCTTTCAGTCTGGGTCATTGCTGCTAATTCACAGTTTTACCTAGGAAGTGGAAAACTGTGTGTGTTGACTCTGATTCACCAGCCCGCAGTCAGCTGTCCCGGGAAAGCGCTGGTTTCCAGGAGACCTCCCACCCTTTAACTGGGGTGACCTCAGACCAGGAACTTTAGGTGGAGAGGAGTTGGGGTAATGGTGTTGTAATTTGTGAGTCTAGTCAGACGGCAGTGGTTCTCAAGTTTCGCACTGAAAGGAACACTGGGCCGGTAACAGTCTCATCCACTAATTTAGTAAGAAACTGTGCTTATAACGTAACCATTCTTCTTTTTTTTTTTTTTGGAATTTTTAACAAAGCTAGCCATCTCTTTTCCCATATTTGGGCCCAGACAGAACACAGCTGCTACTCAGAGTTTGCCTGAAACCCTGAAACTCCGGGAAGGTCAGCTTCAGGTTTGAGCCTTGACGTGACAGCTTTTAAGTGCTGGAGGGTAAACATAGTTCCCTTTTCAGCCTGGACGGTCGCTGGGATCAGCTGTGTAGACAAATCAAGGTTTATTCCATTGCCATGCTCTCTGAGTAAGCGCCGCTCAGTGTTAAGACACGACATGAATACACTTGGCCACTTTCCCTAGGATTTCTCACTTAAATATATAATCTGCCTCACCCACACAGTATTAAAACATCTGTTCTGGAGTAGTAATGCAAGCATCTGATTTTCTCTGCTGGCTTTAAAATCATTTAAAAACATAACCCAGATAACTTTTGGGACAGATTCAGATAAAAGCAGGGGGAAAGGAGGAAGAAGCGTGTTTAAATGAATTGTTCCAGAGCATTCTTGTGTCTTTACGGCACTGCCCGTCAGTCGTTCCTGGCAGAAATGTTTGTCTGCGGGCCCCGTCTGCTTCTTAAGCTCTTTAAAAAGCAGCCCTATATTCAATATATCAGCTTGACATGGTGTAACGGAGACTGGAGACACCTTTCAAAGTGATGGAAAGCAAGGCTGCAAGGCTGAACTTTGCTTTTTTCTTCTCTCCCCACACCTGGATGATTACTTTGTTGTTCTTTTGTTTTTAATAACGGCAACAGTAAAACCTGATCCGCATTCCTAACCCTTGTGTTAGGTGTGAATGAAGTGAAGCCCCCTTATCAGTTTGAAATGTCCTTTATGCCTTGGCTGGGAAAGCTGCAGCGTAAGTCTCTGTAGGCCCTGTGCTGCTCAAGGTAAACATTGGTGTGTGTGTATTTGTCCAGGGAAGGTTCATTGTCAATGTTATATTTTTAAATTTGCACTCACCGCAGAAACACTAATAGAAAGACAAGCTGCGGTTTTCTCAAGCTGGGTATTTATCGTGGAATTATAAGCAGTTCGGCTAGTACTATTCCAAATAGGAAGTCAGCTATTCTTCTTCTAAAAAAGAAGATGATAATTAATGCATAAGGTATCTAAGTAGCCTTAAGAAAATACAAAACCACTAAGATGTTGATCTTTTAAATGAACCTGGAGAAGCCAACAGAGGAACTCACTTGCTGTCTTCAGCTTGTAACACTGATTCATCCTGGCCCTTACTTTGTCCAGACACATGGGCTGCCCATTATGTTTCAATAATAAAAGTAGAAATATGATTGTTTTTCAGTTATTCTTTCACATTAAGTTCCCTTTTTATGGTCCACACTCACCAGGATTTCTTTGATCCTTGCTGAGTTGCTTATGTGATTCGTAATAGCAAATTCTCAGTTTGGCTTTGTTTTGGCAAAGGGAAAAAGTCTCTTCTGTGAAACAAAATACTTGGTTTGTAAAGATTAAGCTTCCCAAGGGCAAGAATTTTTGTCGGTTTTCTCACAGCACCCACATGATGGGCTTTTTAATAAATGTTTGTTAAATGACTTAATGGACACGGTATAATATTAACCTTCATTTGCTGCTCTGGTCGATATGAAGTTGGGAATTCCATGACCGCATGCTTTAGTGTGCCAGGGCTGCTGTTACAAAGTACCACAGGCTGGATGGCTTGCACAACAAAATTCATTTTCTCACAGCTCTGGAGGCTGCAAGTTGGAGATCAAGGTGTCGGCAGGATTGATTTCTTCTGAGGCCTCTCTCCTTGGCTTGTAGATGAACACCTTCTCCCTGTGTCTTCACGTGGTCTTTCCTCTGTGCGTATCTGTGTCCAAATTTCCTCTTTTTTCAAGGACCTCTTCTTACAAATGTCTTCTTCTTACAAGCCCAGAGCTGGGATCGCTGGATCAGATGGTAGCTCTAGTTTTCATTTTTTGCTGACCTTCCATACTGTTTTCCATAGTGGCTCAACAAAGTTACCTTCCCACTAACGGTTCATAAGGATTTTTTGGAAACGACACCAAAAGCACAGCAACCGAAGCAAAAATGAAACAAGTAGGGCTTCATCAAACTAAAACAGCTTCTGCACATCAAAAGAAGCACTCAGCAACGTGAAAAGGCAACCCGTGACATGGGACAGAATGTATGCAAACCAAGTACTGGACAAGGGTTGATATCCAAAATGTATAAAGAACTCGTACAACTCAATAACCAACCAAACGAAACAAAAATCCAATTATAAAATGGGCAGAGGAACTTATCAGACATTTTTCCAAAGAAGGTGTACAAATGGCCAACAGTACATGAAAAGATGCTCAACGTCGCTCATCACCAGGGAAACGCAGATCAAAACCACAGTGAGGTATCGCCTCACACCTGTTAGGATAGCCGTCAGCAAGAAGACAAGAGATAGCAGGTGCTGGCGAGGGTGCGGAGAAAACGGACCCTCTTGTATCCCAGCGTTACATGGAATTCTTAAACGTAAAAGCTGGAAAGAATCTTAAAGGTCACTGGGTTTAAGCAGCCATGCTTCACAGAGGGGAAAACTGAGGCCCACATGGGTTACAGTATTTGCTGAAATTCCCTCTCCTGATGTAGTAGCTTCAGGGGTAAGTGCAGGCTCCCCGACTCCTGATCAGGGCTCTTCTCTCGTGTCATGCTGCCACTCGGAATGACCCTCACCAAGGAATTAAAAAGACCTCATCTTGTATAGGATCATTACACACGGTTCTGACATCCTAGAAATGAACTAAAAAGACCTCATCTTGTATAGGATCATTACACGCGGTCCTGACATTCTAGAAATGGTTTGACAGGACAACTCATTGCATAGAGATTTCACAGCTCTTTCCTCGTCTTTCAGGATCTGTCTTTACAAAATCATATAGCCAAAAGGGTCTAGACTAGGATTAGATTATCCACCCAGGTTATTGCTGCTGCCGCACTGAAGAGCATAGCAGAAAAGCTTTTCTCTGGCTTACTGAAGTCGGGGTATTGATTTAGTTAGCTATGTGCATTACAGAAGCCAAGAAACACTGCTTTTTGTTTCTGAACATTGGCTTCCACTAAATAACACAACCCATAGCTTAGTGATAAGCATCTATTTTCATGGCAACCGAGAGAGCTGGGGGGAGGGGAATAGGCAAATCCAATTCAATTCGAGGCCCTTAGCCCAATCGTAAGTACTTTTACACAGCAAAGATATTGGTAGAATTTTCTAGACACTAAATATGAGAGCAAAGCCTCTAGGCTTGTACCAGAAAGAGGAGTTCTTAGTTAGAGGAGAAATTAAAGCTTAAAAAAAGTAGAAGGTATTTTTCCCTCTAACTTTTTTTTTTTCCAATGCCCCCCTTTTCTCTGAAAACTCCCTTTAGACAACTTAGAAAAGCAGAACTTCAAAAGTGAACAACTTGATTGTTCCTTGAACCAGTGGGTGGGTGACAGTCATGAGGAAGCCCTTAAAAAAGAAAAGCGCTGCTTCCTCTGTTCTGTCCCGGGATTGAATCTTTGAATCCAGAGGAAGTGAGTTAATTGTCCCCTCCTGTTTCTTTTGGGTGGGGACTGCCGTGTGTGCGCCTGTGTGTATGTGTGTATGGGGTTATCTTTTTAAAGCATTGTCTTAGTTTAAATATTTTAGTTTAAATATTTAAAAGTGTGGAGATTTATAACATCAACCAATTAACTGCATGCAGTAACATTTGCCAAGTTGTTTTTTTCCCTTTGTCATTTGAGGGGATTGATATTCTGATACTTCACTGAACCCAAGATGGGCATATTCTGTTTGTCCAACATTACAGACTTACCGTGTTTTCTTTTTCTGTGTAACTACTTTAAACTTTATCTCAGAGGTCCTCATTTCAGTTGGAACTTTTCATTGTTCTTGAAGGAATGCTCTATACATTTCCAACAGACGTGGAAGCAAAATAAGCCAACCCCAGAGCATAAATAACAATTTTATATCATGCCTATAATATACATCTGCACTCTGACACTTTAATGAATACTGTATACTTTTTGTGTAGGCTTTCTATACACTTATCCTCTGTGTGCAGATTGACACATTTGATTTGTTTTGTATCATCACAGTCATAACTCAGTTATCCTTTGAGTAATACTGACTCTTTTCACTTTACATAAACATACACATTTTGGCGTAGAGTTTAAAAACTTGCAAAACCGTTGCATCAAGTTTTTCACATTATAAGTTTAATCAATATGAACCAAATTGGCTAAATTAGTAATGAACACTTTTATTAGAGAATTGCTTATTTATATCCATACTGCACTTATCAGTCATAATAGTACTCTCTGTCAAAGCAATATTGCATTTCTTGGACAATTAAAAACATTCTGGTAGTAGAGAGGAACGTATTAAATGTGCTTTCTACTCTTAAAAGTTGGATAGAATAATGGAAAAAGATCTTAGTGCTAATATTTTAGCCAGAATCTTGACATTATTGAAAGTAGATCTTTAAAATAAGAATGAAATCAGTGTTGACCAAAGCTGCCACATTCATTTCTGCAGATTATCCTCTATAAACCCCACAGCCACCATGGGCAATGGGGCTCGGGACCCACAAAGCCATGAGTCCCAGCAGGGGCTGTGTCTGCCCCAGAGAACGGATGTCCTTTTTTTCTGAAAAGCAAGTACCCTCTGCTTTTCAAGCCATGTGTCCACAGGATAGCCTGGAGAGGGTCTCTTCCAGATTGACCCAGTTGAGGTGTTTGGGGAAGCAATGGCCCTGTTACTCGGGAAGGTTTCATGGATGGGTTGGGTTTCAAGAAAGGCTGTTAGAAATGGTAAAGATTTATTATGTGAATCACAAGATGGAGAGTTTTGCCCGGGGAGGGGGGACAGCAACGTAAGCATGGGGAGAAGTGCAAGGTCAAGGTCAGAGGAATATGACATGTGCAGCAGCCAGTGAGGAGACTAGATTGATTGGGACAAAATGTGCCTGTCTTTGATGAGTGGAGGATTAGATGCGAAAGGTGAGTGAAGGTCAGGTGGTGAGGATTCTGAGTGCAGGGAAAGGAATTTGGATTTTATCTTCCAGATGAGAAATCACTCTAGGCATTTGTCCAAATCCATCCCATGATCAGCGATAACTTATTTTAGGTAGATTAACCCAGGGTTATGCAGCATAGAACAAAAGGAATAAGAAAGAGTAAAGGCAGGGAGACAAGGTTAGAGACTGCTAAATATAGTCCATTGTTTTCAGGGTCTGCCCTGTATCTGAGTAATGACGATGAAAAGGAAGAGCTGATATGATAGTTTTTTTAATTATAGCAAATGTTATCATTTTTACCTGATCTCTAGAAAGAATCCATACTTATTATAGAAAATGCTGAAAATATGGATAGATATAAGGAAGAAAATGGAAATCACCCATTCTCATTAAAACCATAGATGAACACTCCACATCTTAGGTGCTCTTGATTTTTCTTTGTTTTGTTTCAATGTATGTGTGTTGAAATCATGGTATAATAATGCTATGTTTACATAGCTTGGATTTCTTGTCATTTACTACATATTAGGCATTTCTTTTTTAATAAAAAAAATCCTAGAAGACCTAATTTTTTATTTTATTTTATTTTATTTTTGCGGTACGCGGGCCTCTCACTGTTGTGGCCTCTCCCGTTGCGGAGCACAGGCTCTGGACGCGCAGGCTCAGCGGCCATGACTCACGGACCCAGCCGCTCCGCGGCATGTGGGATCTTCCCGGACCGGGGCACGAACCCGCGTGCCCTGCATCGGCAGGCCGACTCTCAACCACTGCGCCACCAGGGAAGCCCAAGACCTCATTTTTTTTATTGCAGTATAGTTGATTGACAGTGTTGTGTTAATTTCTGCTGTACAGCAAAGTGATTCAGTAATACATATATGTACATCTTCTTTTTTCAGATTATTTTCTATTATAGTTTAATACGGGGTATCGAATAGAATTCCCTGTGCTATACAGTAGGTCCTTGTTGGTTAATCTATTTTAGATCTAATATCCTGTATCTGTTAATCCCGAACTCCTAATTTATCCTCCCCCTCCAGCCCGCTTTCCACTTTGGTAATCATAAGTTTGTTCTCTATGTCTGTGAGTCTGTTTCTCTTTTGTAAGTAAGTTCATTTGTGTCATATTTTAGATTGCACATATAAGTGATGTCATGTGGTATTCATCTTTCTCTTTCTGACTGACTTCACTCACTATGACCATCTCTAGGTCCGTCCATGTTGCCGCAAATGGCATTATTTCCTTCTTGTTTATGGCTGAGTAATATTCCATCGTATATAGGTACCACGTCTTCTCTATTCGTTCATCTCTCGATGGACATTTAGGTTGCTCCACATCTTGCTGGAGGGCCTCGTTTTTCATGCCTGTCCCACTATTTCAGTTTATGACTGCAGGGTCATTAACTATTCCACTATTGTAAATTACATTGTGACCAACTTTTTGTTATTATAAACATTACTGTAATAAACGTCAGTCAACATAAATGTTTTATTCCATACTATTCCCTTTTCTTCTTCTTCTGCAGATAAACAAATAGAAAAATTTTAAAAATTAAGTGGAGCGTTTGTTCCTGTATTTATTTTGCCTGTTTTGATTTCAGTTCTAATCTACCACTCCCCACTTTTAGTCCACTTTAAAAATTGGGGAAGGGAGGAGTGTGTTTCTTAACGGACTTTTCCTGAAATCATTACCTCCTTTTGGTGCTTGCCTTTTAAAATGGTGCACTTTAATCCATCCCTCTGTACATGAGCATTTAGGTGGTTTTCAGTTTTTCTCCTGTCACCACTGTGATGAATTGATATTCCTGTGCCCATATTTTCATGTGCACAAATAAATGGCTGTAACCTCAAAAGTGAACTACAGGGACATGGGACATATCCATCTTCAACTTTAGTATCCCGTGTACATCAGTTACATCAACTACAGTGATACCAATATATACTCACTTCTGCAGGCAGACCAGAAAAATTCCAATTTACCCACATCCTTGGCAATCCTTTCCTTTCAATGCTCGCTGATCTCCTGTAAGTGAAATAGTATCTCTTTTTTTGTATGTGAAATATCTCATTTTGGTTTGCATTTCTCTGATAACTCATGAATTCTAGCATGTTTTCATATGTCTAGTGGCCATTCAAGCTTCTTGTCTGGAATTTGTCCATTTTCTATTGAGTTTGTTTTTTTCCGTGTACTCTGTCCTGTGACAGGTATATGGTTTGCCAAGGTGTTCTCCCAGTGTCTGTATTTTAACTCTGTTTATTACAAAAAATTTAGGCAGATTTATCAAAGTTCTCTTTTATGGTTTGGGTGTTTTCTATCTTGATTAACAACTCCTTCTCCAACGTCAAAGGCTTTAGCTTTTCACTTATATATTTTTTTCTTATTCTTTATGGGTTAATTACTTTACATTACATTTTTAATTCCTCTGACACACCTGGGAGTTCCCAGGTGATTTTCCAGAATGAGGAGGATAAAAAGTTGAAAACAAAAGAAAACTTTGGTAAAAACTCTATTAAGGCTTCCGTTGTTAAGTCCGTAACAACCATGGAGGCATCTTTGCCTACCATGGTTTGTGGTAACGCAAGTGAGTGTCTTGCCCATTGAAACTCTTTTCCCACAGAAACTCCGTCCAAGTTCATCTGCATGAAGCCTTGGCAAAGTAGTTTACTGCTCACTGGGGTTGAATACAGTTTCACTTCCAGGTGTTTTCGGCCTTAGTCTGCCTATCTAACCTCGTGCGTGAGTCCAGAAGGAACACGTCGTTTTTTTAAAAACGGTTGCCGTCTGACACTGGATTCGTTTTACTTTCAGCAGTTGACAGAAACTGTGAGTCCTTCCGTGCTCCCCGCTGCAGCTTTGCCACTGGACCTGCTTAACAATGCTGTCACTGCGTTTAGCACCTTGGAAGACCTTATTCGGTATCTTGAACCAGATAGATGGCAGCTGGACTTAGAAGATCTCTACAGGCCCACATGGCAACTGCTGGGCAAGGCTTTTGTGTTTGGAAGAAAATCCAGAGGTAAGCGCTCTCTTCAGGTTAGCACCTCATTTAAGTTTCTTAGCAGCTAATGTTTCAGATTCTTCTGCCGTACCTTCTAATGAGGAGAGTTTAAAATTCTTCCCCGATGAAGTTTAAATTATCAACCTTCTTAACATTTGAGCATATTTACGTATTAAATAAGAATACATATAAAAGGAGGGTTTGGAAGATTAAAAGAGATGCTTTTGCTGAAAATTCCTGTTATTTCTTTAATTCACAAATATCATTTTGATGAAGTCCTGTGCTACATTTCTCAAGAAACATTGCTTATTCAAACTTAATATTTGGGGTATATTGATTCAGAGATTCAAGAGAGATTATCAGAGCTGCTAAACCAGGTTTAGGGCTAGAAAAGGGGAAAGCTCTATTAAAATCTGTATTTACCATGACCCCATGAGTCAGGATTATATCAATTTCCTAAGCCTAGAAACTTTTCTAAATAATATGAAAAATAACAATGGCTCCCCAGAAAACAGAACTGTAGTTTCCAAGACAGAAGTCACTGTAAGAAAATAATGCTCTAAAGGAACTCACACCATGATAATTTTTTCTATGTAAATACGCTTCTGAAATGATCACTTTCGATTCTATGAGCACATCTCCCTTCAAGAGTGAAAGTGTTGATAATTAAACTTAATTTCACATGGTCAAGAGGTTGGAGATAATGTTAGCCGAATCTGTTCTCAGGTCAGGTAACTTGCCTCGTCACCCTAAACTTGGAAAGCATCCCTCTCAAACACAAATGAAAATGTAACTGGGTAGTTATAAAGCCCTCAGACAATCTGTTTCAGTCTGTCAGAAACTTTGAAATCTACCCAGGGTCCCGTTAGAGAACCGAGGACAGTCTGCAGAAAGTCTGTAGAAAGCACAGTGTTTAGTTAATTTGAGCGACTCACAGGGGCAGATTGCATCAGACTGGTCAGAAAGAAACCCGATTCCTGCCCTCTCCTGCTAAGAGTTGCAGCCCTTCTGATCAGGACTTAACATCTCAGCAGATCATGTTCGGACTTGCCCAGCACGGTGTTCTGCTGGACCAGCAGCCCTGGTTTCCTCTCAGCGATATTGGAAATCGCTGTTCACGTCCAGAGGCAGCTGAATCTCGTCCAGATGCTGAAAACGGTTACATATTTATAAGACATGATCGTGATAAATAACTCACCAACAACAACACTTCCCTTCCCTCCCACTTAGGAACGGGAAGATGAAGATTTGCAAGGCTGGCTGAAACGCCCCTGAATAGAGCCTTTGTTAGCAAATTCGAGGTAGATTATCCCGTGGATCCGTAAGAAGCAGAGGGAGTCAACCGGACTGAGCTCAGATCTAGTTTTTTGACGGCCGATGTTGGGATAGGAGCCTGAAAATCTCCCCTCTAACCCTGCCTGTATGCCTGCACCTCTCACGTGGTGCTCAGTGAAGATTTGGCCGGAGGCTAGGGTGTGTTTAAAAGGCCCAGCGCTGAACCAGATCTCTCAAATATTCATTTAACACTTTCCAAATTGAAGCCCTTTGCAGTTTGCCAAAACTATTAACTTTTTAAGTGTACAGTAAGTGTGAGCAAAGCAGTGTATATTTTTGGAACTCTACATAAACTAAAATGCAGGTGTGGGATAACAGCTCTATAGACAAAACCAGCTCCCCCCCACAGGAGTCTTTCTACAAAGGAAGGAGGAGTAAAACATTTAAAAGCTTCTAATTAGAGATTGAGATAGATTTTCCACAGAATAAACATATCACAGCGTTACCACATTCATCTTAGAAAGACCACCCTCAGATTGCATTACGTTAATAGAATATCCTTGGGCTGAGTGTCTGAAAAAAATGAACACTGACAAAGTAAACTGTGATCGTAATTTTTTTCAATCAGTATTATTCTGTTTAGGAAAACTTGCAATATTTATGAATCTGAACAAGAAAACAGGCATTAGAAAAACAGTTTTTATTGACGACAGGCTTCAAATCTTCATTCTTTAGAAAGACAAGCTAATGCATGTATTGTCTTAGGAGGTTGTTACGAAAAGGAAATAAAGCATCTGAATGCTAAGTTTACTTTACAGATATTTGGCAGAGGGAAACTTCCACATTATTACAGTTAAGCTATTAAAATGTATGTGTTGGTGTTCTACCCAATGTTTGGAGAATTTGTGACACCAGTCATAGTCACGTGACTTATTCTAATGATGCTTAGATGTGTTTGAAGCCCTAGAAGTAGGAAGCATAAATTTCAAATAACATATGCCAAATGTAAAGTCCTTACTTGTATTTTTAGCCCAGAGGGGACTGTGTTAATGTCTTTCCTTTTCTTTATTTTCCCTTTCTTCCTCTGGTTCAGCGTGTTCATTCATACCTTACTACTACAGAAAAGAAAAACCCATATTTTTTAAGTCAGGTTTAACTAGTACTTAAAAAGGGCTTTTGACTTTTGTGTCAAACATGATAGATGAGTGGAAGCTAAGTTGAAAGTCTGTTTAAATTTTCACATTGTAGCAGGTATCATAACTTGGTTCACTTGGGAAATCCATCTAACCTTTTATTGTGGTTAAGTAAACATTTTAAAGCTAACATATACAGACTCATTTTCTAGTTTCATGAAATAGTATGTTTAAAACTCTTTAAGTTAGATGAATATCCTTTGAAAGCTAAGAGTTCATTCACATTCTAAAGAAGGATAAATCTTAAAGAAGCATTAAAAACTCTGGCAACTGGCTTTTGTGTGTGTGCCTGTTTTAGGCGTTCTCGCTCCTTGCCTAGATGTTAACTTCTAGTGAAAAGATTCAAAGAAGCTCATATACAACTTGGACAGTGAAAGAGCAGTACATGTATAGACGTAGGTTAGGCTCCGGCAAAATGAAATGAGGTAAAATACGTGACATCATTTAACCTAATTATCTCATTAATTTTATTGGAGATAAGCTTCTCTTTAATGGCCCTGGAGAGAATGAACTCTTTTCCTCTTAAATATTTAAAAGCTTTACTGTCACAGGGTCATTTTTCAGATGAAAGGGAAATCTTTAGATAAATAAAACAGTGATTTTCTCCTGAGTTGGAAAAAATAATTTCTAGCTGAATAAGATGTTGAAATGAACTTATTGAATTAGCATTTCCTCCATGTTCCCCTTACTTGACCGAGGTTTTAGTCAACGATATGGTTTACGTGTGCTTATAATTGACAATTGCATTTGCATAAGCTGTAATATATTTTTTGAAAATACTTACATTGGCTTCCTTTGACATTTTAGAAAAACTTGACCACATACTCAAGAATAACTTAGCTAAGAAAACAAGCATTTGATTCTTAATTACCTTGTCACTTTAAAAGTATTTAAAAATGTTGGCATTTAATTTTTAAGGCTGGGTTATGTAGTGATTATTATTACCTGAAGCTATCTTTAACCAGAAAATATTATTTATAATGTTGCCAATATTACTGAAAGGTATTTAACCAGATTTAGTATAGTTTAGATAGTATTCCTAAATTTTAATAAAAACTTTGTTTTTGAAGGAAAAAAGCTCTGATGAATTATATGTTATTCAAAACTTCAATTTTATTGGAATTGCTTTGATTTGAATATTTCTAGGGGAAAAAAGGCAAAGCTGTAAAGCAGAAATTAAAATCATATTAGAATTGCTTATCCTAATAATTATCAGCTACTTCATATGTTATGTATAAGCTCATGTTAAACATGACGTGTTATTTTGATCTGATTTAACTGAGGCGGTATCATTCTATAGTTGATAACAATGGTTCTTTAGAACGTACTGCAACAGTCTAATGAAAGGACGTTTGGTTTGGTCTTCACATGGAGGCACTCTCTTAAAGAATAAACCACGGCATAGTTAACCAAGTTACTAAAAGAATAGAGACAGTGGTTATAAGTTAGTCATTTCTTCTGCCCTTCAGGAGAATAGACATCTGAAAAGGAGTCTAGTTAAGCTCAATTTCCAAGTCCAAACATGTCTCAACGCGCCAGAAGCAGTGCTTTCCAGCAACTTCTGCTCCTTTCAGACGTGTCCTTTCCCGCACTCCGGTCTGCTCAGCCGTCTTCAGAAATTCATTTGCTTCATTTCCTTTTCACGCTCTATGATTCTTGTTGCCAGGAAGATTATGGAAGGTTCTGTCAACAAGTGTCTGTACGTTGTGTTTCATTCATCGCGGGAGCTTGTCATCCTTCTAAACATCGCATCTGTGTTTTCATCAAAGCCTTCCTTTTACATTCTATTCTTCCCTCCCACGCCCCCCTTGTTTACTTTTTTCCAAAGGTTAAAAGGTGTCGTCCCCTTTTTCTCTAGAAAGTTTCCTGTTTATAGCTGGTAACTCTTCTGTAGTCTCCATCCTCAGCACTGCACAATGCCGTCCCTTCATCCATCCCTGGGTCACAAGGAAGCTCTGTTTGCCATAAGACGGAAAGCCCAGGCTGCGAGCTGCATCCCCCTAAGACCTAGTTAGATAATCGGGGTTCTTACTGGGGCGATTGTTCAGGAGATGTCTAGATTTCTGTATGAGAGCGAGAGCGCGAGGGCGCTTGGCGAAATCGCAAGGCTCAGAGCATGACCGCCTCTTCCTCTGCTCCCCTGTGTGCCGTGCAGTGCTGGGCCTGAACCTGCTCAAGGAAGAGGTGCGGCTCTATAGCTGCACGCCTCGCAACTTCTCCGTGTCCATCCGGGAGGAGCTCAAGAGGACCGACACCGTCTTCTGGCCGGGCTGTCTCCTGGTGAAGCGCTGCGGCGGGAACTGCGCGTGCTGCCTGCACACCTGCAGCGAGTGTCAGTGTGTCCCCAGCAAAGTCACCAAGAAGTATCACGAGGTACGGGCGGCCTTTCCCTTCCCGAAAGATGACAGACCAGCCTCTCTGAAGTGGATTTTGGTTTAGAAGGGAGATGTCGTCTTCACGAAAACCAGACCAGACAAAACCAAGGTTTACCAAAGATCTCAAGTTTTCATTTATTATTATTATTATTTTAAATTTATTATTATTATTTTTTGGCTGCATTGGGTCCTCGTTGCTGCGCGCGGGCTTTCTCTAGTTGCGGTGAGCGGGGGCTACCCTTCGTTGCGGTGCGCGGGCTTCTCATCGTGGTGGCTTCTCTTGTTGTGGAGCACGGGCTCTAGGCACGTGGGCTTCAGTAGTTGTAGCGCACGGGCTCAGTAGTTGTGGCTCGTGGGCTCTAGAGCGCAGGCTCAGTAGTTGTGGCTCATGGACTCTAGAGCGCAGGCTCAGTAGTTGTGGCTCGTGCGCTCCAGAGCGCAGGCTCAGTAGTTGTGGCTCACGGGCTCTGGAGTGCAGCCTCAGTAGTTGTGGCACACGGGCTTCGTTGCTCCGTGGCATGTGGGATCTTCAGGACCAGGGCTCAAACCCGTCCCCTGCATTGGCAGGCAGATTCTTAACCACTGCGCCACCAGGGAAATCCCTGTTTTTTAATTAGGACCTTGAACTCAGGAAACCAGACATCAAGGATTTAGAAAGCTTGTCCTCTGATAGCACATCATGGGTACTCAGTGGAGGTTTTCTGTCTCATACAAAAAAGAAACTGTTTTTCCAGGGAGGAAAATGGGTGAAACTTTTCACCTCTTCAAAATATGAAGGGAAAATATTTCAAAGACAAACTTGGAGGTAAATTATGGTCTATTTTGGAGAAAATAAAGATCTTTAATATTTATCTTTCCATTTGGGGCCATTTGGGCACATAAATTCCAAGGGACATATTCATAATTATACTTCCTGTTATTTCATCATTTATATCTTCCTCTTATTCATGGTGCCCCAAATAGTATGTTAAGCTTTTTATAGATCCTTCATCCTTCCCTTTATTCCATGTAATTAAGGAAAATACAATATGAAATGTTAGTAATTATTGTTTTTCAGAGCCTTGGGGACCTTAGAGTTTATACGTTTCAAGTTTTCATTATCCCCGGTGATACCCAACCCCCTCCTGTCCTCCCCAGAAGCACGTGGCTTTCGTGCATCCGGAAGCGACCCCTTCCTGATGGCTCACCTTCAGTTTTTACAAAATGTCTTTTACAAACTTTAATTTTCACAAAACCAAACCAAAATCTACCTCCTGACTTCATTTGGATATGGCTTCATTCATTTTCACTTTTTTCTGCTAAATAAAAGAATAACACAAACTAAATACCCACTTAATAAAGGAAATGATTTTACCTGTGAGTGAAGACGTCGGTGGAACCCTAATCTGTTGGGTAATCTGAACAGGTAGCCGCGCTCATGTGACGTGGTTGCCCAGCTCTTCCGCAATATTGTGTTGGCAGGTGATTAAGTGGGAGAAAAGCAGTGGATTCCAGACAAGGTGCCTGTTTCCCTCCTAGATCTACCATTAACTTGTAACCATCCGCAGGACACTTAACCTTTGTCAAACATGTGCGAACTCTGATAATGTCTCAGGTTTTTCCTAAAGGGGTTATTCTCTGACAATTGTTAGATGGCAAGTTTTAGAAGATGACATCCAAGCCTGGCAGTCTGGGATAAAAGTAGGACTGTTGACTGCCGTCCTCATAGTCCACTTTCGTTTCTGCAGCACACACGTCTAAGGATCCTTGTGCTGGGAACGGGTGCACTCCTGTTCAGGAGGAGGTCCTCAGGAGCTTGCAGGAGCCCCAGCTCCGCTCTGCCCAGACGACGGCTTGTTGCGACTCTAAGAACTGGAAGTCTAGTCAAGGAAAAACCCTTATGGGGTAGTTTTGTTACCGAACCGGACTTGGGTCTGCTTGCTGGGGCAGTAAAGCTGCTGAACCAGGTCGTGGGGAGGAAAGTGCAGCATTCATTGCAGGTGCCAAGCAAGGAGACCAGGCAGCCAGTGCTCAAAAGACCCAAACTCCTCAAAGGCTTTCAGGGACAGGTTTTTAAAGACAGGGGGAGGCGTGTGATCAGCTGGTGGACACTCTTCCGATTGGTTGGTGGTGAGGTCATCGGGAGTCCACATCACCAACCTTCTGGTTCCAACCGGTCTGGGATCTCCATGCTTGTGGGCAGCACGCAGTTAACTTCTTCCATCTGGTGGCGGTTTCAGTATCTGCAAAACAGCTCAAGGGACCTGACTCAGAATATCATCTGTAGCCCGTGAGGAGGAACTGAAGGTCCTTGACTTTGCTTAATGGCTAAACTGTTATTATTTTGTCTTGCCGTACTGTTTTCCTTTCTTTATGCGTTTTCTCATTTCTCTGATGAAATGACTAGAGTTTTTGCACAGACAAAAGACAGGCAGAGGACATGCGGCCGGGCGGGCGAGGAGGTCTGCACTGGGAAGGCCTCCCAGGGTCCTGCTCAGTGACAGCCCTGAAGCACATGGAAGTTAAAAGGCCTTAAAGGGTCGGCAGATCTTAGAGTTGGTTGGCATAATGTGAAAGAATAGGGTGAGAGTAGGAATTAAGCTGGGGTGATCTCTCCCCACCTAAAATCATTTCATTTTGAACTTTCTAAAGCAGGGACTTACTAAGCAAAGTGTATCTGGGGACCTGATTTAGCCAACAAGTCTTGGGTTTATGACTCACCTTGCTACGACCTGTAAAACCCAGAGCATTTCTAAACAAGTTTATCAGATGCTGAATTGGTATCATGCTTCTGGGGCAGTGAATCAGTCCTCAGATCAAGTGTATCCTTCCCCATCCTATACTTGTAAATTTCTTTTCCAATACCATTAGTTTTAGGTTTCTCCAGAAAGTTGCCCCAGAACGTGCAGTATCTGTTTTAAAGTCTGAGATAAAGTTCTTGTGTAGGGAAAGGCCATGGTCAGTGCTTGGACACGCACTGACCTTCCAGAATGGTATTGATTTAGCCTCTCCGGTCTTCAGGTGGCGTTGATTATGTGTATTATCTGCATGTCCACAACTTCGGACGCTTATCTAATTGTACGACCATGTAGTGCAAGTTTCCCACAAATATCTCTCATGTGTGTGTGCAGAAATATACCTGGTTACCTATTCCACATTTCTCATAGATATCTCCAATCCAATCATCTCAGTTCTCTTCTATGGGAATTACAAATTTTTCTGTGACAGTTATTTTGTTAACCATCAAATTACCCTGTGAAAAAAGGATTACTTGTTTGGTGTAATTCATGATTTCTGAGGCCTAGATTTTTCTCAGTCTTATATTTCGCAAGTTCTGAGTCTAGTACTACTCCTAAATAAGTGAAATTTTTTGAAAACATAATTCAAAATAGTTCTTAAGTCATCGAAGACCATTAATCTGGGTCTAGAGATTTAACTCATTCAAAGTTAAGCCCATCTTGGGCTTTAATTCTTTTTGACGATCATTGCTCCAATTTTCAGTTTAAAGATTATCCCACTTCATGGACAAGGCAAAAGCAAAGATAGAGCTTAGGAGTTTTAATTTTTCTCTCTTCCATCCAGTTCTATGATACCAGCTTCCCTGCATATTAAGCTGACGTGTGTCCATTTGTATCACTACAAATATAACTGAGTTATTCCCTCTTTTGCTTTCCTTTAGCATTTTCCTTGAGTTTTGTTCAACCATTGTATCAAAAATAAGTTTACAGACTTAAAATTCTCATAAAATATAATGATATTACTGTAGTAGTGTTTTGGTATAATATTATAGCATAATAGTATCATTAAGACTGATTCTTTGTGTCAGTCACCAGATACTCTTTATTGGAAGCCATTCTAGCCAAAAACAAAAAATGTTTTTTCCTAATTTCCCCGTCTCCCAAATAGGAATTCTCAAAAAAGCAAGACAGGAGCCTTATATACGTATAAACTTAGATGTTACCTCTTCCTTGAAACACTTTTGAGTTTCTTGCCAATCCCGGCATAACTCATTCCTCCTCTGTGCATGTGTAGGACTTTAAAGATATCTCTATAAGCTAACTTTTATTATTTCATAATTATTATTTATTTGTATTTGTTTCTCCCAAATTGAGAACTCAGAGTAAAGATCCCATCACAGTGTAACACTCGAGAGCGGGGACTCCAAGGCTGGGCACCCAGGGTTTGAATCTGACATTTGTTAGCTGTGTGACTTGGAGCAAATTACTTCGTCCCCTGGGCCTCGCTTTCTCCATCTGTGAAGTGAGCCGTCACCCCTCGTGCCTTATTATGAATAAGACTTAGAACGAGGTGTGGCACATTTCAAGCCCTCAGTATACGCTAGCGATTGTCTCACTCACCTTCACTTCCTCCGTGTTCCTAGCCTCATTAAAGTACGGCAAATGATCAGTAAAGATTTAATGAATTTGCCCAGAGGTAGGAGGGTATTCTCTTTCTGGCAAAAAGATCTATAGGAGACTCTGACAGAAGAAACATATTTGCTCCTTTTTTCCATTCTTAATCAGCATGATGAGTTTCACCTTGTTTATATCCTCGTATATTTAGTTTCACTCCTTTCCTTAACACAGTAGTGTTTTCTTGCTTAGATCTGTTTGTCTGGGGGAAATAAATACACCACTCAATTGCCTTATTCTAGTAGTGAGCCCCGTCACTCAGGTTCTATGCCGCCCAGAATTTTGGGCATCATTCCCTGATGGGTCTTTCTGTGCCCGATCTGTTCTGTCCGCGGTCTCTGGTTTTAGCTTTTCCCTGGATTATCTTTTCATGGCCTCGTAATTTTAGTTTGAACCTCTTCCTCAACATTTGTGTGAGATGTGCTTCTACCTTGTTTCTTTTCTGTGTCATCAGCTATGTCCTAAAAACCAAATTCTCTAACATTATCTGGGACCTGCTGGTCATCTTCCAGGTCTCTCTTTGTCTCCCAAAGTCCAAACTTTCAAAGGGAATTGAGAGAGAAAACACTGATTATCACCCACCCCTCCACACCACGTGCAAGACCTTAACGTCACTGGAACGTTATGAGATTCTTCTGCTATTTGTAAATACCCACAGGTATCAGTGGATGAAGACTGGGCATGTGGGGGGGACGTTTATTTGGTGAACGCGTGTTGCGTAAGCACCACAGAGGAAGGAAAGACTCTAGGATTGCAGCCTGGTGTCATCAATTGTCGGGACTGTGTATGGCGGCCTCTCTAACCATTACCCTTCATAGTTATTTTTCCCCTGCCAACTGGGAAAATGTATACAAGTGGACACAGGATTTAAAGACATTGCCTATGCCAGTATCGCAGTGTATCTCCACCCAACCTCATTCCAGAAGCCCTTTGTAGCGCGAGTGTGCTACTAAGGTATAGTGCCAGCATCTTAAGAGAAGTTGGTTTTGACACCGCCTTATGTTGGTCAAAAACAAGAAATCAGTACCAACCCATGATCTATATTCAAGACTCATTGGGTTCAGTTTCACATTAACATAATAGTCTTAGTCATTTTTATTCTGGAATTGTAAATGTAATAGAGAATCTTTAAACGTTTACTGTTTCTCATCGTTATCGTAAGATTTTGCAGTTTATCTCTCTAGGAAGAAAGTTACTAAATAAATAGAGTGTATGACTAGTAATATTCTGAGTCTTGATGAAATTAGTATCCATCACTGCAACTTAATCATTTCTGTTTGGCAGAAGTACAGACACTGGCTGTGTCACTCATTCTCCCTAAGCTTCTGTTCACTCACATGTAAAATAGGGGTAATAACTGAAAATTACTTCATAGAATTCTTGTGAGTTAAAGTATGTAAAAACATTATTAGAGCGCCTGGCAACCCATAAGCGTTCAAAAAATGTTAGCTGATTAACCTTCGATATGACCACATACTCCAAATGAGGGACCATTCTCTGTTTTTCTTTTTTAAATCTTCAAGTAAGACAGTCATAAAACCTGACCTTTGCCTTTTTGGATTAATGAATATTTCCAGCAACGCTATCTTTTAGAAGTTGCTCTATGAGGTTGTCCGTGTCAGACCCAGAGAGCAGAGAGACTGGACAACTTCATATTATGCTTTGCTCGAGGCCTTGTTCATAAGCCAAAGCCACATAATTTCTAAAACTTTACCGTTTCTGTCATAAGACCTAAAATGTAATCATACACATTGAGTAGTTAGTTCTTATCAGATACGTCAGATAGTCTCTTATAGAGTACATAGCCGTGTCCTTCCGTCACAGTGTGAAAAGGGTGTGTTTAGCATCAGTGTCCGTTGTGCTATATTTCTGGTTAAGAATCTCAACCATCCAAACTGCAAATAACTTCATTTAATAGAGACATTCTTGTTATTATTGCCAAACCATCTACAGTGCACTAGGACCCAGCTGCAGAAAGTGAGCTGTGACCGAGGCTGATGTCTACGAAGTACATGTAATCCGTGTCATCAAGTTGATGGAGGACTTGACCTTTAGCCAAGGGCATTAATGAGTGGCATAATTGACTCAGACTCATCTGCAGACCATGTTTCTTTTCGCAGCATCGCAGTACTTGCCTGCCTTGCTTCAAGGATAAATATTTGCTAAGTGTGTGAATAAATGAATGAGTGAAAGAAACCAACAAACAGAAAAATGAATTGCGCATTCGTGGTTCCAAGACACCTAACGAAGGTGAAATTCTTTCTAATACAGTTAGGTGCGTAAAGGAAAGCGGGCATGGCATGGTGGGCCTTTCCATTTAAGGCCAGTTCTTTTTTTTTTTTTAGTTTAGTTTATTAAAGTATAGTTGATTCACAACATTGTGTTAATTTCTGCTGTACAGCAAAGTGATTCAGTTATACACATATGTACGTTCTTTTTCGTATTCTTTTCCGTAATGGTTTATCCCAGGATACTGAATATAGTTCCCTGTGCTCTGCAGTAGGACCTTGGTGTCTATGCGTTCTATATGTAATAGTTGGCCTCTGCTAACCCCAGACTCCCACTCCCTCCCTCCCCCACCCCCTCCCCCTTGGCAACCACAAGTCCGTTCTCTGTGTAAGGATTGTTCTTTATTCTGAGCGCCTCCTTCCAAATCGTTGGTATTAAAAGGTCCTTCCTTTCACACAGTGATGATGATCATTTGTGATTTGTCTGAGGGGTGGGGGAGTATGTTCATCCTGCCTTCAGTAGGTAAAAATTAAAATGTGTAGGTCGCTGTTGGACCCCGAGATTCTGGTCTGAAATTGACCTTGTCCATGAAATCAGAAGTTGCAGACGTGGCCTGATTTTAAAGGTGGTTTCCATCGTTCCCTTTCAGGTCCTTCAGTTGAGACCCAAGACGGGCGTCCGGGGGCTGCATAAGTCGCTCACAGACGTGGCCCTGGAGCACCACGAAGAGTGTGACTGCGTGTGCAGGGGGAACCCCGGGGGATAACGCCTCGCGGTGGCTCAGGGCTGCCACTGTGACAGAGCTCGTGCCTTATCTCCATCCACAATCCCAGCTGGCTGTTGGTTCCAGGGCCCTTTCGTCTTCAGGATTTACAGCGTGTTCTGAGAGAGGAGATACCACGCAGAAGTAGGGGTTGTGCAACGGCCCTTTGGAGGAGAGGCCCCACGACAGGAGAAAAGTCCTTGCCAGGGAGAGGATGAACCTTGTAGATTCCTAGTTAGTGGCAAAGTCCCCACGTGCGCCCTTGGCTGCCTGTGTGTCTCTCGTCTGGATGAGGCCTAGGTTCATGTCAGCACAGGAAACACTGCCCCTAAGCCCCTGGTTCTGTCGCCTTGCTTAACTCTAAAGCCCCTGCTCTGGGCCTACAGTCACAGAAATCTGGGATTGTTTCTCATTCACATGCATAAGCCAGAGTGTTCTGAGTTCTGCCAACGTGGGTGTGAAAAAAGAACTGTGCTTCCACGAATTAAACTTGTGTCACGCTGATAGGAGAGACTGGATTTTCCCTATTTCTTACTCAGATTCCTGCCATTTAGAAGAACAGACCTCCATCCGCGGTTTGGAACAGACAAACCTGAGAAGAAGAGTGGCCTTATCTTCACTTTATAAGTTGGTTTATTTGTGTTATTGTGTACATTTTTATAGTCTCCTTTTGACATTATAACGGTTTGCTTTTCTAATCTTGTTAAATATATCTATTTTTACCAAAGGTATTTAATATTCTTTTTTATGACAACCTAGATCAACTATTTTTAGCTTGGTAAATTTTTCTAAACAGAATGGTTATAGCCAGAGGGACGAAGATGATATAAAATATTGTTGCTCTGACAAAAATACATGTATTTCCTTCTTGTATGGTGCTAGAGCTTAGATCAGTCTGCATTTTGAAATACTGACATGGGAAATGGATAGAGTTTGGTAAGTGGCAAAGACTCTCGGAAAATAAGTAAATATGTCATCTTCCACTCCCCTTATTGGAGATGCCGGCAAGAAGCAGCGTATTCCCGGAGGCATCCAGGAATTACTAACCCCTAACCCTTATTTTGGGAAAAGTGAGCCTAGCTCAGCAGAACAGAAAGCACCTTGAAGAAAGAGACCTGACAGCCTCCCGACAAAGCGTGCTCGGCTGTCCCGTAGGACCACATCCTATTTATTGTGATGTTCTGGTTGGATTGTCTTTAAACTCTGTTCCATACACTTGTATAAATACATGAATATTTTTATGTACAGAAGTATATCCTTTAACCGATTCACTTATTATACTCTTTGGCAATTAAAAAGAAAATCAGCCAGATCCTTTGCTTGTAAAATGCTTAATATTGTGCCTAGGTTAAGTGGTGACTATTTGAATTCAAAATGTGTTGGATCACCAAATAAAAAAAATGCAGCTGTTTCGGGGAGAAACTGAGTGTTGTTTGCAAGATTTGTCCCTTAAATGCCAAGAAAATCAAAGCGACGGACTTCTGTGTCACCATGATTTTTATTATGCAAAAGCTGGTATCCATTCAAAAGACAGGCAGAAAAGTGACCATTTCTGGGGAGACTTTCCTGCCCCTGGACTCCAGTGCTTCTGCGCCGTAGTTTTCTTTTTCCCAGTCATCTTGATAGTAATTGCTGGTAAATTAAATTGCAGATGGCTTGGAGTTGCGTGTGGTTAATGAAATGCTTGATGATAGCTTGTATGGTAGTATGAAACTGACAGTGGGCGGGGATCCTGTAACTTTCCACTCTTGTCTTCATTTCCAGCGGCTGGTACTAGAGGGACTGAGCCCAGGTCCATGTGGCGTGTGGCTTACGTGTGTGTGCAGTTTACACGGCACTCCTCCAGGTGGCAGCCTCAGTTTCAGAGGTAGATCTCTATGCAGGCTGGTATCTTCAACACCTGATCCCTGCCTTTGAAGTTGCCCGGGAGCCATCTAGGTCCCAGGCTCTTCCTCCAACGCAATACCCTTTCCGGCACTTTTCCACCCGGCAGTCCTACCCTGCGCCCAACCATGCGGAAGACAAATAAAAAGTGAAGATACGTGCTGTGTCTTACTGACTTACTTTCATAGTTTTGTTGCAGCCCCCTGGAGGCCGATTAAATACAGCCCAGCTGCTCCCCTGGAAGGTCTACGCTGCCTCTCCCTCTGGGCGGTCGACAACTCTCATTAGCATAGTCAAGAGACTCTGAAATCTAAGAGCAGTGATCGGTGGAACTGCGTTCAATCCAGCATTTCCAACTGTTTGTTTTTAATTTATTTTATTGAAGTATAGTTGATCTACAATGGTGTGTTGGTTTGTACTGTACTGCAGAGTGATTCAGTTATACGTACGTGTATCAGTACATTCTTTTTCGTATTATTTTCCATTATGGTTTATCCCAGGATATTGAACATAGTTCCCTGTGCTCTACAGTAGGACCTTGTTGTTTATCCATCTTATATATAATAGTTTGCATCTGCTGACCCCAAACTCCCGATCCATCCCTCCCCTCCCCGCCTCCCCCTTGGCAACCGCAAGTCTGTTCTCTATGTCTGTGAGTCTTCCTGTTTCGTGTGCTAGCACTCTCTATGGACCAATGGTTCCGGACTCATCTATTTCAATAATTTTTTTTTTTTTTTTTGCGGTACGCGGGCCTCTCACTGTTGTGGCCTCTCCCGTTGCGGAGCACAGGCTCCGGACGCGCAGGCTCAGCGCCATGGCTCACGGGCCCAGCCGCTCCGCGGCATGTGGGATCTTCCCGGACCGGGGCACGAACCCGCGTCCCCTGCATCGGCAGGCGGACTCTCAACCACTGCGCCACCAGGGAAGCCCTATTTCAATAATTTCCTCCTATGTGTATTAAAATGTTCATTATACACTTTTGCACTCGGCTTCAGAAAGCATTTGAACAGCCACCTACACCAAATCCAATTTCTTTAGTAACTCCTAAGGCATTATAGTAATTTTTATTCAGTTTAAATCTATATAAAATTTTAGGAAGAAATTTAGTATTTTGGTAGGAAATATGGCTTTTAACGTTAATAACTTCATTATTTTAAAAGATTATAAATGCAATCCCAGCTAGCTTTTTTTTTTTTTAACGAATAGGAAAGCTGATCCTAAAATGCATATGAAAATGCAAGGGACCCAAAATAGCTAAGAAATCTTGAGAAAGAACTGCAAATTTAGAGGACTCAGACTTCCCAACTTTGAAACATACTACAAAGCTATAGAAATAGTGTGGTAAGGCTACTAAATCTAGACGTGCAGCAAATGGAGAGTCCAGAAGTAAACCCTTACATTTACGGTCAGTTGATTTAGCCAGGTTGCCAAGACAATACAATGGTGAAAGGGTATCCTTTTTTCAACAAATGGTGCTAGGACCACTGGGTATGCACATGCAAAAGAATAAATTTGGACCCTTACCTCACACCATATACAGAAATTAACTCAAAATGAATCAAAGACCTAAATGTAAGAGGTGAAATAGGACACTCTTAAGAAAGACATACAGGAGAAAATTCTGAGGGCCTTAGATTTAGGTGATCGTGTCTCAGATATGATGCCAAAAACACACGTGACAAAAAAATAAACTGGGCATTATTAAATTAAAAACTTTCGTTCTTCAAAGGACATCGTAAAGCATATGAAAAGAAAAACCACATAATGTGAAAAAATGTTTGCAATTTATATATCTGATTAGGGTCTTACATTTAAAATGTATAAAGAACTCTCACAACTCAACAATAAAAAGATAATTAATTCAATAGAAAAATGAGCAAAGGGCTTGAATACACATTTCTCAAAAAATATATGTATATACACAAATGGCCAAGAAGCACATAGAAAGATAGCTAACGTTATTTGTCATTAGGGAAATGCAGATTAAAATCGTGAGATAACCACTTTACACCCCCTGGAAAGGCGAGAATCCAAAAGACAGTAATAAGTGTTGGGGAGGATGTGGAGAAATTGGAGCTTTATACATTGCTGGTCAAATTGTAAAATTGGGGGCTTCCCTGGTGGCGCAGTGGTTGAGAGTCTGCCTGCCGATGCAGGGGACATGGGTTCGTGCCCCGGTCCGGGAAGATCCCGCATGCCGCGGAGCGGCTGGGCTCGTGAGCCATGGCCGCTGAGCCTGCGCATCCGGAGCCTGTGCTCCGCAACGGGAGAGGCCACAACAGTGAGAGGCCCGCGTACTGCAAAAAAAAAAAAAAAATTGTAAAATTATGTGGCCACTTCGGAAAACAGTGACACAATTCTTCAAAACCTTAAACCCAAACCTAATATATGACTCAGTAACTCCACTCCTGGGTATATACTCAGGAAAATTGAAAGTCTTGCACGTGACAGTTCATAACAACATTTTTCATGATAGTCAAAAAATAGAAACCACCCAAATGTCCATCAACTAATAAACGGATAAACCAAATGTTGTGTATCCATGCAATGGAATATTATTAGGCAATAAAAAGCAAAGAAGTACTGATACAGGCTACAGCTTGGATGAACCCTGAAAACATTATGCTAGGGAGAAGAAGCCCTTCACAAAAGGCCGTAGAATGTATGATTCCATCTCTATGCAATGTTCAGGATTGACAGATCTATACAGAAAGAAAGTGGATGGGTGTTTTGCCAGTGGCTAGTGGAAGGGGGTTAAAGGGCGGTTACTACTGGTAAGTACAGGTTTTCTCTTTGGAGTGATGAAAATATTCTGAAATTTGATAGTGGTGATAGTTATTTGAATATACTAAAAACCACTGAGTTACACACTTCAAAAGGGTGAAATTTTTGTGTTCAAATTATATCTCAATGAAGTTATTTTTTTAATTACAAGTGCAGTATTTTTTTAAATTATATGCTGCAGCATTTAAGAAATAAAGCTCCCTTCAAAAAAACAAACAACAACAACAAAAAAACAAGGAATAAAGTAAAAAAAAAAAAAAATCTAAAATTCTATCACCCTAGCCCACACCATTTCTATCTATGCCTGCCAGTGTATAGATAAGTGAATGGGTGGTATAGGGGATTACTGGACTCAGTTGTGTCCCCAGTAGTAGTGGCTGATGTCTATAGCTTTGCCATGGCTATATGTTCCCATTTGAATTTGGTCTTTGCCATGTCTTGCTCTAACCTACAGGAGGAAAGTACCTGTGACAGGTGCCATGTGCTGGCGCAGATGGTTTGCTGTCTTTGCTGCCATCACCAGAAGAGTGTGCTCCAGAGAGCACCCTGGACCAGAACTCCTGCTGCTTTTCTGAACCCAGTCCCTGCCATGGGGTCAAGTCCTGCTGAGCCCAGGCAACCCACATGCACTTGGGTGAGAAACGAACAATTCTTGCTGTAAGCTGCTGGGGTCTTGAGGGTGTTTGTTACACAACATTATTTGGCGAGAGTGACTAATAGGTATTTCATTTAAAAGGAGGTCATATCATACTTGCTATTTTTTAGTGAAACTTTCCTGAATACCTTCACTTGAAACTTACGGACAGAAAATTGAAATGGGACAGAAAAATAGGTACTTTGGAAAATGTTTCATCAACACAAGATACAATCTGCTTAAACGGTCCCACTAAAATTGTGAAAAAATGTTCTTGAAAATGTTGAAAACATAAAACCACTTGCAAAGCACTTGCTTCTAGTTCAGCCAGCATCTATCATTTTGCTGTTAAGAAGAGGAAATAAGCTCTTGGACAATGTGGTCCACCTCTTCAGTAACCATTCTCACTGTAGTTTATTATTTTTTATGTCTTTTTTTGTTTTGTTTTGTTTTTTGCGGTACGCGGGCCTCTCACTGTTGCGGCATCTCCTGTTGCGGAGCACAGGCTCCGGACGTGCAGGCTCAGCGGCCATGGCTCACGGGCCTAGCCGCTCTGCGGCATGTGGGATCTTCCCGGACTGGGGCACGAACCTGTGTCCCCTGCATCAGCAGGCGGACTCTCAACCATTGTGCCACCAGGGAAGCCCTATGTTATGTTTTAATAAACGTTTAACTAATACAAAACATTGAAACATTTAATAATAATGTTTAATGTTTATATTTTTAATAAGCTCTTTTATAACTTAAAGCATCTTGAGAAATTTTCTTCTGTTATTTAGGTTATTTTTCTTTCCAGACTTTCTCTCTGTCTCACTCTCCATCCTTCCTTCCTTCCTTCCTTCCTTCCTCTTTCTTTATAAAACATTAGGTTATTTATATAATCTCCATGCCTTTAATTCTTTTCTGATTAGTTACACATGTATAGTTTACGTCCAGAATACTGTTTACTCTGTGTGGGAAGGGTAAATTCTTGACTCCTTTTTTACTTTTCTACAACTTGTTTGCCAACCAGAACTACAGTTTGAGGATTAGATATTATATTCTATTTAATTTTCTGTTTCTTGTGGAGGAAGGAGGTCAAGAGCATTTGGAGAAATGTGCAGATTTTTTTTTTAAGTAAGTATAGTTGATTTACAGTGTGTTAATTTCTGCCTGTACAGCAAAGTGATTCAGTTCTACACAGATATACATTCTTTTCCATATTCTTTTCCATGATGGTTTATCACAGGATATTGAATATTATTCCCTGTGCTATACAGTAGGACATTGTGTTTATCCATCCTATATATAACAGTTTGCATATGCTAATCCCAAACTCCCAGTCCACCCCTCCCCTACACCCTTCCCCCTTGGTGACCACAAATCTGTTCTCTATATTTGTGAGTTTTGTTTTTGTTTCATAGATATGTTGATTTGTATCATATTTTCGATTCCACATTTAAGTGACATCATATGTTATTTGTATTTCTCTTTCTAACTTACTTCGCTTAGTATGATAACCTCTAGGTCCATCCATGTTGCTGCAAATGGCATTATTTCATTCTTTCTGATGGCATCAGAAAGGGATGTAAATAAACAATCCCTTTTAAAATTGCATCAAAATATAAAATAAAATACTTAGGAATAAAGCTCACCAAGGAGGTGAAAGATGTGTATGCTGAGAACTACATAACATTAAAAAAGGAAATTAAAGATGATTCAAAGAAATGGAAAGATTTCCCATGCTTTTTGATTGGAAGAATTAATGTTGTTAAAATGGCCATACTACCCAAAGCCATCTACAGATTTAATGCAATCCCTATCAAATTACCCATGACATTTTTCACAGAACTAGAATAAATAATCCCAAAATATATATGGAACCATAAAAGATCCAGAATTGCCAAAGCAATCCTGAGGGAAAAGAACAAAGCAGGAGGAATAACGCTCCCAGACTTCAGACAATACTGCAAAGCTACAGTAATCAAAACAGTGTGGTATTGATGAAAGAATTCTGCTCAGCCCCTTTGTAAAATGTCTCATGCTGGGATTCACTCTGGGAGAAGCATCCACTCTTCATGGAGTGGGGAAAGGAGAGAGGAAGGTTTCAGATCATATTCAAGACTCGTGCAAAGACCTTGAGTCTCTCCTTTTGCCTGAGGACATCAGCCCCCACTCTCCGATTTCCATGTTTCATCTGCCTCCCCAGAAACCATTGCTCCTTGCCCTTCTACTCACAACAGAGAAAAATATAATGCTACCTCCTCTGACTGCTTCACTTTAAAGTTAGCCATATTTGTGAGGATGCTTAGAATTTTACCTCAGTCCTGTATCTGGAAAGAGGGGTTGGAATGGAGATTATCCTAAGCCTCACCATAAACTCCTCTTTCACTCTTAAATTCTCATTCATGTAGCAGGACTATGTCCCTTTCTTGGATGCTACTAGCAACTGAACTTTTTGTTGGAATTTTGTTTCTGAGATTAAGCTCCCCTTGACTGTTATTATCCTGGTGTTAGAAACTCTTTTAATATTATAAATTATTGTGACTCTAATGATCATTTAATTTTTGCTTAAATATTTTTTGCTACCGAAATAAGCTATTTCCATTTTATACGTATAAACTAAATATTTTCTTACTCTATGAAATATGAACTCTGTCTTTAAATCTTGCTGCAGGTTTAATTTTTAAAATTATTAATTCTGCTCAGTACTAGGTGGGTGGTGGATGTTTTGCCCATCTGTTCAGAAAGACTGAGATATTACACTCTTCTAATTTCAAGGTCTTCCACAGAAGTCAGGTAGAAAAAAAATGCAATTATTTTCTAAGCTAAATTGAAATTCTGTACAAGTGTTTTTTAATCTCCTGTTTAGGCAAAAAACAAAGTATTTTAAATTTTGTAATGGTCTTCAATCCATTTAATCAGTAAATACTTTACTAAGAAGTACAAAATTTAACTCTGTTTAAAGAGCTTAGTATTACCTCCTTAAGTGACACCTCCAATATAAGTCAAACCCATGACAACCCACTAAACACTATATGAGTTTCCTGTTAAAAGAAATCCTAGGGGAAAAAATTATCAATTTTAGTACAGTTATTTAAAGAAGTACCTGATGGACTTACCAATAGACAACTAGCTCCAATGACATCCCAGATAGAGAGATGTAAATAAAATATCATTTATATGAAATAACCTAGTTTCTGGTATAACTAAAATGTCTAGATATTTAATAAAAATAAGCAATAGACAAATTTTAAGGAGCAATTCCCTCCAAAATCCAGAAAATAAGATGCATTCCAAGTAACCTGCACAAGGACTAAAGTTAATATCTCCTAATGCAGATGCTGTTTTCTTCAAGATAGTATGTGTGGTAGGGCTTATCTTCCAAATTTCCAGACCGGCAGTCTTAATTTCAGAGTGTTCAGAGATCAGCAACTGTGTGTCTTATGTATCCGGGACGAAATCTGTTCCAAGGAGAGCAGGAAATACATGAATAATTCATTGACCAGATTTGATGTGCCTTGTTTTCAATCCTAAAGCTGTGATCTGAAAACATGATTTGCCAGCATTTGAGCAGAAGCAGGAGGGAGGGAGCTGGGATCCCTTCCAGCTTAGCTCCTGGAAACCCTGGAGCCTGAGGGGCTACTGGACTTGACTACCTTGAGAAGAAACTGACCAGAAGCGAAAAGCAGAAGATGAAGAGGCTCATATTGACCAATCCTGTGGTGAATATCTGTAGAAGTCTTCTGGAAGACGTGATAATTCAACTGATGAATTTTTGACTGCCATCGTATATTTGGATGGCTTAACGTACGGGATTGGCTAAATCAACTTTTTCCTGTATTGCATAAAGCATATCTGCTTTGACAATATATTGTGTCATCATCGTGGAATTAAGGCAAACAAATAGTTGTTAACAAGACGTACGTCTTGCCGCCGTCAACTGGCACGGTAATAAATCAGAGTGATTTGTTTCTAAACTGTCTTTTATCCAAAACTACTTCACTACTTTGCAATGATTACCTCTGTGGAAAGTTTTTCATCTTGACGTCTGCAGCTGGAGACTGAGTCAGGAGGTGAGAGTGTGCCATGACGGAACAATTGCTTGGCATCACACACAGACATGTAAAAACATTTGAAGACAATTATGAGGGTTCATATTTGGTTTCTCTTCCTGGGAGAAGCCAACTATTGTGCGTGCACTTGCATCTGCTTTTAAAATTAGCCTGTGAATAAACGAAACCTGTGTTCTTCTCTCTGTAAAACAAGCTTCGTGTTTACTCTTGAACTTGATCAGAGATGTTGCCCGATGTCTGTTTAGGAAAACATAGACCGTGGGTGCTCAGCAAAATCCTGGAATCAAAACAGGTCATGAAGCCCTTTGCCTCCATCGCCGGACTACTGCTATTTCTGTTCTTACATAATCACTTTTTTTATTGAAGTAGAGCTGATTACAATGTTGTCTTAGTTTCAGGGGACAGCAAAGTGATTCATATGTATACGTATTCTTTTTAGATTCTTTTCCATTACAGGCTATCAGAAGATATTGAGTACAGTGCCCTGTGCTACACAGTAGGTCCTTGTTGTTTATCTATTTTCCATATGGTAGTGTGTATCTGTTATTCCCCAATTCCTAGTTTATCCCTCCCACCCCTTATCTCTTGGTGACAGTAAGTTTTTCTTTTTCTTTTGAATTTTATCTTATGTTTTTATACAGCAGATTCTTATTAGTTATCCATTTACATATTAGTGTATATATGTCAACCCCATGTTTTCTACATCTCTGTATCTCTGTTTTGTAAGTAAGTTTATTTGTACCATTTTTTAAGATTCTATATATAAGCGATACCATATGATATTTGTCATTTTCTGTCTGACTTACTTCAGTCAGTATGACAATCTCTAGGTCCATCCATGTCACTGCAAATAGCATTATTTTGTTCTTTTTATGGCTAATATTCCATTGTGTATTTGTACCACATCTTCTTTATCCATTCATCTGTCGATGGACATTTAGGTAGCTTCCACGTCTTGGCTATTGTAAATAGTGCCTCAATGAACACTGGGGTGCGTGCATCTTTTCAAATTAGAGTTTTCTCCAGAGATATGCCCAGGAGTGGGATTATTGGATCATATGGTAACTCTACTTTTAGGTTTTTAAGGAACCTCCATACTGTTCTCCATAGTGGCTGCACCAATTTACATTCCCACCAACAGTGTAGGAGGGTTCCCTTTTCTCCACACCCTCTCCAGCATTTACTGTTTGTAGACTTTGCGATGATGGCCATTCTGACTGGTGTGAGCTGATACCTTGTTGTAGACTACCGCTATTTCTATCAGACATGATCATGGTGCCTAAAGTCCTTAATGTGCCCACTTGTCACCCTGCAGTTACAGCGGATACACGCTGGGCTCAAAGATTCTGAGATGCTTTGACAGGGCACGGCCCAGCCCTCTCCTCCTCAGGTTTCACAGGCAGCCCTCTGTCCCACAGTCATGCCATAGAAGTAAATTCATCAGTAGCCTCAATAACCACCCTAAAATCTCACATACGATACTTGTTCAATGAATTTGGAAGCAGTAAATTTAAAAGTCAATATCCAGATTACTTTCTTATCACCTCTCAGGGTTCCAGTTGGTCCATGAGATGATTCACAGCTATTTAATCACGTGTAACCCATGGTTAAGTACTAGATAGTGTCCTGATATTATTATAGATGCAAATGCCTGATATTTCTCAGAACCCCCCCCCAAAATCCACTAAATTTCCTTTTTGTTTGCTTAACAAGTTGACTGTAAAATTGGTTCCTAGAATGAAGATCTGTACCTAATTGCTCAAACTTATGAATGTAAATGATCATTCCGTTTAAAATGGCCTTTGAAGTCAAGGCTTCAATACAATAACCAGTGTTCGAACATAACCTGAGTGTTACATATAAACTTCTACCACTTTTCCTCATACGTTAAATCTGTGAATAGTTTAAACTACATGCCTTCTGAGATTTCTCCCTGCTCTTACGTTGAAAACTTCATTTGATATCACTTATATGTGGAATCTAAGTAAAAAATGATGCAAATGTATTTATTTACTAAACAGAAATAGACTCACAAACATAGAAATCAAGTTTATGGTTACCAAAGGGGAAGGGTCGGGGAGAGGGATTAACTAGGAGTTTGGGATTAACATACACACACTACTATATGTAAAATAGATAACCAACGAGGACCTACTCACAACTCTGTAATAACTCTACTCAATACTCTGTAATAACCTATAAGGAAAAGAATCTGAAAAAGAATAGATACATATGTATGTATAAGTGATTCACTTTTCTGTATGCCTGAAACTAACACAATAGTATAAATCAACTATACGTCAATAAAAATTTTTAAAAGAGAAAACTTCATTTGAAAACATTCAGCGAGGGTAGACAGTACTTACTGGGTCAGGATTTCTTCAGACAGTTCAAAAAACAAATCTATTTGCCAGCAAATTCCACCCATCAGTCCAGGTTTTGACCTTTGTAAAAACTGAGGCTCTCTCCTTCACATATTGGAAGACAACTTGCCAGTTTTTTCTCTGAGTTGCCTTTTGCAAGTGAAGCTTGCCAGTGCCCATACCAAACCGCAGATGTCACGGCTTCATATTCTGTTCTGTGTGTAGACCACTTGTCTTAAAATTGCATCCTGATTCCCAAAGCCCGTTGAGACCAGAACTTTCTTTGCCCGGCTGTGGCATTCTTGTTAAAGTAGCCTAGGTTTGCAACAGCTGGTCTAGCACCTTGAAATACGAGTGGGGTTCGTGCACCAGTAGCATCTCTTGGAGTTTGTAGAAATGCAGAAATGGGTCTCCACAGAAGACCTACCGGGTTGGGATCTGTATTTTAACGAGCTCCTCAGTGATTCACATCCACATAAGGTTTCAGAAGCACTGACATGGTAGAGGTCTCTAGGTGTTGGTGTATACCGAGCTGTGGTCAACAGACGGAACCAACATCTGAAAAAGAAATATATATATTATTATATTGTGCTAAACGAAAGTACATCATTATAATGCCTGTAGCCGCCAGTAAACGGATGTGATGCTACCAACCACTCTCTTTCTTGACACTCTTTCTGTCCTTGTTTCCCAGGACGCCTTTGTTCTTAGTTCTCTTCCAGGACCTCCTTCAGTCTCCTGTGCTGAATTCTGTTCACTCATCTTGGTTCTTTATATGCTTTTCGTGATCCAACCCCTGCACTTCCCTGACTTCAATTCCCCACGGGCTGGTCATCTCACACCCACCCCGCCTCCAACCCCACTCTTCTTTCTGAGTTCGAGCTTCGGTCACCTAAACCGTCTACCTGAATGTTCTGTGGGTACCGCTTAGAAGGAATTCACTTCACCCAATCCTCCTCCTTTTTTGTTTCTGTTAATTAGTGAGTGGTGCCTACCAAGTTCTTACCTTGGGAGGCATCCTGAACGTATCCCTCTCCGTTCAGCATCTTATCAACCACCCAGCTAATTCTGGACCCACTCCCACTGCTCCAGCCTAGACTCCCATTGTCCTTCAAGCTTTACTGTCAATTTCTTAATTTAGTTTTCCTCTTGAATGTGATTTCTCTCTCTGCACTACCTCTGTTCTTTTTCCAGCCCCCCGCTCCCACCAAACACAAAGAACGTTGTATTTCTGTAAAAAGGCAACTAAATAAACACAGGTCCACCCCCTCCTCAAAAATCTCTGTCACCTGGTGCGATAAAGTTCCCACGGCTTTCTCGTGACCCTGGTCCAGACGGTCCACTCTACCTGCCCTTCCATTGCTTCTCTCACCATGCATTGCCTCAGCTCCTTACCTTCATAGTTGCCTTTGTTTTACTTTCAACTCCTTTCCCCTTCTCGCTTATTGCAAAATCCTACCCCTCCTTCCAGACCTGGCTCAAATGCCACTTGCCCTGCAATGCCTTCACAGATTTTCACTGCTTCCAAAAACGTGTGCTTCACCCCTTGCTTTATCCAGCGGGAGGTGGGGTTGTTCCGCCAGGGCTTTGGGGTCAATCCACCCCTACCTACATGACCTTAGACCATTTATTAATATTTTTGATTTCCCCCTTTGCTCCTGTGTGATGCAGAGATCAGAGGACCACTGCTGGGAACTAGATTAGGTAAGTAAGGTGTGATGCCACGTGGCTGGTACACGGTAGGTGTGGAGTAGTCGTTTGTCCCTTCTGGGCACCAGCGACTATCATAGCTGAGTTTCTCTCCCTTAGCAGCTCGGGGGCCAACCTCAGGGAGGCACTGGTCTCACTCGATGGACAGCATTTGCAGCTTGTACTGATCTCACCATAGAAGACACAGTCAGTAAATGTCTGTTGAACTGAGAGCCCCTCCACGTTACACTTTGCCTCAGTGCTCCCTGACCGCTCTACAGGAGGGAACGTTCTCAGACCATAGACGGCACAGCCATCCTAACATAGTCCAGCAACGCGCTCCTTTTGACATTCTTTTTTTTCACCCAAGTACTCTCCTTTTTGCTTCTTTAAGCAAAGTGTACCCTGGCCTTTGCATGTGCCTTTCGTCCACATCACTGTGCTCGGTTTGTCATAGTCATAACGCTGTGTTTCCCAGTCCTTTATGATTTCAATCCTCATTTTGCCTATTGGCCATATTCTCTGTGTTCATGTACAGGTATTTCAGTCAAAAAGATACTCTGACCTGTGTTCCCCGGCACTTGCTCCACTGACGTTCCCTCTAAGGCATACGTGTCCCTTTACCGGAACTTGTCAAAGGATTCTATTCAATCTGCTGCTGTCTCAGGCTGCAAGCTATTCTAACGGTGTGGCCACATCACCTGCCAGAGTTCCTTCCAGTCCTTGTGAGGGGTGTATATCCGGATGTGTTTTGAGGTAGATCTCCTAGGAAGTATGAAGGCGAAGAGTGAACAAATTTGATTTTTGTGAAAAAGAATCCATGGAGAATTTCTCCATTAAGATACATTTCCTCATCCTGCATCTCAACGGTTATTTTTAATTTCAGAATTTGCTGTTTATTAATCACGTGATATTGGAAAGTCCCTGTTTCTCAGGGATGCTTGTGTCTGAGTTCACTTTATTATATATTTCCGTATATATATATTTAGATATGCATCTCGGAAATAACAATGTACATCAGTGGGAAAATAGAATTCAGTAATAGAATTTTCTCAGAAAATCAACAGAGTTCTCAACTGGAAAGAGAGTCCCTATTCCAAGTGTCTACTACAGAAATCTGGTTATATATTTTAGCGCTTAGAGCGAAAGCTCTTAGACTGAGGTCCATGAATGCACTTAAAATTCCCTGTGAACTTCATGTGGACAGCTGTATGTGGACAGTTTGTAAACACACGTACTCTGTCAGAGTACTTGATCCAAAAAAGGTTAAGAATCAGTGACATCACCGAGGGAGCTGGAAGACAATGTGGTGATGATTTTTACACTGCTAAGTTTCTGCAGAAGAGTGGCTGGCGGGACTAAGCCGGAATCTGTGGGTAAAGCATGCGGTAAACTTGATCTGTTGGAAAAGGCCACACAGGGGGAGGTGGGATGTTTTACTTAGAGATCGTCTCTTTTATCAGCACCGCAGTTGTTAACTTGTATTTAGCACCCGTGAAAGCTGTCCTACAAATCAGAGCCCGTGGGAACCAGGCTCACAGCCTGACTACGTCTAACATTTAAAGTTCAAGGATGCTTCAGTGCAAGGTGAATTTGACTTACACAACTACAGAAAGACTCTCATGGATTAAGTTGCCAGATGTATGTCAGTGATAATTACTCAGAAAGGAAACAGAACCTTCTTGGGGGAAGTTATGGGAAAGATGACAGAGAGGACACCAAAAGCTTAAGCACATTAACCTCTGGTCGATTTTGGACTCACCTCCAGCACTGCGACCACCTAATGTGCACACGTTCAGAGGTCGAGACCCTCCCCTCCCAGCCTCCAAAACCCTAAGAAAGTAACCCTCACCAGGAGCTCAGAGAAAAAGCATACGGCCCAAGCAACACAGCCCTGATTTACAATAGGGTAACATAGGAAAAGCATTCCTGCCTGGAGCATGACCCCAGTAGGGTTCTCACTCCTAAGTAAGCTGTGTCCTTGATGTGATGTTTTCCCAGTTAGAATTTGGCTTCATATTTGTTTCAAAAATTACACACACGTCCTTCAAAACCATCCAGTCATAAAATGTACAGGGGATATTTCATTTCTCAACATGTGAAGCTAACATGACAACGGCAAGAAGCGTTTCCCTTGATAAAATTTCAGAAGTGTTGGCTAGATTTTATTAACAAACTACTTTTCCTAATGGTGTCTTTGGAAGTAATTCTTTTCACGTCTTATAAATTCAGTCTCATAATGTTAATACATGTCCCCCCTACTTTTTGCTTGTAATATTGTATGATGAACGTTTTCCCCATGTCATCAAAGTTTCATAATTTAAGGGAATGGTTTCATCATATTCCAATGCAGGGATGTCCCAAAATTTAAGTATATCTTCTCCTTCGTTAACATTTTATTTATAACTTTTTGTTGTTAGGTAAGCATCTTTGAGTCTGCTGGTGAATTTATTCCTAGGAAAAATATGATAGTGGTTGGATTTTAAATCCATTATAAATAAATTATAGCAAAACTTACGTGTGTGATCTATTGGTAGTAATAATGAAACAAATAATCCAGGTAGCTTTTTGGAGGGGAGGGTATCTTTTACTGACTGTTTTGTGAGTCCAAGCTACTCATGGGCAGAAGCCCTTTATCTACAGCTTGAACTGTGCACAGTATCGGCACAATAGCAAGGAGGCAATAAAGTAAAGTTGTCTGATCTTTTTCTTTTTTTAATTTTTGAATTTAATTTTATTTATTTTTTTATATAGCAGGTTCTTATTAGTCATCCATTTTATACTTATTAGTGTATATATGTCTGATTTCTTTTTTTTTTTTTTTTTGCTGTACGCGGGCCTCTCACTGTTGTGGCCTCTCCCGTTGCAGAGCACAGGCTCCGGACGCGCAGGCTCAGCGGCCACGGCTCACGGGCGCAGCCGCTCCGCGGCACATGGGATCCTCCCCGACCGGGGCACGAACCTGCGTCCCCTGCATCGGCAGGCGGACTCTCAACCACTGCGCCACCAGGGAAGCCCTGTCTGATCTCTTTTGAGGATCTTTTTTGCACAAAGATTCCATCTATATTGGAAGTTAATTTTTAAAATACATTTTAATAAGATTATTAAAATTATTATTAATTATTATTAATAATTAAAATTTTTTTAATAATATGCATGTTTCTTGTATGCAGAGTGTTAACCCAGATACATGATTTCTTCTTATTATCTCTTAGAAAATGAGCTTTAGGTTGATTTTGCTTTAGGTTGATTTTTTAGGTCTGTACAGCTCAACAATTTTTATTATTACATTTTTTAGGGTGAAAATAATTTTTTAGGGTTCACATCTTCATTCTTCTTTTAAAATTGAAGTATAGTTGATTTACAATGTGTTGGCTTCAGGTGTACAGTACAGTATTCAGCTATATATATATATGCGTGTATATATGTACAGACACACACACACACACACACACACACACACACACACACATATATATTCTTTTCAGATTCCTTTCCCTTATAGGTTATTACAGAATATTGAGTAGAGTTCCCTGTGCCATACAGTAGGTCCTAGTTAGTTATCTATTTTATATATAGTCGTGTGTATGTTAATCTCAAAGTCTTAATTTGATCCCTCCCCTCCTTTCCCCTTTGGTAACCATAAGTTTGTTCTCTATGTCTGTGGGTCTATTTCTGCTGTGTGTTCCTTTATGTCGTTTTACTCTTATTTTAATAAAATTGGGTAAATTAAATTATCTGGCAATATGACCTTTTCATGACATTGTTCCGCTAATACAGGGGTAAACCTACCTGTATTCGCCCTAGTTCATTGAGGATGCTTTCTTTGCCTTCTGTGTCATGCAAGGAATTCATTCTGTATTTGTGTAGCTTTTGTAGCAATGGATAGACCTAATCTAGCCAGTTAGACTAAAGGCCCACAACTTACACTTAAAAGGTCTATCGTAGCTTAACAGAGAAGAACTGTAAAACCTCAAAGAGAGTGCGGGGAAAGAGGGTTCCAACCACAATGAGAAACAGGCGCTGGCTGTGAAAAACTCCCTTCAAAATTCTTGGCAACCTTGCACTCACACATTGTTATGTTTCTCATGCCAAGGAAATCTCAGTATTTTGAAGAAGCAGCAGTGAGGAATAAGAACTGCATCATGACCTTGTGAATTTATTAACATTCCACGCATAGAACCTGACCAGACACACCAGTGTGCACATACGTGCTCCCATGTACACACTGCTTGCATATACGTGTACACGATAGCAAAAGGTACGTACTGTGAAGTTTAGAAAGAAGGGATTCAATATGGAACGTTGTTTTCTAAAAGTGCTGAATACATCTTGGAACTGTGTCTGACACTTAATGAGTATGTGTCATTGAATAAATAATCGAATAAGTAAATTAAAATACGAACATAAACCAAGAATATTATAAAAGTTTAAATGTTTAAATACCCAAGGTAAATAAATTTAATGCTCTAAAGTATTCGCCTTTAAAAAAAACGGGAAGGCAGGAGTAAACTTCTGAGCTGATGTATATGTTTATCACTTTAATCGTGGTGATGGTTTCCTCGGCGTATACATCTGTTCGATCCCATCAGATTGTATATATTAACCCTGTGCAATTTTCTCATACATCAATTACACCTCGAAAAACTGTTAACAAAATAAAAAAATGCAAATGCCCAAAGTAAATAAATTTAATGCTGTAAAACATTCATATTTTATGTTTCCTTGACAAAACCCTCTAGAATCTGTGTTTTATCTTAAGTAACTAAATTTTGCTCTGGATCAAACGCACAGATTAGATCAAGTGTTTGAGATTCACTTTGCATCCAAGATTTATCTCTTTGGCATTTTTCATATTGTCGTCTCCCACTAGATCTCACATTCTTTCCTGTAATGTGTTTATATCCTATCTTAAATCCTGCTGGCGCATTCTAAGACCTAAGAGAGACATTTTTCAAGTTTTGGACCCACTTAACTCCTTTTACTCCCGATTCTCAGTGCTCTAGTTTGGGGAGGGACTCTTTCTAACTAGAAAAAAATGGAAACTTTTTTTTCCATTATAGCAGTTCATTACTACATATTACCATAGGGAGTCAAACTGCTAATATTGTATTTCTAAGAGAATTTCCTTTGCTCCTTTGTACCTAAATGAGAAATAGGATTGCTTCCTTTCCCTTAAGAAAAGTCTGGAAGCAAGAAAGAGCCTCTGTTAAAACAGTTTTGAGCTCTGAAATCTGCGTTTCATATACGAAGCTACCTTCTTAATGCACTTTCAGGGTGGAATTGTATTCACCGTCTTCCTCGCTTCTGTCTGATTTCTGTAAAGTGACTTCTGGCATCTGTCTACGCATGACTATCTCATTGTTGTGTTTCTGAAAATATGTTTCCTGTAGTCATTTCTGCATCCCAAGCAGATATTTCCAGCGACTTACCGTGAAAGGCCACAGACATAGAGGTTTATAGTTAGGGCTCAAGGACCAAAGAGAATTGGTTTAGAGCGAGCTACACCACTTACCAGCCAGGTTACCTCGGGAAGCTCACCTCACCTCTTTCATCTCAGAGTCGTCAACTAAGAAGAGGAGAGGAACAGCAACAATACCTACCTTTCCAATTCGTTTAAGGATTAAATGAGAACACTCATGAGAAACACTTAGTGCCTGGAACGCTATTACGCAGACAGTAAACATGAGTGATTATTCTTCTCATAATTAGCATATAATTATGCAAAATGCATGTATTTACTACAATAATTATATGATTATAGGTTTGCAGGTTCTCATAATTGCTCTCCTCCCGGTCAACCGCAGATCTCCTCCTTCAAACCTGGGGGTCTGATGCGTATAATGCAGGTGCTTTCCTGTCCATGCATCCCTGGAGGGGCTTCTTCTGACCACAGATGATGACCTGTGTACCCACATCTCAGCTCTCTATGGTCGATAGGAAGGTGAAAGTTCAACACACCTGAGCCTTCATTCTAGGGTTTTAGACGCCTTCCTCTAATCTTGGTTTATAATCAACTCTGTTCCAAGTGGCCATAGAGCTCTAAGTCATGTTGGAGGGAGACAAGCCATGGGGGAATTTGAATGGAGGAATGAGCCCTGATGCTCACAAGATATGGGTAGAAGCACATCTGTTGGGAGGGAAAAGGAAGGCCAAGGACAGTCGCGTCCTCGAGAGCCCTGGGGAATTGTTTCAGGACCGCTGCATGAGGAGGGATCTGGCTGTGGCCTCCGAGAAAGCCAGGCAGAGATGTACAAAGCACAGGGGTCGGTCGCATTACCAAGCACACCACAGTAGGTTTCCCTGAGAACCTTTACGTTCTCAGAGCCAGTTTGAAAAATCCCCACTTTTAACCTTACATCTTATTACTTTTCTAATATTGAACTACAGATGGTTTCTGGAACAGGGAATTTCTTTAACTAGGAGCATAAAGGAAATCTTTAGGATGAAATAAAATGTCAAAAAGGCTTATTTCCAAAATTAAGGATTCAAACTGAAGAACAGCAGTCTACATTTTTTTCCGGATGAGAATCGTGTTTTAAGTTACCTGGCCTTCGTTTTTCCGGGATGCACCAGCTCGTGACCTACCTGACCCGTGTTTTCATTGAGCATATCCAAGGGCAGGCATTTGTTTTCGTGATGCATCCCTTATTAGATTAAAAGCTTCTCAAAATGACTTCTAGGTCTTATTCCCAGGGCCTTGTCCCCAGGGCCTGACACATAACAGAGAGTTGGTTGGGAAAACAAAACAGAAAGAAAAACTCTGAAATCACACTGTGTGCTTTATTTACGCATTAAATTACGGAAAATGTACCTTTCTAATTTACGATCTTAAGATACCAACAATTTAGCTACATCTATTATTATCTTTTTTTTTTTTTTTTTTTTTTTTTGTGTGCGTGTGTGTGTGTGTGTGTGTGGTACGCAGGCCTCTCACTGTTGTGGCCTCTCCCGTTGTGGAGCACAGGCTCCGGACGCGCAGGCTCAGCAGCCATGGCTCACTGGCCCAGCCGCTCCGCGGCATGTGGGATCTTCCCGGACCGGGGCACGAACCCGTGTCCCCTGCATCGGCAGGCGGACTCTCAACCACTGCGCCACCAGGGAAGCCCTATTGTTAGCTTTTGAATATGTTCCATTCCTGCAAGCTGTTGAGGAGCTTTGTTCAAGATGTCAGGTACTCCAGATATTCTCTAATTAAATCATCAAGTTAGAATTAAATTCAGCATTACATCTTGTCAGTAAAAACCTACACAAGAAAGCCGGGCAGCACCTTAGCAACTTGTACAATCTCTTTTCTGAAATACGAGGAGCCCATCATGTTTTGAAATTCAGAATATTTTAGATTTTTGGAAGGCAAATTGGTGAGACATATTCCGGACCAGACTCAAGTACTTTAAAATTTCTGTAGCAGGGCTTCCCTGGTGGCGCAGTGTTTGAGAGTCCACCTGCCAATGCAGGGGACACGGGTTCGTGCCCCGGTCCGGGAAGATCCCACATGCCGCGGAGCAGCTGGGCCCGTGAGCCATGGCCGCTGAGCCTGCGCGTCTGGAGCCTGTGCTGAAATTTCTGTAGCAAAATGTATGAAAAAGTACATAATAAATAAATAAATTCTCGAAATAACCAAATGTCAGCTCAGGTTATGTGTTTCTACCCATTAAGCTACGTTCAAGTCAGGTTTTGAGAATTTAATGAATTTTAAAACTCCTCTGGGTTTCAGATTGTTTTCTTATAATAGATTCTTCACATAGCTTTTTCTTGTTTTAAAATCTTTTCCCCCCAGAAGCATTGTGTCTCAGTTTTAGTAGATAATGACTCTTTTCTAATATGATTACTTTATAATATTCTCCTTACACGCCTGAAGTAAAGCATGGATAATACATCTCGCTACAGGAATATTTTTAAAACATCAATGCAATGGCCAAACGTGTAAGGCAGAAATAAAAGGAAATAAATGCATAATAAACGAATGTATGTAACAACATGTAAATGTTTAGACTCTACCCCACTACAAAATACAGTGCTCAAATGGTTAGAACCACTATGTCTGTGCCTGCTGCAACTGTAGACAGAAAAAAGATGTTTTATTGGTTATAGAACACCTAGAACGACATTCCCAAGGGGGCACGATTTCCAAAATACCAAACAACCCTTGGTAAAATTCCTTTAAAAAGTATATTTGTATATAATTTTTATAATAGCTGTTTTCCTGAACAATTTAGTATTTCATGAATCTGTTAAGACTTTGCAAGTGTATGTAAAATGGAAGTTGTTCTAAGGTCAGATGATTATACGGTGACTTTCTCTCCACGTGAATGGGCAGCAGGAGGCTGGATCCCTGTGGACCTTGACCAAGCCTGCCACCTGCCCTGCAGGGCCCTCTCCTGCCCCTGCTGAAGGGCTACCACCCGTGGCTCTTTCCACTAAAAGTCGGCAGGGCTCCCCTAGTCACGTTGTCGACAAAAACCGCCGCCACACCTTGGCCGAATGCCCTCAGATTCCGTGCGAACCATCAACCCTTCTAACCCTCACAGCTGCCGAGCTGCCTGGTCTTCTGAGTCCCATTTGGCATGGGAGATAACTGAGGAACAGAGAAAGCTATCAAAGGATGCCACTGAGCCGCACGGCAGGCAGGACTCCTCCCAACACAGACCTTTCAACCTCACGTCCAGCTGTCTTGTCACCAGAGAGGCGACACTGACAGGTGTCGAATCTTACTTCTTCTCTCTCATTTCCGTGTGCTTGGAGGTAACTCTGTGGCCTTGTACTTTCTCTCCTCTTCCTGACAGCGCTTAATGCCTGACGTTAGCTACTCGGGATGTTTAGGCGCAGGAGGTAGTTCTTGACTGTCAGGTATGAGAAGAGCTGCAGTTATTTGCATTTTTGAATACTCAGCCTATTCTTGCAGCTCTGCTGCATTTTATTTGAAAATAAATGACCTAGCCATTGCCTTGACCTAAAGAAAGCCAGACCTACCAAGGAGACGCTAAGAGGTTGTATTAGCTCTTCCTGTAGAAGAAATTCCCCCAAAACGTAGCATCTGAAAACAATGAACATTTGTGGTTTCAAAAAGTCTCTGGGGGTCAGGAATTGCAGAGTGTCTTAGCTGGGAGGCTCTGACTTCCGGTGTCTGCAAGTTTTCGGTCAGGACACAGGCCGAGTCTGAGTGTGAATGGCCCAGAGAGTTCACTTCCCAGCTCATCCTCATGGAGTCATCAGCACCTCACCGCGGAGCCTCTCTTGACGATGACATGATAGCTGGCTTCCCCGGAGCAAATAATCCGAGAGAGAGAGGGAGACAGGGAGAGAGAGAATGACCACAGGAAGTCATTTTTGCCTTTTGTGGCCTCAACCCCAAGTCACAAACCATCTCTTCTGCCTTGTTGTATTTTCTAGAACAGAGTGGCCAGTTCCAGCCATACTCAGACTCAGAAAAGAGAATGAAGCTTCCCTTTTTTTTTTTTTTTGAATTTTAAGACTGCCAGTTTTAATGGTAACGATAACAAGATGATTTGCATGTGAACGAACGCCTTGGTTAGGAGAAAGTTCAGAAGGGAAAGAGAGCTTTTATAGAGAAGCCAATAACAGAGAGAATAAGACTGGGAGTCATATTGGGAGCCACTGAAGAACACGTGGGTGGTTTGAAGACAGGTCATCTGAACTCGACCCTTTCCCAGGCTTCTGTGTCTGCCCTGCTTTCCTTACTCAGGGACAACACTTCCTCCACAGTATCCCTCCCATAGTCCCCAGGGAGTGCAAGTACCTGGGCACACCTGCCATGCTCAATCCCCTTGGAAGCACTGCTAAGAAATCACAGCACTCCTCCCACGCCACCAAATCTGGCCTCAAGACCCTCCTCAGCACGGCTTCCCAGAATGGCTCAGACACCCATACCAACGAATCACAGCTGGTTTACAAGGTGAAACATGGCTGCCACCTTGGTGACTTCACCCAGATGGGTGTCTGGTTAGGTCAGACCAGGCCCGGGTGGCTTTGGAGAATATATTGTGTCGGCCAAAAAGTTCTTTCGGTTCGTGACTACGTTGTTGAATGAAGTTCTTGGTAAAAATGAAAAATGTGTATTTTATTTTCTTTAACCTGAATGAACTGTTTGGCCAAACCAATACTTTCTGGCTTGACTATGAAATGTTTCTGGAGCAGAACGTCCCTTTCTCCATATACATGGCAACACCAGACTTCACTTCTTGAAGGAAGGAATAGCAACAACTGTGGACGTATTTTTAAAAAAACCGACAGAGAGGTCCCTCCAGTTCTGAGAATTGTGTCTGGTGTCTTGTTTCACTAGAAAAACAGCTCCGCTCTTGAAGCCCCACCCAGAACCCCTCAGACCCTTTTCCTAGCTTTGTGCCTCATTCCCAGCTCCCATTTTGCTGCTGAAGGCTCGCACTTGCCATGTTTGGTCACTGAACTCACACACACAGAAAGCCAGGGTGCCAGGGGAAGTCCCTCCATGTGACAAGCACACACGCACACCAACACGCACACGCACACACGCGCAGTCTGTGGCCAGTGGCAAAATAAACTTTACGGTCTATTTCTACCCTTTGAGCTCAGGCTACAGCCAGGGCTTCATCTAAAATCGCCCCTTTACGTGGCTTTTTCCTCTTCTGCATCCTCTTCCTTCCCTCCTGGACTGGTTCTCCTGAGAGATGGTCCTTCATAAATTACCTGCACCAGAATCATTGTTTCAGTTAATTTTTGACCCCCAAAGAGAGCATGGAATCTTTCCTTTGCCCTGTGCTTTGCAAAAATTCTAAGCTCAATATTTACGTACGGAGAGTATTTTACTCAAAGTTACTTCGGTTGAAAGTTTCTGTAAAAAAAGGATTCAAGCTAGCTCAAGTGAAGAGAAGGAATTATGTAGTTATAGGATCTCATAGGTATTTGTTGAAAAAATATGTAATATTATCCTGGAATCCCAGGGACGTAAAGGGGAAGATACTTTCTATGTATCGGGGACACGTGACTTCTCCCGTCACTGTCTCTGGATCCAGTTCATCCTTTTTCTCTTTTCTCAAATGACTTCTTCAGCTTATTTTTCTAAAACGTGGTTCAATGCAGCTGTCCCCATGCCTCTCTCTGTATTCATAAACTCTCTGGTCCATCACAGATTCCTTATTTCCTGCTTTGTTTCTTGTTTTAAATTCCCAAGGCACAAACATCCCAATAAGGTTAGATTCTATGTGAAATCAGACCACCCAAGTCAGCAATTCATTCAATCACGTTCCAGGAAGCAAACTGGGAGACAGAGACTCCTAAAAAGTGGCTCATTGGCAGGTGAATCAACAGCTCTGAGGGTCAGGAGGCAGCAGCGCTGGGCAGAGGGGAGGGTCAGGCTGTGAGACGGTCATGGTCAAAGCCTCAGCCACCCTTCCGGGAGCCCTAGACCTGCGGTGCCCTCCCAGCTGTCCTGAGTTGGGACCGGGGGCCTGAGCCTTCACGCCCCATATCTCAGGGGTGCAGGGCAGGGAGGGGTGCTCTTGGGGACGGCTCTCTAGCTCCCAAAAACACAGGGTGAGGACTCAGTCGAGCCTCAGTCCTGAGGCTGTGGATGTGGTGCTTCACCACAGCGCCCACCAACGCGGGTCCAGACCAGATGCCCCGCCCGTGGCGCAACCTGCACGGGGCAGACCCGGGACCTCTGCTTATCAGCCAGGGCGTTACACATCTCAGTCCCTGAGCAGGGAGACTGGAGAGGTCTCTTGGAAGACCAGTCTCTCGCGATCTCTCCAGGTGGGGAAGGAAAGAAATGGTGGCCAATAAGGCTCTTGAGACATCTGATGGAAAGTCAGAAAATAGTTGAGGAAGGACAAATAATTGTTGCGAGATGCTTTGGGAGTCATTATATGTATCCTACAGAGTGAGACCTGCCTGGCGTTCTGCACATTTAGGGCATGGAAAGAGGTGCAAAGTCGGCTTCCACACGAATCACCCTATAATCGCACACTTGAGTTAAATCCACATAAGTCAAAGCATGCTTTACTGATCCGAGATAAAAAGGCTCTTTAATTTAAAACAGTCCCTTTGGTGCTTGCCCTTTGAAACATACGAATGCATGTTGGCCCCTCTGAAAACGTAAAGCACGATGTTTGTTTAAAGTACGGCATAATTCCCTTCCCGGGCATTTTGAGATGGCCCTTACAGAAGTAAGGGCAGCGTTCCTTCCACACAAAAGCCACGAACAAGACTCACTGCATAAATATTTTGCTCCGTGGCACCAGCATTGACATGTCACAGCTATAAAAACAACACTCCATCATGGGGCCGGAGTTTGGAAACTGTCTTCAGTGTGGTAGCTGAGGTTTAAATGATTGTAAACACAAAAGGTTTACAGATGATGCCTGGAAGGTATACTTTCCATGTATTTGACTCCTTCATTCTCCTTCTCAGGAGGGAAAAAAGAGAAGCAGGGATGTAAAACACTACCACAACCATGTGCACGACCAAGGTGGTCCAGGCGCACTGGGAGTGGCCTGGCCACGGTGTTCTCAGGGCTCACGGAGGCTCTGTGTCCCACAAGATCCTTCCTTACAAACCACAGAATCCTTTTTGACTGGTGTAAGCAGAAAAGGATCGATTCAAAGGATATTAGGTTGTTCACGAACCCTCTTCAAGGGCCAAAGATTCATGTTCTTTTCTTCTCTGCTTGTCTCACTCTTACCTTTTCCTCTGCAGGTAGCCTCTACTGGGTGGTACCAATTTTTTTTAAAAAGTGTATTTGAGTTATTAACTTTGATACTTATTTTAATTGTATTTGTGATATTAGAGCATTGTTGCATGCAAAATGCAAGGGTCAAAGGATTCCAAGTATTCCGTCCTGCAAACATGATGCTTTATTTATTTGCTTATTTAAGCCTCATGTTTTAAATGAATAGTATCCTGATAATTATTACCTTAAACATATGATGCAACACATAAATTATATGTTTTAGTGGATTAATTTCAAATGAAATTAATTTTTAACATGTATTTCTTGTTACGTTTTCTGTTTTCTACTAACATTGTTTTAATATTTTTTGTTTTATAAAATTAGACATAAAAGATGAAAAAAATAGAAAAATAAAAATGCAATTCTAATTCAGTTGTGAATTAGTGTCAGTTTCCCCCTCCCTTTTATACTTCTTCTCCCCACCATTCTTTTTTTTAAAAAATAAGTTTATTTATTTATTTATTTTGGGCTGTGTTGGTCTCCGTTGTGGCATGCAGCCTTCTCGTTGTGGTGGCTTCTCTTGTTGTGGAGCACGGGCTCTAAAGCGCAGGCTCAGTAGTTGTGGCGCACGGGCTTAGCTGCTCCACAGCATGTGGGATCTTCTTGGACCAGGGCTCGAACCCATGTCCCCTGCACTGGCAGGAGGATTCTTAACCACTGCGCCACCAGGGAAGTCCCCTCCCTGCATTCGTTCGTTCCCTCCTTCCCTCCTTCCTTCCTTTCTCCCTCCCTCCCTTCCTTCCCTCCTTCCATTCCTTACTTCACTCAGTCAACCCTTCAACAAAGACTTCTTGGTTACCTACTATGTACAGACTTGAGATCTCTCCTGGGAAACGTAAGTAAACACCTCACTGTTACAGGTGTAGAGGGCCTCCTATTCTATTGGAAGACATATCCCTCTGCATGTAATATTCACCATAGTTCTTCAATGCAGTGAACGTCTGTTACTTACTCTCTAGAATTAGTCCCCCCTTCTTTATGGTAAGAGTACCTTGGATTTATGCTGGGGGACGGGCCTTCCTCATCTACATTTTAGGGTTTGGTTGGAAGTGATATCAATCACACCTCCAAGGATGGACCCTGATTATTCTATTTCCCCAGCGACAGTAGTCGGCATAGAAACAAACAGAGGATGAAATTAACACAGGGCTTAGTGATGGGCATTGGTGATAGTGCTTACAAACGGCTTCAAGCCAAAGCTTTGCCTGGGCCTCAGACACTGGGGACCTTCCCCTCTGGTTCCCTCTGTCACAATGACCAGCAGCACTAGAGAACCTTGCTTCTCCATCAGCAAGATGTGTCGGGAGGATGACGCCAGGCAACCCAGTGTCTATGGTAACATGAAAGAGAGAGAAATATTTGTAGCTTTGGAGCAGTGAAATTTGGGGTCTGCTTATAACAGCAACATAACCTAGCCTATCTTGACAGATACAAGGTATTACAGAGGAACAGGAATCAAAAGTCACTTTCTAATTAATGGTGGTCTTACAGAATAAAAAATTATGGTTTTCTAGGTACATTTGCCAGTGTCATTAACATTCAAGCTATTATTATGAAGTTTTACACATGTGTGCTGCTGTACGAATTAAATAGTTGCCACAAATTTTTGTTCATTTTTTTGGCTTTAACCTCTTTTATTATTATTATTATTTTTTGTAGCCAGTTAGTTCTGATTTAGCTTGTCTTGTATAACTTTGCACTTTACAAAACCCTTTTTATTTTGAAATAATTATACACACACAGGAAGTAGCAAAATTAGAGAGAGGTCCCATATACACTGTCCCAGGGTCTCCCAATGGCTACACCTTTCATAATTAGAGTTCGGTATAAACCCAGAAAACGCATTGACACAATGTGTGCGCTTAGTTTGATATCACTGTATTACACGTGGTGATCCACATGAACACTACTGCAGTCAAGGTAGAGAACTATTCCATCACCTTGAGCCCTCTCTCCTGCTCCCCTTTCATGGTCACCCCACCACCCCTCTCCATCAGCTCCCTGCTCCTGGCAACAACTAATCTGTTCTCCATCCATATGATTTTGACATTTGGAGATCTATAGTGTTTTGGAGTATTTCTATAGTATTTCTACTATAGAAAATCTATAGTATTTCTCTATATAGCTGTTTCTCTAAGCATTTTTTTTTTTTTGCTCTAGGTTACTGTAGGTTATTATATATATATATGTATACATATATATACCTTATCATGGCTTATTGGTGCCAACATTTTTCAGTTCAAGAGAAGGGTAGAAATCTACTTGTCTTTACATCCCTTTACTTCCCCCATTTATAATTGTCTTAAGTATTCCTTCCACATACATTGAGACATTAGACAGCGTTATACATTTTGCTTCAACCATCAAATACAATTTAGAAAACTCATGAGAATGAAATATTTTCACTCCTTCTGTTGTTCTGTTTTTCTTCTTGGTTTTCCAAGATTCCTCCTTTATCATTTTATTCCTGGTTAGAGAGTTTCCTTTAGGCATTCTTTTAGGGTAGGTCTGCTGTTGATGGTTTTAGTTTTAGTTCCTAGTTTTCTTTCATCTAAGACTGTCTTGATTTATCCTTCATTTCTGAAGGACATTCTCACAGGATGTAGAATTCCTGTGGACAGTTCTTTTCTTTCAGTTCTTGGAAAAGGCTATACTATTTCCTCTGGTTTCGTGCTTTCACAAGAGAAATCTGATATCCTTCAGATTGTTTTTGCCTTATGCGTTAATGAGTAATTTCTTTCTATTTTTAAGATTTTTTCTTTGTCTTTAGTTTTTGGAAGTTTTCCTATGATACATCTTGGTGTGGGTTTCTTTGGGTTTATCTTTTTTAGTGTTTGTTCAGCTTCTTGAATCTGTAGTCTTATGTCTTTTGCCAAACCTGGGAAGTTTTCAGCCACTTTTTACTTGAATACTTTTTCAACCCTATCCTCTATATTCTTTACTTCAGGGATGCAGATGACATAAAAGTTAGAATTTTTGTTATAGTCTCCCATGCCCCTGTTCATTTTTTTGTCAGTTTATTTGATGTTTGTTTCTCAGATTGGGTAATTTCCGTTGTTCTTTTGAGAGTTTTTAATTTTAGTTTTGTATTTTTCAATTCTAAAATTTCAATTTTGTTCTTCCTTATATCTTCTAATTCTTTGTTAAAACTTTCTGTTTTTTAAATTTGTTTCAAGCATGTTCATAAGTAGTTCTGGAAGTGTTTTTATGATGGCTGTTGGGAATCCTTGACAAATGATTCTAACACCTGTGTCACTTGAGTGTTAGTATCTATTGATTGCCTTACCTCATTCAAGTGGAGATCTTCCTGGTTCCTGGTAAGATGAGTCATTCGATTAGAATCTGGACAATTTTGGTATAATGTTCTGAGAGTCTGGGTCTTATTTAAATCATGTGTTTTAGCAGACCTCTCCAGACTCCTCTTCAGCAAGGAAGAGGGTGCTGCTTCACGACTGCCAGGTTGGAGTGGACATCTAGGTCCTCCACTTGCTTCCACTGACACCTGGATAAGGGGGCTCCTTCTACTGTTGGAAGGAGGTGGGCAATCACATTTTCCAGGGGCTTCCATTTGTAACACCCTGGCTGGGAAGGAGAGGCCACCTCATGACCCTTTTCACATGGTCCCCTACACTGTGGAGGGAGGTTCCATCACCTCACCACTGGGTTGTGGTTGAGGTCCTGACTCTCCACTGGGCCTCCTGTACTCACCTGGTGAGGATGAGGGGGCAACTCATTAGTACTGGTGGGTGGGATTCCAGGCTCCCTGCTTCTCTGACACCACACTGGGGGGTGGGGGGAAGGAGTCTTGTTAGAGTCTGGTGAGGGTGAAGTCTACCCTCTCCATGTGGACTGTGATGACAGGGATGGGGAAGGGCCACAGTTTTTTCTCTGGTTTTGCCTGGAGCAGAGTGGTTATGTTATAGAAGATCTCCATCTTTCTGGGATGTCCCTTTACTGCTCCTTTGCTGAGAGAGCAGGCTTTGCTTGGGCTTTTCTGATCTGTCCCTGTTGGCATTTCCATGTTGTCTGCTTTTCCAGTACCTCATAGACCCTGTCTAAGGGATTCTAGGCAAAAAGAGAATCCAGGGCACTCACGACTGTGTCATTCTTCAGACTCCGAGGTCCTGATCTACTTTGCTTTCTTCTCTCCACCTTTCAGAGTACTCTTATATTTGTTTATATACAATATCCAGGATTATTACTTGTACTTACTGGGAGGAATTGAGAAATTATATGTACTCCATCCTTCCAGAAGTCAGAAAAAACTTCTTCAATAAAAATGATGACCTTAATTATTTAATCATGAGTACTTTAATATTTCTTTCTATTTTATGCCAATTACTAGTAAAGTTTGAATAGTTATCTAATATACTTGTTATAATTTGCAGAATCAATATAGATCATTCAGTCAAAGCAGCCAGTGGTCCCACTACTCTGTAAGACTTAATTTTAATGTACTTGCCCGAAAAGAATTGATGGTCTCATTGGACACATCCCTAGTTGTGGTAATGTTTGATTCTATTTCAAGTTCTCTAACACTCTCCTAAGAGTGATTTACAAGGAGTAAATCTCCTCGTGAGCTCACGGTGAGCTGAAAATCTAGAAAATAGCTCCTAATTTTTCATCCAGAGTTCCATCCAGAATTCTACTCTTTGGTCCAGTTTAACTCATTTTGAGAAGTAATACCTGTGGATCTATTGCAGCTCTTTGAATGCACGGATCTCTTATTCTTCATATTCTTCTTCATTGTGCTAATTTTGTCTAAATTCTCCTTACAAAGGGAGCATATAAAATGCAGTCTTTCAAAAATTAAGCTCTAACCATGCCAAGAGTAAGTTGGCACTGTTATGATGGTGTGATGTTAGCACTTGGACACCTCAGTTCATGAAATAGAGAACTATTTAAGGAACAAGTGGAAACATTTGTAATAGTATTAACCTATCTTTGGAGAAATTGGCTTCATGCTTCACTTTTAGACCATTGTTTCTTGTATTCATATAAGCCTTCATGGAACAAGTTTATAGGTTTGCATTTTATTTTATTTTTACTACCAAAGTGGAGTCATCTTTGAGGTAACCGAGGCTTTTAATTTTCTAGCAATCTGAATCTGTTTCCTTTTATTAATATTGCAGTAAGCTGTTTACCAGAGACTAAGCTCCCAGAAGGTCTCCTGATAAAGTGCACATGTGGGAAAAGAAAGAAACACACCATATTTGGTGGGGGTGAGGAAGGTGGAGCAAATCCAACCATTTGTAACCTGAAAAGTATTTTAATAAGAAGTTGATTTTTCTTGTTACAGAATTCCATTGATAGATGGTTGCCATTTCTTTAGTGAGTTAGTATAAAATCCTGACTAAATATTGCCAACCATTCGTTCACCAAATACATAGTTTTGGGCAAAACATTGTATTCTACACTATGGGGTAGAGACAGAGACATAAAGGAAATGGCCCACATCCTACAGTGCTCTCAAGGAAATGCTAAGTCTGGTTCAAGAGGCAAGATATACACTATGACCACGTGATAACAGGAAATTTAAAAAATGTTGAATGAATTGTAAAAGCCTGTTGTTGGAAAACCTCCTGGATAAAATACTGAGGCAACACTCCTCAGAGGAAAGCAAGTTGCATGGGAGGTGAGGTGACAGAAGGGACGTGAACAATGCTGAGGAAGTGACACCGTGTGGAGCACGCAGGGGTCTGAGCACGAGACCAGGAAGGGTGGAGGTGTCCTGCTGGGTGGAAGAAACCAGGAGAGAAGGAACACTTTGAGAAGAGGAGCTTAGTAGAAGGGAGGAAGGAAAGGAAAAGCAACTTGGAGCCGGAGTTCACACTTTGATAGCTTTGGGGATTTGGTGGAAGAGGTTCTACGTTGTCCTGGGGCCACATGAGCACATGGCAAGTTCAGACACAAGGCAGATAGGTGAGCAAAGTGCTATTCTAGGGGGTCACATTCTGCAGAGGTGTTATATATGTGTTGGAAGAGGGAAAGACAAGACGCAGAAGCACCATTAAAGGCTGAGATGGAAACTCAGCTGCAACACATTAAGGCCAGTAACCACAGCGGAAATAAAGGGAAGTGGTGCTTATGAAGGAAATGACAGAGACCATGGTTCCCAATCGTCTGCAGCCTGCTCACTAGGAGTTAGGAATCGTCAGCAAGGGCTCAGCCTCGCTTTCCGCCGTCACTGGAAATCACTCTGTAAACCATTTAAACTTCCATGAGAAATGGAGATTACATTTTTAGAATACTTATCTGAGAAATGTCAAAGGAAATAAGTACAGAAATAGGAAGGTGGTTGTAAAAGACAACAGCCAGGACATGGAAGCAACCTAAGTGTCCATCAACAGAGGAATGGATAAAGAAGATGTGGTACATATATACAATGGAATATTACTCAGCCATAAAAAAGAACGAAGTAAGGCCATTTGCAGCAACATGGATGGACCTAGAGATTGTCATACAGAGTGAAGTAAGTCAGACAGAGAAAGATAAATACAATATGATATCACTTATATGTGGAATCTAAAATATGACACAAAGTAACTTATCTAGGAAACAAAAACAGACTCACAGACATAGAGAACAGACTGGTGGTTGCCAAAGGGGGAGGGGTGGGGAAGGGATAAATTAGGAGTTTGGGATTAGCTCGGTGACCTAAATAGGAAGGAAATCCAAAAAAGAGGGGATATATGTACCTATAGCTCTGATTCACTTTGCTGTACAGCAGAAACTAACACAGCATTGTAAAGCAACTGTACTCCAATAAAAATTAATTAAAAAAAGGAGTTTGGGATTAGCAGATGCAAACTATTATATACAGGATGGATAAACAAGGTCCTACTGTATAGCACAGGGAACTCTATTCAATATCCTGTTATAAACCATAATGAAAAAATACGAAAAAGAATATATATATATGTGCAACTGAATCACTTGGTTGTACAGCAGAAATTAACACAACGTTTTAAGTCAACTATACTTCAATAAAATTCATAAAAAAGGAGAGAGACAGTGGAGGTGAGTGTGTATGTTTGCTGGTCCATAAAGCAGAGGAGGGAGGTGTTCACAGGATCAGCTGAAGGTACTGAATTAGTACGATGGAGTGAGGAGGGGAAATTCAAGAGATACAGGATGGTTATCCCATTGTAGGTCAGAGGATGGGATGGGAAGTGGCGATGGCCATTGGAGAGGAAACGTGTTGGCACCTTTCCCTCTGAGTCAGGAGAGAACAAAGAGAAGATGAAGACATGTCTTGACAGGCAGCTTGTGTCATGGTCGATGTCAGAGAAGTGGAGTTCATTCACTGTCTTTCCTGCTACTTCTGTGACTGTGGGCAAAATACTCACCTTTCTACATTTCAGAGCTTCCCAGACCTGCAGCTACATACCTATACGGGTGGGGTACTGTTAGGAATAAATGAGATAAATTACATAAAGTATTAGCACGATCTCTGGCACACTGCAATCCGTTCGGAAATGATATTATTGCTGTTGTAGTTTTTTCAGATATTTCCTTTGGGGATGGAGATGGGCTCATGAAATTCCCTGCTTGAAATAGAAGATAGACAGTTTAGCTCTTTCAGCCACTTGGTCTCCTTTGGCCTCAAGGCTTTTCTGAGAAAGATGATCTACCCAGAGAATATTTGCATTTTAATAAGGCCCTTCAAACCTCGGGGGAGAGGACAGGAGAGAGAAGGAGCTTTTCTCCTCCTCAAATAACAACCAGTTAATAGACACTTCTGCCTGCCTTTGTGTAAATCGATCGTGTTCTGTACCACGTTTGTAATAGTATTTTTGAAAAACTTTCTCGTTAGTCTAAAGTAGTTAAAATAATGTTTAGCTTTAAGTCATTTCTAAATTCTCTTAAGGTCATTATAGTTTGAGAAATAACTCCTGGAAGGTTGGGCCACCTGGCGGAGTCCCTGTCACTTCCCTTGTCACCCAGGTTTCTGTCTCAGGAAGAGTGTGCTTTCAGAAGCCTGGACCTGTGGGTGCATCTAGGCCATGGTGGTAGATTCTCTGGAAGATTAAGTCAGAAAATGACATAAATTTACTTGGTACTCAGTAGTTGTGGCTCGTAGGCTCTAGAGCACAGGCTCAGTAGTTGTGGCTCACGGGGCTTAGCCGCTCCATGGTATGTGGGATCTTCCCGGACCAGGGCTTGAACCTGTGTCCTCTGCATTGGCAGGCAGATTCTTAACCACTGCACCACCAGGCAAGCCCTGTTTGAGTGTTTTTGGAACCAGGTTTTGTCTTTAGGATTTAGATTCCTGCGTGAACTTGTTAGCGTGTAGTGACACTAGTATTCACTTTCACATTTAAAAATGAGTTATCAGTACTTGGATAATTGTTTCTGTTTATCCACATGTCACCACCTAAGGCCTCTGGTTTCGGAATCACTTTTATTAGAGAAGCCAGCAAAAACACACACTCTGACGGATGTTTTTAAGAGGATGGTCTTGCTTGGGTTCCTAATACTTCTGGCTAAAACAGGGGCTATGAGGAGCTTGTGTTTTTCGCCCTAGGATTCTGTAGCTACTGAGTTATCAAAAGAATTCTGATCAAATGTGAATCTAAAGTGGGCTCTGATACTCCTTTGTTACTGAGAAACTTTAAAAACCAGCTCAAGGACTATGTAATCTGAAGTATTCCAGACAAGTAAATTTTGAGGTAAATTGATACCAAGTATATTTTAAAAGCAAATTTCAGAACATTGGCTAATTAACACATTATTTTTTCTAAAACTGAAAGGAGTTACCTTACTTTATCTTCTCTGATAATTGAAAGTTATTCACCATTATAAGGGAATAGAATAGAAGACTGAAATGTAATGAGGCTATATATTTAGTAAAATTCTAATATTTTGTCCTTCAATATTTGATCTTATGTTTTTATCAGGGAACCATTATTTTCTAAAAATATAGTTCCTAAAACATAGGACCCCATTTTCCTCACTCTTGACTTCGGCGTAAGTGCTCCTTAATTAGGCTGACATTGAATTCAATTCTGAAATTTTAAGAAAATTGGGACATGGCTTCTTGGGGTGTCTGAGAAATCGTTTAAAACGTGGTATAGCATAATAAAGTCATTTGCCGTCTTACTTGTCAGAATGTCAATTTCGCATCTTTTTGAGAAAGAAAGCTCGAAATTGCATATCTCATTGGGAATAATGAATCTTTTGCATGAGACACATCTGATTTAAGGCAGACCTTAGGGCCCCAGATTTTTCACGTGTAAGATGAAGTTTATTAGATTACCTGCCTAGCTCTAATATTCTTCACTTTCCTAAAAATTCTGAGTGAAAAATAAGCAAATATGATTCTGAAAGAAAATATTTATCAAAGAGGCTTCTAATATTTTTTTCTACCCGTATTTCCACCAGAGTAATTTGGAATTAATATAAAGCAACTCTGTAATAGAAGTGGCTTAGCTTGTTGCTACCTGATTAATTTCAGGCCCCTGCATTCCAAGATGAAACTTCAGTGTTCTGTGGCCTTCATCATACAATCCACTATAGTGCTGGTGGTGTGCCCTTGAAATTCAGGAAAACACTAGGGATTATAGCCCACCTGGAATAATCTAATAGTGGTTTCCATGGTAAAAAAAAAAATGACCTAAATGACCTCATAAGTTTCCACTTTCCGTGATGCCCTAATTACGTTGCCCAAGAAAAATGCCATGTTTGATTTCATCCACAATCTGTGATGCTTGATATCATTATTGTTCTTTGCATATGTGTATTCATTTCAGGACTATCTCAGGTTTCATCATAAAATCTCATTTCTTGCCTCAGTGCAGAGTCCACCAGGTTTTACTAACTTTCCAGTGCACCTGAGAACTTAAAAAGGTTCGGTGGTGGGACTTCCTTGGTGGCCCAGTGGTTAAGACTTCACCTTCCAATGCAGGGGATGCGGGTCTGACCACTGGTCAGGGAGCTAAGATCTCACATGCCTTGCAGCCAAAAAAAAAAAAACAACCCCCCCCAAAAAAAACAAACCAAAAAAAACCCAGAAGCAATGTTGTAGCAAATTCAATAAAAGCTTTAGAGATGGTCCACATCAAAAAAAGAAAAATTTTTTCAGTGGGAGGAAATGATACCCCCTGAAATTACATAGCAGTCTCAGCAGTGGAAACATACCTGCATTTCACATAATTGAGGTTGGAAGAGATAACGCGGCTGTGAGCTCTCAGATATAGAGCAATATTTTTTTTCTCCAAAGGGTATTATTCTGCTTCAAACTAGAAATATCACTGGGACTAGGCTTTCTTGGACACATTTTTTAACAAATACATCTGCTGCAGAGTGACGTCAGCATCACTGGGAAGTTCAGTGACGTCTGTCCTCGGCTGGGCCAATAGTAGGATGTGCTCTCACAGAGCCGGGCTCCTTTCCAGCGATGCTGATGATACGATTCCAAACTATTGTAAAGGCCAGACGATGGTGCGAAGTGTGTGCACTGGTCACAGTAGTGGCGAGGTTGCAGGAACAGTCAAGGGCGCTCAAACTTCAGCCGGCTATAGGGATGGTACTTCTAGAAGCGAGAGGGAAAGACAGTCAACAAGGGTACTTCTGATTTTATACAATGAAAAAAATCAAGGATGGGTACGCTACTATGTATAAAATAGATAACGAATGAGAGCCTACTGTATAGGTACAGGGAACTCTACCTGATGAAAAAAATTGTTCCTATTCTTAATGAAAAATGTGAGATTGAAAGATTAAGTCTTGCAAACTGGTACAATTTGATGTCTAAACAAATAATGGGTTACTAATTTTTGTCAAACGGTTATCTTTTCTGAAAATGTAATAAACTCTATTTCTTCGTCAAATAAAGGATGGGACAGCAGGAGACTGAAGGTGGTGCCCCAGTAGAAAGTCATGATTCCTCCCCAAGTTCCTGGACCTGAGCCAGTCCTCACATCTGAAGCCACTCTCTGAAGGAGAAGCCAGATTCCCAGGAGGATGGACCCTGCATCGCTGCACCCAGGGTATTCGGTGGTAATTCCCCAGTCCTTCCCTGAAGTCAGCTATGAACATTAACTCACGTAAGGGTGCACTGGGAAGACAGAGATGCTCAGATATTCAGAGACCCTTCCCCAAGGGTCTAGATTAATGTCATTAGCTAGAGATCCCCAGTGCCAGCGAGACCCCCCTGGGAGCATTGAGGCAGGTGGAGGCCAGGAAATAAGTGGAATCTTGGCCCAGGTCGTACTCACAGTGGGTGACCTTGGTAGTTGACAGAAGCCTCAGCTGGGTCTTGATCTTTGATGGAAGAACTACCGTAGTGGGAAGCAGAAGCCTTGAAACTGCCCCCTTCTTCCCAAGACAGCAAATCCATCCTGTGTCTTAGGAGTGAACAGCAGGGCTAAGTGTCCTGCCCACAGAATGCAAGGGGGGTCTCCATTATATTCCCACGAAGTTAACCAGTCTTGTCTTTACAGAAATATGATGGATGACAGTGGAATTCCAGATTAACAAACATTCTGCCCTCTGCTAGGCTGCCGTTGATCTGATGAATGCCTTCCTTTCCATCCATATTGCAAAAGAGGATAGGAATTGTTTGCACCTTACTAGGACAGACGTTTACTGTGTTGCTCTAGGTCTCTGTTACATCTTCTACTGTCCGTGACAGTACAGTCAAAGGGGACCTGGGCTTGACATCCTGCGGTGTCACATCGGTCTGCTGTATTAAAGACCACGAGCTAACAGGACCAGATGAGCACAAAGTGTGTGCATTGTGTCGAGACACATGAACCCCATCAGGTGGGAGACAAACCCCATGAAGGTTCAGGGGATACCACATCAACCAAGTGTGTAGGGAGCTTAGTGGCCCGGGGAATTCAGGACATCCTTTCCAAAGTGAAAGACAAACTCCGGCATAACTCACCTTCCACCACGAAGAAATACAACTCTAGGTCAATTTCTTTCAGGTTCTGGATACAACATAGTCTACTTTTGGAAATCCTCTTCTAACAGCTATACCGGTTATGTGAAAAACTGCCGGCTCTCCTCAGGGTCCGGGGCAGGAAAGGGGTCTGCAGCAGACCTAGGCAGCAGCAACAAATGCTACATCATTCAGAAAGCAGAACTGGAGTGTCATTGGTCCTCTGTAGAGACCTGACCATGCAACATCAAGTGACCAGCCCCATGTGGTCAAAGACCTTCATCTTGGGGCTTCCCTGGGGGCGCAGTGGTTGGGAGTCCGCCTGCCGATGCAGGGGACGCGGGTTCGTGTCCCGGTCCGGGAGGATCCCACATGTTGCGGAGCGGCTGGGCCCGTGAGCCATGGCCACTGAGCCTGCGCGTCCGGAGCCTGTGCTCCGCAACGGGAGAGGCCACGGCAGTGAGAGGCCCGCGTACCGCCAAAAAAATAAAAGCAAAAAAAAAAAAAAAAGACCTCCATCTTGAGCAAGATTATGCTGAACCCCCAAGATCGGGCAAGCCCAGCAGGGGTCCAGTGTAAGAAGGAAGTGATGCCACAAGCCCCAGGCACAGGTGGGACCCGATGACACAAGGGCGCTGTGCAAGCAGGTGGAGCAACCCCTTCCCATCCCACCTGTCACCTCTCCCCTCTGGCTTCCTGTGGCAACTGAGGTCCCTCCTGACCGTGGGATGCGGAGGGAGAGGCTGGCTCGGTTCATTCCTCAGTGTGCTCAGCATATCGGTGACAGCCCAGAAGGAACTGCCGCTTACCGCAGTCTCATCCGGGATGGCCCTTAAAAGCATGGTGAGGGGAAACCCTCCCACTGGGTGGGGTTCTGAGAGGCGCCCCTTAGCCTTCGACTGCATGTGAACAGACAAGCTGAACAACGTAAGAATATGCACAGACTCATGGGTGTTGGCGCTGATCAGACAGGGGCCTGAATGGGGGAGATTGGAAGGTCTGGTCCCGGAGGTCTGGGGAAAAGGCATGGGGATGGATCTTCAGGGATGCGTAGGCAGCCAGAAGTTCTTGTCCTGACGCCTGTGCTGGGATCAGACTAAACGCCCACTGGAAAGCGCCCACCGTTGAAAAGACATTAAACGCACAAGTCGACTGAATGACCTGGCCAGTTAGCCTGTGTCATGACCACTCCAGTGCTGGCATAGGGCTGGAGGGGCGTCAGGGAGGTGGAAGTGGAGCCTGGACTCCACTCGCCGAGTCTAATCTGTCCCTCGATGCTGCTCAGCGTTCAAGCTGCCAGCTGTAGGGACCAGCACTCAGCCCCTGGACAGAGCGTCCTGAGACCAGCCAGCCGCTGGTGCAAACAGTCCTGGACCCCCCACCTGGAGAGGCCGCAAGCATCTTGATTGGATTGGCGCCTCTTCTGAGTGTGAGTTTGCTTGTTTTGCACACAGGGTCTCAGCCAATGGAAGGATTGGAGGGCTTGTAGGTTCTTTGATCTGCCAACAGAAGATCCCCCCAAACATCACATTATACCAAGGAATCGACGTTAGGGCAAAGGAGGTACAGCAGAGACAGAAACCTACCACATCCTTCACTGCCCGTAAGTTACTGTCCTGATGGAGAAACAAGACGGTCTGTTGAGGGGGCATCTGTCACCAGGTGTGAGGGGAGACTCGGAGAAGATGGACATTTACACGATGCCGTGCCCCCAGAAGTAGAGCACGTGGATCCAGGAAACAAGAGTGGAAGCGCGAATGGTATCGTTACTTTCCGTGACCCATTACCCGCTTCCTGTAGTCCTGAGGCTCTGTGTGTGTACAGATCCTGCCTACACAGGAAGAGCCTCATTCAACTTTAAGCAAAATATGTTGCCTGACCTCTAGGCTCCTTGTGCCAAAGGACCAGCAGGCAAGGAAATGGATGGTCCTACTGGCGTCGGCTACTGAACGAGGTTATCGGGAGAACGTTGGGCCACCATGACACAGCGGTGTGTACAGGATGCTCGCTGCCAGGTTATCCCCTGGGGCCTCCTGTGGTGTTTCATGTCTACTTTAGGGGTAAATGGACAACAGAGCCTCCATGGCCTGAGGAAGGGCTCAGATTCACTGATGCAAGACAACCTGTATTGCCAGCCCAGCATGAGGGACGTTCAGAGTGAGTGGTGGAGGAGGGCGCTGAGGGGTAGACCTGGAAATCAGCTGCTGTGCCTGGGCTGGACCCCTTTCATCTAAGTGCCCACGGGCTCTTCCCAGGAGGCAGGCATACTCTGACTCCCTCCAAGAAGAAGTAGTGCCAGGGTGGGTTATAGGGAGTCCAGCTGTACAATCGTGCTCTGCCCAGATCCCTTCCTTCCTTCCCTCCTTCCTTCCCTCCTTCCTTCCCTCCTTCCTTCCTTCCCTCCTTCCCTCCCTCCTTTCTTCCTTCCTTCCTTCCTTCTTTCCTTCCTTCCCTCCCTCCATCCCTCCTTCCTTCCTTCCCTCCATCCATCCCTCCTTCCTTCCTTCCCTCCTTCCCTCCCTCCCTCCCTCCCTCCTTCCTTCCTTCCCTCCATCCATCCCTCTTTCCTTCCTTCCTTCCATCCCTCCTTCCTTCCTTCCTTCCCTCCCTCCCTCCCTCCTTCCTTCCCTTCTTCTCTTTCCCATCCTTCCTTCCTCCTTCCTTCCTTTCTTTCTTTCTCTCTCTCACACTTTCTTTCTTTCCCTATTTCTTTCTTCAGTGTTATTGAGATATCATTGACTCAGACCCATCTTTAGGGCTAATGTGCTCCTTGGTGTATCAGCTGCTGGTTTCTCACAACCCAATCTCTCCACTCAGCCCCAAGGAGCTGCCTCACCTCCAGTTACACTCTCTCCTTGTGACAGGTTGGGGGCACTACTGGTGAGTGGTGGGCATACAAAGCCAGACCCCCTTGCCTCAATTTCGGACACTCAGAAGGACCACTGAAGCTACACAGCTCCTGGTAGGATTGTCCAAGGTCTCAGTTAAAGCTGCGGTGTCCTCAGTGTCTCCTTCTGCCAAGCCTGCCCTCCTCCCTTTTTCTGAAAGCTTCCCTAGTAAATTTCTGCACGCCCCTCTGGATCTCACAGACCATTTCCATGGAACGCAATCTGAGACAGGTGGAGATAACATTCAGCTCATTTATAAACCAGAGTAACTTGGGGAATGTTTTCAGTATTAAATTAAGACCCACATATTTTAAAGAGTGGCAAGAGGGTCCTCTCCTACCTATCCATTAACAACTCTGTGGATAATTCGTACAAGGCATGATCTGACTATTATCCTAAAGTGAATTAATGTGATTAAAAAAAATAGCTTCTATATTAGCAATTTCAAAGACTACTTTCCCCACTCCTGTGCTCTTAGAGGTGGGCATACCATGTTATTTAGCATGTAAAATCATTTTCTGTCATCAACTCAGTTTTCATAAAATTAAAGCATGAATTTTCTTTCTCCACTAGGGAATATTTTTTCGTATTCAATCCAAATTTCAAAACTTTTTTTTGACACAAATTCATGTGATTCAACTTCTCCAAAATTTAGAGCGTAATCCATGCTTTTAATAGTGCCCCATACAAAACCAAAATATTATTGTCAAGTACATATCTGTGGTTTAAATTTCTGACTCAGAATTTTAGTAAATTCTTTCTGGTAATGTCATATGTGTCACCAAGTCATACAGTGCTGCAATGATAATTATGTGCTATAAACATGCTTTTGCATGGAGATCCCGAACTGGTATGTGAGGCCCACATCCTCTTAGCTACTCACATAACAGCTAGAGTTCCTGTTTTGTCTGACTAAATCGACTTTATGTCTTACTGTTCATCTTTTTTTTTTTTTTACTTTAATGGTGAATGGGAAGTTTTAGGTTTAAATTCTGAGTATGCCCTACTCAGATTGAAATAAAAGGCATTCTTTTACATTGACTACCATTTTCTATGTTTTAAAACACCAAGATGTTTGACATCCAATTTCCAAAACACTGTATATTAAAATGTTACTGGAAAAAAAGTGAAAGGAAGTTTTGCTTATTTTCTAAAACAAAAAAACAAAAAACGCACATTTCTTTTCCAACTCCCTCAACGCACACAAGTTATACCATCTTAGTCAATAGTTTGCACAACTTCTGTAGTTCCTCAACTTTGGATAGACTCAGAATCATTTGATTTTTATGTTCTGGAGATCCTGACCCAGTTGGGTTGAGGTGAGCCTTGGGTATATGGATTTTTTCCCCAAACTCTGGGTGATTCTAAGGTAACACCAATTTTAGGCACAAATGAAATAAAAACAGAGTTAGATGACATAAACTAGCTGTTAATTTTTTATATACAAATCGTACATGAGGAATTTAATGACCATTTCTGGTAATGTAGATACTGTTATCTATCTATCTATCTGTATTAAAAAATTACTTTGGTGATCAAACCAATGTTCTGAGATGATCCATATTAGAATATTGTTCACTTTTGTCAAAATGAAATGCCCGATGAATAATTTGGTACAATATTTGGGGTTTCCAGACTATGTCTGTATAACAGTTTTTTACAATAGTGAAAATATCACCAACACCTAGTTCTGTGACCCGGTGCCTTCACAAATGGTGTCTCTTGTCATGTAGGTCAACTTTAAATCAGTTACTCAAGAAATACATCCTCATATTCATACTGACATTCTCACTGCAAGAATTTCTTCCTTCTAGGGATTTTTTTTAGGACAAATTTAAAAGTTTAGTTGCCACTCTCTACCATTGAGCTCAGCAATCTAAACAAAATCATTTCACTTCCCTATTTCATAATTTCCTCATTTGATGAGTAGAGAATGATCCTGAGGGCCTCTTGTCGAACTACTTGTCTAAGTTGTTTAGTTCGGAAAAGACAAAGACATACCTTCCCCATCAGCAACAATGAGAAAATTATAAAAATAAAGAGCTAAGCTTTGCAGGAGGGTGTAGAGGTTGGGGAGGTGGAAACTCAACTTTTCAGATTATTTAACACCCATTCTCTCATATCTGGAAACTCATCACTTCCTGAAGCAGAGAAAATTGAGGTGGTAAATGTATTCTTTTCCTGTTTTCTGAATTTTACATAATGGATTGTTTGGAAAAAAATGAAAACTTAATCAAAAGCTTTAGAAAAAACTGAAGACGTAAATGTGTCATTTCTTCTTAATTTGTTGCAGAAGAGGGACCATTCTTTGGGCTCACGAGATATTTCTACCTTTGCCTTGGCGTTCTAGTTTTTTAATTAATTAATTAATTTTTTATTGAAGTATAGTTGATTTGTAATGTTGTGTTAGTGCCTTGGTGTTCTTTTCTGAGTGAGGATGAGGGAGCGTTTTCCCTAAAAAGAGGATGATTGGATAAAATTTACCTTCGTTTTTGCTCCTACAAAAATCTAGCCTCTATAATGAAGTCTCATTCAGAAAGACTCTCATTTTATGATACGTAAGATTACTTGGAGGATTCCACTTTGATTTCCAGTACTGTATTTAAGCACTACCTTTCGGACATTTTCTGTGGGCTGTCTACTATGAGATTCTCCTTTTTCCTTAGAAGTTAAATGATAATTTTTACAAGTCTGTTGGCAAATGAGAGTTTGATCATTTCAACAAGTCAATAAGGACATTTTCTTTCTCAAAATAGTATCATTCAGAAAATTTATTGTGAGTAAATTATCTGAAATAGAAAAAATTAATTTCATGATATTAAAGGATAATTACACCAGTGAACATGAAAATACTAAAGAGATTTAGGGTTGAGGGAGAGAATAGGGGGACATCGTCATTCCCTTTCTTTGTGGTTCAACATTAATTATCTGTAGAAACAGAATGAAGGAAGCTCACCTCATAATTCATGTTTTGCAGTTTCTACATTATATAATTTTCATGAAATGAGTGTATATTCATCTTCCTCTTATTTTATTTCTCTCATAATAGGACCTGAGATCTTTTCGCGTGCCTTGAGGTATTTGGCTTTTAAATTCATGCACACGTTTTTTGGGGGTAGAAACAATTCATGCACCAAATGCTCCCTTTTAAGATTTTATTGATGCAGTTGGTTTCTGTTTTTTTTTTTTAAGAGTTCTTGTTAATAGAAAAGTCTATAAAGACTGTTAGTATAATTCTTGCTAGCATATTACAATGTCTAAAATTGTTATATGAAAATCAGTCCTTGGTGTGTCTCCACTAACTTGGAAATGCACATTTGACATAACTAATACCAGCACAACTTGGTGATTTCTGGGGCTGCAGAAGAAGCCAGTGATCTTGGTGGGAGAAGAGGAAGGATATGTTTCTCTGCTGGGTGAATAACACCCCCGAGCCCTTGACCTACTTCCTGGTTGTCCACTAAGGCTGAGAAGTACTCTGGCCATAAAGATAGTTGGGGCAGGATATAAAATTGTCTTGTAGAACTTGTTAAATGACAAAAAATTCTAAACTCCAAGTTAATAGGATATTGCTCATCTCACAATTGTAAAGCTAGGAAATTTAAAGTCAGAATTTTTATGAAAAGGAACTTCGTGTGTATATTTTCTCTACAAGGAATATACAATTCCTAGAGGATATTTTCAGAAATATAATGAATGATGTTCCTGGAATAGAGGGCACTGTCTTTCCAACACAATGCTTTGGTTCAATTGGAAAAGGGAAGAATACGGTAGGGATTTAGGAATTGGAGTTCAGATTATTGGCTCATATAACTATTAGTTTTTGAACATAATTGAAGTCAAGACTCAGTACCATCTGTTTGAGGGATTCAAAATTGGTATAAGACATGGTCTCTAGGCAAAAAACAAACAAACAAAAGCTAATAGATACACACGAACAAAAAAAACTAGGGTGTAGAATGGACTTGTCTACTATTCAAGGCAAATGTGATAAGCATCCCAAATAATATAGAAGTAGTACTCCAGGACTAAAATTGAAAGATTTTTCTCTGACAGTTGATTATAGAGTGTTTCTGGCTTTGGGCTTTAAACAATGTGAGGGATTTAGATAAAAAGCTCAGAAATGGAATTTCAGTCACATCCAAGGAATCTGGAATTGGGAAGCTCGTGGTATTTGTGGCCAAGAGTAGAGGATGGAGCCTGCTTTTAGTGCCTTTTGGGTGTCACAACAAGTTGGGACAGTATCAGCTCTAGGGGTTGGGAGTCTGTGCTGGCAGGTTGCCTTAGGTAACATGTCAGGAGGGCTTGGAACACTACTGGGTACAGGAAGATGGAAATAAGCCCCTTCCTCCAGGCATGTCTGTCAAGGAAAAAAGTAAGAGCAGAAACAGTGGTACTAGAGTCCTGTGGAGGACAGGGCTCAATGTTGCCTTAGCGAGGTTAGGGACACCCATCCATCCTTTTCTCTGTCCCACTGAGGATCGTCTGTTTGCGCAAACCCTCTCCACAAGGCTCTTCTCTCTCTCTTTCTGTCTTAAACAAATTTTGTTTACTTTTTTTTGAAAACAATCCCTCCTATTCTTATGTTACTAAGTACCTCACATAAACAGTTTTCACTCTCATCTGCTGCATGCGAGATGTGAAATGGGTGGTTTCTGGCCAAGGGTGGAGGTGAAAAGTAAATTTGGTGAAAGTCACCAAGTGGGTGATTCTGGAAGACCGATTCACAAAATGCAGACCATCAGGCCAGAGGATGGCAAAGCAGTCCAGGAGCCAGCAGAGCAGTGGCCCAGGATTAGCCAGGAAATAAGGAATCTTTTCCCTAACACTGGGCTTCTCAAACTCTCCGGTGCATAGGTGGATCGTGTCAAAGGTGGAGATCCTGATTCAGCCCCGAGAGCCTTCTCATCTGAGAAGCTCCCAGGTAACCCGCAACTGCTGGTCATGAGGCTGTTTGAGATCAATGCTGTCCAAAGGCTGAGGAGGTCTCTCTAGGTGGACGAGGGCAAGAAGTATAGTTTCCTTCTGGGATTATTGGATGGAAATTCAAATCAGGACCTTAAAATCCTTCTTTGCTTTCCCCAGGTCGGTCGTAAAGTCAATTTTAAGCTATTTGATCTGTGTTTCGAGGGAAGTGGTACTCATTCAATGAAACGTTTTGAACGGTAGAATGGCACAAAAATCCATCTTCAATCACATGATGGGTGGACGGCAGGAAGGAAGGAAGGAAGGCAGGTAACCTGGTCAGAGGCCACTCATACAATCGGTTTGGAGGCTCTAAGTGCAGAGCAGAGGGGGTGGCCGGTGGAAGGTACGGGATGAAGTTGATGACGTTTGACTTTGAAGGTGGAAGATGGCAGAGGGGGAAGAAAAATTAGGGTGTGAAAGGGAATTTAATAGAAGGTACAGTGTAGAACCATGGACACTGGTCTTATGGAAAAGGTCCTCCTACTGTGTGTGGGCACATTCATCCATTTTCTGTTTTATGGTCCATTCTCTTTATCTCTATTTTATGGTCCAGTGGGTATGGGTGTGGCATGCTTGGGGCCAGGCTCACCTTTTCCCCCACTTCATGCCTCATTAATTGTGAACAATAAAGAGCTAGGAACGACAGCTACTGGGGCAGGGACAGAAGACCAGAAATATGAGGGTTGGCATTTATCAGCAGCAGTCGGTTCTCTTTACCAAAGAGAAAGAAGAATATTGTTTCTGTTGTTGTCCTAATGGAAACTGATGGTCACAGTTTTTAAGCAACTACCTTTGGTAGATTATCTTGAAACTTCAGAAACTTAGAAGAATAACCAGTGGGAAATGGAGTGCAGAGAAACCCTGATTTCAGTTGGAAAAGAAAGGGAAATTCAATACCTTGATAGCATTAGTGCCGTGTTTATAGCTGTTGCTACGCCCCCACGAATAAATGCTCCCTGTGGACCCAGATCAAAGGTGTCGGCAGGGCAGGACAGAGCATGGGGCCACACTGTAATAATTTTACACATTTAGCAGGATGTTTCGAATGAAAGGGCATATGATATCTGTTGCCAGTGTTCATAAACACGACGCAGGGTTCAAGCTGCTGTCGGTTGGGAGCTGAGCGGCTCTTCTTACTTCTTTCTCCTGAAATTATGTCCCAGTGGATCCATCATAACCACAGGGGTCCCCTTTGGGAGTAATATGTCAGCTCTGGGTGTGTGTGTGTGTGCGCGCGCGTGTGAGTGTGTGTATTTGGTACTTTTAATTTACTGTGTGCCTTCTGGTATTAATGTTCCATCTCTAGTGGAAATTTTATCTATACAGGATTTTAAATTTTTATTTTATTTAAAAAGTTTTTATTGGAGTATAGTTGATTTACAACGTTGTGTTCACTTCAGGTGTGGAGCAAAGTGAATCAGTTATACTTATACATATAGTCTTTTAAATGTTTAAATTGTATCTCTTCTTGTCCCTTATTTACATTTATTTAAATGTGGTGTCATGAACATGTAATATATATATATATATATATAAGCATATACATAGATCTTGAAAAGTGCTGTCTGAAAAGCTAGAGGGAAGCATTTTTGAAATTTCGCACACTCCCAGGCCTTTTAGTCTGAGATTTTAATGGAAGTTAAGACGTGAATACTCCACATACCAGGGTGATTGACGGAACCCACTCGTATGGTACTTTCCTGCTTTCCAAACACTTAATGACTCTATTCATTCGCGGTCTCCTTTATTGCCGGACGACTCGTAGCTATATGTCATTAGATAAATAATACTTAGGGCCTGACAAATGGCTCCGGCCACATAACTTCTGGCTCCATCTCGATTCTGAAACTGTGAACCAAGAAAACGACCAGTAGCCTGTAAAGCAATTGATTTCCATTTTTTTTTTCCCTATTGTTGTCTGGTTCCAAAAGAGCTCCATTAGGGCATGTGAACATATTGTGGAAGACAGCTGGACAACACTCATACAGTAACTTTGTTTAGAATTTTCTCTGGAAAGAATAGGCAAAATCGCCGATGATTGATTTAACATTTGACTTTTTATGCTAATTTCATTTTTAAAAATTTTATAAATAAATGTAAATAATATATGAAAGTTCAAAGGGGCATATATGATAAGCATAGGATCTCTATAAATTAGGAAATTGTTTTTAAAAAGAAAAAAAAGTCTGAAACTATGGAATATCTTATTCTGGCCACCCATAACTTCTTTGAAATTTATCTTAACGAAATTCTCTTTGAATATTTTTTCTTTTTTAAATTTTACATGTTTTCGAAGCAAACTTTAGTTTCATAAAAATCTTGAAAGACACTGAACATTTCTACTTTGTTAATCAAACACACTCAGATTTTACACAACTGGGAATATGAAGAAATGGCATTTTAATCTTTACTTTCTGACCTAAGTGTATTGCAGGACTTTAAAAATGTTAATTGAATAAACTATGATATTTTTCAATAAATGTTGGCCTGGAAGCACTTTTAACAAATTCATCGGAAACGATGGCTCTCCTTTAACAACTATTTGACTGTTTATGTTTCCCTGCTGTCCACAGATTAGATGTGAGCATTTTCTTGGGATGGTCAAGGTCCTTCCTCCTAACAAACCCACCTGCTTGTCTCCATCTATTTCCTGGGTGGCAGCTGCCAGGTGACCACTTATCCTGCTCTGTATTCAAACGCTTCCCAACCCTCTCAGAGGAAACCCCAAAGCCCTTCCCTCCCTGTTTTCAATATAATTTTGACCAAATGGCCCATTAGAAAGTCACTTGATTTTTCTTATTTATAAGGAAAAGAAAGCTACAAGAACAGTTGACAAGTTTGTTTTGAAAGCAGTACAGGTCTGCCCTAGGCAGTCAGCAGAAATTCTCGGGTGTCTGAAAGGCAGGGCTTTTGGGCTGCTGTCATTTCTGCGTGCTGAGCAAGTGACCCCAACACTGGGGGACAACCTAGTGTGTGAAGACAGTAATTAAATGCTTTTAACCAGGAGAGATTTGGAATTCGGTATAGACACATAATGAAGCAACACTGTGATATTTATATTTTGTGTTGTTTAGCAATATTTTGAATATTATAAGTACTGTGATTCATGTTTGGGTATCCTTTATGAAGCTTTAAAATACGTAATTGAGAAGTTAATTTACATTCAAGTTAAAAATAAATTACAACTAATATAAAAACATTTAAGAGAACTTAAGGATTACCACATTTATACATTCATTTACTAGATATTTAAGATCTTTTTAAGTGTGTGCAAAGGTTTCCTTGATTATGGTAGACAAGTGCAATATTGGTAAGGAAATGGAATATAGTAATTTTATAAATACATGTTGAAATAACTCAGAGGTTTTAATTGATTAAAAGTTAACAATCCTATAACATGTGACAATATTTACAAGCTGAACTTTCAACTTCCAGGGGAACTTCACTCTTGACTTTGTAATTTTCATAAATTAAATATCGATTAGGAGTACAAAATAATTTCTACCTATCAGTGCTATATACAAAAGGTTATCCTAAAAGCACCAAAAATGCTCCTGTTGATAGTTTAAAGGGTAGTGTGACCATTTCGGGATAAGAGGTAATGATGAAAGTGACGACAGCAGGGTGGGGAGATGGTGCCGGGTGATTGAGGGGAGAGTCGTCCCCACTCTGAAATGGGAATCCTTTGATTCCGATTCCAACACTGCATATTTACTCAATATTTAGTGGAATTGGGAAGGAACCAATTTTCCATTCAGAGAAACTGTAGGCACGAATACATAGCCATCAATGCATTCCTACTGGAGAAGGCGGGCTTCCTGTTATCACTCTTTTTTTTCCCCAAACGTTTCCTATTTCTGCGTGTCCTTCAGTTTGTTTGTTTATCAGTTGGTTGGTATTTTTGTGCACATGTGTGCTATTTTCAAGCCAACTTCTCAGAAGCATTGTAAAGGTTTTAAAGTTGAGATTAAACATTTAAAGCACCAGCTTCTGGGACCCTGGCGAATGGGTTATTGGATTCCAGAGTGCCCCTTGGAGGGACAGTAGCAGATGCATATTGCAAAAACACTAGGTGAAGATCGGTTGGCATTTTAATTTTCTCTCCAGGTGGCTGGCTGTTTGGGAGATGAGGATGAATTTACACTCCCTGGCAGGTCCATAAAGGATTACCCGGGGGAGAATTATTATACTTCCTGACTCTTTAAAAGGGCAGTGGTGCAAATTGATCCAATTGTTGGACGTAGAAGTTTTACAAGACGAGAGTCAGAGCATTCCCATAATTTTCCAACCTGAGTGAGGTGGGGAGTAATGATGTCTCTAATAGGGACAGGAAATGCTGAGGGAGTGGAGGGGAGGTCAAGGGGGTCACTGAGTCTGGAATTCCAACCAGTAGGGGCTGGAAACGAAGGATGGAAGCACAGGCCAAAAGCCAGGGTAAGAGAGGAAGATTCAAATATATCTGGGGAAAACCATGGTCCGAAAGGATACCTGCACCCCAGTGTTCACTGCAGCGCCGTTTACAGCAGCCAGGACATGGAAGCAACCTAAGGGTCCATCGACAGATGAATGGATAAAGAAGATGTGGCACATATATACAATGGAATATTACTCAGCCATAAAAAAGAACGAAGTAATGCCATTTGTAGCAACATGGATGGACCTAGAGATGATCATACTAAGTGAAGTAGATGAGACAGAGAAAGACATATATCATGTGATAACACTTATATGTGGAATCTTAAAAAAATGATACAAATGAACTTATTTACAAAACAGAAACAGACTCTCAGACTTAGAGAATGAATTTATGGTTACCATGGGGGAAACGGGAGGAGGGATAACTTGGGAGTTTGGGCTTAACACATATACACTACTATGTATAAAATAGATAACCAATAAAGGCCTACTGTATAGCACAGGAACTCTGCTCAATATTCTGTAATAACCTAAATGGGAAAATAATTTGAAAAAGAATAGGTACAGGTATATGTGTAACTGAATCTCTTTGCTGTACACCTGAAACTAACAGAACTTTGTAAATCAACTACACTCCAATATAAAACTTTTTTAAAAAAGTGAATTTTCAAGAGTTGCTATTGAAACTGTGAGATTGCCAAGAAAGAGTGTGCAGAGGGGAGGGATCCTGGGGCATCTCAGCCCAGGGGACTGAGGAGAAGCTCTGGGGTGGAGATGGGTTCATGGCCTGGAATTTCAGAGCTGTGCGCTGGCCTCTGCCGACAGGTACTCACACATTGTGTGTGTGTGTGTGTGTGTGTGTGTGTGTGTGTGTGTCCAGTATAAACCTATAATTAGTATGGGTGATGACACCTAAACATGCTATGTCCACACAGTCTTGAAGAATTCTCTGTGGCCTCAGCTGGTTAGAGGTTGCGGCGTGTACTCCCCTGCCTGCCATGTCCACACCGCTCACACAACCTGTATCATCCACTTATAGCCCCTGCTCCATGCCTGTCTCTACCCGCCTTCATGTTTTTTTGAGTTTGCAGTCCGTGGTTCACTGAATTAAACTGAGAGAAGGGCCGTGATGAGTGCCCGGTATAGCACGGCACTAAATTTTAGGCAGATCTGTTTATATTAGATTTAATTTCCGTGAACACTTACTGTACTTTGAATGTTGTCGTGGGATGAATTGCATGCCCCCCCAAATTCACACGTTGAAGGACTAATGCCCAGTACCTTGGAATATGACCTTGTTAGGAAATAGGGTCATTGGAGATGCATTTAGTGAGGATGAGGTCATAGTGGGGCAGGTGGCCCCCAATCTGCTCTGGCTCCCTCCTTATGAAGAGCAGAAGTGTGGACACAGATGTACCTACACGGAGGGTGCTGCCTGAAGATGAAGACAGGGGTACGCCAGCCAAGGACCCCAGGACGGCCAGCAAAGCCCCAGAAGCTGGAGCAGAGGCTGGGAGCAGACTTGCCCTCACAGCCTCAGAAGGAATCACCCTCCCCACACCTTGATCTGGGATTCCCGTTCTCCAGAAAGGTGACGATAAGTTTCTGTTATTTAAGCCCAAGTTTGTGGTCCTATGTGAAGGTAGCCCTGGCAAACTGACTCAGAGAAAAAGAAGATTCTTTCTGAAGATGACTTTTTACCACTTTTCAAGATTACAGGAAAACATCTTTTTCCCAGTGACTATGAAGTATAAAATTTGAAAACTTTTTTAATAGTCTTCATATTCTTTTCCATTATTGTTTATCACAGGATATTGAATGTAGTTCCCTGTGCTCTACAGTAGGACCTTGTTGTTGATCCATTCTCTAAGTAATAGTTGGCATCTGCTGACCTCAAACTCCCACTCCCTCTCTCCCCCACTGCCCCTCCCCCTTGGCAACCACAAGTCTGTTCTCTATGTCTGTGAGTCTGTTTCTGCTTTGTAGATAAGTTCATTTGGGTCATATTTTAGATTCCACTTACAAGGGATATCATATGATATTTGTCTTTCTCTGTCTGACTTACTTCCCTTAGTACAATAATCTCTAGGTCCAGCTATGTTGCTGCAAATGGCATTATTTCATTCTTTTTTATCACTGCATAATATTCCATTATACATATATACATATGCACCACATCTTCTTTATCCATTCTTCTGTCGATGGACATTTAGGTTGCTTCCATGACCTGGCTATTGTCAATGGTACTGCAATGAACATTGGGGTGCACGTATCTTTTCAAATTAGAGTTTTCTCTGGATATATGCCCAGTAGTGTGATTGCTGGACCATACGGCAGCTCTATTCTCTTTTACTCTTCTCCATAGTGGCTGCACCAATTTACAGTCCCACCACCAGTGCAGGAGGGTCCAGAGGCACTGTTTTAAGACTTCTGTGGAGTCCAAGTCCTCAGAGCTCACTGCACACGGGACTGCTCAGAGCACTTTACAGGTGTCTTCTCACCTCTGATGTCATAGCTGGTTTATGGGCTCCTTTCTACCACTGGAAGGTGAGCTTCTGGAGGGTGGAGGCTCTGTTTGGTCCTCTCTTTTTCTCTGGCTTCGAGACCTAGTGGTGTAATTAATGCTCGCTGGGCACATGGACAGCAATTCTCAGTAAACAAAAGGGAGAGGCAACAGTACTTAAAGATAATGTTATGACCGCAGTTCCTCGGTCTAATGCAATTAAAATGATCCTGTGTGAAAAGCCGGGTAGAGCGAAGTTCTGGAAAATAGTTTCTTTCACCCTGATTTTATTTCACACTTTAATGATACTATCTATACTTTCTTAAGATTAAAAGAGCATTTTGGGATAATTCATGTTAAAGGGGTACATTTGTCTGGGCTATTTTTCAGAACTTTTTTTTACAGTTACATTTTTGGGAAATGCTTGGCTACAGTTATGCCTTGTTAAAGTTATTATTCAGTCTCTAAAGCCTGCAGTAGACATTTATGCATGTATTAAAGTTAAAAATTAGCATTTAACATCTAATTTTATTATTTCAGATCCACTTTATAAATCCCATCTTTCTAATTCACTTTAAAGGCAAGCTGTCCTGGAAACAGATATTCATAAAACCAGTATTGGGGAAGAGACTGAAAAAAGGTATCTTTTGAAACAGAATGTTGTTTCTGACTTAGGTTTTTATAAACTCACTGCTCTTCTCTTTCACGTTACTCTTTAAAGTACGAACCAGGGATTAGAGAGTCCCAGCTGGAATATAAGATCTAGAGTCAAAGGCATCGCATCCCAAATTCCACAGAAAAACACGTGCATTTTATAATCTGATAAATGTGAAACTCACACATATATCTTATGGTAATGAAAGACTTTATTTTTAATTTGTAAAAATATTTCCAAAATAGTATCAACAGAGAACAATTATTTCAATCTCTAGCAGATTTAACCATTTAAAATATGGTTATTATTCATAGTGATAGAAATTTGAAGCTCTTTGCATTTTTGGTATCCTATGGATAATGAGATGATCTCAATTCAGTCTTTGTTTTTTTCTTATTTTTTAATTTTCTTTTTTTAAATTTAAATGAATGAATTAATTAATTTTTATGCAGCAGGTTCTTATTAGTTATCTATTTTATTCATATTAGTGTATATATGTCAATCCCAATCTCCCAACTCATCCCCCGCTTCCCCCCTTGGTGTCCATACGTTTGTTCTCTACATCTGTGTCTCAATTTCTGCCCTGCAAACTGGTTCATCTGTACCATTTTTCTAGATTCCACATATAAGCGTTAATATATGGTATTTGTTTTTCTCTTTCTGACTTACATCACTCTGTATGACAGTCTCTAGGTCCACTCACGTCTCTACAAATGATCCAATATCATTCCTTTTTATAGCTGAGTAATATTCCACTGTATATATGTACCATATCTTCTTTATCCATTTGTCTGTTGATGGGCATTTAGGTTGCTTCCATGACCTAGCTATTGTAAATAAAGCTGCAAGGAACATTGGGGTGCATGTGTCTTTTGGAATTATGGTTTTCTCTGGGTACTTGCCCACTAGTGGGATTGCTGGGTCATATGGTAATTCTATTTTTAGTTTTGCAAGGAACCTCCATACTGTTCTCTGTAGAGGCTGTATCAATTTACATTCCCACCAACGGGGCAAGAGGGTTCCCTATTCACAACCTCTCCTTCAGTTGTTGTTTGTAGATGATGCCCATCACTTTCTGATGATGCCCATTCTAACCAGTGTGAGGTGATACCTCATTGTAGTTCTGATTTGCATTTCTCTAATGATTAGTGATGTTAAGCAGCTTTTCATGTGCTTCTTGGCCATCTGTATGTCTTCTTTGGAGAAATGTCTATTTAGGTCTCTGCCCATTTGTTGATTTTTTTTTTAATATTGAGTTGCATGAGCTATTTATATATTTTGGAGATTAATCCTTTGTCCATTGATTCGTTTGCAAAGATTTTCTCCCATTCTGAGGGTTGTCTTTTCGTCTTGTTTATGGTTTCCTTTGCTGTGCAAAAGCTTTTAAGTTTCATTAGGTCCCATTTGTTTATTTTCGTTTTTATTTCCATTACTCTAGGAGGTGGGTTATAAAAGATCTTGCTGTGATTTATGTCAAAGAGTGTTCTTCCTATGTTTTCCTCTAAGAGTTTTGTATGTCTGGCCTTATATTTAGGTCTTTAATCCATTTTGAGTTTATTTTTGTGTATGGTGTTAGGGACTGTTCTAATTTCATTTTTTTACATGAAGTTGTCCAGTTTTCCCAGCACCACTTATTGAAGAGACTGTCTTTTCTCCATTGTATATGCTTGTTGCCTCCTTTGTCAAAGATAAGATGACCATATGTGCATGGGTTTATGTCTGGACTTTTACCCTGTTCCATATTTCTGTTTTTGCACCAGTAGCATACTGTCTTGATGGCTGTAGCTTTGTATTATAGTCTGAAGTCAGGGAACCTGATTCTTCCAGCTCTGTTCTTCTTTCTCAAGATTGCTTTGGCTATTCATGACCTTTTGTGTTTCCATACAAATTGTAAAATTGTTTGTTCTAATTCTGTGAAAAATGCCATTTGTAATTTGATAAGGATTGCATTGAATCTGTAGATTGTTTTGGGCAGTATGGTCATTATCACAATATTGATTCTTCCAGTCTAAGAACATGGTATATCTCTCCATCTGTTTGTGTCATCTTTCATTTCTTTCATCAGTGTCTCACAGTTTTCTGCAAACAGGTCCTTTACGTCCTTAGGTAGGTTTATTCATAGATATTTTATTTTTTTTTTGTTGCAATGGTGAATGGGATTGTTTCCTTAATTTCTCTTTCTGGTCTTTCATTGTTAGTGTATAGGAATGCAAGAGATTTCTGTGCATTAATTTTGTATCCTGCATCTTTCCCAAATTCATTGATTAGCTCTAGTAGATTTCTGGTGGCATCTTTCGGATTCTCTAGGTAGAGTATCATGTCATCTGCAAACAGTGACAGTTTTACTTCTTCTTTTCTAATTTGTATTCCTTTTATTTCTTTTTCTTCTCTGATTGCCATGGCTAGGACTTCCAAAACCATGTTGAATAATAGTGGTGAGAGTGGACATCCTTGTCTTGTTCCTGATCTTAGAGGAAATGGTTTCAGTTTTTCACCATTGAGAACGATGTTGGCTGTGGGTTTGTCACATATGGCATTTATTATGTTGAGGTAGGTTCCCTTTGTGCCCACTTTCTGGAGAGTTTTTTATCATGAATGGGTGTTGAATTTTTTCAAAAGCTTTTTCTGTATCTATTGAGATGATCATATGGTTTTATTCCTCAGTTTGTTAATATGGTGTATCACATTGATTGGTTTGTGTATATTGAAGAATCCTTGCATCCCTGGAATAAATCTCACTTGATCTCAGTGTATGATCCTTTTAATGTGTTGTTGGACTCTGTTTGCTAGTATTTTGTTGAGGATTTTTGCATCTATATTCATCAGTGATATTGGTCTGTAACTTTCTTTTTTGTAGTATCTTTGTCTGGTTTTGGTATCAGGGTGATGGTGGCCTCGTAGAATGAGTTTGGCAGTGTCCCTTCCTCTGTAATTTTTTGGAAGAGTTTGAGAAGGATGGGTGTTAGCTCTTCTCTAAATGTTTGGTAGAATTCACCTGTGAAGTCATCTGGTCCTGGACTTTTGTTTGTTGGAAGATGTTTAATCACACTTTCAATTTTAGTGCTTGTGATTGGTCTGTTCATATTTTCTATTTCTTCCTAGTTCAGTCTTGGAAGGTTATACCTTTTTAAAAATTTGTCCATTTCTTCCAGGTTGTCCATTTTATTGGCATAGAGTTGATTGTAGTTGTCTCTTGGGATGCTTTGTATTTCTGTGGTGTCCATTGTAACTTCACCTTTTTCATGTCTAATTTTATTGCTTTGTGTCCTCTCCCTCTTTTTCTTGATGAGGTTGGCTAAAGATTTATCAATTTTGTTTATATTCTTAAAGGACCAGCTTTTAGTTTAATTGATCTTTGCTATTGTTTTCTTTGTTTCTATTTCATTTATTTCTTCTCTGATCTTTATGCTTTCTTTCCTTCTAATAACTTTGTGTTTAGTTTGTTCTTCTTTCTCTAGTTCCTTTAGGTGTAAGATTAGATTGTTTATTTGACATTCTTCTTGTTTCTTGAGGTAGGATTGTATTGCTATAAACTTTCCTCTTAGGTATGCTTTTGCTGCATCCAGTAAGTTTTGGATCATTGTGTTTTCATTGTCATTTGTTTCTTGGTAGTTTTTCATTTCCTCTTTGATTTCTTCAGTGATCTCTTGGTTATTTAGTAACATATTGTTTAGCCTCCATGTGTTTGTGTTTTCTATGTTTCTTTCCCTATAATTGATTTCTAATCTCATAGTGTTGTGGCTGGAAAAGATGATTGATATTATTTCAATTTTCTTAAATCTACTGAGGCTTGATATGTGACCCAAGATGTGATCTATCCTGGAGAATGTTCTGTGTGCATTTGAGAAGAAAGTGTAATCTGCTGTTTTTGAATGGAATGTCCCATAAATATCAATTAAATCTATGTGGTCTATTCTGTCACTTAAAGCTTGTGTTTCCTTATTAATTTTCTGTCTGGATGATATGTCCATTTGTGTAAGTGAGGTGTTAAAGTCCCCCACTATTATTGTGTTACTGTCGATTTCCTCTTTCATAGCTGTTACCATTTGCCTTATATGTTGAGATGCTCCTATTTTGGGTGCATATATATTTATAATTGTTATATCTTCTTCTTGGATTGATCCCTTGATCATTATGTAGTGTCCTTCCTTCTCTCTTGTAACATTCTTTATTTTAGTCTATTTTATCTGAAATGAGTATTGCTACTCCAACTTTCTTTTGATTTCTATTTGCATGGAATATATTTTTCCATCTCCTCACTTTCAGTCTGTATGTGTCTCTAGGTCTGAAGTGGGTCTCTTGTAGACAGCATATATATGGTTCTTGTTTTTGTATTCATTCAGCGAGCCTGTTTTTTGGTTAGAGCATTTAATCCATTCACACTTAAGGTAATTTTCAATATGTATGTTCCTATTATCATTTTCTTGATTGTTTTGAGTTTTTTTTTGTAGGTCCTTTTCTTCTGTTGTGTTCCCCACTTAGAGAATTTCATTTAGCATTTGTTGTAGATCTGGTTTGGTGGTGCTGAATTCTCTTAGCTTTTGCTTGTCTGTAAAGCTTTTGATTTCTCTGTCGAATCTGAATCAGATCTTTGTCGGGTACGGTAATCTTGGTTATAGGCTCTTCCCTTTTATCACTTTAAATATATCATGCCACTCCCTTCTGGCTTGTAGAGTTTCTGCTAAGAAATCAGCTGTTAACCTTATGGGAGTTCCTTTGTATGTTATTTGTCATTTTTCCCTTGTTGCTTTCAATAATGTTTCTTTGTTTTAAATTTTTGTCAGTTTGATTACTATGTGTCTCAGCGTGTTTCTACTTTGGTTTATCCTGCCTGGGACTCTGCACTTCCTGGACTTGGGTGGCTATTTCCTTTCCCATATTAGGGAAGTTTTTGACTATAATCTCTTCAAATATTTTCTTGGGTCCTTTCTCTCTCTCTTCTCTTTCTGGGACCCCTATAATTTGAATGTTGGTATATTTAATGTTGTCCCAGAGATCTCTTAGGCTGTCTTCACTTCTTTTCATTCTTTTTTCTTTACTCTGTTCCACAGCAGTGAATTCCACCATTCCAACTTCCAGGTCACTTATCCATTCTTCTGTCAGTTATTCTGCTATTGATTTCTTCTAATGTATTTTTCATTTCAGTTATTGTATTGTTCATCTCTGTTTGTTCTTTAATTCTTCTAGGTGTTTGTTCTTTAATTCTTCTAGGTCTTTGTTAAATATTTCTTGCACCTGCTCGATCTTTGCCTCCATTCTTTTTCCGAGGTCCTGGATCATCTTCATTATCATTATTCTGAATTGTTTTTCTGGAAGTTTGCCTATCTCCACTTCGCTTAGTTGTTTTTCTGGGGTTTTATCTTGTTCCTTCATCTGGTACATAGTCGTCTGCCTTTTCATTTTGTCTGTCTTTCTGTGAATGTGGTTTTCGGTCCACAGGCTTCAAGATTGTAGTTCGTCTTGCTTCTGCTGTCTTTCAATACAGTCTTAAAGTACAGCTGACATCATTGTAAAAGTACCTAATGCATGTAGCATTTTATTTATAAGCAAAGCTCTATACAAGCACAGAAAGCCACTTTATTGTATCACGGAAGTAATTTTGTTGACTTGGGAGATAGTGGTGGAGGTGGGTTATTATTTAAAGTTTGGGTTTCAGTTTAAGTCATTGTAAAAGATGTGTGTGCATGGTGTGTGTGTGTGTGTGTGTGTGTGTGTGTGTGTGTGTGAGAGAGAGAGAGAGAGAGAGAGAGGGTGGGGGAAGGAGAATATAAATAGAGTTTCTTGGGATGGATACAAATCCTCCTCAATCAGGACATTTTTTTAGTAAATATTCACCCAGTGTGGGTGGGAGAGGAACCAAACCCCCTACCCCGCATGTGGTAAGTGTTTTGTGACATGTGCAAGGCCCCGCTCACCCTCCACCAGGTACATTTTCTGGGTTGTCATTCCTCGGGGACAAAGGCCTCGCTCTTCGTGTTGAATTTTCCAGGCTGTGTTTGTCCTCTGTGATCGATGCAGACCCACTGCGGGCCTAGTGAGCAACAGGGATGTGCTGGGGGCATAGAGGGGAATCCCCCAAACTAAACTCCCGGGTTGCTGGCTCTGCTGCTTTCTTGTCTCTACCCCAGGGGAATGTGTGTTCCCTGCCAGTATCCACAAAACTAGGCTAATTTACTAGTTTATGAGTATGGAAAAACCCCAGACCTAAGGGCATCTCAGAACTCACACTGGAAACTATGCAGTGAAAGAGCACCAGTGAGGGGGGTATAGAATTTGATTGTGTGTCTAGAATAACATTCCTGATGATCTATAAACAGCCAAAATATACCTACTATTTGTTTCAAGTCACCAGTTTTTGGTATACACATCTCCAACGGAACCAAAATTAGCTACAAACCACATTCAACATAATTAGATGGAATGAAAACAAATCTTTTTGTGCTGATGTGACTTCTGAAATGTTAGTCTCAGTTCAGAGAAAATATTTTTGAACTACTTAAAGAGCAGTTTAGGAAAAAAAAAACACTTGGAAAGTCTTTGAAATGAATCAAGTAGTAGCATATTTTGAGTTGTCTGAGAGCAAAACGATGAAAATGGTATTTACGATTTGGTGGTTCTGAGCAGAATTTATCTGGAGCTTGCACTTTCTCGTTATTGAATATAGTGTGGAATAATGAAACACCTGTAATGTAATTTTAATAATCCAGTTTTTCTTTTCTGAACAATTTTGGAAACTGCAAGCTTATCTTAAAAGCACTGGGTCTGCAGGTACTTGCTGAACATGGGACCTGGTGTATCTCTAAGAACTGCAATTAAAATGTGTTTGTATTTGGAGATAGGAGATTTTTATTATTTTAGGGCCTCTTAAATGAGGTGCAAAATGAGATGTTCATGTTTGAATTAGAAATAACCTGTCAGAGCTGCTTGACATCTGGCAAAACAGTCTTTTAGTTTAGAACAGAGATCACTGTACATTGATTGCTTTCCTCAGGATTATGCTACTACAAATGCATGCTGCTGCATGAACAGGGAGAGAAAATTAGCTTTATAAAGAAAGAAAGGTTAGCTACTGTACCTTAAATAATACTTCAGTTAAAAAATTGAGAAGAATCTTGGGGTCCCTCAATTTTACATTTTGCAGCTGTTCCTATTTTGGGGGTTTTATGGCTCAGAACTCTAATTTTATCATGAAAAAGTGCCTATTTGGGGTCATTCCATCCAATAATGGTGAGCTAGTGACTTCTTTTTCCATATGCATTTTCTTATTCCTCTCTTTAAAAAAATAATTAATTTTCATTTTCAAATTTTGATTGAAATTTTATTTAATTGATTTACAATGTTGTGTTTGTTTCAGATATAGAGCAAAGTGATTCAGTTTTATAAATAAATAAATAAATATATATATATATAAACATATACATATATATTCTTTTTCAGATTCTTTTCCCTTATAGGTTATTACAAAGTATTGAGTACAGTTCCCTGTGCTCTACAGTAGACCCTTGCTGGTTATCTATTTTATACGTAGTAGTGAGTATGTGTTAATCCCAAAGTCCTAATTTATCTCTCCTCCAACTTTCCCCATTGGTAACCATAAGTTTGCTTTCTATGTTTGCGAGTCTATTTCTGTTTTGTAAATAAGTTCATTTGTGTCATATTTTAGATTGCACATATCAGTGATATCATATGATATTTGTCTTTCTCTGTCTGACTTACTTTACTCACTATGACAATCTCTAAGTCTGTCCATGTTGCTGCAGATGGCATCATTTCATTCTTCTTTATGGCTGAGTAATATTCCATTGTATCTATGTACCACATCTTCTTCATCCATTCATCTCTCAATGGACATTTAGGTTGCTTCCACATCTTGGCTATTGTCAATAGTGCTGCAATGAACACTGGGGTGCATGTGTCATTTTGAATTATGGTTTTCTCCAGGTATATACCCAGTAGTGGGATTGCTGGATCATATGGGAGTTCTATTTTTAGTTTTTTAAGGAACCTCCGTACTGTTCTCCACAGTGGCTGCACCAATTTACATTCCCACCAACAGTGCAGGAGGGCTCTCTTTTCTCCACACCCACTCCAGCATTTATTCCTCTCTCTTTTTATCATGTAGTTTAATGCATTACTTCTTGTTAAATTTACTTATCTTCCTTCTTTTCATGTGACCTTTTAAAAGTAACCTATGTATTTATCAGGAGTAGGCTTAGGAGGTCGCCTGCTTTTTGTGGGTGGTGGTGTGAAGGAGTAAAGGAAGTAAATGTGTCTTTGTTAAAGTGCACTGATGACCAACAGTGTGGGGATAGCACAGCTTGCCCATTTATGAGGAAAGGATCTTTGGATTGTGTGCTCTCTTATGGAAGGTTCCTTGACATTTTGCCTATGAAATGCCCCCCGCCGCCAAGGCTGGCCTCCACGACTTTATTGGAGTCAAGTCCGTCTTCATGTTTGCAGCTTTCCTCAACTGCATATTATTTTCTTTCATTAAATAGGGCTTCCAAGTTTGTAGACATGGTCCATTTTAGAAAGTAAACATCACTCTAAAAATTGAAATACACCAGTTTCCCTTCAGTTCTTCCATGGAGACTATTGAGGTCTAAGGGAAAAACACGAGATAGAATAGCGACCTCTGTTCCTGTTTTCCAGTGAAGGGGCTGCTTCTCATATTACTTCCTTCCACTAAATTTGTTGCCACCTTAGCAGCAAGTGCTAAAATATAAAATGGAGCTTCTTCTCCTCTTTAAATAAAATGTGATTCTCTAAAAATTAAATAAAAGAACCCGCGTCTGTCAATCGCCATCTGTGTTGACATTGGCCTCCATGATGGTCTCAGAGTAAAGCCAGGCAGGTTCGCTCTTGACTCCACAGCTGCTTCCCCAGGGGTCCCCCTCCCTCAGCCCCTCCCAATGGGGAGGAAAATCGCAACCTTCACACAAGCCAGCACCTCGCACCCTCCTTTCCTGCTTTATCTTTCCTGTGAGCACTCCTCACAGTCTAAGATAATGTTTATTGTTTTTCTCCCTCCTTAGAAAATAGCCTGTGTGTCTGTGTCCTTCTATGTTATCCCCCAAACGTCTCCAGAGATTCCCAGAACACTGCAAGGAAGGACTCAAAAGTCTTGTTTGAATGAATGATTCAACGTTGCTCTGTGGTTCTGTCAATCACTTGAGGCAAAATGAGCATCTCTGTAATTTCTTTAGAGTGAAAATTCTGATTTAATAGACACCGACAGAGTTTTATCATTATCCATTTTGTTTTCTTGTGTTTTAAGCTTAAAGGTATGGTATTGCCTGCCAGGTTTGCTTTTTCTATTTTGCTCTCTGGGAACCTCAGGTGCCCTCATTTCCTTTAAAAGATTATGTAGGTGAAGCCATTGTTATAGACCTGTGATGGTTGCCAGGAGCCTGAGAAAGATACAAATGGGAAGGGCATTCAGACAAGCTACCTGTGCCCTTGAATCCCACCATAGACCTGCACCTCTGAAAGGGCCTCCTTCTTAGAATCAATCATCACCTTAGGAAAATCAGTGAAACTGCTGTTGTATCTGCTTCCATATATGTTTCTTTGCACGGGGAAACTGCTTTTTAAACAGAGTAATGTGGCTTCTGCCTTTTCTCACCAAGTGTTGCTAAAAATAAACACATATTTCTTCTTATCTTCCATGACACACACCTTCCCATGCAAAAACTCCATTAACTTAAATGCAAATAGTCATCTTTTTCTTACTAAGTTAAGGAATTGTCAGAAAGCAAGGCAGTGGACCAAGCACATAATTCTCACAATAAAGTGACGCAGAGATTTATCATTTGGAATCCATCGGAGGATAACTTCCACCAGGCGCGTCCTCAGCCGTATCTGTAAATGATCGCGGGATCACCTCCATCCATTCTGCTGAGAGCCGCCCTGGGGCTGATGAGGAACTATTTTCATAGGATTGTGAAGGCCTTTCTAATTGTTTCCTTACAAATATGTAAGCTTGGCCATGCACATACTAAAGCATATCACCTCACATACTTTTATGCATAAACTTGCGCAGATCAGAGCTAAGACCACAGATTACAGGATTAAAATATGTATTTTTCTCAAAATCTGTCATGGCAATTTTCCTTATATTTGTGGAATGACCTTAAGGAGGAACACTAAGATGAGCACATGCTTGTCAAAATTTCTGCAGTATAGTTAGAAAGAGCAGACCCCACCCACTTCTCGTTAAATTCACCGGCATAGGAATCTCTCTTAAAGTTGCATCACATTCCTTGTTCTACAGGATGTAACACTGGTGTGCTTTTTATTTCTTTGTAAGCATTAATAGGCAGTTTTCCAATGATTAGAACTAAATTAGTGTCCATCCTGTATCCTCCAGAGCTTTTTTTTTTTTTTTTTTTTTTGCGGTACGCGGGCGTCTCCCGTTGCGGAGCACAGGCTCCGGACGCGCAGGCTCAGCGGCCATGGCTCACGGGCCCCGCCGCTCCGCGGGATGTGGGATCCTCCCGGACCGGGGCACAAACTCGTGTCCCCTGCATCGGCAGGCGGACTCTCAACCACTGCGCCACCAGGGAAGCCCCCTCTAGAGCTTTTGGCCTCTGACATCTTGACACATAAGTCACCACTTTTACACTTAACGATTTTGTCAACCACCATGTGGCCAGCTACAATATACACACATAATTTTTATTCTAGGGGAAATAGTGACTTTAGATGAATATTTACACTCTCTGATGCTAAAATGTGAAAACGGTGCAAACCAAAATGTTTCCCATCTTTTGACTTTGCAGTCAGAAGCCTTCCAGCCAAACTTATTGCCTGAGTTTGGTCATCTACTCAACTCAGGTGTCTTAGGGCGGTTATTCAAATTTCCTTTAGGAAAGTTTGTTACATTTATCCTTCAGTGGTTTATCTCATACTGTGCTTTAGTCTGTAATGTGCTACGCATTCTTTCAGGATGTCAAACAGTCAAATGCAAACAATGAAAGTAAGCTTGTACTTCCCTTACGAATAAACATGTATCTACCTTTAATTCCAACAGGGAATAAAGTTTGGATTGCATTGGCTAGAACAGCAGACAGACCATCCTGAATGCTTTTCTCGAAGGAATACATTGTCATTAAACTTCTTTTGGTGACTCAGCATTCAGAATGTCTTTTCGCGTTTGAGCTCTTCATTAGAGAGTTTTTGATCCTAAGAGTTAGTTGTCCTAATGTTTTATATAGCATGTGGATGACTTTGTATGTTTTCATTGAACCCCTATTTTTTTGTAAATTCACTTCTTTAAAAAGATAACCATGACATTTATGGGGAATAATCTGCCCGGTGGTATAGACCAGCGTAAGCCTGCATCTTTCATGAGTTCAATACTCTTCTTGTTTTATCTAGTCACCCTGCAGCTCTGGTTCGTCACATTATGAAATCATCAGTGTGAGGCTTTTATTCTCGTTCCCAGCCCAAATGGATTTCTTTATAAACACTGTGATTTCCCATGAATCCATGAATTTTGAAACTCCTAAGCACCATAAGCAGTGCCCTACTCTGAGGATTAATGGGAAAATATTTGGGGTTTTCTAGCTCTGACTGAAGGCTGGGTGAAATCAATTATCTAAGCACCATAAAACAAGGGTTTGGGTCTCAGACAACGATTACAAAGCAGACACACTTTAACACCCAGAACAACCATGTGGCGCTCGTTGACTCTCAACCATGGCCGAAGGGTGAAGGAAATATCATTCTATCTGCTGATGCCATGGAGATTCCTTCACTCCACGAGCAGCTGGAGCTCCCATTTATACACACACACACACACACACACACACACACACGCACACACACTGCTTTCTAGTCGTACAGATGTTAAATATAAAGAATTCCAACAGCTTTTGTTAAAGCCATCAGAAAAGCAGTTGACTTTTTTTTCAACTGAATCTGCAGCCGTCTTCTGGGTCTCAAACACTCAATTTGTACAAAGTAATAAATGTCATGCTTTAAAAAGGGAAAATATAATTCTTCTCACTGCCCTCTAGAAATAGTCAAGTGGTATGGAAAAATTCATTGCCGACGTGATGTGACTTTTATAGACGCCGAATTTTAGATGTCTAGAAGAGATGTGTTTTATTAAGCATGGGCACTTAGCGATTGTTTCTACCCCGTGTTTCCCATCATAGTCGGAGGAATTCTTTCAAATGAAGGGCTTCCAAGGTGCTAACACTTCTGATTCAAAGAAAATCAGGGCGTATTTTCGATGGTATTGGAGAAAGTGGGGAAGAGGAAACCTTAGAGGAATGAGGAAGTGTTCACAAACAATCATGTTTAGGACTCTTATGTAGAAGATTATCACGGGCTTAGGGGCTTTGAAATCTAATCATCACATAAACCTTCCCTCAAAGCATTGCAGCTTTTGGTGTCAGTTTTTTCTGTAGAGATCAACCTGGAGTGATATATCAAGATCAAGGTACATTTCAAAGAGAAAGTCTTTAAAAACAAATTATGGTCACTGTCGATGAATCATTCAAAATCATAAATCTTGTGTGGTGAGTTAACAGCGACCAGACATGGTCACTGAACTGAAAGAAAAAATAACAGAACCTGTCCAAAAGACTCACTACTTTTTATTGTTTGTAGGGGCCACTGTGAGGTTTTAGACACAGCACTGTCTCAATCAAGCGTCTTTTGGGTCTCTGATTTAGACTAGAGCCCTGGACTTCAAACTTTTATTCTTTTACTCCTAAAGGAATTTTGTAAAACTATGGACAACTTCAGATATTTAGCTGACCATTTTAAAGGTTTTAACATAAATATAAATATTGCAATTAAAAAGCCTCACAGCATATTGTAAATGATCACTCCTAAGTTAAAACAATTACTTCATCTTTTGAAATACATCTTACTGATTTTAAACCCTATAGTAACTTGATATGTACCATCACCTGTTTTAAGAAATATATGAAATACACTTTTGTTTGAATGCCTTCTACTGATCATCCTTTCATACTTCTATTCAACAAGAAAACATACACATGGCACAGGGAACTCTGCTCAATGTGATGTGGCAGCCTGGCTGGGAGGGGAGTCTGGGGGAGGATGGATACGTGTATATGTATGGCTGAGTCACTTTGCTGTGCACCTGAAAATATCACAACATTGCTAATTGGCTATACTCCAATATAAAATAAAAAGTTAAAAAAACAGAACAAAACAAGAAAAGTTACACATACATATGGAAAATTGAAATCTAATATTTTAAAACTTCCTGGGGTTGCAAATCTCAGACAAAATTTTTTTTCTAAATTGAGTTTTCATTAAACTTATAATTATATACCATTGATAAAAACAACATATATACTAAAATGCTGAAAAATAATAATTAAATATAACAGTAAGAACTTTATTGTCACATCTCTTTTAATAGCTCTCTGAAAGGATGGAATTAAAATATTAATTTATGTATTAAAATTGAGTTGTTGCTACATTTAGATAGTGTTCAAACACAATCCTAATCATATTCTTTCTTGTTTGCTTAGATGTACATGTTCAGAAACGTGTCACAGAGATAAACAGGTAGAAATAGAAGCTTTATTATTAGGATTTGACATAATTATTTGAAGTCCTTCCTTGTTATCATTCCAAGTCACACAGATTGTTAAAAATAATCTTGAAAATAGATCGCTACTAGTTACATCTTTCTTCCATGTTGTTCAAAACAAAGAATTGTAAACTACCTGACTTACGAAAATATTTGTTATCAATCATCTGTCAACACCAACATTAGTACTTTTATAGCCCTGTTTGGCTTCCCTGGAAGGTTTATACCCCGGAAACATGGACTGTAATAACTTTGAGATGGGCATAGGATATCTTGAGAGGGTGATTGGAAAGGAGGTCTTGAACCTCAATCTAAAGTGTATTCTCAGGGAGATCAGTTTGAGACAGTGTATACTTGGGAGTTTAAGAACATGGAATTTGCACTTATGGTCACTTAATCTTTGACAAAGGAGGTGAGAATATACAATGGAGAAAAGGCATTATCTTCATCAAGTGGTGTTGGGAAAGCGGACAGCCTCATGTAAACTGATAAAGTCAGAGCACACCCTCACAGCATACACAAACGTAAACTCAAAATGGCTTAAAGACTGAAATATAAGACATGACACCATAAAACTCCTAGAAGAGAACAAAGGCAAAACATTCTCTGACATAAACCAGAGCAGTGTTTTCTTAGGTGAGTTTTCCAAGGCAATACAAATAAAAGCAAAAATAAACAAATGGGACCCAGTCAAACTTATAAGTTTTTGCTCAGCAAAGGAAACCCTAAACAAAATGAAAAGACTGCCTAAGGACTGGGAGAAAATATTTGCCAACAATGCAATCAACAAGGGCTTAATTTCCAAAATATACAAACAGCTCATACATCTCAATAACAAAAACACAAAAAACCCAATCAAAACAGGGGCAGAAGACCTAAATGGATATATCCTCAAAGAAGAAACACAGATGATCAGTGGACACATGAAAAGATGCTCAACATCACTAATTTTTAGAGAAATGCAAATCAAAACTACAATGAGGTATCACCCCATGCCGTGATGGCCATCATCAAAAAGTCTACAAATAATAAATGCTGGAGAGGGTGTGGAGAAAAGGGAACCCTCCTACACTGTTGGTGGGAATGTAAATTGATACAGCTACTATGGAGAACAGTACGGAGGTTCCTCAAAAAGCTAAGAATAGAGCTACCATATGATCCAGCAATCCTACTCCTGGGCACATATCCAGAGAAAACCATAATTTGAAAAGATACACACACCCCAATGTTCATTGCAGCACCATTTACAATAGCCAAGACATGGAAGCAACCTAAATGTCCATTGACAGAGGAATGGATAAAGAAGTGGTACATATATACAATGGAATATTGCTCAGCCATAAAAAAGAATGAAACAATGTCATTTGCAGCAACATGGATGGACCTAGAGATGATCACACTAAGTGAAGCAAGTCAGACAGAAAATGACAAATACTGTATATCATTTATATGTGGCACGTAAAAAAATGATACAAATGAACTTACTTACAAAACAGAGATAGACTCATAGATATAGAAAACAAACTTATGGCTACCAAAGGGGAAGGGGGGAGGGATAAATTAAGAATTTGGGATTAACATATACACACTACTACGTATAAAATAAACATCAAGGTCCTCCTGTATAGCACAAGGAACTAAATTCAACACGTTATTAAAAACTATAATGGAAAATAAACTGAAAAAACGTATATATATATATATATATATATATATATATGTATATGTATATGTATAAATGAATCACTTTGCTGTACACTTGAAACTAACACATCATTTTAAATCAACTATACTTTAATAAAAAATTTTAAAAATAAAAACCATAGAAGTTGAGAATCTGAAAGTTCATGTCTAACTACTCCTTGAAGAGACTTTACATATACCTAGGTGTATGTACACCAAACTTTGAAGACAGCTGACTTAGAGCATTTTAACTTACCACAAAGAATTTTCTCTTCTTCAATTCAGATTAGGTTAATGGCGTGGTCATAATCAGAGTTTGGGTGTTTTTTATTTCTGACATCCATATGCAACACTACTTTCAAGGGAGGTAAGAGGAACTAAGACAGCATCAAATACTCTAGTCAGGATATTCTGGTGCAATGAAGGATTAACATTTTTATAAGTAGCCTCACAGCACATGCCTAAATTCTTTGACCTTCAGAGCAGCATGATGTGTGAAATTTTTTATAATGACTTTAATTTGTTGAGAAATAAATAAGATTTATTCAAAGATTTGTGTTGTATTTCAAGCTAAAATACAGGAGATACTGGAATATATTTAACTTTTAATTCACCAGTAGATTTGTATGAATTCTTTACGTAGAAAATCCAAGGAAATAAAACCCATTTATCTTTACTATGTTCTTTATTTTTATTATATCTCCTTCAGTCTTCACCTATGTAGACTAAATAACTTTTTTGTTTATTTCTATTCCCATTCAGAAATCTACCCATGTTTCTGAATTTTGGTTGCTACACGTGTCCCATCTCTTTGAGGTCTTTCTTGATAGGTAAGTAAAACTCCTGAGCATATCTGTACTGAGAATCATGTTATTTTTGTACTATGGTTGGCTGTTTCCATTTCCATTTAAAATATACTTTCAGTGATGTTTATGTTTTGTTTTCCTTCATGTCTTTTTTTTTGGAATGACATGGCACATGAAAATTTATTTTCCTGGAAATTGTGATAATAATTAGTTTTTCAAAACAGTGCTGTGATCAAAATCAAAGACCTCTTACTCTTAAAATTAATGAACTGACATACTTACATGTACTATACTTTTTGTGTGTGTGTGTGGCGATACGCTGGCCTCTCACTGCTGCGGCCTCTCCCGTTGCGGAGCACAGGCTCCGGAAGCGCAGGCTCAGCGGCCATGGCTCACGGGCCCAGCCGCTCCGCAGCACGTGGGATCTTCCCGGACCGGGGCACGAGCCCGTGTCCCCTGCATCGGCAGGCGGACTCTCAACCACTGCGCCACCAGGGAAGACCTGTACTATACTTTTTATAGACATAACATCCAACACTCATAACTACTCTATCAGAACGATATTATCCTTCATGTTAGGAATGAGGAAATTGAGATTTTTGAGAAGTTGTGTATTTTGTTCAAGAGTATATTTCTAGAATACGGTCAAGCTAGGATTAAAATCCAGCCTTTTTTGTCCTCCATAGTTGTGGTTGGTTGAATTATTTTCTCCCAAATTCATTTAAGAATAATAGCTTTGAAGCTGTTCTTCCATGTTTCTGAATTTACATATATATGTCATTTCAATAGCATTGTGACTTTATTTGCAGACTGTTAGACTCACATAGTCCTGGATGTCTAAAGCCAACTCTTCACTAAAACTAAAATTATGTTTTTATTATAATTATATATTCTGACAGTTGGGTAACTGGAATATTGTCTTATTCCCCTTTTCCCGAGTCTTTAAATTCATAACTAACCAATGGTCAAATCTCTCTAAGATTATAAACGTCATTTTCCATTTTATTTCTCCCTCAAGACTCAAACCCCACCCTGAGTTTCTGATGGGTTAAAAAGTCTTTCTTAACTGTTTTTGGATGTTGGTTATTAAAAATAAAACTTTTTATGTGTCCAAATATTGTCTGATCCTAGGTTCTCATTGCTGCATTTCATTTACCATTGGAATATCCATCTCTTCTTTACTATTTATTTCCTGTCGCTCCCTGTGTATTTCTGGAAATGCAGGGTCCACCTGACCAGCTTCCTGCTGGCATTCTTGTTAGATTTCTCCTGTTTCTGAGGACTTGCTTACCCAGTCATCATATCTTATATCTATCCGTAGTGGTTGGATGGGTAACATGTCAGAATTTTTGAAAATAACAGGAAGTAAAATAAATTCAGAAAGCTTTCAATACAAACATGGCAGAATACATAACTAGGTATCCTGGAAGAGGCACATTAAAGAACTGAAGAGATTCAAAGAGAGGTGGCAACTGGTTGGTGGTTTCAATGTCTATAATTTTATTTTCGATACTTCAGCATTATGCGTAGTATAACATGTTTCTCATTTGGATTAAGTTAAAACTCAATTGATGAATTTTGAATTCTAATGGGGAATGTAAACTCCAGGTGTTGTCAGCTAATATTCTAAGGAGAAATCCCAAGTTCTGGTGTCTATACATGCTCTGTCGTGGTCAACACATGAGGCTTTTCCCATCATGCAGTGAATGTCAGAAATGGTTCTAATTTGTGAGTTAGGTGTTCTCTATTGACCATAGGAAATGTTAAAATGGGCTCTCGTGGTGAAAATAAGATATTCAAGACACATGTGTCAGCTTAGGTGTTTGCCAGACATGTTCACACTTTTGAGAACAGTGCATAAAAATTCAGCAAAGCTCATTGTCTTTATCCTTAAAAATGAGGGCCTAGCTCAATTGTATATAATCTTTTTGGTCTTAGAATCCATGAACACTCTTAAAGTTGATTGAAAATACCATAAGAACATATATCATGAAATAGAAAATAAGGAATTAAAGTACTTATTAATTTAAAAATAGTGATAATGGGTTAAACATAAATGTTTATGAAAAATAACTTTATTCTTAAAAACAAAAAATGGCAAGAGTGGCATTTCTTTACTTTTTTGAAAAGTTCTTTAGTGTCTGGATTATTAGAAGATGGCTGGTTCTCACATGTTCAGTTTGTTGAGATACATTGTTTTGGTTGGAGCACATGAAGAAAATCTGATGTCAAACCTCATCTGATCTATGTAGCTGGAAAAAAAGTAACTAAGTATCTTTTGCAAATAATTTTGGATTTTTTTGATATTATATCACAACATAACAAGTGTAGTTTATTGAAGATTAGTTACAGTGGGAAATTTGAAACTATATCCATGAACATTTTGTATTCTGTTCCATTAAGATCAAAGGGACTGCTTATCCACACATGAGTTTGTAACATCACACACTGGCCATTATGAAATATAGGTGCACCAACTTATCCAGATCTTCCAAATGTTAATACACTTCATTTTAATAAACACACACATACATAGAATCATTAATATAACCACCAATCTCATGAGAAAAATTTAAAAGTATTGGGAGACTGCCAATATGGTGAAGAAGACAAAGTTCTAAAATTCTAAATTTTGCATGAAATTTTCCATTTTGCACACAGAACACTAATGACACACTTTTTCAAGGGTCTAGGTGTAATAAAATTAGTAAATTTGATTGCTTTCTCAAGGCCATTTTCAGTGGAATTTCTCTACCCCGTGAATACACTGGCAGTGAAGAACACAAGACGCCCCAGGACAGTTTGGCAGCTCTGTCTTTATTTGTGCAAAGACTCCGACAGTTGTACTCACCACTGCTTTTGCATCATCAGTGGAGATGCTGAAACACTGATAAAAGACAAATAATATCTAAGTATTATTACAGGATTGTTTTGACCTTGCAGAATCCCTGAAAGAGACTTAGAGATCATACTAAGAACTGCTAGTCTAGCTAGATTTAAAAAAAAAAAAAAAAGAAATTTTTGTATCCAAGCAGTAACACAGTGGGTTCGGGTTGCCCTTTCCTGGAATTAAGGTAAACATAATCTTGCTTCTGGAATCTGGTGGTAGCCAGACCTCTAAGGGGGCAGAGCGCTGGGCCTTTCTGACTTTCCAGAACAGGAATATGAATGGCTGCTGACGCATAGGCTAAACACTGCTGGTGACCACAATTCCTAGCAAAAGCGGCCTAAGAGCTCTGCCTGACATACCTGGATAACGTCCGTTTATAATGTTTGAGAAATCAAAAAACTCTTCTGAGAAAGAAGGTATTTGCCATCTGAGCTCTTCTGCATATAAGGTATGAGACCTTGGACAGGTTATAACAATATCTCAGTTTTTTGTTAACAACAGAGCCTACCACCTAAGTTGTCCAGAGGAAGGAAGAACCTACTGCAGGTGTGAAGGGCTCCATTCAATGCTTGGCCCATGATGTGCCTGCACCAATGTCAGGTGCTACTCATCACTGTTGACCTCATCTCTACTATTAAATGTAGTTGGAATGGAATTTGAATTGGTCCATGGTAGTTGTTGGATAGCATTAGAGTCACATAGAGGAAAGCAGCAGATGAATTTGAAGAAGTAGAAAATAATTCACCTTTCTAAGAATTTGTCCATTTCTTCTAGGCTGTCCATTTGAAAAAGGAACCCTCCTGCACTGTTGGTGGGAATGTAAGTTCATGCAGCCACTATGGAGAACAGTATGGCGGTTCCTCAAAATGTAAAAATAGAATTACCATATGATCCAGCAATCCCACTCCTGGGCATATATCCAGAGAAAACCATCATTCTAAAGACACATGCACCTCTATGTTCATTGCAGCACTATTTACAATAGCCAAGACATGGAAGCAACCTAAATGTCCACTGACAGATGAATGGATAAAGAAGATGTGGTACATATATACAATGGAATATTACTCAGCCATAAGAAAGAATGAAGTAATACCATTTGCAGCAACATGGATGGACCTAGAGATTATCATATTAAGTGAAGTACACCAGACAGAGAAAGACAAACATATGGCATTACTTATATGTGGAATCTAAAAAAAAAAAAGATACAGATGAACTTATTTACAAAACAGAAATAAACCCATAGACATAGAAAAAAACTTACGGTTACCAAAGCGGAAATGTGGCAGGAGGGATAAATTAGGAGTTTGGGATTAACACATACAAATTACTATATATAAAATAGATAACCAATAAGGACCTACTATATAGTGCAGGGAAATATATTCAGTGGTTTGTAATAACCTATAAGGGAAAAGAATATGAAAAAGAATATACAAATGAAAAAGAATATATAACTGAAACACTGTGCTGTACACCTGAAACTTACACAACATTGTAAATCAACTATACCTCAATTTAAAAAATACATGTATATAGAGAAAAAAACCTTTATGAATCAGAAAAAAAACAAGAAAAGTAATTGAGTGAGGTTGGAACTTAGGAATGTCCAAAAGAGAATAATAGAAGTATAGATGGAGATGTTGATGGAAGAGGACTTTGCATGTGAGGACAAGACTTAAGAATTTAACTTTGTAGGTAATTGGGGAGCCAGTAACGACTTTTTAGTGATACGATTCCAACTCTGCTTTGTTAGGTTCATCTGGTAGCAGGATGCATATTGCATTTCACAGAGGTCCCTAGAGAGAGGCGCAGCGCCTGGGCTCATGGAATTTACCTTGCCATTTTTACACAATTGTCTATCAGATTTCAATTTTCAAAACATAGTATGAGTCAAAGTTTTAAAAGAGTGAGCCTCAAATTCAGGAATGCTGCCACTGTAAAATGAATAATGTGGTTGGAATTTCAGAGTTAGTTTTGAGCCAAAAGCAAATGGAAGGCAAACACTGCCAAATATTAATTACATTTTGTGGTTACATGAGCTTTGTTGAGTTTTATTTTATTATATTGGAAGAGGTTTAGTATTTGGTCACAAAATTATTTCTTATGCCTGATAGATAAAAAAGTTGGGAAGAAATTCCTTTTGCACCATTGTATCCATATATTTATCTGAGCTCTGAAACAAAAAGTTTGGACTTCATAAAAGTAGAATGATAAATTTGCTTTTCTGTGTCCCCATTTACTAATAGGAATTTAGTTAATGATTCCTAATCCCTTATTGTCTGGACACTGAGAATACAGTTGTAGTGAAATTCCAATGCATACCTATCGAGAGGTAGTAAAATCACGATGTAAAAAGAGCCATGTGGTTTTGGTCACTATTACTGCTGAAAAACAAAAGAATTAATCTGAAACTCTTCACTCACCACTGCAATGCCCCTCACATCCGTTTTTAGATAATGTCTCTCTTTCAGGAAGAGAGCAGTTGGAAAGGATCACGTGACACATTCATTTATTTTCTAGTCACAGGAGAGCAGACCACATATTTATGGCTATGTATTGATATTTAAGTAAATTTGTGTTCCTCTTGCATGGCTGAAAACACTGCTATTTTCTAATTCAAATACGGCCAACATGATGAGAGATCCGTGGAGTAGAAATTGTACCCCAAATGTGACGGAGCAATTAGGGTTGCATTTCTGCTGTGGAGCAAAAATGTCCTCCTCGGGGGCTCCGTGTGTTGGCATCACACAGCTGTTGGAAGAATTTGCTGGATGAAAGCAAAAACCGAGGGAGAAAGAGAAAAAAAACAGGTGGTGGGTCAAGAGCAGGGTGTCAGTGTGATGTGTGCAGGTGTCTCTGTGGATCCAGGTCAGACTGACTGGCTTCAGAAGAGTCCTCCTTGGGCTGCGTTCAGAGTCTGCTAACACTAAATGTCAGCTGACAGTGTGAAGAGTCTTAAAAATACAAGAAGAGGGAAAGCAGGTGTAGCAAGGCATCCAAAAAGTTCAGAAAGGATTAGATCCTGTAGAATATATGTATTTATATATTAATCTGTGTTCATATGCACTTAATATTCATATCACTATTATTTAGTGTCATATGAAAATTATGAAATACTGTGTGTTTTATCATTTCCATAATTTCACACACACACACACAAACCCCTCAAAACCTTCGAGACCTTCTATTGTCTTTTATTGTGGTCTCACACCAAACCAGTAGGGTGTGCTCCTAACTCAACATTCTGCTGGTGTTCAACCACCCTGGCCCTGTGGTGTTTTCAACACAGGTAAATAAAAGCAGCACACACTTAAGAGGTGAAAATGCCCTGTTCACACATGGCTCGGACAGTCACTTTCATGCCTCATGAAAATGACATGTTAAGAGACACCTCCCCTCCTCTGGCTCCTCTGCTAAAATGCGGACCAACCTCTTCCCCAATTCTTTTCTTCACTTCTTCTGGGGAGCAATCCCTCAGTCCAGGTCCCAGTCACCAAAGCTTCCTGTCTTCTCCCCTGAGTCTCCTTTGGGACAGCTGGCATTCTTCAGCTTCGGATACACGGATCTTTCTGGTAGATAAACATTTTTGTGACATGAGATAAGCTAAAGTATGTGGCTGAATCATGGTCGCACGCCACCCCATGGTACCTGAAGAATGCTTAGAAGCCATCCAATCATCTACTCCATGGCTTTCAGCTTTTTAGGAGAAAACCTCATTTCTCTTGCTGCAAAGTGAAAAAGCACCATTTGGCAAAATGGACTCAGGAGAACTGAGAGATGAAAATCAAGGGTGAATGCAAACAGTTCCTTCTTGGGTAAAAGTAGTCAGCAAGACATTGCATTGCCTCTCTTCGAGACTTTCTTCCTAATTTGTGGAGAAGGAATACACTTAGTAGCCTTCCGTGGCTGAAGCATCCTGACAAAATGGACAGTGTGAGCTCATCTGCCTCTAAACACTGCTGGTGGACGTTTGTGTGGGCCATTCTTGTTTAATGTTACCTGGCACAGCTGAAGAGAACTGGACCCAAACATTTCAAAGCATACACAAATTTAGATGGACCAACTGTGTGCTTACTCACATTGCTGTTCTAGGTCTAAGTTCATTCTTCTCCACTTGAGATAGGAAATACCTGGTATTCTAAGACATCCTAGAGTTCTCATCTGTGTATCTTTATTTGAAGTATGAATATGCCTTTTCATTTATTATTATTTCTTTTTTTTTTTTTTTTTTTTTTTGTTTAGTGGTACGCGGGCCTCTCACTGTTGTGGCCTCTCCCGTTGCGGAGCACAGGCACCGGACGCGCAGGCTCAGCGGCCATGGCTCACGGGCCCAGCCGCTCCGCGGCACGTGGGATCCTCCCGGACCGGGGCACAAACCCGTGTCCCCTGCATCGGCAGGCGGACCCTCGACCACTGCGCCACCAGTTGATTACAGTGGCTGTATCAGTTTCTATACCCACCAGCAGTGCAAGAGGGTTCCCTTTTCTCCACATCCTCTCCAGCATTTATTATCTGTAGATTTTTTGATGATGGCCATTCTGACCGGTGTGAGGTGATACCTCATTGTAGTTTTCATTTGCATTTCTCTAATAATTAGTGATGTTGAGCAGCTTTTCATGTGCTTCTTGGCCATCTGTATATCTTCTTTGGAGAAATGTCTATTTAGGTCTTCTGCCCATTTTTTGATTGGGTTGTTTGTTTTTTTGATATAGGGCTGCATTAGCTGTTTGTATATTTTGGAGATTAATCCTTTGTCCATTGATTTGTTTGCAAATATTTTCTCCCATTCTGAGGCTTGTCTTTTGGTCTTGTTTATGGTTTCCTTTGCTGTGCAAAAGCTTTTAAGTTTCATTAGGTCCCATTTGTTTATTTTTCTTTTTATTTCCATTACTCTAGGAGGTGGGTCAGAAAGGATCTTGCTGTGATTTATGTCAAAGAGTGTTCTTCCTATGTTTCCTTCTAAGAGTTTTATAGTGTCCTGGCTTACATTTGGGTCTTTAATCCATTGTGTGTGTGTGTGTGTGTGTGTGTGTGTGTGTGTGTGTGTGTGTATGGTGTTAGGGAGTGTTCTAATTTCATTCTTGTACGTGTAGCTGTCCAGTTTTCCCAGCACCACTTATTGAAGAAGCTGTCTTTTCTCCATTGTATATTCCTGCCTCCTTTGTCATAGATTAGTTGACCATAGCTGAGTGGGTTTATCTCTGGGCCTTTATTAGACAGGTAATTTCCTTCTATCCCTAGTTTGTTAAGTGTTTTTTTCATGAAAGGTGTTGAATTTTGTCCAATGATTTTTCTCTTCTATTGAGATGATCATGTGATTTTTATCCTTTTTTCTGGTAATGTGGTGCATCACATTGATTTTCAGATATTGAACCATTTTTTTTATCCCCACAATAAATCCCAGTTGGTCTTGGTGTCTGATACTTTTCATGTGCTGTTGAATTCATATTGTTTTTATTTTGCTGAAGATTTTTGCATCTATATTCATCAGTAATACTTCCCTGTAGTTTTATTTTTTTTTCTTGTAGTGTCCTTCACTTGCTTTGATATTAGGGTACATGTGACCTTATAAAGTGAGTTTGGAAATGATCTCCTCTTCAATATTTTGGAAGAGTTTTAGAAGGATTGGCATTAAATTTTTAAATGTTAAGTAGAGTTCTCCAGTGAATCCAATTGGTCTGGGGCTTTTTTGTTTTAGTTTTTGGGAGGTTTTTGATAACTGATTCAATCACCGTGCTAGTTATAGGTCTATTCATATTTTCTCTTTCATCATGATTCAGTCTTGGTAGGTTGCATATTTTTAGGAATTTATATTTCTTCTAGGTGAAACATTTTGTGACATGCAATCTTTTTTATTTCTGTGGTGTAAGTTATTGTCTCTTCTTTCATTTCTCATCTTGTTTGAGTCTCCTCTCTCTTTTCCTTAGTCTAGCTAAAAGTTTGACAGTATTGTGATGTTTTCAAAAAACTAACTCAATTTTGATATTTTCTTTTTTTATTCTTGATTTTATTTACTTCTGTTCTAATATTTATTCTATTCTTTATTCTGCTAACTTTTTCCTTATTTGTTCTTTAAAACTAGGTTGTCCTTATTTTGAGATAATTCTTTTTTAATGTACATGTTCATCAGTATAAACTTCCCTCTTAATATTGTTTTGCTGTATCCCATAAATTTTGGTATTTTATTTTTTCTTTTTTGGTCATCTCAACTTATTTTCCAACTTACTGGATGATTTATTCTTTGATCCATTTGTTGTTCAACAGTTGTGTTGTTTAATTTCCACCATTTGTTAATTTTCCAGTTTTCCTTCTTCTGTTGATTTCTACTTTTATTCCATTGTGGCCAGAAAAGATACTTTGTATGATTAAACATTCTTAAATTTGTTAAGACTTGTTTTGTGACTGACGTGTGATCTATCCTGGAGATACTTCTGCGCATGCTTGAGAAGAAAGTATCTTCTGCTGCTGTTGGAGATGTTCTGTATATATCTATTAAATGCGTATGATCTATAGTTTCATTCAAGTTCCTGTTCCCTTATTGATCACCTGTCTGGATTTTTTATCCACTATTGAAAGTGAAGTATTGAAATTTCCTTCTCTTATTGTTTTACTGTCTATTTCTCCTTTCAGTTATGTCAATGTTTGCTTCATATATTGGTACCTTGATGTTAGCTGAATATATATTTATAAATGATAGCTCTTCCTGCTGAATTTACCATTTTATAATTATATAATTACCATCTTTATCTCTTGTGACAGTTTTTAGCTTAACATCTATTTTGTCTGATATGATTATGGCCATCCATACTCTCTTTTGGTTACCACGTAGCATTTTCATGGAATATCTTTTTTCCATCCTTTCACTTTCAGCCTATGTTTGCTCTTCAATCTAAAGTGCATTTCTTGTAGACAACATATAATTGTATCTCATTGCTGTTGTTTCTAATCCACTCAACCATGCTATGTCTTTTGATTGGGGAGTTTAACCATTTACATTTAGAATAGTTTTTGATAATGAAGGACTTAACTATTGTCATTTTGTCTCCTGAGCTGTATTGGCTTCTCTCTGCTATATTGTGGGTCCTCTGAAGGAGGACACACCCCTGCACCCAGGTGTGTCAGGTCCCATTAGCACTCTGAGACAGGGAAGACAGAAAACAGTCCCTTGGACAGCGCCCCTCAAAATGTTGGACATACGTTTCAGCTTTCTCTTTCTCTCCCCAGAAAGAAGACGGGGGTTGGGAGTTTTCTCCCAATTATGTCACACTGAGCTGGGGGGGTGGGGCTACAGCAGGTGAGTGAATCTTCCTAGCAGCTTTTCTGTGGCTGGTTTTGAACTTACCTGGGGGTACAGGAGTCTCTTAACTAGTTCTTGGACCTCTCATGAAGGGAATTGGTTTCTGTTGTTTTTGAGCCAGTGTCTCCTGGCAGAAGGAAGTTCTAGGACTTCCTCTTCTACCGTCTTGCTGACTTCATCTCAATTTTATCCATTTCTTTAACCTAAAATGTTAGTGTGCTATGATTCATGAAGGCCTGCAGATGATGTGAGATTCTTCTTGAACCAGAAACAGTGGGTTTTATTACTCACATAACAGCAAGCTGCACACACATCAGTGTGTTTTGTGCCAGGTCCCTGAGCTTCAGTTCATACAGGATGACGGGAAGGCCAGGTAATACCTGCACATGCCGTGAGTTGTGTTACAGAAGAGAAAGGGCTTAGAAACTTGAGCTTTTTACACTGGATGGTAAACATGCCTGCCTGCCATTCCAGAGAGAGAAGGCCTTCCCAGTGTGCAAGAAAACCTGCCTTTTGTTCTGGAGGGAGATACTATCTCATCTTCCAAAGTTGATCTCTGCACAGACATTCTTCAAAGAACAGTCCAGACTAAGGAGAGTCAGAACTTCTGCCCCGAGGACTTGCAGAAACACAAGAGACTCACAGAGAATTGTCTCCCACTGGTATTAGCTGAAAGAGAACATATGCTGTACCATAAAGCAAATCATCACCAAATTCAAAAATTTGAAAATACTCATAGCATAGTCTCTGGCCACAGAAGAATTAACCTCAAAATCAATTGCAAAAGTAAAAGTAGATAATCTGTAAAAATGGTTGAAAATAAAAATGTACTTTTCTAAATTATACCTTGGTCAAAGGTGAATCACAATAGCAGTAAGAAAATATGTGATTTTCATTTAGTTAAAAATATTAAAACTTGTGGTATGCAGCTAAACAAAAGCTGAGAAGAAAACCACAGAATTAAACCATACATTAATAACGAAGTAATTCTAGAAAACAATTATCCAAGCAGCCTTCTCAAGGTCCAACAGAAACCACAGCAAATTAAAGCTAAAAATCCTAAGAGAAAAGAAGTATAAAGAAGCAGAAACCAATGAAACCCCTAGTGAAACAAATAGAAAAAACCCCACAAATCAAAATTTGATTATTTGGAAAGAGTTATAAAATTGATGAACCCTCTAGCAATACAAGTCATAAACACAAAGGGCAGGAAACAAACATACAATGCTATTGTAAGGAACGAAAATATCATATTATTATAGATTCATAGACTGGAAAAGGTAATAAGCAAGTCATTAAGTTGAAGTGGGTAAATCTCGAAATACACAACTTTCAAGCATTGACACAAAACATAAAGTCTCAATGCTCTTGTATTTTTAAAGGAACTGAATCCATGGTTAAAACTACTTATGTAACGCAAAGCTCTACGATAACAAAAGAGCAAACTACTGCTGCATATAACATGGATGAATCTCACAGAGAGAATAGCAAGGAATAAAGCTAAATACTTAACAGTACAAAATGATGTGTGACACCGTTCACATAAACTTCAGAAACAGGCAGAGCTAATCTGTGGTGATAGAGGTAAATATGGTGGTTACTTTGGGTATAGGACAATGATTCCACGGTGGCACAAGAGGGATTCTGGGGAGCTCGCGATGCTCTTCATCTTGATCTGGTGGTGGGTATGTGTGTGATAACCTTGTAAAAAGTCATCAAACTATACATTTAAGACTTGCATTCTTTGTATATATGCTTATTTCAGTAAGCATTAAAGTTAAAACAACAACCTATAAAAATTGTAGAGAGAAAATGCACTCACTTCTTGAAGTTGATATCTGAGGTTGCCAAATCATTGTTCTGCCGTCCTCTCTCTGGACTTTTACATGAACATTGCATTAGTCTTTGGGGGAAGATTGTAAAGAGGATAATCGTTATTAAACTCTCTGTGCGGGGTTGGATTATGTCAGTAAAGAATGAAAAACCAAGTTTATTTTTAGTATTTAGGCCATCTAAATTCACCAACTGACTTCAAGGAAGAAAAAAAATCCAGGGGTTATGAGGAGTCTCAGTGGGGAGTGTTTATATTAGATACTTAGCACTGCAGGATGCTGTGAGCTGGAAAACATAGGCAGATGCAGTTAACAGATTCTGCACTGTGGAAACTGAACCATATTAGGCTTTTGGACAGCTTTATGTGTGAATGTGAGAACATACTTATAAAAAATGTTATCGTTTTATCCCATATAACTTCATGAGAATTTATCTACAGGCTAGGGATTTGTGATTAAAATAGAGATAGGCTGGCTCCTCATGTTTGGAATTCTCTAAAAAAATTCCTTGAGAATCATTATTTTAGGGAATAATACTGCTTTGGGGGGATGAGCACAGCGTATCTGCCTGTCCTGAGACAGGGAAAGGGAACACCTTTCCTTGCCCTAATGATATCTACCCTAATGATCTGGTCTCGCTGTACAGTTGAGGAACTGGTACTTACATGTGTGTCAAGTTTGCAAAGGTTGTTACATGTGACCAGCTGCTTCTGACGAACCTTCCAGTCACCCATCTGACTTTCTAAATAATGCATTGTTTTGAAAAGACTCATTCATAATGGCCAACTATTGGTTACTGCAGAGGTGTATATTTAAAAAAAAAATAGAATCTACTCATAAATCCCGGAGTTAAAATTTAACCAATGATCTCTTTAGAGATTAGTGGAATTTGGGTTGGATACCTTGTTTCTAGAAACTTATCCTGATATTTCTGACCTTACTGGCTGCATGGAATGTTCAGGAACACTGATTCTTAAATTGATATTTGTAGGTCTCTAGAGAATCAAAGCAAATCCCTAAAAGTTTGCAAAAACCAGAGCTATGGAAACTTAGCTTCTATCAGAGTTGTGAGAGCTCTGAGATATTCACCTGGCTTTGTTTGCCAGGTGAATATCTCAGAGCTCTCACAACTCTGATAGAAAACAGCTTTAGTTTGGGAAAGGAGAAATATGTGTGAAAAGTCATGATAAAATCAGAGTGAGGCTTTCTGTGACAACATTGATCTATATATAACATTAGACATGACTGTGCAATCTGTTGTCAACAATTGATTCTGCAATTGTTACCTCAGCAATTTTTAAGGAGGGTTGATGGCATAGGAGGAGGCTTCTGATTTTGAAAAATATATGCTGCTGAGTAACTCTGACCAGTGAGTTTTTAGTTAAATGCATGCAGTTTACAAGGAAAAATAGTACAATTTTAATAATTCTTAAACTGGGAAACTCAGAAAGCCAAATCTTATTTTATAGGCTCCCCGGACCACCCTACAATCAGCCCCACCAACTACTAGTCATCCTTACTCCTGTTTCCTTTCTTTTTCATTGTGTTATTCACCTTCTAAATCTCCACAGTTTTGTTCATATTTTAAGTTCATTGTATATTTTTGGCTTCTCCCCACCAGGAAGGGCAGGGATCTTTGTCTGTCGTGTATACTGATGTATCACAGGCTTGGAATGTTGTCTGGCACATGGTGATACTCAATAAATATTTGTTGAAATCAAGGCAACTTTTATTTTTGTGTTGGGAGAAATAAAACTAATAGACAACATTTATTGAGCCATTCCTATGTGCCAGGTACCTGCTACGTTCTTTCTTTAGTTCCATTTTTTCATTTAATCCCCACAAATAACCTCATGAAGTAGGGGTTGCACTTGGGACTGGCACTACCCCTTTTTAGAGATGAGAGACTGAGGCTCTGGGTGGCCACCTCTAGGTCAAATGGCTGGTGAATGGCCAATGAGAAGCGGAATCATGGATTGAGCTGACATCTCTTCAACACCAGAGATTCTGTTTGTCATGTGAGGTGTCCTCCTTTAGGTAATAGTTTATTCTTTCCAGTGCTTGAATTTAAACAGATAAATGTGAAGTCTAACTGGTCTTAAAGGACCTCCAAATTATAATGAATAATTCTAGCAGTCATTAACAAATTTGTCTATGGAAACTGGCATTCCATAGGAATAGAATTGTATTGACCCTTATTTGCTAGTTTTCAGAATATGGAATGCTGGACCCTCTACCTGGCGACACACAAAGAGCCAGAAGGTGGTCACTGACTGTTCTGGCTTGGCCAGGATTGACTCTTCCAGAGACTGAGGTCAACAGAAAAGCAGGATTGTGATGGTGACCATGTGAAGCGACATCAGGGTCCTGTCCCCAGGGTAAAATGTGAGTCTGCTGGTGTGGATGACATCACATTCTCCCCAGTTATAGGCTGAGTGGTCTTTTTAAAAGTTCATGGTTATGGTGGTTAGTTAGTGAGGAGCCAAAAATGAAAGAGCCAGACGGGCTTGGCATCCAAGGAAAGCTCTGAGGGCCAGTGTTTGCTAATTTGATGTATGTGCAGAGTAGCTCTTAGGGTAAGCAAAGGTGGGTGATAAGAATTATTAATTTTAATTTTGATTCACCCATTGAGTGAAGTTGGCTCTAGATTTTGTCAATCTTTATATTTATATGTATGAAATATATATTTATATATGAATATATACATATATATTCATATATTTTTGTATATGAAAAGTGGGACAAATCTGTCAATAACTTATTAATTTGTTGAGTGTCAAGATTATAAACCAGGTAAGTGATTCATCACTATCAATTATACAAGAGAAAATCCAACTAGGATCATGAATCACCTGGTTTTAGATCTTGATTGTGAGTAAGTTAAAAATATTTACTTGAAATTCTGATGTACACTCAAATTTTTATTTTAGAAATCCAACTTATATAATGGAGGATAATATGTCTATTACATGACATATTAAAAAAATGACCAATGAAGAATGGCAAAACTACTGTATATATGATACTACGGCATGATTTGGTTCCATAAATTGTATAATATATGTATATATATATATATGAATAATCTGACCTTTTTGGATGAAAAGCTACTTATACATTTGTAATATTAATAACAATATAACGATGATTCTTCACAGGAATATTTTTGGATATACTGTGGAGTTATGATGAATGACTAATATCTCTCATCAGATGAAGAGGGGCCTTTTAAAATCCTTAGTAACATGGGTGGTACTTCATACAGAATTGGCTTCTGCCTATGGAAAGGATGCATAACATTTATTCTGAAGAAAGGCAATGATTAACCTTAGATTGCATCTTGATTATTTCGTTCCATAGGGTTTGAATAAGTTCTAACAATGAAAGAATACTCAGGTGGACCGAGTACTGCCACACGAGTCATATATTACCTTTCACTTCTGGATTTTTCTTCCTATGTACATGTTTGTGCTCTGAAACAGACAAATCTCTAGTTGATTTTTAAGTCATTTAAATTTTTTTAATGTTTGATTTTTCATTTATAATGATTGATCTTTAAAATACCAAATGTTTTCTATAACAATATCCATTTCATTTATGTTTAGATTTGCTTTTCTGAGTATAAAAATAAAGGTTTTTAGCAAGCCCAGGAAATGACCTAAAATGCTTAGAATGTCCAGGGAATTTACTACTCATGAATGTTAAATAATGGTCAGAAGCCACGGTCTGAAGGGTGCAAACTCTGTGTAATGACCCTTTCTGTGACCCTCTTTGTTTCTCAGACACGCATAACTCTCTGGCTCAAACACAGCCAAGATTGTTCCAGAAGTTTTGGGGCATTCTTAGAATATACAGTGAGATGCCTGTAAAGTGCTACCTTGTCCCACATCCACTGAAGCAAGTGAAGAACTTTAATACACTGGTGGTGGATTTAGGGCATCAAAACGGTGAGGGCGTGGAACTCAGTCAGACTTGGGTTTACATTCTAACTCGGCCACTTAGTAGCAAAGTGACTGCAAGCAAGTAATCCACCCTCTCCAAGCCTTGGTTTCCTTGTGTGTGAGAAAAAGGATTTCAGCACTTACTCTTTTTGTGTTGAAAAGATTAATGAAATGATGTATTCGCGCATTCATTCAGTGCTATTTATTGAGAGCCTACTTGTGTCAGTTGATGTTCTTCCTAGTTTCCTGTGATGAATGTAGTGTTGAACTTTAAGCTTAGGTATTAAAGTCCTTATTAGAGAAAATAGTATATCATGAGTGTCCAGTCAATGTCACCCATGGTATGGGCATCAGATGAATAGTTTTGTCACATCTGAGACCCCAACACTGTTATAAGATAGCTTCTCTCAGAACGCAAGCAAATGTGTAAAGGATAAAGGAAAATTTAATCTCAGTAGATAAAAAACAGAACCACAACCACTTAGGTTATATCATATGGTTAATTGTTAGCAGTGGGGAAAATCATAGGAAGAGTGAAAACTGTAAATTAGTTAGATGTAGGTTCTTGATACATTTGAATGAACCCTCTTCTGCTCTCTCCCCTTACCCCCTCCATCCTCCGCAGGCATGCTGACAGGGAATTCTGCTATTTGTTTGGTTTACTTCAGGGCTATTGTGATAGCCTGTGATTAGTTGGAATAATAATTTTGATAAAAATATGATGAACATATTTACTTATAGGGCCTATTACAGTCAAATTATAACCGGCTGGTGTTTCAAAATCTGACCAGTTTGATACATTGGCAGCAGGAGTAGAGTAAAATTTATATGAATACTGGAGTCATGGCTAAAGATTTATTTAGAGTGTCACCCTCACTAAAAAAGAGATGTCAAATGATATGAAAACCTACAGAGAAATTTCAGGGAAAGTGTGAGACATAGAAGTTTTGGGAGAAAGACGCACAGATGCTCACTTTGGCCATTTTCCATATAATGGCCATAAAACCATATAAACCATATAACCATATAAACCATATAAAAAGAAGCCACAAACCCGAAGTATGAGTTGGAGGGAGACTTCGGTACTGGAAACCAGCCCCAGGAGTTCCAGAAGAAAAGACAGTGCATGACTTGTTACTTGGGAAAAGAGACATATTTTAAGAAACAGTAAGAGAAGAAAGAATTCCAAGACAAGACAGTGAATGAATGAAATATTGAACTAAATTCTTTGGTTTGTATGTCTCCCCTTAGCTCTGGTGTTTGAACTAATAGGGACATATAACAGGCGAAGGGACAAAAGCGACATCAGGCAGAGGGTCGACCTGCAATATAATTATGATGCTTTGAGGTTTTGATTACTTTTATGTTTTACTAGCCTTTCACATACTCATGCCTGTGTGCAGGTTAGTAGGTGGGAGAAGCAAGGAATTCTGATGCTTAGAGATACCTCAATGGTGACCACTTTCCAAGTTCTCAATTAATGGTGGAGAAGAAGAGGACAATGGCGTGAGTTGACCTGGCCAAGGTCACTGTGTGGAAAGTGGCCGAGCAGGAGGACAGCTTTCCTGACATGTTACTCTTGTGTTCTGTCTGTAAAACTGGTTTCCTTTTTCTTATTAACCTGAGGTTCAACTAGTGGAAAACATAACCATCTGGTAATTTATCTGTTCTTAGTAAAACATACATTTTATCAAGAATTTCAAGTGAATTAACACAGAATTGCACATACTGTTATTTTTTATATATTTAGCCATATCTATTTGTTAATTATTTCATTCAAAATTTTGTGTGTACCTCTCATCATTTGATTGGCCTGGCCCTTAGGTTTTATGGGTTTTTAAAATCAGCTTTTTAAAAATCTGTTCTAACATCTCAATTTCATGTTTTTTCTTTCTTCATCTGTACCACTTTAGTCTACTTTTGTTTTCTTTCTTACTTTGAATGTTCATTTCATTTGTTACTTATTTTCATCCTTCCGTTAATATTAAGAAAGCATTTAAAGGTATACAGTTGCCACTGGCTAAAACTTTTGTCACATCACATATGTTTAATAAGCACATTTGCATTGTTACTTTCTAAATAACCTAATTTGAAATTTTGGTAGCTTCTTTGACTCAATTACACTATGTTAATAGTAAGTGTGGGCTGTACAAGTTGTGCTATAGAAAATGTCTTGATATGTTCTTTATGGAGTAACATTTACTCAGATGCTTATATTTATACAGGTATTTTCAAAAGTTATGATTACAAAATTTGTATCTTTATTAATTAATTATTTATCCTTTTATTAATAATTATTAATTTATCCTTTTATTGGTAATTATGTTGTACCACATCGTTATGCTATGTTTACTTTTTATTTAATTTTTTTGAATTTTATTTTATTTATTCATTTTTTATACAGCAGGTTCTTATTAGTTATCTATTTTATACATATTAGTGTGTATATGTCAATCCCAATCTCCCAATTCATCGCCCCCTTTCGTGTCCACATGTTTGTTCTCTACTTCTGTGTCTCTATTTCTGCTTTGCAAATGGGTTATTCTATTTTTAAAGTTCACTAAATCATATTTCAAAATAAAGTAACTTACTTGGATTTACCTACTGCATTTTATCTTGCCACTCTACTTATTACAGTTTCTGAACTGTTGTCCTCTCCTGCCTTCTTTTTATAGTATTTGTATAAAAAAAGTTAACCACTATTTTATTTTTAAATTTTAGTGTCCTTTTGAATTCTGCAATCAGCACAGCTGGACATTGCTGCCTAGCCATGGTTTGTTTGCTTTATCTTACTCTATTATTTAAATGTTACAAATTTTGTTGGCATATATATATATATATATATATATATACATATATATATATATATATATGTATATATATATTTTTTATTTACTTATTTTTTTGCGGTACGCGGGCCTTTCACTGTTGTGGCCTCTCCCGTTGCGGAGCACAGGCTCCGGACGCGCAGGCTCAGCAGCCATGGCTCACGGGACCAGCCGCTCCGCGGCATGTGGGATCTTCCCGGACCGGGGCATGAACCTGTGTCCCCTGCATCGGCAGGTGGACTCTCAACCACTGCGCCACCAGGGAAGCCCTGTTGGTATATTTTTGTCCAAACATTTAGACTCTATATAATACTAATTTTCCAATCAAATATTTGTTTTGGACCCCCTTTATCCCACAAAGCAAGACATTTCTACACTCCAAACCTCCCACCTACCATCTTTGGTCTTTATTTACCTTTGTATTTCTAAGACGTTCCAATAATTTTGAATGCCTAGGTTAAGACCTGGTTAGCCCTGGCTCAAATCTCAAACACATTTTGTTTAGCACCCTCCAGTGCTTTTTTTCAATAGTTGGATTGTCTTTGTACATTAAAAAATTGCAATGTTGCATATGGATATCTGGCTTCTCTTGAAATGTGTTGACCTGCTTGTATTGTGGGGTAATGGTGTGAGTGGTTCTAGTAGCATCTGCTGCCTTTGGCTGGCAGACACATCCCCAGCTCAGCATGGCTGTCCCCACTCCCTGTACATCAAGACAGGGCCTCTTTCCTTATCTGCCTTCTATCCCAGGCCCCATGGTCACGTGAAACTGTGATCATCGATCTAGTGATTTCTACCTAGATAATTATTAAAATATTATTTATGCCATATATCTTATTTTTAGAAAAAGTTTCAATATTTCAAATGTGAACATATGCCATTGAAACGTATTTACTGTCTATCTTTTTATGTGATGACATACCTGTTTAAAAATTATGTTTGATCATCTCTAGATGTTAAGATACTGTGTTTTTAATTAAGATACTGTTTTCTTTAATTAAGATACTGTTTTCTATTACTTTTTTCAAGCTATACATGTTAGCGTTATGTCTTCTGAGTTTTTGCATATTTGCAATTATCCTTTTTCTTGTGGTGTGTACCCATAGAGGACAACTTGACAGGAAATGCAGTTTGGGGGATAACTTTTTTTGCCTCAAACTCTAGAAATTTACTTTTATTTTTCTGCCATTTACCATTTGGAAGAAGTAAGCGCTAACCTGACTTTTAGTAAATAAAAAAAGATGTTCAAGTGCTTTTAGTATTTTTTTATTATTCTAACACCATTTTTCTAAACATACTTTAACTCTCTATAATTCTTATGCTCAAAGATTACTAAGCTTGGGTTTCCCTGGTGGCGCAGTGGTTGAGTGTCCGCCTGCCGAGGCAGGGAACACGGGTTCGTGCCCCGGTCCGGGAAGATCCCACATGCCGCGGAGCGGCTGGGCCCGTGAGCCATGGCCGCTGAGCCTGCGCATTCGGAGCCTGTGCTCCGCAGCGGGAGAGGCCACAACAGTGAGAGGCCCGCGTACCGCAAAAAAAAAGATTACTAAGCTTTTCTGATCTATACGTTGGCCATTTATTAGCATAGGAGCATTTTATCTCACTACATCTTTCCTTATTGCTTCTGCTTTAGGTACTGTGCTTTCTTCCACAGTAACTTCTATTAATTTCTGGTTGTCATTTTCTGTCTTTCAGTTATGGATTTTTACTTACTGTTTTCCTTTCCTTGGGCCATTTTTTTCCTCTGTGTTATTCAGAGATGTATCTAGCTTAGTCTTCACATTAGGATTTTATTTTTATTCTTTGTCAATGTTACCATTTATTACCTTCAATATGCACTTTTTTAATGCTACTGTGATATTTTCTCATCTAACCCATGTCACTTTTAATAGGTCGAGGATCTTTCAAAATATAAGATCTTTTTAAAACAAAAGGATTAAAAAAATTTTTTGCACCTGTTTCCCTTGGGCCTTAAGTTCATCTTTTTTGTGTTTTTCTGAGAATGACATACTTTCCTAGAAATTTTCCTGGCTTCTCAGCTGCTTAGCCTTCAGAAAGTGGTTCTCTTTTTCTTGCCCTGCAGTGTTTTGCAAGACCACATGGTTTTGTTTTTCTCACTCTTACTTGACTGAGCAGAGATCTCTCTAGAACTCGTGTTTTCCACGGACAAGCTGTGTCGGCTGCCTGCACCCTTGTTTCACTGATGTCACAAGCATTTTTTCCAGTGCTGTCCTGTGTCATTGTGCACAGCTCCTAGCCCAGTTCTCAGAGCACTAAAATCTATCTTTCATAGAGCCATTAGGTTGAAAAGCAATGGAATATATAAAAATTATAATCGCCAGACTTTTGGATTTATTAAGTCTTTTCCTACTGTTTACAATCCTTAACTGAGGGGTTACGTTTTCCAAAGTGACATCAAACACCCAATCCCTTTTCCTCCAAAGCATTTTACTCTCTCCTTGCCTAGATGTTTCCTTTAAGCTTTAATTTCTAAAAGAATGAAGAAGGTATTAATGAGTGTGTGTGTTGGGGTATTGGGGTGGACGGTAGGATTAAGTTTAATTTGAGCACGAAGGGAACTCTGAACTAAGCAAACTGTGACATCTGTCCAATAGGAGGACAGCTGCTTTGTTTTCTTGTTGGTATGTATCTTGTGTGACTGATCCAGTGAGCAGGGCTGTGAAAATACCTAAAGGGTCTTCCCTCCTTCCTTTAGGTAGGTGTGTGCTCAGTTCTGTCCAGTCTGCCTCGGGGTACGTGGAATCTCTTTCATCCTGGGTTTCATACGTTTTGGAGTTTTCATAGGCAATGAGCTGGGAAGTTGGGAGAAGCTGCTCTGGGGATGACTAGGCTGTTTTTTGATTTTTGTTTGTTTTTTGATTTGAAAGTCTCCTTAAGTGACACTTTGAAATAGCCAGATGACCTTGTTTATCATCGCACACACTACTAGGAGGGCTGAAAGGAAGGAGGCAGTGACCTTGGGCAGAAGTAGGCAGAGTGATAATAGAGACGATGTTGATTTTACAGCAAGTTGATTAGTTATGAATGCAGTGGAGAACATAAAGTATATGGAAAAACAGTTGTAGGCATCTAAACGGATTTTAAGACCAATCTGTCATTAAGAAAATGTTAAATTATATTAAAATTTCTTTTGAATGTGGTGATGTACATAACACTTTGCTTATAAAAAGGAAAACATTTCAAAAATTCTTCATACGTGAAGAGGCTCAATTTTATTATCTAAAATATTCACTTAAATAGACTAACCAGTTCCTCGATATTTTTCACTGAATTAGACATTATCGTGCATACATGCGTTCTCTACATATCTACATGCATATTTGCCGTAGACTATTTGTCCTTGCCCTTTAGTTTTGGAGGAAATATGACTGAAGATTAAGATCCATAAATATACTTAAAAACGTGACACCATCACCTCATGACAAAATATGAGAACAAATAAAATGCTCTTTACTTAGCATCCCGTCTACCACCTGAAGAGCAAACACACACTTTTCTTTTCAGGAATTCCAGACAGTCTGAAGCTTTTGCTCAAAAAGAGGAAGTTCCCTTAAAGCTAAATGAAGAGGTTCCGCAGTTGCTGCGGTTTCCAACCACCCACTTTTAAGCCTCATTTTTCGAGGCTGTGTCCCAGTGACTCTTTAAAAGTTACGATCTGCCTCACTTCAACTTGCTTTCCAAAGCTGCCAGGGCTTCTTGCTTTCATCTGCACTCTGCACATGGTCATATATTCTTATGGACAGTCCAGAGCTGAACACTGCCATGGCATTCCTTCACCTGGGCTCTTTGACAACTATGCAGGGAATGGACTACTAAAGAACAACACAGCCTGGGGAAGTTTGCAGAGTGTGGAACCTATGTGACACCAAGATCCAGGTCTAATGCGAAGCCGCGCAAGGGATTGTGTCTGAAGCCCTATGTGGTGTGAGGAAGTTTTCCATTAAATACAATGGAAACACGTTTTTGCATATGCAAGCCTGTGTGTGTGTGTGTGTGTGTGTGTGTGTGTGTGTGTGTGTGCGCGCGCGCACAATGAAAAACAAAGAGGGAGAAAGAAAGGAGGAAAGAGAGAGGTGGAGGGTGAGGGGTGGTTACAGAAAAGTTGGCAGAGAGGGTGTCTGTCCAGAGGATTGGGGACGTTTTAACACTACTCACATTTCAAAAAATTAATTTTTAAAATAGAAACATACAGTTTATCAGCACATAGAATTTGCAGAGTACTGAAAAGTTGTAGCATTCTATTATGTTAATTCAAGTTACAAATGTAATAATCTAATTTTTAAATGTTTTTGCCGCATTATCTTATAACGAATTCCTAATACTACTTACTATGTCATGGTTGTATATCATTCCCAGAATCTTTCTATGATTCTCCAGGTGCAAACTAATTTTTTTTAATTGAAGTATAGTTGACATATAACATTATATTAGTTTCTGGCCTGCAACATAGTGATTTGATATTTATATACATTATGAATTGATAACCATAGGTCTAGTAACCATCTGTCATGATGCAAAGTTATTGAGATATTGACTATATTCCCTATGCTTACATCACATCCCTGTGATTATTTGATTCCTGGAAGTTTGTACTTCTTAATCCCCTTCACCTATTTCTCCCAACCCACCACTCCCCTCCCCTCTGGTAACAACCACTTTCTTCTTTGTATCTGATTATGTTTTGTTTTGTTTATTTGTTTTGTTTTTTAGATTCCACATATAAGTGAAATCTTATGGTATTTACCTTTCTCTACCTGAATTATTTCACTAAGCATTAATACCCTCTACATCCATCCATATTGTCACAAATGGCAAGATTTCATCCTTTTTTATGGCTGAGTAGTATTCCTACAAATATGTATACATATATACAGAAACCACATCTTCCTTATTCATTCGTCTATCGATGGGCATGTAGGCTGCGTCTATATTTTGGCTATTGTAAATAATGTTGCAATGAATATAGGGGTGCATGTATCTTTTCAAATTAGTGTTTTCATTTTCTTTGGATAAATACCGAGAGTGGGATTGGTGGATTGTGTGTTAGTTCTATTTTTAATTTTTTTGAGGAATCTCCATATTGTGTTCCATAGTGACTGTAACAATTTACATTCCCATCAACAGTGCACAAATGTACCCTTTTCTCCACACCCTCACCAGCATTTGTTATTTGTGTTCTTTTTGATGACAGCCATTCTGACAGGTGTGAGGTGTTCTCTCATTTTGGTCTGGATTTGCATTTCCCTGATGATTAGTGATGCTGAGCATTTCTTCATGGGTCTGTTGGCCATCTGTATGTCTTCCCTGGAAGAATGTCTATTCTGGGTTTTTGTCCATTTTAAATTGGATTGTTTGGTGTTTTAAATTTTCTTTGGTATTGAGTTATGTAAGTTTTTAAAATATATTTTGGATATTAACTCCTTATTGGACATATCATTTGCAGATATGTTCTCCCATTTAGTAAGTTACCTTTTTGTTTTGTTGATGGTTTCTTTCACTGTGCAAAAGCTTTTTTTGTTGTCCCATATTTTAAATTTGGCTTTTGTTGCCATTGCCTGAAGAGACAGATACACCAAAATATTTTTAGGACTGATGCCAAACCATACAGCCTATGTTTTCTTCCAGGACTTTTATGCTTTTAGGGCTTATATTTAAGTCTTCAATTTATTCTGAGTTTATTTTTGTATATGGTGCAAGGAAGTGTTCTCCTTTCATTCTTTTGTATGTAGGTGTCCAGTTTTCCCAACACCATTTATTGAAGAGATTTTTTTTCACCATTATATATTCTTGACTCTTTTGTGGTAAATTAATTGACCACATAAGTATGGGTTTGTATCTGAACTCTACAGTATCCTGTCCCAATGATCTATGTGTCTGTTTTTGTGCCAGTACCATACTGTTTTGATTACTATTTCTATAGCGTGTAATTTGAAATCAGGAAGCATGTTACCTCCAGCTTTGTTCTTTCTTAAGATTGCTTTGGATATTTGAAGTATTTTGTGATTCCACACAAATTATAGGGTTATTAGTTTCAGTTCTGTGAAAAATGTCATTAATATTTTGATAGGGATTGCGTTAAATCTGTAGATTTCTTTGGGTAGTATGAACGTTTTAATCATATTAATTCTTCCAATCGAAGAGCATAGTGTAACCCTCCACTTATTTGTGTCATCTTCAATTTATTTCACTAATGTCTCATAGTTTGCAGAGTACAGATCTTTCACCTCCTTGGTTAAATTGATTCCTAGGTATTTTATTCTTTTGGATGCTATTGTAAATGGCATTGTTTTCTTAATTTCTCTTTCAATAGTGTTTTATTACTGTATAAAAATTCAATGTTTTCTGTACATTGATTTTATATCTTGCAACTTTACTGAATTCATTTATTAGTTCTAGTAGTTTCTTGGTGGTGTCTTTAGGGTTTTCTATATATAGATCATGTCATCTGCAAATAGTGACAGTTTTACTTCTTCCCTTCCAATTTGTGTACATTATTTCTTTTTCCTGTCTGATTTCTGAGGCTAGGACTTCAAATATTATGTTGAATAAAAGTGGTGAGGGTGGGCATTCTTGTCTTGTTCCTGGACTTAGAATAAAAGCTTTCAGGTTTTCACCCTTGAGTATGATATTGGCTGTAGGTTTAACATATATGGCCCTTATTATGTTGCAGTATGTTTCTTCTATATCCACTTTGTTGAGAGTTTTTAATGATAAATGAACATTTAATTTTGTCAAAAGCTTCTTCTGCATCTATTGAGATGGTCATGATTTTTACCTTTGGTTTTCATAATGTGGTGTGTCACGTTGATTGATTTGCAAATATTTCTCTTCTTTATTTTAATTATTTAATTTTATTTTGGTGATGCTGTATGGCTTACAGGATTCCCTAACCAGGGATTGAACCTTGACCCATGGCAGTGAAAACACCGAGTCCTAACCACTGGACCACCAAGGAATTCCCCAATTTGCAGATATTAAAACATGCTTTCAACCCTGGAAAAATCACCTCTTGATTATGGTGTATGACCCTTTTAATGTATTGCTAAATTCATTTGCTAATATTCTGTTGAAGATTTTTGCATTTATGTTTATCAGGAATATTGTTCTGTAATTTTTTCTAGTGTTTTTACGTGGTTTTGGTATCAGGGTGATGCTGCCCTTGTAGAATGAGCTTGGAAGCATTCCTTTCATCTTCAATCTTTTGGAATAGTTTGAGAAGGATAAATGTTAATTCTTCTTTAAATGTGTGGTAGAATTCACCTGTGAGCCTTCTTTTTTTTTAACATCTTTATTGGAGTATAATTGCTTTACAATGGTGTGATAGTTTCTGCTGTATAACAAAGTGAATCAGCTATATGTATACATATATCTCCATATCTCCTCCCTCTTGCATCTCCCTCCCACCCTCCCTATCCTACCCCTCTATGTGGACAGCACAAAGCACCAAGCTGATCTTCCTGTGCTATGCGGCTGCTTCTCACTAGCTATCTGTTTTACGTTTGGTAGTGTATATAAATCCATGCCACTCTCACTTTGTCCCCGATGTCTTTGAGACTGTCCTCAATTCTCTTCATTCTTTTATCCTTATTCTGCTCTGCAGTAGTTATTTCCACTATTTTATCTTCCAGGTCACTTATCCATTCTTCTGTCTCAGTTATTCTGCTATTGATTCTTTCTAGAGAATTTTTAATTTCATTTATTGTGTTGTACATCATTGTTTGTTTGCTCTTTAGTTCTCCTTGTTAAACATTTCTTGTATTTTCTCTATTCTGTTTCCAAGATTTTGGACCATCTTTACTATCATTACTCTTCACTCTTTTTCAGGTACGCTGCCTATTTCCTCTTCACTTGTTTGGTCTGGTGGGTTTTTACCTTGCTCCTTCATCTGCTGCATATTTCTCTGTCTTCTCATTTCGTCTAAGTTACAGTGTTTGGAGTCTCCAAACACAGTAAGGCTGCAGGTTCACAGTTCCCATTGTTTTTGGTGTCTTCCCCTAGTGGGGGAGGTTGGTTCTGTGGGCTGTGTAGGCTTCCTGGTGGAGGGGACTGGTGCCTGTGTTCTTGTGGATGAAGCTGGATCTTGTCTTTCTGGTGGGCAGGGCCGCATCCAGTGGTATGTTTGGGTTGTCTGTGAACTTAGTATGACTTTAGGCAGCCTCTCTGCTAATGGGTGGGGCTGTGTTCCTGTCTTGCTAGTTGTTTGGCATGGGGCGTCCAGCCCTGGAGCTTGCTGGCCGTTGGGTGGAGCTGGGTCTTAGCGTTGAGATGGAGATCTCTGGGAGAGCTCTCGCCAATTGGTATTACGTGGGGCTGGGAGGTCTCTGGTGGTCCAATGTCCTGAACTTGGCTCTCCCATCTCAGAGGCTTAGGCCTTACATCAGGCTAGAACACTACGACCCTGTCAGACACAGGGCTCAGGAGAAAAGGGAGAAAAAAAAAAAGAAAAAAAATTTTTTAATTATTAAAATAAAAAAAAACAATAATTTAAAAAAGGAATAGAGCAACCAAACCAATAAAGAAATCACCAATGATAACAAGCACTAAAAACAAAACTAAGATAAACATAAAAATCAGAAACAAATCAGTTGCAGACAGCAAACCCCAAGTCTACAGTTGCTCCCAAAGTCCACCTCCTCAATTTGGGATGATTCGTTGTCTATTCATGTATTCCACCGATGCAGGTACATCAGGTTGATTGTGGAGCTTTAATCCGCTGCTTCTGAGGCTGCTGGGAGAGATTTCCCTTTCTCTTCTTTGTTCTCACAGCTCCTGGGGCTCAGCTTTGGATTTGGCCCCGCCTCTGTGTGTAGGTCGCTAGAAGGCATCTGTTCTTTGCTCAGACAGGACGGGGTTAAAGGAGCCGCTGATTCGGGGGCTCTGGCTCACTCAGGCCGGGGGGGAGGGAGGGGCATGGAGTGCGGGGTGGGCCTGCGGCGGCAGAGGCGGCGTGACGTTGCACCAGCCTGAGGCGCGCCGTGCGTTCTCTCGGGGAAGTTGGCCCTGGATCCCGGGACCCTGGCAGTGGCGGGCTGCACAGGCTCCCTGGAAGCGGGGTGTGGATAGTGACCTGTACTCACACACAGGCTTCATAGTGGCAGCAGCAGCAGCCTTAGCGTCTCATGCCCGTCTCTGGGGTCCGCGCTGTTAGCCGCGGCTCACGCCCGCCTCTGGAGCTCCTTTAAGCAGCGCTCTGAATCCCCTCTTCTCGTGCACCAGGAAACAAAGAGGTAAGAAAAAGTCTCTTGCCTCTTCGGCAGGTCCAGACTTTTCCCCGGACTCCCTCCCGGCCAGCCGTGGTGCACTAGCCCCCTTCGGGCTGTGTTAACGCCGCCAACCCCAGTCTTCTCCCGGCGCTCCGACTGAAGCCCAAGCCTCAGCTCCCAGCCCCGCCCGCCCCGGCGGGGGAGCAGACAAGCCTCTGGGGCTGGTGAGTGCTGGTCGGCACCGATCCTCTGTGCGGGAATCTCCCCGCTTTGCCCTCCGCACCCCTGTGGCTGCGCTCTCCTCCGCGGCTCTGAAGCTTCCCCCTCCACCATCCGCTGTCTCTGCCCGCGAAGGGGCTCCTAGTATGTGGAAACCTTTCCTCCTTCACAGCTCCCTCCCACTGGTGCAGGCTCCGTCCCTATTCTTTTGTCTCTGTTTATTCTTTTTTCTTTTGCCCTACCCAGGTATGTGGGGAGTTTCTTGCCTTTTGGGAGGTCTGAGGTCTTCTGCCAGCGTTCAGTAGGTGTTCTGTAGGAGTTGTTCCACCTGTAGATGTATTTCTGGTGTATCTGTGGGGAGGAAGGTGATCTCCATGTCTCAGTCCTCCACCACCTTAGTCTATTTTGTGTTGATGGTCACTTACATTCTGCGTTCTAAAAGTACTATATTTTTACCCTCCCCACCTTGTTTTATGATTTTGATGTCATATTTTACATCTTTTTTAATTTTGCATATTGCTTAACTAATTATTTTAGTTATAGATGATTTTACCACTTTTAATTTTTAACCTTCATTCTGACTTTATAGATGGTTTATCCAGTACTTCTAATATGTATTTGCCTTTACCAGTTAGATTTTTTCTTTCATAATTTTTTTTTTCTAGTTGTGGCCTTTCCTTTTCTGTTAAAAGAAGTCTACTTAACATTTCTTGTAAGGCTGGTTTAGTGGTGATGTGTGGGAAACTCTTTATCTCTCTTGCAATTCGGAATAAAACCTTGCAGGGTAGAGTATTCCTGCTTGTAAGATCTTTCTTTTCAGTACTTTGGATATATCATGCCAGTCCCTCTGGTCTGTAAAGTTTCTGCTGAAAAATCAGCTGGTAGTCTTATGTGGGTTCCCTTGTAAGTAACTAGTTGTTTTTCTCTTGCTCTTTTTAAGATTTTTCCTATCTTTAACTTTTGACATTTCCATTATAATGTGTCTTGGTTTGGGTCTCTTTGGATTTATCTTGTTTGGGACTTTGTGCTTTCTGGACATGGTTATCTGTTACTTTATCCAGGTTAGGAAAGTTTTTAGCCACTATTTCTTCAAATGCGTTTTCTGTCCTTTTCTCTCTCTCTTCTCCTTCTGACACCCCTATAATGTGAATGTTAGTAAGGTTGATATTGTCCCAGAGGTCTCTTAAACTGGCCTCAATTTTAAAATTCTCTTTTCTTTTTGCTATTCAGATTGGGTGATTTCCACTCTTCTCTCTTCCACATTGATGCTCTGTTTTTCTGCATCTTCTAATCTGCTGTTGAGTCCCTCTAGAGTATTTTTCATTTCAGTTTTTGTATTCTTCAGTCTGACTGGTCCTTTTTTATACTATTTCTTTGTTGAAGTTCTCACCAAGTTCATCCATTTTTCGTTGGAATTTGGTGAGCATCTTTATGTTTTAACTTTTTACCTGGTAAACTGCTTATCTCTGTATTGTTTGGTTCTTCTCCTGAGACTTTGTCTTGTTCTTTTATTTGGAAGGTATTCTTTTGTCTCCTCCTTTTACCTAAATCTAACATACTGTGTTTCTATGTATTCAGTGTGTTAGCCATGTCTCCCCGTCTTTAAAGAGTGGCCTTATGTAGAAGGTTTCCTGTGGTACCCAGTGGTGCAATCCCCCACCCCAGTCACCAGAGCCAACTCTCCAGGGGTGTCCCCTATGTGGGCGGCCTTTGTGTCCTCCTGTTGTCCTTGGCCAGTGATTGTGGCATGTGGGCATGCTGGTGGGTAGGGCTGGCCCCTGGCTGGCTTCTTCCAGGCCTGGCTGCAACCGCTGTGGGCACGCTGATGTGGGTCTGGTGCCCAGTGGGACTGGCTACAAGGCCTGGCCGTGGCTGTTGCAGGTGTGCAGATGTGTGAGCCTGGTCCCCCCAAGTGGGAGCAGCTCTGGAGGTTTGGGTGGCAGTGCTGATCGAGGCCAGCCACATTGTGGTTCAGAGCGAGAGCAGATGTAGGCTTTTCAGCTGCCGTAGCACCTTCCAACCCAAGCTCAACACACATGCCCAATGAGGAAATTTATTGACAACAGTATTTGTTTTGTTTTGTTTTGTTTTTGTTTTTTTGCGGTACGTGGGCCTCTCACTGTTGTGGCCTCTCCTGTTGCGGAGCACAGGCTCCGGACACACAGGCTCAGCGGCCATGGCTCACGGGCCCAGCCGCTCCGCGGCATGTAGGATCTTCCCGGACCGGGGCACGAACCCATGTCCCCTGCATCAGCAGGCAGACTCTCAACCACTGCGCCACCAGGGCAGCCTGGCAACAGTATTTTTTTAATCTAAGATTCTAAATAGTGAAATGTCAGATTTCATGGTCTTTTAGAAAAAAAAAAAACTGGACAAGATACCATCTGATGTCATATGTCTGCAAGATACGATTCCTTGTCAGGAAATCATAAATAAATAAATAAATAAATAAATAAATATATATATATATATATATATATATATATAGTATAAACTATGTTAGGTTCAAGGAGACCTTGAGGGTAATTTTGTATGAGGTAATTCTGAGATTCTGTCTCATTTTAACAAGTTAAGATGATCTTTCATCAGGGGTATCAGAGTTGAGGTTGAAGAATTATATTTTGAGAAAAAAATCTATTTTTTCTATTTCTTTTCCTTTGTACCTGATTATGTCAACAATAATGTGATTTTCCATTTACTGAGAATGATTTTGTTTATAACAATGCTTCAGAAATGAACTGGAGACAAACTTCTCAGTAACTTTGTCTGTATGGATTACAATGTGTATTAGAAGTACATGCATATTTTGGTTTTCTGACCTTCGATTCACTTCTCATGTTTCTTTTGGAGAGGAATAAGTGCACATATATTTTCAGGGAGCAGCAAACCTTGGAAATTAGGTCATCTTGGACATACAGTAAAAAGCAAAATTAAGACAAGCCATCCTCAAGCGGATTCTGGACGGAACCTGTAGTATAATAATTTTTTTCAACATCCCAATCACACTACCATCAATGCCACTATTAGAATATAGTTTTACTATTAAGAATCCTTAAAGAATAAAAACACTTCTAATATGGTGGATTCAATCCTTGGTGGACACAAAACAATGGCCTTTCTTTCCTTTTGTGAACTGCCATTCACTCAGATGGTATGTTATCAATCATGACATCTTCTCTGCCATGGCAGTGGGAAACCAGTCATTGCTGACTAATCATAGTCGTGTCCCACTAACCTTGGGGACTGTCAAGCTTGGTCACATGATCCAAGCAGAACCAGTCAAGGCCCTTTTGAGGAAAATTATACGTATGCTGAAAGAGAAAGGGTCTTTCTCCTTCTGTGACTGTGATAATAAGTGCTGTATAGAGTTACAGCTTTCCAGACCCATTTTTGCTCTTCATGGGCAGAACCTGCCTAAAAATAAATAATAAATGATAAAATAATTGATGCAGGCAAGAGGGAGATTCCTAACAACGTCATTCAAAATTCTGGATCCATTTGTGCATAAAGGTTATACAGTCACTTGGATTTCCCAATTAAAGCAGCCAGTACATTCTCTTTTGGCTTAAACTCCTTGATCAGGGCATTTGTCACGAGGAGAGGTGGAGGGAGAGGGTGATGGAGCGTACGTGATTGTCCAGGGAGGGTATTTCTGGAGAGTCCATTGGATTGGGGATCTTGAAAAAACTGAGGTGGAGTATGGAGACACCCCGTGGATTTGGGAACCAGAGGTAGAGGAAGAGCACGGAAAGGAATAAGGGAGGCATGAAAATCAAACTTTGGTATAACCAGCATGTTGCTAGAAAGAGCCCCAGAGAAATCCTATGTATTTTTGTTTCACGGCATTTCAGATACTTATCAAATAGTCAATAATGAGCCCTTGTAACCTATGCATTTAGAGCTCTATAATTTTCTGAATTTTGGCAATGAGAAAATAAGGAATAGAAAGAATGTGGGTTGTAACATTGTACTCCAGAACTTTTTGAAAGTTAAGCCATTTTGACAACGTAATTGGGTAAATTCTATCAGCTTTCCTGTTTAATAAAGTGGAATCTTTAGTATTGCAAATAAGCCTGACATTTTATTTTTACATGTGAGGACATATTAAGATGATAAAATTCTTCAACGGAATGTATATGAAATGTCTCCGTAGTTCAGAAATAACCTAATCTCAGTAATAAAGAGATTTAAGTGTTACAGTCACATAAATTATCACATTTATCATATAAATAAACATTTTGAAGCCAATTGTAAATTGTTGGCATCTGGTAAGGAAAAGCTACCTTTTAGTCCCACCCCCCAATAATTCTGTGAAAAGCATAAAAGTTAATTTTTCTCTAATTATGATACATTTTAAAAATATGTGTAACTATTCAAAAGCTACCTCTTGTAACTATGTGCCATGTATGGTGTTTCTAATTGGCTAGATGTTAAGCAGAATACATTACTTCTTGGAGTGCTGATTGAAGTAAAGGCTGAGATTTCATGGGGAGGATTAGCATTGGGGGAAAATTTAAGGGAGTGGAAGATAATTATACCAGAGCTAATAGCAACAGACTCGAATTTCAGAGGGCCACCTGGGTCTCTTGTTCTCTGTCACTTTCTCTCATGCTTCATTTTCTCATCAAGCAGGTCATCACTCATGAGAACTTTTCTTAACATGTAGGCAAATCTTTGCATTAACTTATTTGTAAGTGTTTAGAAACCACATATTTTGTTTTTAGCATTCAAAATATTCAGCTTCCACCATTTTTCCTTTCTTCTTCTCTTTTTTTGTTTTTAAAGTTGGAATACTCTGGGAATCTATAAGTGCCAAGCACTTCCATCAGGCCCATGAACGATGCAAGATTCCACAGTAAATGAAGTTACTTGTTGGGAAGTTTCAACAAAGCACATTTTCACTCATTTAGAGCTAGGATGACTAAATTTTGAGGTCTTTCAAGAAAGGCACACTTTAGGCCCTAGGAGGCTGACACAGTACTGGATTTCACACAAAATGATCACAAAAGCCATCCTGCAGGCTCAGTAAATTCTGGAGGTTCTTGGAAGATTTGACGTGCATCTCAGTGTTGGAGCCATTTCTCTTAGCCTCACTGTTTATCTCTTGACCCAGCAACTTGGATAAAACAGGAGAGCAGAGAATCAGCTTTCAAGAAGCTATCTAGTTTTAATCAAACAGAATAAAATTGAGGTCAGGTTATCATCTGAGGGAAAGGTCAAATTGTGGTGTCATTGTTTCTCAATGTCATGATTTTACACTTATTTTCCTTCCTGACTAATATATATCTACTATGTATTTTCATTTGTGGCTTGTTCTATATTGTGATTATTCTGCCAGCCTTATATGTGAATTAATGCCGTCTAGAAATTTTACCTGCTGGGATATAATTTAATTAGAGCATGATTATGCAGTAATTATAAACTGAGGAAGTAAATACCAGTAAACAATTTATTGCCAGCCCGTGTGCCGATGGGACAGTAGAGAACTGTACCCTGAAAACGTATTCTCCTCAACATTCCTTTCCAGCAACTTGAGAAAGAAAGCTCCACTGAGTCTCTCCCAATAGAGCCTCTACTGATCGCCCTAATTCATAGAATAATAGTGTCAAACTAAGAAAAACATGATGACATGCATTGCACGTGGAAGGCCAGTGGTTTTCACAGTATTGTAATCCAAAGACTACTTGTCTCAAAAAATACATGGTACTTTCAAGCAGTTTAGATTTCTTATCATTTCAAATCCTTTGATTTGATGTTTTCTAGTGCCTGGTACCAGGAATCTGCATTTAACAGTCTTCCCCATGTGATTCTGGTTTTCCTTACAGTTTAAAAGCTACTGGTGTGTGTTGGGGATACTGTTATCCAATTTGGTTGGGATTGCCATGTCTTTGAGCTGAGGGAGGGGTGGATCGGAGAACAGCTGGCCTCAGAGAGCCATGGTCAGCAATTCGTTTACCGGTGTCCTTAAGTGGTGGTTCTGGATTTCCTCTGTGGTAGCAAGGTGAACCCACAAGGCACTAGCCCAGAAAAGAGCATCAGTAAGCATTTCCACTAGATGGAATTAATAACAACCTGCGTCTCGAGCTTGTGGTAAGTTTTAAGAGAAGATAATAAACGCTCCCTTCCTTTCTTCCTTTCTGTGTCTGCATTTTCTTGCATGTGACTCTGTTTCATGAGACTAAATGTGGTGTGTGGTATGGAGTCCTTGACCAGTAGTCAGAGGACAGGCAGGTTCCCTACTGAAAATTACCTGTAGGATAATGGTCTAGCCACTTCGTCTCTTCGGGTTTGAGTGGACTCCCCGCTGAGAGTAGAAGACTGAATGAGTCTCATTAAATCAGAGAAGAACTTGCTCATTAGCAGGTCATAAAATGGAAAGGAAGAGCGCAACCTACAGAAATTGTGAACTCTGAGAAGAGATAAACAGGAAAATAAATGCAGTGCCTGTGTCTCTTGAAGAACGTCCAAGCTCTAGGAAATGAAATTAAATGGATTCAGGCCCCTCCTGTCACACCCCATGGGAAAGGTCCTGCCTCTCCTATATCTGGATATTCCTGGGAAATACACGTCAACATAGTCAGTTTGGGCTTCAGGTTTGCGGTCTGAGTTCCTATTCCTTCTGAACATTTGATTTAGCTTAAATTCAACCTCCTGCATCTATTCTGTCTGCTCAAGGGTGGGGCACGAAACTCAACCCCTTTCATTTCAGAAAGACAGCAGTGCACAGAGCTGCGCTGGTGACAGTCTCTCCACTCAAGACCTGAGGTCTCGACTATGGCCCTGACAACGTGTGTGAATTGGCCAAGGATCTTTACCTCAATTTTCTCATTTGTAAGACAGGATAACACTTGTTTTAATTATTAGTGTTTTGTGAAAAGTAAATGTGATCATTTAGGTACTTAACGTAGAATGTGACACATAAATACTCAATATATTGTTTGCTCTCACTTTAAAAGTCACTTATACTGGCATTTGTGTACATAGCACATCCTCTGGAGGCCAGGGTGTGTTGGGAGTTTACTGCTTTGTAGAAACACAAACCCTTGGCTATTAGATAGCTTTGTTTGCTAAGAGCACATCTGTTGAAATTGTTTTTACTACACTACAAAAGTCAATTCTAAGATGTGGTAATAAATGCAATAGTACAAGATACAAAAACAGAGGGGTGATGGTAATTAATTGTGCTTTCGGAAGTGGCAGATGAAAGATTCAGGTGCTATCTGCATTAGGTTTTGATGGATGAATAGGAATTGATCCAGCCAGCAAGTTACCACAGAACATTACATGTAGAAATAAAATGTGCAAATGCTGTGGTTTTTCCTTCTCTTAATAATTTCATAGAATATCATTTGGCCTCTAGTACAGGAAAGGTATTACCTTAACAGCTGGGGTTACAGGAGAAGACACACAGATACAAAGACAAACACTGAAAGGGTGCGTCCTGTACAAGGACGGGGTCAGGCCCCTGGGATTGTGTCCCGGGAGGTTCTAACCTGGTCTGACATCAGATTTCCTCAAGGACATCACACAATTTGACGCTCGTATCCAATCCCTCAGTCAGTCCTGTCCAGCTCTGCTTTCAAGATATGCAGAGCCCTGCATCGTCTCATCAACACCAGCAGGAACACCCTGCTCCCAGCGACACTGTCTTCCATGTCAGTGCTCCCCAGGCCCCCCGTCCCTCAGTCTGTGCCCAACACGGCAGCCCAGGGACCCTGGTAAACCCGGGAGTTGGAGGATGACGCTTGCTAGTACAAAGCCCTCGGGCACCTCCTGCTGTACTCAGAGTGGAGTCCCATGTCCACAGTGCCCATCCGGCCCCTCCGTGGGCCACTTGGTCCAGTTTCTTCTCTGAGTGGCCCCCTCCCTTGTCTTTGCTCCACGCCTTCTGTCAGCCTTGGGAACCCTCAAACCTGACACGCGTGCTCCCCTGCAGGGTCTCTGAGACTGCTTGTCTCTCTGTCTGGAATAGACAGGCGACTCACCCCTCACCTCCTGCGGGTGGTTTCCCACATGCCATTTGACTGCACTCTTTCTAAGAGTCGCCACCACTGTCCCAGTACGTTATCCCCAGTTCCTTCCCCGAGTCGTTGCTGCCCTTGGTACTTACAACAGCTGACATCTTCCACTTGGGTGTTTATCTCTTGCCTCTGTCCCTTTCCTAGAATGTGAGCCCCACGAGCTCTCTGGTGTCACACCCCATCTCTGCAGTGCTGAGACACTGCACTTTCACTCACCCAAATGCTGGAGTGAAAGAATTAAGGCATGGGATGTGCTTGGTGAGTCGGCTGTGGACACACGAGATGGAGGGGTCAACAAGTCCATTGGCTCAGAGACAGGAAAGGTCTAAGGATGCTGGACGTGGATGGAGCATGGAAGGCAGAGGAAACTGGAGCTAGGCGACCTTTCCTTTTTTCCTCTATGATTCTACTGCAATGATGAGAAATGAGGTCTTTTATCATGTTTTAGACTTGCTGATGGGAGGTGGAAGGGGCCTCAGGATTATAAAATGATGAGATTATAGCTATACAGCAGAATATTTTGTTTGTAAAGAAATTCTGCCTTATTGTGCTGAAATTGTAGATTTGATAAACTTTGCTGGAACGATTTGGTGTTCTTATTTGATGGAGAATACTCTTTTGAGGATGAATCTTTTAGGTCCCCAAAATGGAAAATGTGGCTTTCTTAATCTGCATTTTTCTCTGTCCAATTTTAGAGACTGTCCTTCCTTCGTATTTTGTACTCAACATCTGCAAGCATTTTGGGAATGGTTTAAAATATTATATTCTCTTTGCTTGGCTATGAGGTTCTTTCTTTGTCTGTTTCTTTCAAGCAGCCCGAGGAGTCTCCTTCTGGTGGACGGCCCCCTCAGCTGAGTGGTGAGTGCATCCTTTCTGGTTTGGGGACAAGAATTCAGAGCCCTGCCAGGGAATCATGGCACTTGGGCTGGCCACTGTCATCCACCATATGGAATGGAAAGTTCACTCTTGAAAAACACACGTGGTGAAAGAAAAAGTTCTTTTTATTTAATCATGGGAATAAAACATAAAAGGGAATACATTCCCCAAATGAGAACTCTGCTGAAATTGCTGAATTAAGGGAAAAATAAATGTATAAATTTGCTCATGAAGCCAGGGATTGTTGCTAAAAGAAAGTATACTGAGAACTTTTGAATTCCATCATATTATTATAAAAATGCTTATTGGCTCCTTTACTTCAGCTTAAATAATTTCTTCTGAAGTAAAAATTGCTCTTTGACCTGGAGCTAATTACAGTCTAGCCAAGAAGAGCTGGAGGGATCAGAGAAATTGAAGATTAAGTCCAAGTTTTTGTCACTTTGTCCCTGAGGCTGCTGGGACCTCAGCTGCCTGACTGCTGCTGGCGGGCAGGTGTGTGGGGGGGAAAATGTGGTGGGCAGTGGCAAAACCAGGGCAAAGTGAACAGAAATCTGGCTTTAGGGAGGGGGTTGAACTTTCGTTCAACGTGCCTTAGCTCGAGGATGTGGCAAACCTGACCTTCTTTCTGACAAATTTCTATGATAAAAAATCAAGAATTGCATATGCGACCCAGCATCATAATTTTCCAGATAAGTCATGTGTGGATGGTTAGAGTCTGCAGCTGTGAGATTCACATACCTGGTAAGTGAAGCCCATCCACAGTGTGAGGGCATCGTTCTCAGCAAGTCAGCCAGAACCTGGGCAGAGCACTAAGATTAGTACGGAAAGACATTGCAAAGCAGGAAACAAATTAGGTGCTGAGATTTGGGGGGATGGGGGTGGGAAGAGAGGTTTGTACAGATTACAGCATAACAGGAGGACTGGAAAGCTAATCTTTTTGAGGAAACAGTCATCGTGAGTGGATGTCATAATCAGATCTCCATTTTATTTTATTTATTTCACAAGCAACTCAAGGACAGTTTGTTCAGACAGTACAGAGAGGTAGAGAATGAAAAGCAGAAGTTTTGTAGCTGGTTCTACTCTCTAGGAGTAATAATTTCATATTCCTCTTCTTACATAATAAGAGTTTAAGAAACACTCTCTAATGTTGCTTAACAGATTCAGATTCAAGTTTTGTACATAAACTTAAAAAAATAACGAAGAGAAAAATCATAAATCATCATCACCACCACCATCACCATCATCACCACCATCATCACCATCACCACCATCATCACCATCATCATCACCATCACCACCATCACCATCATCATCATTATCATCACCATCACCACCATTGCCATCATCATCACTATCATCACCATCACCACCATCATCATCCTCACTACCATCACCATCATCATCACCACCACCACCATCACCGCCATCACCACCATCATCATCACCATCACCACCATCATCCCCATCATCACCATAATCATCACCATCACCACCATCATCACCATCACCATCACCACCATCACCATCATCAACATCACCACCATCATCACCATCATCACCACCATCATCACCATCACCACCATCATCACCATCATCATCACCATCACCACCATCACCATCATCATCATTATCATCACCATCACCACCATTGCCATCATCATCACTATCATCACCATCACCACCATCATCATCCTCACCACCATCACCATCATCATCACCACCACCACCATCACCGCCATCACCACCATCATCATCACCATCACCACCATCATCCCCATCATCACCATCATCATCACCATCACCACCATCACCACCATCATCACCATCACCATCACCACCATCACCATCATCAACATCACCACCATCATCCCCATCATCACCATCATCATCACCATCACCACCATCATCACCATCACCATCACCACCATCACCACCATCACCAACACCACCATCATCACCATCACCACCATCATCACCATTACCAGAACCATCACCACCATCACAACCATCATCATTATAATAATAATAATAATCATAGTATTAGTAACAAACAGGAGTGGCCTGGGGGAGAAAAATGTCTGATTGTTATTTTTCATAGCAGTAAGTCAGTAGGTAAAATTTGGAATTTATAGACCAAGATTTAGAGATGAGATCTAATTATGTAGTCATATGATGTCATAACCTGGAAAACTATACATTAAGGAGCCGTAGTTAAGCTGCATTTAGAAACCAAGGTGGAGCATGGAGTGGAGACAGGAGGCGGGAACCTGAATCGAGGCAAGAAAGCTGGTGAAAAGTAGGAGATCTTGGTCCCTGAGAGCGTAATGGGGGCAAAGGTGGGGGTAGGTCATGGTGAAATCGTGGAAGTAAAGTCTGATGGAGGTGTTGGAACCGGAAGACCAGGGCATCGAGATGGTCATCTATGCAAACGATGATGTGGCACAAGGTGTTAGGAAAACAGAGTGGAGAAAAGAAAAACAGACGTTGAGTCTCATTTCAAATATGTTACAAGACATAAAGAAGTGACCTATAGTCAAGGATGCAAAAGGATGCAGGAGAGAGGTGACAAATTCAAAGCCAGTGTCACATTGCTAAAAGTAGGGACTGGGGAGGAACACTTTCACGCATATCTCAGAGGGCAGACAACTGCAGGTGATGATGCTTCCCTTTGAAAGTTATGGGAAAACTGCTGTTTCTTGAGTCGTCTAGAGTAATAAAGTAGATGATGCTAATAAACCGTGGTACATAGGGTTTCTTGACCTCATAGCTTTGGATGGAGGAAGAGCTGGTTAAGTGCCTGGATGAGAGACCAGGGATGAGAGAGAGAGGAGCAGGGCTGGATTAATCTGCAGTGAGAGTGGAGCACAGGACAACACGTAATATGCATAAATTAAGACACAGAAAACTTGGTCTGTACTCCAAACATAATTCTAGTGCTTTGCTAAAGATGTCTTACACATATACACAACGTTCACTTATATTTAATTTTACTCATGGATTATTCATTTAATAATTTCCTGATTTGTATGTTCTTAATAATCTCCCCTTTAATATTCCAATTTTTTAACTTAATTTCCCTAGAATTTAGGGGAGAGAGAGAAAGGGCTCTTGCATGCAGACGTGCATGGCAACTACCCTACGAAAATAATTCCGTCACCTTTTAGACAGGTAGACAGATATATCTTGCTAGTTATTTTCAAATCACTTTTCTTGATGTTCTGTAAGTTAAGGGATAAAAATACTTAGACTCTCATTGATTTCAGCTAGGTTTTCTTTTCTCCTTGTGATTCAAATCTTTCCAAGTCTGAAGTTTATAGCTTTGGTGCCGTTTAATTTACAAGAGTGAAAAGAAAACTCTTAACAGTACTTTTTATAACTGAAGAAGCATATTTCTTCTATGTTCCTATAACTCACAAACAGCCAGACAGATTTTGCTTAAACTTTCAAAAGAAATTCCATTTTAGACTAGACACTAATGTGGAAAATTTGAGGCCAAGTGATTCAGCTTCTTCAAGTCTTAATAACTAGGAGAGAGAGAGACAGAGAAAGAGAGAGAGGCAGAGGCAGACAGAGACAGAGAGAGGTAAAGTAATTTGTGAATTAATTGGAATACTTTTCTGAGTCATTCCTCTAAAGTTTACATATGTATGTATATTTTGACCTTTCCTTGCCAGTTCTATGAGGCACTTATTGTGCATATGAGCACCATTTGCTTAAGGCTTAATGCGTGTTTTTCATTTTAGTTGAATAAGTATTTTTGTTTCTGGAAAGGTTAACTCTTCCTCTGGATTATACTATTTGGATGTAACTTTGTATAATAGTATGAAGAAAAGCAGAAGATAAAGCAGGAATATATGTTAGTTCCACACTAAACATTTACAAAACGTGGGGGGGAGGGGGAGTGAAAAAGCAAAGACCGGCCTCACCAGACACAATTCCTTCTGCATGTTGAGCTCCTGTGGACTGCAAAGGGTTCGCTACTCAAAACCCAGACTCACAACTCAGGGAGGGAGTGAAAACCGGCCGAAGACTGCAAGTCGCAGAGTTTTGGCCAACTTTACAATCTTGGAAGTTGTACTTTTTGATTTTTTATCAGTGAAAAATGTCTGGAATGAGGGGAGACACTTGTAAAGTTTTTCACTTCTTTACGTTTGTACAGACTAAAATAGGTTGGAAAAACTGGATTTTCAGTAAACATGTCCCAATTATAATGTAAAGTGTTCATCTCTGTATTTCCTTCAGGGACAACTAAATTAAAAAAAAATTCTAGGTATTTATTAAAATTGTAGTATTTTAGGCTTCAAAAGCTTTTGGTGATTATAGTGCAAAGTTAAAGTGTTTTGTAGGAGAAGATAGTTGACGTTGCATTTTCACTTGTGTTTTCACACTTTGTACCATCTTCCTGCCCAGCGTCTGATGTGTTTCCTGACTGTGGTCTGCTTTCCACCAGGATCTTCAAATATCCTCACCAACTGCCTTCTTTACTTTTGAGCCAGTTACTTGACCACAGTAGGAAAAGAAATGTGACGTCGGGCTACAGGTCCTAGAGGAGGTTAGTCTTGACGGAAACCATCACCACGGAAGTCCAGCACAACCAAGCCTGTGTTTTGTTTTTTTTGTTCTTTGGAACATAAATACCTATAAAAGGACCAAAGAAATCTAAATGATAAACCCGAGAAATCCTAAATAGACAACAAGAATAAACATTGTTATTGTCAAGTGGTTATCTTATTGACCATCACATTTGCTGGACGAAACAGGCTTGAGAGAAGTTTTTGGAGTAATTTGTCAAAATCACATTTAAACGTAAACATGTCCCACTGTCTTTTATGGTAAAATGCTGCTGCCTGTGTGTTTGCAAGATTCAGAATGACTTAAGATGGGTCTGAGGTGATGGCTTTTACAGAAACAACTGTTCTCTCTTGCCTGTGAGCCTAATAGAATCACGCAAAGCCAGTGAGTTGACATGAAGAGATATGTGTCTCTATTTTTTAGGATGCCAAAACAATTTTTTGGAGGATAGTGGACGAATAACTAGTTTAGGCCATGCATTGCAAGACAACCAGCTTACTTCATTTTGTCCCTTGAATGTAGGGTTTCCTTCTCTAACCTGCAAACAAGCAAACTATTTTTGTTTGTGTGTAGAAAGAGGTTTAGTAGTTTTCCTGCCCCTTCTATTTTGTGCTTACAGCTGTGGCGAGTACCCACATCTGCCATATTGACGTCAGGTGGTTCATGGGCATCCATCGTAACAGCTGTTGTTGGAAGATCATTTCAAGTATCTGGGGATGGATGGAATATAAATGATCGTTGCACAAAGTGTAGAAAGCTGGGTTTATGGCTTGTGACACTGGTTTATTATCAACATATTCTATGTCTTCCTCCCAGTACTTCTGTGATGGTAAAAATTTGGTTCCAAAAGTTTTTAAAAAAATGATTTTTTAAAGTCTAATTACCCAAATATTCAAGAATGCTGAAATGTTGCTGGTATGACAGATTAGTGCCAGAAAAATGTCTTCTTATAAAACAGTTTTGTGTTTGGTGCCTACTTGAAATATATCACAATGTGTACTTAAAGTATATACACAACTCCAGCATATATATGCTATATATCATATATAACATAATGTATAAAAATATACAAAATAATATATTGGATTTAGTACATTGGTAAAATTCTAGTGTTATATAATAAGCCTCACATTACTTTAATGTTATTTATAAAGCCTCTCTCTCTCTCTCTCTCTCTCTCTCTCTCTCTCTCTCTCTCGCTCTCGCTCTCTCTCTCTTTCTTTTCCTCTCTCAGATCAGATCAGATACCACTTCTCCTAAAGAACCATCCTGTTAGGTCTCCTATGTGCTATGTGTGTTTGGTCACAGTTTTGTTTCTGCAAAATCAATGCTTTTGAACAAAGTGAAAAGAGTGTTTCAGGAGTTCACATTAAAATGAAAATGTGTTAAACACACACCCGCACACCCACACCCGCCTACAGGGTTTGTAAGTAGATTTGTTCAATCTGTTTAGAAGTAAAGAAGGCATTTGGATGAAAGGAAATTATTGGTTACGTGGATGAATTACAAAGATAAAGAGATAATTGGGGATAATTATCAACAAAGGGAGGATTATTGGGGGTAATTATATGGTTTGGTACATACTATTTTTTTTCACCATTTACTATTCTTTGTCTGACATTATCACAGTCAACCATTAATTTGTGAAAAAAATCTTCCATAAATAGATATCTCCAGAACTTAGGAGTTTTAGCAACACATGGAGAAGAGAGGACCTTTTTGAAAGGATGATGCCAGGTTTAATTTGTTTGGTACCAATTCTGTAAAAAATAGAGTATTTGAATCCATAGGAAATTCCTATCTTTGGAGCTTCTGCTTGGGAACATGTTCATGAACAAAGTCCATGCAGTTCCGAGTTCCCTTTCGTTTTCTCTATCTTCCACACTCCTTTCTGTGGTCTTGTCCAATCCCCTGGCTTTAAATCTATCTCCGTGTGCTGATGACTCAGATGCCTACTTCCAGCCTTGGCTTTCCTTTAAACTTTGGACGCCTTCATACAACCACTTAGGAGACATTTTCCGTTGGGTATCTAGACATAGCTTGTCAAACTATTCATTTCTTCACCTAGCCCACTATTTCTATGGATTTCCCTTTCCTCAAAGGGAGAAAAGCCTGTTCTACTGATCACTGGGGCCAAACAACTTGGGTTATTCTTTATTCCTTTTAATCTCATCCTTCCCATCCAATCCACCAGGAAGCCACACTGGCTTTTCCATCAAAATATACCCAGCGTCAAATCACTTCTCAGCCCTTGCCTCCTACTCCTCTTAGCTCTCCTCAGAACTGTTTCAATAGCTTCCTAATGAGTTGTTGTTGGTTTCTTTTCTTCCTTTCATAGCAGTCAGATTTTTAGAAAAGTTTGAATTTTAAAACTTGAGTCCGACTGTGTCACTCGTCAGCTTCCAGCCTTGTAACTTCCTGTTTCATCCTGAGTAAAAGCCAGAGTTTTCACCATAGACCATGGACCCCTAGGTGCTACATGATCCCCTTCTCCATTCATTGTTTTTTCTCAGAGATGCCGGATGTGTTTCTACCTCAGAGCCTTTTCACTTGCTTTCCTTCTGCCTGCAATATTCTTTCTTCCAGTCGTGAATAGACTGACTTACCCCTTCCTTTGGGTTTCCACTCAGCAGGGTTTCCTCTGACTCTTGCACCCACTTGCACTATCGATATTACTTGACTTTAATCTCTTTTGAACAACTTTTTACCACCATCTGACATAATAGTCTGTATTTCTTCACTAAAATTAACTTCCGTGAGTCTGGATTTGCTTTGTTCTCCAATATAACTTCAGAGTCTAGAAGGGTGTATGGCGTATAGTAGGCAGCCAATAAATACTTGTTGATTTAAATTAACTATGTTGTTTTAATCTCATTAAAGTCTTATTTAATCTCAGTAAAGTCTTATTGAATGCTACGTGTATTCAAAAGATTGCTATAAGAACAAGAAGAAATAAATAGCTTTTTCTAGTTCTGTTTTACAACATGACAGATATGGACTTTCTTCCCAATAAAGACAATAGTGGTCTTAATTCAATCAACACTGTTCTTGTTGGCAAAGGAGAGCTTTCTGTGCAGAATGAAGAGGTAACATGACCTCTAAAAATTCCTTCCCCTGTCCCTCATAAACCAAAAAAGAAATGTATCTAAATCAACTGTACTTCAATTTAAAAAAATGTATCAAAAAAACAAATTTTAGGATATGCCCAATTGAATTAAAATCTCCAATGGAAAACTGAGATAAAATGTTTTAAAACACTGAGAAGAGTCAATATATTCCTATATGTTTTTGCCTTTGTTTCCTATCAATATAAGATAATTAATGATTATTTTATCAAATGCATTACTTGAAATTAGGATCATAAATAAACACCTTCATATAAAGAATGAGAAAGAGGAATAAACATATCAGCATATTATAAGGGCCAAGATAAATGTATTTTAATTTTTAAATATTTTATAGTCAAAATATTTGGATTTTGTCCCTCACTTCTCCTCAATGGGCAACTTCTGAGAAAAATCCAGGAATAAAATAACTGTGAGGCGTGAGGTCACAATAACCTGATTTAGTGCAGAAGGTGAGCAATCCAACAGAAGACATTTTTGGATGCTCCAAATTCTGTCTTTCAAATCAGAAAGATACTTTCCCTTTCAGGCACCTTCCTACGCATGCTGTGGTTTTGTTCCAGATGATGTAACCGTGGCAAGTGACCCATGGCTGCACCCAGGGTACAAATGACAGGGGGAGATTTACTATTAGAATGTAATGATTTGCCACATATGCGTGGAATTGAAGGTCCCAGACCGCTCTGATGTCCCATGTAAGATCTGTTGTTCTGAACGTAGAAAGTAGAAGAGTTAAGAGATTTTAAGAACATGTAGAATGAGGCTGATGACTTCCAGGGCCTGAGGACTTAGTCTCAGAAGTGAAGGAGCCTGAGGACCTGGATCCCAGGCTCAGCAGCGTAATTTCCTAACGACTGCCTGGGTGGCCTCCCCTCCAAGCCTACGCAGCCTCATGTCAAAATGGGGACAATAACTGTTGTCTTGCTTACCTACAGGTTGTAGGAGATATTAAAAGGCATCATAAAATAGTTGGTACATGTTAAGAAGGGTTTGTACCTTTTTACATGGATGAGTTCACAGCAGACAGTATGGGAGCAGGATGGAGGAAACATCAGAATTCCAGGTCCAATGATAAAGCCAACACGTAACTGATCAGATGATATGTATGCAAAAGACAACATAGACACAAACTGTTTCTAGTGCTGGAAGCAAGGCGATCCTGGCCAACTGAGGTCCTTTCAAGCCGGTCAAGAGCAGTTCATTTCAGAATGTGTTCTGTATAGAAAGGCTGTTGTCTTGGGCTGGGTTTCCCAAAAGCGGACCTTGAGATGTGGCTTCATGTACCCATCTGGAAAAATTCCCTAACAGCTGTTGAGGGTATGGGTAAGCAAGATGAAAGGGAAGGAGAGGGGCAAAGCTGTGTTGCCATCACAAGGGTAACTGTGCTGAAGCCCTCAGCAGAGGTTTGAGACCCTGTAGGTCACACCTGGGACCTGGGGGGCAGGGGATTAAAAGCAGCGTTGTCAGAGTGCATCCCGAGGGGACACACTGCACACAAGTCTGATCAACTGAATCCAGACACCATTGGTGGTGCTGTAGCGTGGTTGTAGAGATGAAGAGACATTTTAAAATATTCCTCCATTGAGCCCTCCGTACATTCGGTGCAATATGTGTCTGTATGAGCCACGTTCTGGGGGAGGCTCCAGAGGGTACCTGGGAGAAATCGGCTTACGGCGGGGAGGACAGAATTAGAGGAGGATGTGTAACAAAGAAGGCTGGGTGTTATGGTGCCCCCAGAGCTTTACCTGCTCCTGGCACGTATTGCTGAGGAGACAGCAAAGCAGGGAATAACCTGTAAGTGCTCTCCTGGTTTCCAGTTCTGGCTCCACCATCCATCCCTGTGTGACCTTGGGCAAACTCCCAAAACTCTCTGGGCATACCTGTTCTCGCTGTGCCACGGAGATGACTCTCCCTAACTGCTGTTTGTTTTGTGAAGACCTAGTGAGGGAAGGCATTACAAAAGAAAAAGAAGACTTAGAAGACTGTTAGGAAGTTTACATCTATTTCTATTGCATATTCAACACGTACAAATTATCTTCATTTTTCTGATTCTGCTTCTACCAAGAATCCTGGCTATACATAGGCTTTTCGTGAGCGTCTGCCAAGAGGAGGAAAAAGGGCTGGTGAAGGATGCAAAAGGCTTTGTCTCCTGCCAGTTATATTTCCGGCTGTAACTCAAACTTCGGTTTTATAGACCTACAGCAAAATAATAATAAAAAAAAGGTTGTTTAACATCTTCACTGCAGTCTACATCAAGGTAGGGTCTGGGGTCTGGAGGACGCTTTTCTTCTTGTTTGCACTAGAATGCACATCCCTGGAGAGAGTATTAAGTGGTGTCCAGGTGGGGTGCACGCTTGGGAAGCAGAGGGAGCCAAGCTCTAGTTTAGATGCTTCCACAAGTCTGGGGGTCAGAATCCTCATGGTGGGAGGGAAGGGATGGTGCTTTATTCCCGTCCCACTCACCCCATTGGTGTGTGTGTGGGGGACTCCTGCCCTGGACTTTCAGGGATGGCTGAACACACACCCCTGACATTGGACGGAGGAGACCAAAAGCAGTTTATGAGTCACTTGTACACACAGAGCAGGGAGCAGGGCCCCGCTCATCATGCAGAGCACGTGGGACGCAGGCGTGCCCCATCCAGAAATGGAGCCCCTGCATCTGGGGAGAATGCGGACAGCGCGTTGAGTAATTCTGTGGGCTGGCGGGAGCTGAAGCCTGTTGCCCAGGGAGAAGCAGGAAGGCATCTGGTCCCTCTGATAAGGAGGATGTTTGGTGGGGCCTTATCAGCCGGGTCACAGCGGGAAGGGGAAGTGCGATTAAGCCCCACCAGGCCCTCGGGATTCCAGCAGTTGTCAGGGCAGCTCGCAATCTCTTTTTTTTTTCTTCCTTAAGGTTTGAAATTTTTATTTATTGAACTTAATGGATTCTGTATAACCAGTGTCACTGTTAGATGCTAGACAGGAGGGTTGCTGGTGCGGAAGGAGCGACTTTGAGGGAGTGTGTAACTAATGAGATAATTCTTATTCCGAAAATGACATGCATGACTGTTGTCTTAGTCTGGGCTGCCGTAAGGGACTGGGTAGCCTAGACAGTAGAGATTTCCTATATATATATAACTGGAGTAGAGTTGCTTTACAACATCGTGTTAGTTTCAGGGGTACAGCACAGTGATTCAGTTATATGTACACATACATGTCTATTCTTTTCCAGATTCTTTTCCATCATAGGTCATTACAAGGTATTGAGTCTAGTTCCCTGTGCTCTACAGTAGGTCCTTGCTGGTTATGTATTTTATTTTTATTTTTGTTGTCATTTTTTAACTTTTTATTTTATATTGGAGTATAGTTGATTTACAATGTGGTGTTAGTTTCAGGGGTACAGCAAAGTGATTCAGTTATAAATACACATATATCTATTATTTTTCAGATTCTTTTCCATTAGAGGTTCTTACAGATATTGAATATAGTTTCCTGTGCTATACAGTAGGTCCTTGTTGTTTATCTATTTTATATATATATACATATGTTAATCCCAAATTCCTACTTTATCCCTCCCCCCACCTTTCCCCTTTGGTAACCATAAGTTTGATTTATATGTCTGTGAGTCTGTTTCTGTTTTGTAGATAAGTTCATTTGTGTCACATTTTAGATTTCACATATAAGCGATATCATGTGGTATTTGTCTTTCTCTGTCTAATTTGCATCACTTAGTATGATCATCTCTAGGTCCATCCACGTTGCTGCAAATGGCATTATTTCATTCTTTTTCATGGCTGAGTAATATTCCATCGTGTGTGTGTGTGTGTGTGTGTGTGTGTGTGTGTGTGTGTGTGTATGTGTCTATATACCACTCGTTCTTTATCCATTCATCTAACATATGATCATTCTAAGTTAAGTTTGCTCATGTTGAAATACACTCACCACATTTTCTCTCTGATATGTTTTTCTGGGTCAGATTTTTTCATTTCTTTTTTTGTAACTTCTTTACAGATTACACAGCAGGGAGCAAATCTTTTAGAAGATGAATGACCTGACTTTTCTGTTAGGTATTTTCACAGAATTTCCTTTGAGTAAGATTTTATTCTTAAACAGATTTTTATCTTTCAATATGTAGCTTTGACCTTGTGTTGGAGAATTGTCTTTAAAACAGATGTAGAGAATAAATGTATGGACACCAAGGGGGGAAAGCAGGGGGTTGAGGGTGGGATGAGCTGGGAGATTGGGATTGACATATGTACACTAATATGTATAAAATAGATAACTAATAAGAACATGCTGTATAGCACAGAGAACTCTTCTCAGTACTCTGTAATGGCCTATATGGGAAAAGAAGCTAAAAGAGAGTGGATATATATATATGTATAACTGATTCACTTTGCTGTACAGTAGAAATTAACACAACATTGTAAATCAACTATACCCCAATTAAAAAAAAAAATGTTCTCCTTCCACAGAGTAATTGTGCTAGAAATGAATGATAAAAGAATACTTTGAAAATCCCCATATATTTGGACAGAAAAGTAAGAAATGTACTTCTAAGTAACCCATGGACCAAAGAGAAACCTTCTTACAGTAATTAGAAAATATTCTAACTTAAGACAATGGATAATTATGTATTAAAACATATTAAACCAACTAGAGCTGTGCTTGAGGGAAATCTATAGCTCTAAGTGCATATTTTAGAGAAGAAGAATGCTGCAAATTATTAATCTAAGTATACATCTCAAAAACTTAGAAAGATAAGGCAAATTAAGCCCATGAAAATAGAAGAAAATAATAAAGAGCAGAAGTTATGAAATAGAACAAATATGCACAATAGGGAGGATGAATAAAACTACAAGTTAATTCTTAGAAAAGACTAACAGAATTGATAAGTTTCTACTGAGACTGACAAGAGAAAAATGAGACATCACAGGTAACCAAAGTCAGGAATGATGAGAGATCTAACACTATCGATCCTACAGACATTCTAAACATCATAAAATGACACTATGAATAACTTTATGCCAATAAATTTGAAAGTGTAGATTAAATGGATAAATTCCCAGGAAAATACAAATTCTTAAAACTTACACAAAAGGAAGTACAAAAATCTGAATAGTTCTCCATCTATCTAGAAACAGAAATCAAACCTATAATTATGTCTTCACAGAGATTTTATAAATCATTTGAGGAATTATTCTAATCTCACACAAACTTTTCCAGAAAACAGAAAATATTTAAACTGTCCCATTCATTTTATGAAGCCAGAAACATGATGAGGACAGTACAAAAAAGGAATATCACAGGTCAACTCACTCATGATGAAAAAATCTTACACTAATTTTTAGCAAATCCAGTGATTTATAAAAAAGCATAATGCCTATATTAAAGTTGGATTTATTCTAGGAAAGATGGTTGATTTAACAGTAAAAAAAATCATCCAATATAATTCAACATACTATAAAATAAAGAAAACATGTTATGGATAGTTCAGCAGGTGCAAGAAAATCATCTTATATACTCAATATTCATTCATGATTGAAAAATGAACAAAAACATTTTTTCTTTTTTTTTAATTTTTTAATTTTACTTTATTTTTTTATACAGCAGGTTCTTATTAGTCATCAATTTTACACACATTAGTGTATACATGTCAATCCCAATCACCCAATTCATCACACTGCCACCATCCCCCCAGAAAACTTTTGGTAAACTAGAAATACAAAGGTCTAGCATTAATTTTATTAAGAGTTTCTCAAAAAACAAACAAAAACAAAACAAAACAAAACAAAAGACAACCTAAGCAAACATCATACGAAATGGTGAAATCTTGAAAGCTTTCCCATTAAGATCAGAATCAAGATAAGAATGACTGCTCTCAATGTTTTCAATTTAACATCTCAGACTTCAATACATTACAGGAGGACATAGCTAGTACAATAAGGAAATAAAATAAGTAAAAGGTATAAGGAAAGGAAAAGTAGGAACAAAATAGACATCATTTAGAAATCACTTTTCTTACACCAGTATTTATTTATTTTTAAAATAAATTTATTTATTTATTTTAAATTTATTTTTGGCTGTGTTGGGTCTTTGCTGCTGTGCGTGGGCTCTCTCTAGTTGCAGCTAGCAGGGGCTGCTCTTCCTTGCGGTGCGTGGGCTTCTCATTGCAGTGGCTTCTCTTGTTGCCGAGCATGGGCTCTAGGTACATGGGCTTCAGTAGTTGTGCCACGTGGGCTCAGTAGTTGGGGCTCACGGGCTCTAGAGTGCAGGCTCGGTAGTTGTTGCGCACGGACTTAGTTGCTCTGCGGCATGTGGGGTCTTCCTAGACCAGGGCTCGAGCCCATGTCCCCTGCATTGGCAGGCAGATTCTTAACCACTGGGCCAAAAATCCAAAAGAATCTACAGAAAATTCTAATTAAGAGGTAAATTAGAAAGTTGCTAGATATAAAGTCAAGAAATCAATTTTATTTCAATTTACCAAAACAAAATCGTTTTTTTAAAAGTATCATCTATAACAGCAATAAAAAATATCAAATTCCTAGAAATAAATCTACGAAAGATGTACAAGATGTACAAGATGTCTCCTAGAAAGCTATAAAACGTCATTGAAAGAATGATGAATGGGAGATTGGGACTGACATATACACACTAATATGTATAAAATAGATAACGAATAAGAACCTGCTGTATAAAAATAAATAAATAAACAAATTAAATTAAAAAAAAGAGCATCACTATGATTTCCAAGAAATGCATCTGTGATTGCTTTGAAGTAAACAAGAAAGAGAATGCAGGGCAGAATAGGACTCTTGATTCTTAATGTCTTCAAAAATATTCAGAGAGAGGTGAGAGGGAGTGCACAGATCTAAAGTCAGAATAATGATTCTATGCATATTTATATAATTATTTCAAAAACCCTCTTGTAGAGCCTACTGTGTCTCTAGGCTATAGGTCGTGCCTTCAAAACATTGAATAGCAGATGGAGAGTAGGAAGAGATGGAAAAAGACGGTAGAAATTCTAAAGCACAGATGCTAGAGAAAGTTCAGGGGAGAGCCTTAGGAAAATGTGGCTTTCCTGGTGGTCTCTTTGTATTCTTTTACCTTTTAAAGTAAAAGTCTTCTTTACCTTTTCTGCCTAATTGCCAAGAGGCCTTTTCAAATTTATTTGCGTCCTCAACATTTTTTTAAACTTCTCAGAAACCCACTAAGTGGTGAACTCTGTGGTGCATAGCTGACCCACAGTATAATTTAAAAACCCATTGCCTTAACCTTGATCTATTTTGGCCTGTCCTCCACCTCTTGTCTGAGGATGTGGTATTTGCTGTTTTGAGATCCCAACCTCTCGTCCGTCTCTTTGTGGCGATGGTACCCCATCTTGCTTTGGATGAATGGTTTCATTCTCGCCCTCCCCGTGCTGCACCCTCTCCTGCGCTTATGTTATGAGTCAATTACATTTGTGTAATACCCTTGAATGTCTGTTTTATCTGTACTACACTAGGTTATAAATTATACCCTAGAGGTAAGCCAACTCTTTTCGTCCCATTTGTACATTAAGCGTTAAACGCCTGGGAGGAAAGAGTTAAAGCAGATGGTCTGAGACCCTCTTACTCTCTTTTACAGGTGATGAAAGTGCTCCTAGGAGAAAGAAAAGGAGGTAGGTGACTGCTCTCTGATCTCCTTTTCAACCTGACCTCTGGGTCATAGGCTAATGTCATTTGCTAGGAAGAAAAGCCCTTGACTCTGAGCTGCTGTTAGTAGGACACCCCTAGCTAAGGATTTCCTAGAAACGTAGAACCCAGGATCCGCAAGGTGTGGCCTCCTGAGTAATGTAGGCGATGCCACTCCCTGGAGTTATTTCATATTTAAAACGTTCCAGCGTATGAGGAACCCCAAGAAACTCACGTGGAGAATTCATCTATTCTGAGCCAAAGTCTGGGGAGCTGCCATGGATGGCTCAGATGTCTCTCTGTTTTCTCTGAGCCTCGCTCTTGCCTGCATCTTTGGAATGATTTCATAAAGCTTGATATCAGATAAAAGCTCTGATTCCTGTGAGTCTGATTTGACAAGCAATTCCGTGAGTCAGGTCAATGACCTAAATTGTTAAAGAAAGATTTGACTGTACATCAGAGATGCCAGCAAACTCGGCCTACAAGGGAGTTCAGTCCAGGTCTCCCTTAGAGTCTCTAAAGGGTGAGTGCTGGGATGTGCTTCGCTTCTGTCTCAGAAGAGCCTGGCGGATTAATGTGTACGACTCTGTTTCTACCTTGTGAATGTATAATGTTGTGGAGCAGCCTGTTAAAACTGATCACTCCTAGGGCCTCATTGTAGAATGAGGTGTAAAGATCACCAACAGAAGCACCATGGCGAGTATCACTACTTTCCAACATGATACGCTGGACCATCCATGCAAGACTTGAGAAAGAGGTGAAGAAACCTGGCTCGGGACCTCTGACCCTTCACTGATTCAGAGGACAGGACATCAATTCGGAAGATGTTGGAAGCCAAGTCTTTCTCTGGAGAACGCTGGGTGCTGTGAATTCCCACAGGGAAGGAAACACGTCTCCCTCAAGACTAGTGGGAAGGTTCACAGAGACCAGTCAGAGTCTGGGGATCGACTGCACATGCCCGAGGCTGCAGAGGACTTAGAGGGAGGTTGGCTCAGTGGTCAGAAGCCACACCTCCATCCACACCAGAGAGTTTCTCTGGACCAGATGTAGCCCACGTGTAGAGAGAGAATGTGCTCGCCACCATTTCCACCTTCCAAAGGGTCGACTGGAGTGATGGGGCCAATACCTTTGGCTTTGGGTAGAGAAGCATATCTAGCAACTCAGAGGAAACCATGTTACTTGTGTCCTGGGAATCGCCTTCAAACTTTGGGTGGGAGTGGACTTGGGAAGAGCACAAGTTCTATCACACACAGAACCTGCTCTTCAGGTTCAAACACTTGCGATGCCGAGAAAAAATCAAGACCAGCTCAGTGCGGGCAAGCCCAATTTCCTGTCCCTTTAACCTTGCTCTTTACTAATCAAACTGTTCCCCGATCCTCGCATCTCCCTGCCCCTTCCATCCAGAACAGGAGCGATCAGAAGCAACAGACACACTGGGGCCAAGGGTGGGGAGAAGCCAATCTAGAGGGAAAAGAAAAAGAAGTTCACTCAAACGTCCTTTCCTGCAGGCAGCTAGCGTGCAGGAGATAAATCCCGGGAAGGGGAGAATTCGAACCCTAAATTAAATTCTGAGTTTTAAAAAATGGTATGGATCTTCCTCTATTAATTAGTGACGTGCAGCGGAAGCGCCACAGTGACTAGAAGTGTTCAGCGGATGTTTACACTCGGGGAGCCTGCCAAGTGTTCCTCCAGGATCACAGCCCTGAAAGTGGATCCAGGGGAGCTGTGCTGATGCTGGGAGAGGAGCTGTCTGACCCTAAAAGGGTTTTTTTCTGAATGTCACCAATCAAACACATCCTCGTCATATTCCTCTTTCCATAAGTTTTGGCAACATTGCTGTGATAAGAGAAATGAAATGTAAATGTAGCCATAGGGGTAGGGAGGGAGGTAGATGATACCTGCTGTGTCTGAAGGGCTCAAGGTCATGTCCCCATGGCGGGGGGGCTATGCAATGACGGACAGACATGGGCTCTAAACATCTGGGTCCCGCGCCCCGTCGGGAGAGCTTGGAGGGTCGTCTGGGCCTCACAGCCCTGCTGGGGCCCACGGAGGCCTTTGCTGGGACTGCAGGGCACCCACCACAGGTGGGCTTTCACAGGTGTCGGTCACAAGGGCTCATCCTCATGTGCTCTTGCATCCTAACCTCTGCTCTCCATCCCAGGGCCAGACTCCCAGGAGCCCAGACCATGACCATGACCATCCTGATATTTAAGTCAAGCTCAGGAAACTCACAGAGAAGCAGCAGGTGTGTACTATTACTTGATCCTTAGATGTCTTGAATAACAATTTGATTTATTTTAAGGATAGCATTTATTTTCTTAAATATTTTCAAATACAATTCTTTAAGTCACGGAAGAAGCACTTTTTATTATGTTGTCATAAATTAGTTTATGAGGAAGTATTGCAGAGGAAAACGAATACTGTGTCATGCGACATAAAAACATTTTTACTTTCATTGCCTTAAAAATACATAATCATACCTAATCTCTTTCTGGGTATATACATTGTTTTGTTTCTTTTAGCCAGGGTCTTGTCTTCAACTCTGTCTGAAGTAAAGAAAACTGGGGAAAAAACTGGTTTACCCAAAGCCACTAATAAGAAAAATTAATAGAAAAATTGTCCTGGTAATTTTCTGAGGGTATATCAGTTAGAAATACTATTTGGTTGTTAGTAACAAAAAGCTGAAAATAGTGGCTTGTAAAAAGAAAAGCATACATAAATCTAATTAGATAGTTTTAATCATTTATAATTTATTAGTTCACCAGCTACAATTTGTTCTAATTTGCATTCCTTACATATCTTTGTTCATTTCGGAGGATAAATTTTCTTGTGATGATAGTACATAGGTATCTTCCCAGAAGGACGCAAAACTAATAGACGTCCACTCTTGCTTTCAAGATACAATAAGGCATTTCTCCTCATGTCTGTTGAATTTATTTTTTGGTTAAGTATTTTTCTGTTAAGTTAAACCATTTGATTTAACTTTTCATGAAGATGACAGAAAATTTCAAACTGATTGCGTGTTTGTAAATGTTTACCATTTCCAAGACATTTGCTGAGGTCTCCAAATAAGAGGCAAGGTAATGTTTTTCTGTGTTTTCCAGACTTGTGGCAAAGAGGGGAGGGGAGGTTGGACAGAAGGAGGAAAATAAAGAAGCACTCGAATAATCCTGAAGGAGAAAGACATTTAAAAGTTCTTTATTTTGTGTCCAGAGTTCACAATATACAAAAACAAGGAGCTTTTAAAAAAATAAGTTCTGATGCTTAGGAAAAGTAACATTTTATTTTCTAGTTAATTACGTTAATGACACATTTACTTTGTAGCCAAGAAGAATCACATCAACATCAGAGGAAACAGGGCTCTTTGAATAACAACAGCAGAACAGTAGAGTAACTCAGAGTTTCCCTGACAGAGGCCGAGAAGAGCCTTCGTGTTGAGTTTTATTGATCTCTGGAACAGTAGCTCCCCGAACTGAGGACCATAACGGAATTAAGGAAAGAGGTTTCCATCCTGGAGACCAGATGGTTGGAGGGCAGCCATCGTGAGTACAGAACGCGAGCCTGGCTGAGTGCTCTGCTTCTCCCTGGATTCCTGGCTCTTCCTGACTCTCAGCAGTTCATGAGTCATGACTGACCGTGTATCTGCACATCTGCAGGCCCTGCTTCGCAGAGGAATCTCTCCAGGGATCCCTGCTGCTTTCTTTCAAACACATCAAGGGGGAGCACACGTCAGACCCAGGAGCTACAGAAGCAGGGCCAGGGCAGCCCAGACTGCAGGGCTGTGCTTTCTCCCGCACAGCTAAGGGCCGGGGTCACTGGGGGCCTCCAGTCACCCCAGAATTGCATCACGAGCCCCCGGGATCTTGAGAGCTTCCTGGGACACAGAATGAATTATGCAAAGGACGGCAGGACTTGGGGTTGGCGCTGGGTTTCAGTCCCGGCTTCCAAGCTGTCGTGTTGGGCAAGTCACCTAAATCCCCAGCCTCGGGTTTTCTTTTGGCAAAGGAGAGCTAGTGCTGTAAACCTGTGAGGTGAGATGAGCGGACATTTCAAGGACAGCTGGAGTTTTATGTGAGATCATCCAATTTTAAACGCTCTGTTACATTTCACTTTTTAACCGTAAACAATAAAAAAGGCATTGGATGAGACCCCTTCTCTGGGGCAGACCAAGCACCGTTCCACCATCTTTCTTCTGCCACCTTCTCTGCTCAGCTCCTCAAAGAAATCCCGCTGCCAGCCCTTCTGAGTCTCTGTGTTTCAGTCCTTCGCACCCTGCACTCCGACTGTGGCTTCATCCCCCCCATGAAGAGTATCTTCATAAAACCCACTTAGGGGGCCAGGTCTCCATACTCCGTGGATATTTTCAGTCTGCACTTTCCCTGACCTGGAAGGGGAACCTGCACATCTCAGGCAACCCTTCCATCTAGAACCTGCTTCCTGGGCTCCCTGGACACGGATCCCACTTCCTCTTCTCCCTCCAGATGCTGCTTCCAGAATCCCTTTATGAAGGTGGCTTCCTCCTTCCTCTGGCCTTTACATATTACATTTAAGCCTTCTTTCCAGCCCTTTTCTTTTCTCGCCCTCTACTCTGGTCCCGCAGGTAAATCGTGTCCATGCTCACGGCTCCACACACCTTTTATGCAACGAATGACTCCCAGGTGTATACCTGTAGACAGCTAGAGTCAACTGCTTCTTAAATATCTCATTTTTAGGCAACTCAAACTCAACACGCCTTAAAAGAAACTCATGATTTTTCCCCCTAAAATCTGGTTTTATCCCAGAGTCTCACATCTCTATCTAGGCTCCTTATTATATATTAATATGTTATTAATTATATTATGATTAATCATATAAATATTTGATACTTTATTATAGTATATAATAATATATTATATAATTATATATATATTATTATATAATATATAATATCCAGTCCTGAGAGCTAGAAACCGAGGGAGGAAGTACCACCCCATCTCTCTCTTCCCACCTTGAATTTCCAATCTCTGCGCTCACACACGCTTAAGTCGCCTATGCTTCCCCGTCTGCATGCTGTTCTCTTGGTCTCAGCGACAATCCCCCTGTCGAGATGACCTTCTCCCCTTCAATACATTCGATTGATTTTTCAAACAAAATCTGATGACGTCGTTTTCCTGCTCAAAACCATCCATGGATTGTTAACTTGGGGGGAGGGGGGGGAGGCTTTTTCAATCTTGTGGCTCTAAGGCAGATTGATGACACAGTCTGGGCTTCCCTCCCCTCACGAGCTCATCTTTCCCTCCAGCCTCCAGCCCTCCTCCCGTTGCTGGAATTCACCAGGGCGTTTTCTGCCTCAGGTCCCTGACCTGCCCCACACACTTTACTTCTGTCGGTCCTTCAGGTCCTCACTTCTTGAACTCGCCTTGCAGACTTGCATGCAGGCAGGACTTCCACTGCTAGGCAGCTCCTCCTGGGTCTGCAGGTCTGTTCTTCCCCTTCCAGGAACTTGCTACCCTGTGTGATCACACTGACCTCAGTGTGTGGTGGCCGTGCGCTCCCAGCTCATCTGGGGGCTCCACAGACAGTGGTAATGTACACATGTTTGCTCATAATTATATTCCAAATGCCTAGCATAGTTCCTGGTATTGAGAGAAAAAGCATAAATAGTGACTGAGGGAATGAATGCATGACTTGGAAGCAGCTTTACTTTCACAGTCTAATATTCTCTGTATGTTCAGAGATCACAAGGCCTTTTTTGTGGTCCATAATAATAACGTCGCCTCTCCCATCAGACCTTGCAGTGTGACACCACCCAATCCGCTCTGCTGTCTGCCCAAGACACACAGCCCCTGGAGTGACGTCTATTTACACATGATCTCTGGAGAAGTTAGAGAATCCTTTATTTCTTTATTAAGGCACTGACCTCGCAGAAAGCGATGCACTGTGTAATTTCGGAGTCTGGAACAAGTGCGCTTGCTTAGGGCAAGAATCACCAGGGTCCTCTATTTCCATCTTCCGTGTTTCAAATAAGCAACTTTCAAGTCTCGGTGTTAATCCGACCTGCGCTCATCCTTCTCTGTCCCTTCATTGCCTGTGCGACAAATGCTTTGCACCCTGCCCCCTTTAATAGGTGTTTGGATGAAAAACTTTCATTTATACACAAACTTTTTTTCATAGAAGTTTCTAGGCTCTTGGAACCCCCTTATTACCTAGCGACCCTCTCAGGTCACTTTCTTACAAACCCAGCTTGGATCGTGGGTCCATGACTTAGAAGACCCCTGACCATCACCTCAAAGTTCCTGCTTCTTTGTCTTTGTGCCACATTCTTACTGTAACTCCAACCTCTGTGTTTCGATGATGGTTGCCTTTGAGTCTCTAGAAGGACTTCTGGCGTGAATCTCAGCACGGCTTGAAAACATGCCTATGTGTGGCCCCGGTTGATGCCCTTTTCATCGTAAAGCTTCCATTCCTTCCTTGAGATCCCAACTCGCTCCATCCCGCCATCAGAAATCCGAGAGGGTCACTTTTCTTCCTCACAAAGGAAACGACACCTAAACTTGATTAGATTTCTTCCAGATTAAATAAAAGAGCCCTTCCTGGGATCTCTGTTCATCTCTAGATACCGTCCTCACTTTGCCCTCTGTTAGGGAAGGGCCTGGTATTTGTACCCATTTACCCATTTTATATTCTCTTCCCACCAACTGCAATCTGGCTTCCCTGTGCGTTTACCTTGCAGTGGAGTTGCCTCTATCCCCCTAATTGCTGACTTCTAAGAAATGTATATACTTCTTGACCTCTGAACTATTGTTAACACCTCTCCCAGCCTTCCTTTTTTGAATTTCTCCCTTTGCTTGAGATCTTTGATGTCAATTCTCTCCTAATTTTCTTTTTAACTCTCAGCCCCTCTGTCTCCTGTAAGCCTCTCTCTTCTACCTTTTTTTTTTCTTTTTGACTGGTAGCCAAGAATTTGTTTATTTATTTATTTTATTGGAGTATAGGTGATTTACAATGTTGTGTTAATTTCAGGTGTACAACAAAGTGAATCAGCTATATATATATATTTTTTTTTCCAGATTCTTTTCCCTTATAGGTTATTACAGATTATGGAGCAGAGTTCCCTGTGCTCTACAGTAGGCCCTTGTTTATTATCTATTTTATACATAGTAGTGTGTATGTGTTAATCCCAAACTCCTAATGTATCCCTCCCCCAGCTTTCCCCTTTGGTAACCATAAGTTTATTTTCAAAGTCTGTGGGTCTGTTTCTGTTTTGTAAGTAGGTTCATTTGTATCTTTTTTTAGATTCCGCATATAAGTGATAGCATAAGATATTTGTCTTTGTCTGGCTTCCTTCACTTAGTGTGATAACCTCTAGGTCCTTCCATGTGGCTGCAAATGGCATTATTTCATTCCTTTTTATGGCTGAGTAATATTCCATTGTATATATGTACCACATCTTCTTTATCCATTCCTCTGTTGCTGGACACTTAGGTTGCTTCCATGACCTGGCCATTGTACACAGTGCTGCAATGAACATTAGGGTGCATGGATCTTTTCAAATTATGGTTTTCTCCGGATATAAGCCCAGGAATGGGATTGCTGGATCATATGGTAGCTTTATTCTTAGTTTTTTCAGGAACATGCGTACCATTCTCCACAGTGGCTGCACCGGTGTACATTCCCACCGGCGGTGCAGGAAATCCCCCTTTTCTCCACGCCCCATCCGGCATCTCTCACTTTTGCAGAACCCTGCACCGTCCTCCCTGTGTCTCGTGTTCCATCACCTGCAGCCGTGGCTCTGCAGTGCACTGGCAGGGCTTGCCCTCTGGGGCAGGCAGGTTCCAGAGAATTCCGGTGAGACTTCTCATCTCTGCTGAGTGCTCTGAGCAGGTGATTTTCGAAACTGGTTATTATACTTATCTTCCCAGAAGCATCGAGCAGCTTAAATCTGCAGCTCCTCAGGGTGGAAACCAGACAACAGCTGTTCTAATATTTCTTTAATAGCTGAGGGTACAAAATACACCCCAGACTTTGCCAATCTGACCACTTGTCCAAGCCAGTGATGCAGAGAAGCGGGATCCTCTGGCCCTGGGGGTGGGGGGGGGGGCGGGAGGGGGCAGGGGGCAGGGCGTGGGAGAGGAGGTGGGAGTAACCTGTGGATGCAAGGGCAGAAGTTCTGGCCGTGGCACCTGAGGTCTGGCTCTGGCAAGGAGAGTTTGGGGGTTTGTGGACAGCTCGGCCCTGGGAGCAGGGGGGCTGTCTCCAGGGGAACTTGGCCTGCAGTGAACTCGGGGCCCTTTGTGGTTCGCGATGCTGATGCCAGGCCTTCCTGGAAGAGTGAGTAGCTAAGTAAGAGCACTTGGTAGGTCCTGTTTCTGCTCAAATCGCGAAAGTGGCCTAGCACAGGAAGCCGTCCTTCCTCTCTGGTGCGATGAGACGCTTCCTGCCCTGCTGGATGAGCCCAGAATAACCTTGCCTAAAGGAGCAGACTTGAAAGGGGAAGGAAAATTCTCCCAACAATACCATTTCCCTAAAAACCCCACCACACCTTCAGACCCAGAACTAGAATCAGTGCCCTGGGGTGGGTGTAGAGGCATTGAGGGAATAGAGCCTAGAAGGACAAGGCTCGCACGTGAGGTTTGTACAGCTTTGCTAATTCGCATAAGGGAGCCTAGAGTTGAGGTGTGGGAGAGAGTCTATGGTGTCGGGTCAGGAGAGACGCTTAATCTTAAACTAGATTGAATTTACTGATACGGGTTCCCATACCAACTGGGAGTGGTTCTGTTTGCACTGTTCACTGACGTCTGGACTTGGTGACCAATGCCAAAATAATTCCATGTGCCAGAAATACGTGGTATAACCTAGACTAGGGGTCAGCAAATTATAGCCTTGGGAGCCAAAGCTGGTCGCTGGCTTGCTTTTGTGTTTTATTTATATTTTTTATAGCTCCTGAGCTAAGATGGGTTTGTATGTTTTAATTTTTTTATTATTGAAGTAGACTTGATTTGCAATGTTGTGTTGGTTTCCGGATATATATATATATATATTCTCCCTCAGATTCTTTTCTCTTATAGGTTACTACAAAATATTGAGCAGAGGTCCCTGTGCTATACAGTGATATCAGTTTAAATGGTTATGCAAATATCTACATTATATCTTTGATTTTGTCTCTTAGTCTAAAATATTTCCTATCTCCCTTTTAAGAAGCAGTTTGCTGATCCCTCGCTAGGCTCCGAAGGAAGGGATCCCAAGTTCATGGCGATGGGCACGGTGGACTGGCTTTGCCCTCTACTACCTAATTACTTCCTGCTAAATTTGTCCCCCAAAGGGACTTTCTTCCTGTGGCCTGTTTGTGTGACTGGTATGTAACAGGGACACGGAGAACTGTGTCCAGAACACAGGACGTATCATGAGACTGTCATGCCCAACGATGAAGATGAATAAAAGATTACATCATGGAGGTGGGACCTCTGCCCTCCGATCTCTGAGAAATAAGGGTCTGGGTTATTTCGCTGGGTAAAAGACCCGAATCTACTGAGCGGCCAGCTGAGGGCAAAGGCGACGTGGTTCAGAGAAAGAAGGAGACATGTTTAAAAGTCTAAGTGCAGCCTCGTGGCCACTTGCAGTACCTATACCTTCCCCTCTTTCCTGTGTCATATACACATGTGAATATTCTAATGTCTCCCCTCTTGACCTCTCCCTCTTCTACATGTGTATAGGATGTTTTGATGGTGGGAAACATTACATCCTGACCTGTAGTTTATAGAATATCAAGCAACGAGAGAGGACCATGGTGGAACCAGAAGAGAAATGGCGTGATTCAGAGACCCTGGACTGGCTCTATTTGCTGAATGGATGAGGCTTTGTAGTGTCTCCCTTTGGGGAGGGTGTATGACAGTTTTCATTTGCGGAGTGATGGTTACATCATATTAAGAGGAATGTATTTCTTCTGGTTGTTTGCATACGTAAGTGAGAAAGAAACATCTATATATGAAGGAGCAGACACTGAAGGGCATTTGTAAGTTACCTTTGGCTGTCCACACTTTTGAACCCTTTCTTTGAGGGCGTTTCTTAATTTATAAGCTCATTCTTCCACAAGGTCAAAGCCACAGATTCACTCCCCGCCACCCTGCTCTATTACTGGAGGGCAGGCATATTCCCTGACTCTGCAAACCACACAGACCCGCTGGAGACTTCCATTGGGAAGCCAGTGATGCAAATAAAGAGGTGACGTATGGGATCCATCTGCTGAGGGCCAGCACTTGCCCTTTCTCCGAAAGCGGCAGGGGTCCTGCCAACAGCATCCAGGGCTCCGTGTCCAAAGTGACAGGTACAGTTTGGTGTGGCTGGTCCCTGGGGTCCGGGCAGTGGTGTACCCAGGACAGAGTTTCTGCAGGGCAATGTAGACTGTTCCTGGCTCCAAAGTTTAGTCATCTTGCCCTCCTGGAGGGTCTAGGAACTGTTTACTATTTTATTTAATGGTACCTTTCCTTGTGAAACTAGCTAGAGTCAGGTATGCATTTTTTTTTCACCTTTAGGAACACTGACTGTTCTATGACATCTTCTATAGCATGTCAACTATCAGCTTTTGCAGTGTAACCCATCAGACCCAAAACTTGGGGTCTTAAATGAACAATCATTTCTTAGCTCACTATTCTGCGAGTCTGAGGTTTTCTCTAGTTTCACCTGGGCTCGTCTATGTGGTTGCAGTCACCTGGTAGGTCAAACAGGGGCTGGCTGATCTCTGTGGCCTCATCACATAACTGGTGGTTGGTACTGGTGACCACTGGTGCTGGCTGTCAGCACGGGACGGGTGTGACTTGAGCTTAAGAGGTTAACCTCTTCTTCCTACGTGAAAAGTGAAAGCAACTTTCAATCTTCTGCTCGTGACACTCTTGGTAACGTCTCAGTGGCCAAAGCAAGTCACGTGGCCAAGCCCAGATTTAATGGGTAAAGAAATAGAACCCACCCCTCATCAAGTCACACTGCAAATGGTGTGCGGATAGAAGAATTGGCAACCTGTTTTGCAACCTTGCTTACCAGCATGGGATGTTTTCTTTCTTTGTTTTCGTTTTGTTTTGTTTGTTTTTAAATGAAGTATAGTTGATTTATAATATTGTGTTAGTTTCAGGTGTACAGCAAAGTGATTCAGATATATATATATATATATATATACGTATTTTTTTCAGATTCTTTTCCCTTACAGGTTATTACAGATATTGACCACAGTTCCCTGTGCTATACAGTAGGTCCTTGTTGTTCATCTATTTTGTACATGGTCATGTGTACATGTTAATCCCAAACTCCTGATTTATCGCTCCCTGTCCCCTGCTTTCCCCTTTGGTAGCCGTATGTTTGTTTTCTATGTCTGTGGGTCTGTTTCTGTTTCGTAAATAAGGTCATTTGTGTCATTTTTTTTTTTTTTAGGTTCCACATATAAGTGACGTCATATGATGTTTGACTCCGGCTGACTTCACTTAGTCTGATCATCTCTACATCCATCCACGTAACGTGGAATGTTTTCTATATATTCCATTTAACTCTCAGAACTTTGAACGAATCTCTATACCACTGAACGTGTGTCTTCTCATCTAGATGTCTACTTCTCCTAAGTCTTGTTGGATAAACGCCAATGCAGGCTCGTTTTTACAGTTCAAGACTCCATTTCTTCATGAAATAATGAATGCATTGGGTTTTTTTATATCTCACTTCCCACAAAATGTTGTGGATCGATGACTTGTAGTACCTATTCCATTGCATTCCATCATTAAAGGTCCTAATCATTAAAGCACAGCAATTACCCAGAGAATGGAGATCTCCTTGGGCCCAGCACAATGGTTAGACCTAAACTGCTAAACTGCTACTAAGTCAGGTGAGTCCCACGCTACTAACTTCCTCTCTTTGGAGCTCATTAACCATGACACGTGTCCTGGCAAATCTGTCGGCCGAGCTGCGGGACTCGTAGGTTTCTGGGAAGTCTTTCTGTGCTGAGGCCGACGTAGCTGTGGGAGGGTTGGCCCTTTTACGTGCTTCTCAACGTGTTCGTACAGATTCTGAGCAGTAGCCTAATCAGTGGGCTAGAGATTGTGACTCTAGAATGTTTCTGAAGCATGTTCTAATCACCATAGTGATCCCTGCCTCTCCTTCTTCTTAATAAATCAGAAGAGAGTATAAAAGTCGAGCCCGTTGGCACACACCCGTCCGAATTACTTGGATAGCCATGGCTTCAGCTGCATCTGCTTTTTTGCCTAGATGGAGTTCAATGTTTTCTAGAAAAGTGAGAAATAAATCATCCGTTTCATCCAGTTCATTTCTTCTAAGAAGCTGGACAGCCTGCTCCTAAGCTGTTTACTTACACTTTATCCTTTCCCTGAACTTGTGGAAGTTGCTGGAATACACCCCTTTCCAAAGAATCAAACTAAAAATAAGATTTCATATATCCTGGCTTCTCTCTTACCCCAAACAAAGATGAGAAACTGCTCAGAACTCAGAGGGCTGTTGAAGGGACTTTCCCATTATCTCAGCGTAGCCAAAATATTTTGTTCTTTTCCCTTTCCCCTTCCCCCAACTTTCCTCCAAATCCGAGCCAAATCAGATAGTCGTGGGCAGGGAAGATCTCCTTTCGTCACTCTCTTTGCGGTAGGAGGATGGAAAACGCTCTCTCGGTCAGGTTTGGGCTCCTAGCAGCTGCTGTGTTGTCAACAATTAGGGGAGATTCTGAACTAAATGTCGGGATGCTGAAAGTTTTTGGATTTGGGGTTTGATGTTATGAAAAAAATCCATCTGGTCCGATGCAGGGACATATTGTTTAATCTAGCAGGAATGCAAGCAGGTTGTCCTGCGTGGAGCATTTTGGAGCGCTTGGTCTTTTTTTGTGGTCAAGCTTACAGCAGTTGCTCTGTGTAATTCGAGAAAGGCCTGTCTGGGGACCCAGTTCTCTGGTGCATTTCAGTGGAGTCTGTTTCAACCCTTAGGCAGATTCTGAAGAGATTTCTCCAATGAATAAAACCGTGGTTAAGTTTCCTGGTTTCTTCTGTAGACTCTGAATTGTTATACCCATCTTAAGCTAATCCTCTTTCCTAATAAGATTTCGAATATTTGGTTCAGGAATCATTTTCACACACACCCCATATGACCTTAATATGAAGACTCATTTATTTTACTGAGGCAAAGTCGTTTTATTGGTGGAAAAAATATTATTTCTTATAAAAAACTATTTTTTTTACCCAAATTGGCCAATCTTTCTATTTCTCCTCTGTTATTTAACTGTGTCATTTTAATTGTTGATAAATATATCGTATAGAACTGACCAATGAATACATACTATCTTTATATTTTTTAATTTAAAATTTATAGCGAGTTGGAAAATATCTCTTCTAAAACTCTGAAACTCATATTAAGTTTTGAGTCTTTATTAAAGAGAGAAGCATTGCTAACCTTATTCATAGGGGAAATATCTTGCCTAGATTAACACGTCTTCAGACATAACATGGGATTTGTAGGAGCCAGCAGACAACAGATTATAGTGTGAAAAATAACCCTAACCCTAACCTTAATATATTTCTTCCTTGATCTTCTGAACTATTTTACTCTTCCTACCATTAAAGTCATAATATCACTGGGATACTTGGTTCTTTATAATTTCTATGAGCAAGTTATTTTGTTGGACAGCATCAGTCTTCACGTGTTTATTTATGGTTTCTTTTATAGTTTAGGGCGTAGACTAGATAATATCTGTTTTCCGAGGCCATTTAAGTATGGCTTAAGAATTGGATTAACTATTTTTCAAAAACTCAGCAGGACATTTCTTCCCACTTATATTTGACTCTATATCATTCTCTCTGATTATTTTACTAATAATCTGGTATTTGATAGTTTTATTTGGTTTACTCATTAAACAACCTTAATTGGTTTGCCCTTTATATGACTGTCTGTGTTGGTTCATATTACTAAAACAGTAAGATCAAAGTCACCTGCCAGTTTTTCCTGAAGTAAGTAACTTTCAGATGTTTTTAGATTCTTTATTGCTGGGTCTTCATACCGATGTCCAAATAGGACATTGTGGAATGTCTGAGGATCCATTTCAGCTGTGACTATGATTTCTGGTTCCTATATAACCAAAACATTAAAGCACAGAAAAGTTAGACCAATAGTATTCTTTGATCTCTCTACTTCTGCTACAGTAGTATGCAACAAGATGAAACACATAAGCTAATGGTTACTCGAAAATATTTAGAAGTATCAAATGTCTGCAGAGTTTCTGAGAAACTGAAAATCTGAAATGGAAGGCTCACTGTGTATTACAATGTTGAAAAAGAAAGTGTATTAGTGTAACAATAGCTTTAGGAAGGCTCGATTGAGGTAATGGTGGCTGCGTTATGCAACTCCACCTGCCCAAATTTATCTTTTCCCCATTTTACAACTAACTTTTCCTTATAGTACATTCCTTACGGCTGTCAGTGACCACAAACTCCTCCAGCTTTAAACCTTAGATCTGACCTTGATTCTGTGACTTCCATTCATGAGATTCGTCGTAACATCAGTTCTTGTTCATTCCTGTCTTGAACTGTGTTTTAGAAACTCACTTCCCTTCCTCTTGTCACCATCCACTCAGAGCTCTGTCAGGCCCTGCATCTGTCAGCATCTCTCCATCACTCACTTTTCTGTCTTCCTTGATCACTCTCTTTGTACCCTTCATCCGGTTTGATCTTCCTAGAGCATTCTTTGATTACACCACTCCACTGGAATGTTAATGTTCGACTCTTTTGTCCCCCTCTTTTTTGCCTGATAGACTCCGTTAGTTGTGAATTTTACTTTTTTTAAATTTAATTTTTGTTTTATATTATAATTGATTTGCAATATGGTATTAGTTACAGGTGTACAGCAAAGTGAATCAGTTATGCATATACCTATATCCATGCTTTTTCAAATTCTTTTCCCATATAGGTCATTACAGAGTATTGAGTAGAGTTCCCTGTGCTATACAGCAGGTACTTGTTGATTATCTACTTTATAGTAGTGTGTATATATTACTTTATTCATGAACGTCTTCTACCGAGCGATCATATTTCTCTTTCACACCACACAGCCTGTCAGATTAGCCTTTTCAGTCAGTTATGATAATATGATTTTCCAGCTGACACTCATAGTGTGTGTCCCATTATCTGAGGCATAAAGGCACCTGCAAAGGAGGTGGAGGTCTGGACCTGCTTCGCTGAGTGTGTGGTTCACGGCTGCCCGTGCAGACTGAGCCCTCCAGGAAAACTACACTCTCAAGTTTTTAACCCTGCTTTCCCGCCTCAGCACTTTCACTGGGCTGTTTCCTCCCCCTGGAATGAGCTTCCTCCTAGTGCCAGATATATTTTTCCTTTTAATGTATATACACCATCACCCTTCATACAGTGTCCCCTTATCTTTGGAAATCTCTACGTTTTCTGAAATCCCATGATATTTATGTTCACAATGATCATTTTCTATCTTCTATCATAGATATGTTTTGATTCTATCTTTCCTGTAAGCTCCAAGTTGTTAGGGTTTGGGATATTTAATCTGCTTCCTTTTTATAATTCTTATCATAATGCATTGACTATGATAGATATGAAATACATTTCATGGAGGTTTTGAATTAATATTGCACAATGCCTCTCCACTGCCAATAAAGTTGATTTCATTTCTGTGTTATTTTATTTTATTTTTAATTGAAGAATAGTTGACGTACAATGTGGCGTTGGTTTCAGATGTACAGCACAATGATTCATTATACATATAAGTATATCTTTCTTTTTCAGATTCATTTTCCTAATAGTTTATTACAAATATTGAGTAGAGTTCCCTGTGCTATACAGTCTGTCCTTGTTGTTTGTCTGTTTTCTATATAGTAGTGTGTACATGTCGATCCCAAACTCCTAATTTATCCCTCCCCTCCACCTTTCCCCTTTGGTACCATAACGTTGTTTTCAATGTCTGTGAGTCTATTTCGGTTTTGTATGTAAATTCAGTAGTATCTTTTCTTCCTTTTTTAGATTCCGCATATAAGTGACGTCATACGGTATCTGTCTTCATCTGTCTGACTTACTTCACTTAGTATGAGAACCTCTAGGTCCATCCATGTTGCTGCAAATGGCAGAATGTTATAGGGTCATCTCAGAAGTAACCGTCTCTCACGTTGCTGTGTGCTGTCCTTCAGAACCAAGTCCTTGGGCTACTGAGCTCGTGAAAACTTTAGGTGGGCATTTGTCACCACTTGGTATACAAGCCAGAGTTGATCTAATGTTTCAATTACATGTTGTTTAAACCATGTGATGACCTTTCTCCTGATTCTTTTTCTTCAAACTTGTGATTGGCACGTCCATGAAAACCTATGTAAATTTAATGAGCTGCTTTTTCAGTATTTGTATTAGGTAGACTAAGAGAACAGATTTTGTTGTATTCCTAAGTAGACATGGCTTAAATTTGTTCTCAATATTTAAAAGGCTGTAGGAGTTCCCTGGTGGACTGGTGGTTAGGATTCTGGGCTTTCACTGCTGGGGCCTGGGTTCAATCCCTGGTCGGGGAACTGAGATCCCGCAAGCTGGGAAGCATGGCCAAATAAAAGCCAAAAAAAGTTTAAAATATTGGATTGGACAAAACATTCACGTTACAGATCTACTACTGTAAGGGGTCAGGTTACCATGTCATGTCGGAATAAACATTGCTTTCCTTTCAGACAGCTTCTTTAGAAGTAAACCGCTTTCATCATATTCTGCCATTTTAAAAAGATTTGACATAGAACTTTTTCCCGTTGTTTACAGTGCATGTTCGCCCACCCTTTCTCTCCAGTTGGGTTGTTCAAATAGGGGATGTTTGCTTTTGTAATAAAGAAAAAAGAAGTAGCAGATTTTTATAGTCTCATCGCAGAAGTGACCGTTTCTCACTCTGCCGCGTGCTGCTCTCCAGAACCAAGTCCTTAGGTCCAGCCCCCAGGAGAGCAGAGGGCCTTAGAGAGAGGCTGTGACCACTAGCATGACTGGGCAGTGGGGGGCATGTTAAAACACCCCTCTGCCCCCAGATACATCCCCTAGATAGCTTGGCAATACGTGTCTGTTTGTGAATTAATTTATAGCAGCCACGTACCTAGTAGTGCTTTTTTTTTTTTAATTGGAGTATAGTTGCTGTACAATGTAGTGTTGGTTTCTGCCGTATAACAGAGTGAATCAGCCACACGTGCACATATATCCCCTCTTCCTTGGATTTCCTTCCCATTTAGGTCACCACAGAGCACTGAGTAGAGGTCCTCGTGCTACACAGTAGGTTCTCATTCGTTATCTATTTTATACATAGTATAGTGTATATACGTCAATCCCAATCTCCCAATTCTTCCCACCCCTCTTTCCCCCTTAGTATCCAAATGTTTGTTCTCTGTGTCTCTATTTCCGCTTTGCAAATAAGTTCATCTATACCATTTTTCTAGATTCCACATATATGACGTGGATGGACCTAGAGACTGTAATACAGAGTGAGGTAAGTCAGACAGAGAAAGACAAATATCATATATTAACACATGTACCTGGTAGTGCTTTGATTGTCACCATTCTTTCCCCTTGTCTCAGCCTGTAACATCCAAGTGGGAAAACAGGATGTCCGTTGGCTCACGGTGTACAGTTTTCTATCACAGCTTTGTCAATTCTATGAAAGGGGGAGGAAGATGTCTTCTCTTGTCGCCGTGAATACGAGAGCTGAAACCAGAACCCACGGGGGTAGACGTAGAAGTGCTTGTATACTGAACCAAAATGAAAGAAACCTCAGCTAAGGGGGAACTGAAAATCTGGGGGAGTGAACGTTTCTGAAAGCGTTGGCATCAGTTTTTCATTCTCTTTCTTCACATTTTCTAGTTCACAAATTGTCAGTAAACTTTCAGGACCCCATTTCCAAATACCAGCATCATTTTCTAGATTCTCATTCTCTGGAAAAGTTTACTGCAGTAGCCTCCAGACTCTTCGTCACCTAGGGCTCCAAAAGGAAAATTGTCTCTCTCCTGTCATATTACCCAACGTCTATAGGCGACAAAATAAAAGTATTTGTTGTTTCTTTAAAAAAAAAAAAAATTGGAGGGAATTAATGATCTACCAATTACGTATTGGTCAGTGTCTGTTGCTGTAAATGACAGAACCTGTTCTGAATAATCTAAGCAGAAAAAACGTTCTGTTAGGAGGTACTGCCGGGCTGACTAGAGAGCCAGATGTCAAAACTCAGACAAGGTCGTAACCAGCCACAACACAGAGGCTTCCCAAATGAAAACACTGCTGCGGCATCGGTGAGAGCCCATGGACGCTGCCAGCAGCAGTGCCCCGCAGACCCCAGAAGCACCTGTTAGAAGATCAATCCCCCCTTCAGTAGCTCAGGCTTGAATCCAAGTATCGCCTGGGTAGATCTGATCGGCCAGACTTAGGCCCTGCGCCGCAAAGGAGCCCGAGGGTGTGAGTTTTCTGGTTTTCCCTGGGGAGCGTGGAACTCATAATGTGGAAAAGATCCAACATGTAAGGATATTATATTTCAGAGATGTTGGCAGCTCCTCACGTGCGATGGGAAGGGACAGGACTGCTTCACTGCCACCTGTAGCCGCGTTAACCCCTGTGCATGCGTAAATGCCATCACCTCAGCGTCCACAGTCCCAGGGATGGATATCTTCCCTGATTGGCCAGCACCAAGCCCTCTTGGTCTGGTGTATTTTGGTTTGAAATCTGATGACTTTCTGGTTGGGAAGCAGTTCTGTCAAAACTGGATAAACGAAGAATGCAGGATGCCTGGTAGGAGTGAGAATGTTCTTTGCCCTCTGGGCAACCTCAGGACAGAAATAATATTCTAGGTGAGCCAAAGTGCTCCCTGAAATCACATAGATAAGGGAAGAAACTGTGAAGTCTCCAGACACTGCTTCCCCAGCTATGAGAAGAGCGCTGTCAATTTCAGAATCTGGGGGTTTCTTTCAGGTTCTAGGTTGAGAACCCAGTTCTCGGTCCCTGCATCAGAGGATGTGCTTAGCCCAGAGGAGCAGCTACAGAGCAGCTGTCTCTCAAAGCTCAGCTACTGCAGGAAAGCAAAGGGGTGGTGGTGAAAGCTTCCTGTAGGGCTTTTAAGCACTGCATCACACATCAAGTGCATGCTTTCTTTTTTCCCCCTGTTCTTTTTTCCTTTTCTTTGCAGAGGTAGGTAAGTTCTGTTACACATCATCCAGTGTGTCTCGAGCTTTACGGAATTTCCACTGGATGTTAAATTCTTCATCCAAGCACATTTTTTCATCTTTTTTTTTATCCTTCACTTTCACGATGAGCTAGGGAAAACACTGCTAATCGTCTCTCACAGCCCCTAAATTTTCCAAAGTGGTCTATCAAATATATCATTTTCTAAGTAGACATTCTTCTAAGAAAGAAACGATTTAACCACAGAATAATTGTATTACATGAAAGATTTTACTATGTTCTTAACACAAGAAAAATGGCTCTCCTGCGACTACAGAGTCCAAATATGGGTAGGAATGCTGGGAAAAGAAGCAGTGATTCACTGAGATCTCACATTGTCAGGCATTCTCTTCCAGGAGAATTTTCCAAGATGGACTCATCTGCATCTACTCTAACTCATAAAGGAGCAAAGGAAGCAATGACAGGTGAGGGCAGCAGGCCAGGCGTGGAGACTGAAGAGGCGAAAGACAAAGACGAGAAGGACTTTGAGGACCCTCGCAGGGAGACCCTGCCCTCAAAGGTTCACCGTTGTGTCCACAGCAGCCTCACCTGGCTGCACCTTCAGCTCCATCCAGGACGAGTTTCCCTGAGTTCTCGAGGTGTCTGATTCCTCAGAGAGTTCTGGGTCTCTCCTGGAAGGAAAATGGGTGTGATCTGGTGTTGAGGGACAGTTCAATTTGCTAGAACTGCTCAAGGAGCATGAAAGACATGGAAGGACACGGTTCTAAGTGGTGATACGTCAGCTACTGTAGCAGATGCAGGGGGTAGTTATCTGGGTGCAGTGCTCCCTTTTCACATTTGCCCCCAGTCACACCTCACCGCAATGGCTTGTTCTCTCGGATGGGTACAGATAGCAGCATTTCAGAGGATGGGTCAGAGAATAATGTGATCAGCAGTTGTGTAGTCGGGAAGCAAGAAGAAATGCTTGATTCTAAGATACTTAATCATCGGGCTAACGTTGATGAGGGTGGTAAGAAGGAGTTGATCTCAGCCGACTGATGATAGGACAACCAACCAGCTGACCTGTGGAGACTTTGATGGTGTCTATGGTGATGGGATCCCATAACTTCTGTTACATATTTTTTATTTTCAGTTTTAGTTTTAGGCAGATATTTCTTAGTAGGAAGAAGCAGCTTTTGGGGGTTGCAAAACTGAAGTGGTCTGCTTTTGTGAGCAGTACAAACATGTGAATTTAAATATTCCATTCTATCAAAAACCCAGGGACTTCCCTGGCAGTCCAGTGGTTCAGACTCCCTGCTCCCAATGCAGGGAGCACCGGTTGGATCCCTGGTCAGGGAACTAAGATCCCACATGCCGCGCAGTGCGGCCAAATAAAATAAATAAATAAAAATGAAGACAGTCAAAGAAAGAAAAATATTTCAAAAACCCATTGAATTTTTTTTGAGGCCTATGAACTGTGAAGGGTGATGCGTTTTTGTTGCAGCAGGACTAATGTTTACACTTTGGTAAGTGTACAACCTGGGCTGTGAAGGATACTCCCACAGTGCTTCACTTCTACCGCCATTTTCATCCTTGAGGCTGAGTGGGGAAACCCAAACTCAGAAGAGATAAGTGAACATTGGGAAACGTACTCATCTTTCTGGAAGGATTATCTTTTAAATATTTTTAAGTTATGACAAAATGAAAAAATACATAAAATAATAATTGCTTAAATATGTCAAGTTTTAAGGGAAAAAGATATGTTGGTGAAATGTCTTTGTCATAGTTTAAATGCAAAGAATTAAATGGTTAATTTAGGCTTTATTCGGTAGCTGAATAATAAATGTATTTTCCAGTATCAGTTGATAATTAACTAATTAATAATAAAATATATGAATAATAGTGATTAATTCATGGTTAATGTCTTATGTGGACCAACTTCGATATATTGGCAGGCGGGGAACTTACCAACTGTTATTACCCCTTTGGTTCTATAATTAACAGTGACCATATCAACTTGCCCTGTAACCTTGTCATTGTAGGGTCCATCATTCCTACTTTTTCAATGTTGATTTTTCTCTTCGATTGAATGCCGCTTATGGCCAAACTTCAAAGGAGGTGGTTATTACATGTGTAACATTTGATCACATCTATGTTTTCCAGTTCAGAGATCCCATGAAGTTGCGAATACCTCTTGATTTGGGGGCTGAATTCTTAAACCGTAGGACAGAAAAAGTTTCCTGGACCTATTTTGGTAGTTTCTTTTCCTGGCACAAGTTGAGACAGGAAGTGCTGAAGCCCATGAAAAAAATGGGGGAAAAGAAACCCAAAAACAATTGTGATGTCTCTGAATTTCTGGAACATTTGCAAATATTTAGTTTATGTCAAGATTTGGTTATCGGGTGGACTATTTATATGCACCAAACTTTCCTAAAAATATTCCCCTGAACACAGGAAAACAAATCTTCTATTGGAAGGAAGCTACAAGTGCTTTTAACTTACAGTATTCTAATATCTGATCAATTTAAAACATCAGGTATGGGTGCCCATTTTCCATATGATATATTTGATGGAAAATGCAGGACAATAGTTTAAATGTGAACAAAAACAGTTTGTAGAAACAGCCAGCTTCAAAAGTAATGGCAAGCATTATTATGATAGCAACACCCCCCGGTGTTTTGTTATTTGGATGTTATGAGCTTTCTTATTAGCCCCTAGTTATTTTTTATTTTTTTTGCGTTACGCGGGCCTCTCACTGTTGCGTCCTCTCCCGTTGCGGAGCACAGGCTCCGGACGCACAGGCTCAGCGGCCATGGCTCACGGGCCCAGCCGCTCCGCGGCATGTGGGATCTTCCCGGACCGGGGCACGAACCAGTGTCCCCTGCATCGGCAGGCGGACTCTCAACCACGCTGCCACCAGGGAGGCCCGCCCCTAGTTATTTTTTAAAGCTGGTATTATTTCACTGTAGACATTGACCAGAAGAAGATCGATATATTTCTTCCAGCTTCCTGCTTCTGCCTAATGTTCTTGGTTAAGCTGATCTCTTGCTTCTTTCCCAGAAGATGATTCTTGGGTCTCGGATTTATTATGGAAGATGAACACAGAAATGGAAAACCTTAGGTATCATTGCAGATGTGACCAGAAGCCCCAGTTGAGATTCCATTTCACATGTCACATTTATTTTCAACGTGGCACATTTCCTAAGTAGAACGTGAATAACTCTGATGAGTTTCCTATTCTCTTTAGAAATCAAAGTTTTCCCTTTAAACCCTCTGCTATAGCTCTTCTGATCTGGCAAGTCATCTACTCAGCTCATATCTGGGCTTAGACATTTCCATAGTCAAATCAGCTTTGAAATACTGGACACATCAACATGACAGAATGGCGTGAAGCAAACGGTACATTTCCTGCTAAAAAACGTCTCCGAGTTGACTCCCACCTGGCATCAGAGAGGGGCAGAGAGGTCAGGGATACACAGGTGTTACTTGAAGCAAGCAGTGACCCTCTGAAGGTGGCTTGGGCACTTACTGAGGCTCCAGACACACTGCAGTCAGAAAACTGACATTAATGTGCGTCAAGTGTGTCTACAGCAGATGGGACACATGGTGTCCAGGCGTTTGCAACTTTCCCATCCTGGGCTCCACTCGTGGTCCCTGCTGCTGGTCGGAGCATCCTGGGAAGGAAACGCCAACGGTTTAAATTGAGTATCACGGCTCACAGCTCTCACGTGACTTTCTGCAAAATGAGGGATGAACCCATCAGAAGCATTGGAGGTCCTAGTCTGATGGGTCAAGGGATAGAAGCGGGATTCTTGGCTCCAATGAGCAGACAGCTTGGGGGGCTTTGCCATATATGGGTGAGAGGCAAGATTTTCAAGCAGAATGCCTGTGATCTCAAACCTCAGACAGCTGTCTCACATTCCACTCCATGTCAAAGTAGTACCTTAAGCTGGTTTATCTGTTTTGGCTTTGAAGTGGCAATAAAAACCAGGAAGCCTCCTGACCTGGGTCATTGCTAAAAAGAGTTGTTTTCTTTTCGCTTTACCCATTTTAAGAGCAGCTCCTTATAGGTATGTCTGTGAAACAGGGCAGTAAAGAGGACATTTACTAACACAGGAAATGTGGAAGTAGCCCAGGAACCTTCCAAGTTAATTGTAGATTTGGGCTTTAAGCAACCACAGTACAAACATTGGATGCAATAGCGTCAAGCAAACATCATTTTCAATCAGACACCACGTACCCCCATGTTCAGAGAAACCTCATTGATTTTATTCTTTAGTGACCTTGTTCCATCCAAATGACGACATCTGGGATTGAAACTCCATCACCATGGAAAGAGGCTGAACAATGCATGCCACGTCCCATTTTGCAAGCAGAGGTCTTTCGACGTTTTGGCAAGTAGCTATTCTCTTCGGGTGCGTTCTGCTCCAGCTGGTGCTTCTGGAAAATCCAGTGTCAGCTACCTTCCATAGGAGTCTTAAAGAAAGGCATCATTTCTGAGATGGTTGAAAGTCAGCTTTGGAAAGAGTTATTCAACAGTAGTAGTTTTTGGAAAATGTAATAGCCGTCACTTATCTTTGTGGTGATGAATGTTTCACTTCATATATTTTATAGTTTTTTTCCCCCTTTGGCCTGTTTTATTTCTGCTAAAAATATCTTGGCGAATCCAGTACTCATTACAAATAGTGGGCCAAAGGAGAAGTGACGTAAAACCAAGGTAGTTTCTAGGTTTTTCATCAGCTCTACAAAAAAATGACAAAGAGACTGTTAATTCATTAAAATAAGTTCTTTTGTAGTTAGCTGAGGAATCCAGTGCAAAGACTCCAATGGAGCTCTCCGTCAGGGCCCCCTTTACCTGCAGGAGGTGGCCCCACGCTGATGTAAACCAGACCTGCCCTATATCCTTAATCCCATTCCTCCAGGACTCTCACGCGATCATCCGATGAGATGTGCTGAGCTGCCTAAAATACATTCGTCTTTAAAATGGGAATCGGGATGATCTGACCGAAGACAAGCCTAGATTTAGGGCAGTTCCAGGGCGCTGCCTGTCGGTAGAAGGGCTCTGTGACGCACCTCGACTCCCTCAACGGAGTCAGTCCTGCTTTCCAAGAGGAGAGCCTGTTGTTTCCGGTTACTTTCCTTCCAAATTACAAACAATGTGAAGTTGGCTATAACTTGCTGCTTTCCATTGTGCATTCGCCTGACCAGCAATTGCTAACATTCCCCTTTTCCCTCTTCTTAATCGTCATATAAATAGACTAAAGAATATAGGCATTTTCTTACAAAAATTATTTTAGTGTTTCCATGTAATACACATATTCCCCCCCGCCCCCCACCGAAATCAAACCAAAAAGGAAGCTGAAATAATCAGTATATCCTCAACTCCTTTTCACTGACTCTGATTCCCTTCAGGTTGGTTCTGACTGCTTTCAGTTCTAAAGATGGGCGTTGTTTGCTGTCTTTGTGGTCACTATGCACGGGCCTGTCAGAAGAGAGATGGCCGGGAAGCTTGGACGCTGACTTCCTCCGTGTATTTGTAGAGGATGCAGAATCTCTCCTGACCTAGAAATAAGGTAGTCGTTGCTTCAAAAATCGGTGACGAAAAGAATCTAAAAAAAAAAAAAAAAAAGTAGATATATGTATGTGTATAACTGATTCACTTTGCTGTACACCTGAAACTAACACAACACTGTAAATCAACTCTACTTCAATTTAAAAAAAAAAAAAATCCGTGACAGATTCCTGCAGAAGACATTCAATGGGAGCGTCTAACAAAAACTCCCTCTATTCAGAAGCTATTTCCTCCAAGAATCAAGTGGTCAGAGTTTATCCTCTGGGCTGCTAATTTTTGAACAGCACTTTGATTTCGCCTGGCAGTGTCATTGGGCAGTGAGGAGTTTGCTTCCATAGAAGAACTAGGTTTATTTTCCGAAGCAAATTAGAATTCATTTCAAGGAGAGAACTGTGGGAGTTGGGTGAATACTTTGGCAGCCTGCGTGAGAAAGTTCCTTCCTGAGTATTTCTGATCCCACTGGGGAGGGACACCACAAAAGCGCCTCATCTGTTCTCATGAGGCGTGGGACTCGAAATGCACGCGCCCACAAGGCTCAGACAGGCACCTGCAAGAGCCTGGTCTTTGCCGATTTCCTCCAAGTTCTGAGAAGTATTTCCATCTTCCGGTGGGTCTCCCCTCCTACCTGTGCTGGTATCTGGACAACTCGTCTGGTCCATGAGAAGAGAAAACAGTGAGCGTGATAGAGGAAAAGTGATGGAAAGGCACACCTTTTTTTCAAACATGAAGACAAAATCAGGTGAAAATGTCAGCATACAACAGATAGACCTTCCATTCCCCTGATTCTACCCGTTCCTATGTGGACAGACTAGATATAATCTTTTTTTAGGAAGAGAGTTGCTGCCTGTACATTCTAAATCCCTTTTTCCTCATGAGTTTCCTCATGAGATTTCCCTCTCCCTTCTTTTGCTTCACGGATCTTTTGGTAAGTGAGCGCCTCCAAAGTCAGCCCCATATTCAGATGCTCTGGACGAGACAATCACGCTCTGAGTTGAGCTGAGCAGACCTTTTTTTCAAATTTAATTTTTAAAACATTGAAGCACAGTTGATTTACAATGCTGTGTTTATTTCTGCTGTACAGCAAAGTGATTCAGTTATACATATATGTGTTCTTCTTTATGTGTTTTCCATGACGTTTATCATAGGATATTGAATATAGTTCCCTGTGCTCTACAGTAGGACCTTGCTGTTTGAGCAGACTTTTAAATTGAAAAAAAACTATTTAACTCAACATCTTGCTTAAAGATAGATTGAGTCTAGTCAATGGGATAAACCCTGCATTCCGGCTCCAGAATTTATGCTTAATCCCTACCCTGTGCTGCGTGTGTGTGTGCATTTTGCAAATAGTTTTACAAGTCATTGTTTGAAAGAAGACATTTACTTTTGTTCCTTTTCATTCAGTTATGTTACACTATTGAGCGTATTAGTTACCTTTTGGTGCATAAAAAAATTACACCAAGACTTCGTGGCATCAAGCAATCCCCCAGTCAGGTATTTCTTCACGCACCTTGCCGGGTTCTCTGCGTCAGAGACTCTGGGTGTTGCAGCTACAGGATTGGCGGGGCCGCTGTCTCATCTGAAGACACAAACAGCCCTCCGGCCTCCTCTCCTGGCTGCTGCCAGGCTACGGCTCCTTGAAGGCTGTTGTCCATGCTTTTGCCACTGGGGCCTCTCCAGAGGCAGCTCGCAGTGTGTCAGCTAGCGTGTGATCTATTACAAACATTTGAAATGTTTGCTGTACAATAGACCTGTTTTATTAAAATGAGTTCTTTACTCTGTGTTTTTTTTTTCTCTTTTGAATACAATTTATATATTTGTAAACCCATGCAGTCAGCTACTTGGTAAAGTAAAGATGGTAGAATCTGGTGTCCAGTGACAACATATAAGTTTAGAAAGTCTTTTAATTACTTTTTGAATAGAATAGACCACACACAGTTGTGTAATCAACCTGTATTAACCAACTAAATTCACCGATACGATACAATGCCACTGAGCCCAGGGTGTTTGAGAGAATAAGGGGATCATACTCTGTGAGAATAAAGAATATTTATTTGTTTACACATGTATGTGGGTTAAATACGTAATGAAAAAGACATGTTTAAAGTTCTGTTTGACACTCTCAAATACACAAGCATCGCTAATGTACTTTAAGCTCGTTCGTCTTGCAGTCTGGATAGCCTTTTCTTTTTATTGTGTGTGCAAGTGTGTGTGGGTGTGTGTGTTAGCACAGCATAGCCAGATATAACAATAATTTTTCAGAAAACATAGGTGACAAATATGATTTGATATATAGACTATTTTCAAGGAAATCTTTCTTTTCTGTCCCTTATTGACAATTTCTATGAGTGAAGAGATACACTCAGCTCTGTGGAGAATTAGAAAATGAATCAAATCTCTGCCTTCATGAAAAGAGTTTGGGCTTTGAAATCAGAGAAGCACAGTGTAACGTACTTTAATTTCTGTGGGCCTCGGTTTTCTCATGTATGTAATAGAAGTGAAATTCATACTAAGTCGCAGAGTGCGTGTGGTGTTTCTTGAACTCCATAAGGATTTGATGAGTCCAATGATGCCGTCTTCCACGCCACCTGCCTCTGTACTTGCCACTGTAGGGCTTCGTAGGGAAGAGAAAACAATGGCTCAGACAGTTGAATCACAAGGTACAGAGTGGCAGATGCCACAAGAGGCATAGATGAATTGCTGTAGGGCTTTAGAAAATGGAAAATGTCTTTTATGGAATTACTTCAAGATGGTGGACTAGCCTATTGCACAGACTCTGGCTCCCCCAATAGACCTTTAAAAATATATAGAAATATATTATTTGTAAAAAGTTCAGTTAAAATTAAATTTAAAAGAATTGAAATAATTGAGAAGGACTGAATAATTTTTTTCTGTGGCTTTTGCAAGCTAGATTTCCTGTCTGCCCTGTGGTGAAGAGCCTTTATACGGTGAGTTACTCTGCTTCTGCCCTGGATGACTTGAAAACGTTTCCCTCCTTGCCCGAAAGCAAGCTGTCAGCCTTGTAGATGTTTATGAGAGAAATAAGGAAGAAAAGAACAAAGTAAGGAAGCAAACACAAAACAAGTGAAGATAAAGATAAAATTTTCCTATGGACAATTTATAAATTCAATTAGAATTTAAAATGTTGGCCTTTGAAATGTAACCGTCCACCTCTTGTCATTTGTAAGTTAATAATAAATAAAAACATATATGTGCCGTGTAAGAAATAAAATAAATGTTCAATTATAGCTTAAATCCATTCCCTAAGGATAAATAGAATACACAGTTTTTAAAATTCTTGACTGACATATTTTCCTTGTGTAACTGCTGCGCAGTCACGGCGTAAGGGAAGCACTGAGAGCCTCTTTGTTTCTGCAGTTGGTATAAAGCGCTTTCACGTTTCAGTTGTTTTTCTCTGCAGCTATTTATACATCTTAGGAATAAAAAAAAAAGCTGAGCGTTTGAGCTGTTGGTCAAGAGTAACGTCTGACTGTAATGCGCAACTATCGTGCTTCTGGTTCTTTCCACGCATGGAGGGTGATGTGGTAAACAAGCTTGTTTTGCTGAATGTCAACAGTGAGGTGTAATTGGAAATTCCGAACCACTGCCGTCCACAAACCTGACACCTGGGAAAGCTGGTTCAGTACTGAGCTGATGATGACGATGACGACAATAAGGGTAATCCATTCCTGAAAATCTGCCATGTGTGTCAGGCACTTTTCCCATTGCTCCAGGTATTACTTAATCCCCACATGACTCCTAGGCTGTGGCTAATATTCTCGTTCTCATGTAACAGACGAGGAAACTGAGGCACAGGAAACTTTAGTGCACCATTGGTAAGCACCATTTTGTAAGTGGCAGAACAAACAGTCTGGGTCTGTAGCCTAAGCATTTTACCTCTAACAAACTCTTTTATTCAGGGGGTGGGGAGGTCTCAGCAGTCCCCAGAGGAATCAATACTCATTTATTTTTTTTTGATGTTTTCATTTATTTAGTTTGTATTTATTTTTTATTGGTGCATAGTTGATTTACAATGTTGTATTACTTTCAGGTGCACAGGTTGTGTTAGTTTCAGGTGTATAATTGATTCAATTATACATACATGTATTTTTTCAGGTTTTTTTCCCTTATTGCTTATTACAAAATATTGAGTAGAATTCCCTGTGCTATACAGTAAGTGCTTGTTGATTATCTATTTTATACACAGTAGTGTGTGTATGTTAATCCTAAACTCCTAATTTATCCCTCCCTCACCCCCTTTCCCTTTAGTGACTGTGTGTTTTCTATGTCTGCAGGTCTATTTCTGTTTCCTAGATAAGTTCATTTGTATCATTTTTTTTAAGATTCCACATATAAATGATATCATACAGCATTTGTCTTTCTCTTTCTGACTTACTTCACTTAGTGTGATCGCCTCTAGGTCCGTCCATGTTGCTGCAAATGGCATTATTTCATTCTTTTTCATGCCTGAGTAATATTCCATTGTATATATGTGCCACATCTTCTTTACCCATTCATCTGTTGATGGGCATTTAGGTTGCTTCTGTGTCCTGGCTATTGTAAATAGTGCTGCAGTGAACATAGGGGTGTGTGTATCTTTTCAGATTATGGTTTTCTCCAGGTATATACCTAGGAGTGGGATTGCTGAGTCATATGGTAGCTCTATTTTTAGTTTTTTGAGGAACCTCCATACTGTTCTCCACAGTGGCTGCATCAGTTTACATCTCTTGACATATATTGCCTCTCCAGTAGGAGGTTAGATTATGTGAGAGCAGATCTGACTGACACTTCTTTCGGATTTGGAGTCATATTAAGGTTTCTCATCATCATCTACAAATATTGTTGTGATTTAGTGTGTTTTTTACACTCTGGACTAGGATAATGAAATCTCAGACACCAAGGTGGGTGATCCTGTACAGACTGTAATTTACTTCTCCCTAATGTTTATGTCCCTTGCCTGCAACTGGGGCAGGGAAGGACTCAAATTAAGGGCAGCGTCCTTGAAACATGTTGTAGAATTCTCCGCTCTCGTGAGAACCGGGTGATACTGAAATACCTTCTTCCATTTCAGCCCAGCACAAACGTGCCTTAGACTATGCCCCACAGCCCCTGGATGCTTTCCTGGGCCCACTGAGTGCAGTTTCAATATGGACGACACTGCCCATGGCTTATTCTTTTCATATGCCCTCCCCTCCGTACCTGTGTATCTGTGGAGGATGTCTCTCTCTCTTCCTCGGGGCTTAATCCTTCCCAGCACAAGAGATAAGACCTTCAGCGCTTAGAAGTGCATTATATGTTTTATGTTTCTTAGGCCTGCCTTTCAAAGCTGTAATCTTCAGTGTCATTTGGATAACGGAATGTAAGATCTAGGAAATTTTATTCGAGTAGGTTACCCCGAGGACCTAAGCGATGTCTTATCTCGGCAATTTTATCCAAAAAACCCGATTTTTGTTTGACATATTATTCTTGTCAATGTCCTGGGAAAGACACTGAGAATATGATCTTAGACCTAATTGATATGCTGCAGATAAAACTTGAGACTTGCCAGCTTATGGGGTATGGAGTGGAGAGAGAACGACTGCCCTGCCTTCTCAAGCCCACGCTTCACCACTTCAGTGCTTTACTATGCTGGAAGCACAACCTTATTTTTCTTTTTAAGATTTTTTTTTTGATGTGAACTATTTTTTAGAAGTCTTTACTGAATTTGTTACAATATTGCTTCTGTTTTATGTTTTTAGGTTTTTTGGCCATGAGGCGTGTGGGATCTTCGCTCCCCGACCAGGGATAGAACCCACACCCCCTGCACTGGAAGGCGAAGTCTTAACCACTGGACCACCAGGGAAGTCCCAGCACAACCTCATTATCAATAACCAGACTACTGGATTGTTGCCAAAGAATTCGATTTTCAACTCTATTCTAAAAAATTAACATTAGATAGAATTGATGCTGTCCTTTCTCTTTATATATGCCCAACATTTTCTGACAGAGAAATTCAAAAACACATAATTCACTGATGTCATAGAAAGAATTGAAAAGTTATTTACAAATTACCTCCAAAGCTGCCAGGAGGAAGTTTATTCTCCTTTCGAAGGAACAAGTAATTCACATTCTACAGAAACTGGTGGGGAAAAAAAAAAGAAAAAAGGAACTGGTGGGAGCATATAGTTGCACTCCTGCTTTGGAAAGCAAGGCTAGATCTTGCAAAGCTGCAAGTGCACCTGGCCAGCAATTCCACTCGTAGGGACATCGAGAAACCCTGGCAGGTGTAAGTTGGGAGACACATGCCAGAATGTTCGAAACAGCATTGTTCAGAACAGCCACAAACTGGAAGCAACTTGACTATCTATCAACAAGGGACTAGAGTTATCAATATCATTATTATTACCATTAGTACTAACATTATTATTATATCATTGGATCAGCAAAAGTAAATCTTAATGATTAAGCAAGTTGCAGAGGACTACATTTGGTATAATACCACTTATATAAATTCTCCATATATCCAGAACTTAAAAATATATGGTTTAGAGATACATATATGTAGTAAAAAAGATAACCAAAATCAGAGTCATAAACAAAAAATTCACAGTAGCAGTTACCCTTGTAACAGAGGAAGAGGGCTGTGATTGTGGAGGGGCACAGGGTCACTTCAGAGGCACTAGACCTGTCTCATTTGTTCAGCTGATGGCAGGTCCAGGGATGTTTGTTTTATCGTTCATGGTGTATTACGTAAAATATAAAACAGGTTGTTAATTTATCTCCTGTAATCCTAAGAATATTATTTCAAAATGTGCCTCAACAGATGAATGGATAAAGAAGATGTGGCACATGTATACAGTGGAATATTACTCAGCCATAAAAAGGAACAAAATTGAGTTATTTGTAATGAGGTGGATGGACCTAGAGTCTGTCATACAGAGTGAAGTAAGTCAGAAAGAAAAACAAATACCGTATGCTAACACATATATATGGAATCTAAAACACCGGTACTGATGAACCTAGTGGCAGGACAGGAATAAAGGCGCAGATGTAGAGAAGAGACTTGAAGACACGGAGGTGAAGGGGAAGCTGGGATGAAGTGAGAGAGTGGCAAGGACATATATACACTACCAAGTGTAAAATAGATGGCTAGTGGGAAGCAGCCGCATAGCACAGGGAGATCAGCTCGGTGCTTTGTGACCACCTAGAGGGGTGGGATACGGAGGGTGGGAGGGAGACGCAAGAGGGAGGAGATATGGAGATATATGTATACGTATAGCTGATTCACTTTGTTATACAGCAGAAACTAACACACCATTGTAAAGCAATTATACTCCAATAAAGATATATTTTAAAAAAAGTATCATACATCTTTATTTTTCTTCTTGGGAACGTATTTGGAGAAGATAAATACCTGGTCGAGGTACAGCGTTAAATGACAGGGCTTTCTATCTCCAGAACTCCCTGTATTCCACAAGGCACAGTCCTCTGAATTTCTCATATCAGGAAACCTCTGAAATTAGAATGCAAGCAGAGAAGTTAATATTGAGGATTTTCTATATTAGGAAAACTGAGAAATGGAAAACCATTTTATGGGGCAGTTTAGAACTAAAATGGGGCTCAAGCATCATCGGGTCAGTGGCAGCCCAAGAGAGACCATACGTCTTTCCCGAGGACCACAGCCAAGGATGCACCGTCTCTAGTGGCACGAAGTCAACTAAAAACAAAATAGCCAAGACTCTTGAATACACAAAAACAGACTCAACGTCTTTTAATCATACTGTCTTCATTTTTTTTTCTGTTTCATAGTTTTGTCTGCTTGAATGAGAGTGGGATCTGAAAAATATGAGTGTTGAACAATTCTTTTCTTCAGGTATTTCTAAAACAAAGTGAAATTTACGGATTAACCCGATCACACTAACAGGCCTTAAATATCCTGTTTATCCCAGGTTTTGAGACAATGGGTCTTTCATAATTTTCTAGAGGTATGTGGAAATCGTCAAGAGTGATGCCGGCCTGTTAAGGAGGAATGTTTTTTCTTAGACAGATAAGGATCAAGTTCATATTTGTGGTACCAGAAATAAGATGAAATTTCACTTCAGAGCCTGAGCTATGTTGATCTACCTATTCTCATTACATGGAGCCGTTTACAGATGTCAGGGCCCGCATGCTGACCTGCGACAATCACTTTCCTGCCGGCTTAAAAATGCGATGGTTCCTCAGCCGTGCTCAAGGACAAGCAGCAGCTCCTCGGACGACCTGGCCACGCGAACAACAGCACCAATGTACCTGCTGGCACAAGGCTGTATATTTTTCATCGGAAGTAAGGCAATTATAGGGCTTCTTTTATAAAGTCAGTAAATGGTATTTGACCTAAGGTGAAAACCCCATATTTAATTGGAGTCTGGAAACTCTTCATTTTTTTTCCCTTTGCCCTTCTTTTATTTATTTTTTCAGAGAGTTCATGGCAAAGTTGTTGTATTCCAAGCAACGAAAACACGCTTTTCCATTGCCCTCCTTCTTTTCTTCCTATTCACTTTGGTAATAATTATTCCACCTTTTGAAAAGTACCATGTTTGGTCCTCGGCCAATGCTGACATTTATTTGGGGAAATAAAACTGTTCAGCATATGCCTCCACTTTAATGTTCATTTTGTTAAAACTTTTGCCATGAAGACAATTTTCCTAAGACAAGCCTTCGTACCAACATCATTGAGATCATGTACGTTAATTTCTCCAAATTCAAAATGAGAAACCGGACTTTCAGATAAAGGCTTTCATAGTAAGTCAGTCTTCTGTTTGTGTAATAAGATAGAAGTTCTTGGGTTGCATGCCATTCAGCAATCTTGCTAAACAGATCTGAAACCTGAAGCCCAGGGCAGGTATGAACTTCGGCAAGACTTTGGCAAAGAGAGACCACACCTGTTCCAGCTTCTATTAAAATATATCATGGCTGTAGAAAGACCTGACCATTTGCAGAAGAGAACACCCTTCAGGGCATTTTCTATTATTCAAACTGAAAATCATAACACCAGCTCCCCTCTGCATTTCCTCTCTCCTATACAAGTAGTTTTTTTTTGTTGTGAAAGCTACTCCTTAAATATGACACAGAATGATGATAGCAATCCCCTATTTCTTATCGTCTTAGCAGTGTCAACTAAAATCCTTTAAAATGTTCAAAGTGCTTAGATGTTCTGAGACCAAATGTCTTATAAATGTAACGCACTATATCGTCATTTGGGGTCCAGACTTCACCAGTTTAAGTCTGTCACTCAACTTTTCAGTGTTTAAGGTGACAAACTGGAGAACGCAACACCAGAATGAGAAACAGACATATATTTTTATTTTAGTAAAATGCCACTTATTGTATTTGATAGTGATCGCCAGTGGGGTTATTATGGCTTCTTTTCCCCATCTCTTTATGAGAGATGGTGATAGAGGCCAGAAATAATTCATGAACCATAGAACAGTTAATTTCTCTCAAACCTTTCTTAGGCTAAAACATTAAGCAGGATCATTCTCAAAATAAACCACATTTTCCCATTCTAAGGAGCAATTTCATTAAAAAAAAAAAAAGACCTAATCGTTAGCACAAACCAATCTATCACAGTAACCATTCAGGAGCTATGCCTCAAACACATCAAAGGTAATAAAGGCATATTATAAAATGACATTGTTAAAAAAAAATTGCACGGCTCTTTCATTATATTCATGACAGAGCATTTGCATGGTTGCTATATGAGTCACTCTCCTTAATATGTCTGCTACTATAGCTGGTACATTAAAAAATCTATATAAATGTAATTCCACCACATCACATACCTAGGTTCTAAGTCACACAAAAATGAATGTCAGATGCTAACATGATTAATATGAAAAACCTAGAAAGTAAATATAGTATGTTTAATTAGAGACGAAAGTCATTTGTACCACAGACAGTGACTAATAGGTGTAAGTGAAAGAAAATCTATGAACAAGGCAAATTAATATTTTGAAAGTTTCCTCATCACATTTTTCGCTTGTACCCTTTTCTACCCCTCATTCTATTGGCTAGCCTGTCCTATTTCATATTCTAGGTATTTTTGTATTTGCTATAGTTCATTACTTTTTAGGTCTTAATTATAGTAAACCAGTATAAATTCTACCCCAAGGATGAAAAGCATTCTAGTTGAACTATTTAAGCATCGTGGCTGACTTTGGAAACAAAAATTTCTTTAGATTCATTGCCTAACAGAATGTCCTTTTGCCCTATTGATGTCGCCTTATAATGCTTCCTTCAAGTGCTCAGTCACGGGACCTTTACTCTTGGTATAAATTCTCTTCCTTTAAAACAAGTCGGCTCATTTCCAGACCTGCAGCTCTTTGGAGAGCACGTTTGAAAGGTTACATGAAAGTCAGAATGTCAATATATTCATTGGCAAAGCGACAATAACCCATTACCATTTCTGCAGCACTTTCATTTTCTATAAGGAATTTAGTGTGATTTCGTTTGTTTGTCTTTTTAGCTTGTTTTGTAAGAGTCATTCAAAGAAAAAAAATTACACAGAATTTCAAATTCTCAAAGCTTCCTAAGAACATTGGATCTTTGTATATTTTCCACCAGCCATAAATAAAATGACTGACTTCCTCTTAGGAGTTACTGCACTGAGTCACCCAGATTATTGGCCCCATTTAAACCCCAGGCACTTCTGTTATACTTCTTGGTAACCTAAGTTTTTAGGGAGATGATTGAAGACGTATGAATCTGCTTTTGCCTGTATTTACCTAAAAGGTACTCTAAACTCTCTTTTTTTAAAAAAAGAATTAAATAAACAGGCATTATGATGGCAGTGGTGGGCAGTGAGAAAGAGAGTCCTGGCCCCTGACCTCAGTTTATACTATCAGGGAAAATAAAGAATTTAACTAGTAATTTGCAATAAGGTGCAATTGTTTTAATAGTGAAAGTGCCGAGTACTTCAGCGTAACGTACGAAGTTCCAAATGTGTTGGAAAGGTCTAGTAAAGGAATGACTTTTTTTAGGTATAATCTGAAGAAAGATTGTTGAGTGGAAGGTAGCCAGGCAAAGAGGGGAAGGAGGATGGGAAAGAGAGTTATGGACGCAGGGAAGACAGACCAGAGAGAGTTCGGCAAGTCTCCGTGTGCCTGGAGAGTAACCCAAGAAGTGAGCAGCTGCAGTGGAAGGCTTTGTAAATCAGGGTACAGGTAGCATGAAGCCACGGAGTAAAGGTGAAGTGATCTATAGATCTAGAGCTATACATCTAGGGTCACTCTGGCTGCTGCAGAGACCAAACAGTTGAATGACCAAGCATTTCGTTCATTCACCCTTGTCAGGATGAGATTTTGAGAACCTACCTTCAATTCATTTCAATATACTTAGTTTTTTTGTAAATTAGGTAACTGTACTTGATTGGCCAATATCTCAAGATCCAGTGTGCATTTAGGCGAAAAGTTCATTACTAATAACTAACAGATAGGGACTCCCTGGCGGTCCAGTGGTTCAGACGCCGTGATTCCACTGCAGGGGGCGCTGGTTTGATCCCTGGTTGGGGAACTAAGACCACGCATGCCGCGTGCCGCCCCCCCCCCCAAAAAAAGAGTGAGAACAATAGAATGAATACCAGTGTATCCACCGCCAGCTTAAGAAACAAAGGCTAACTTAAAAAAAAGTAAGAACTAACAGATAATTTCAAATTCTCTCTGATTTCCTGTCAAATTTGATTAGATTAGCATTGTTGTGGCGTGATAATGCAGGTAAGAAAAAGCTAAATTTAGAACTTTCTGCCCTGATATTTTCTTATTCTGAATAGGTGATCAAAATGCACGTTTTTCAAAGCTCTGTGCCTAAACTAACAGTATCAGAGTCCCCGGAAGCGATGTAAATGCAGGTTTCTGTATCCTACTTCAGTTTTATTGATATAGAAACTTTTAGGATATTGGACAAGAAGCTGAATTTTAAACAAATGTCCCAGGTGAGCCTGATGCTTTCAGTTTGGAAGGCATTGATCTAAACAGAACCTGGCATTAAACTTCCGCTGCAGAGCCAGTGGAGACCCGCAGAGACCTGGAAGGCTGCCAATCTATTGTGTGCCTCTGGGACAGGAGCTGCCCCAAGGTCTCAACTCGTTATTTTGCCTGAGGGTTGTCTTGTTCCCAACTCCCTCGACCTCAAACTCTAGAGAACCTGGCGTTTGTCTTATTTAGTCTTTCCATAGCCAACTAACTTACAAAAAAAGAGGCAATTCTTAGGATTTAGCTATTATTACTAATAATTAGATGATGCATGTCATTGTGTAGAATTTTGCATGAAGCATGAGTCCTTTACTAACCACCCCTAGATGTGTCATCAGTGAAAACGAAATACTAACAGGACAGTTTCACAGAGCGTGTCTGGTGCAGCCGCAGCTCTGACAATTGCAATGAAAAACTGTGAATATTCACCTATATTTCTATTTACAGACATTTTCTTCTTGATAAAGGAGGTTTCATTTTTGTCTATCTTTCTTTGATTTAAGGCTGCTAAATTACTCCAGTGATAAAATATGCACTTTTTTGTTGTTTCGTTTTTATTTTATTTATTTATTTATTTTTAATTTAACTATCGTTGATTTACAATATTGTGTTGGTCTCAGGTATACAGTTGCAGATTCCTTTCCACTATAGGTTATTATAAGATATCGAATATAGTTCCCAGTGTAGGTCCTTGTTGTTTATATTTTGTATATACTAGTGTGTATCTGTTAATCCCATACTCTTAATTTATCCCACCCCCCTTTACCTCTTTTGGTAGTCATAAGTTTGTTTTCTATTCCTGTGTGTATATTTCTGTTTTGTAAATAAATTCATTTGTATCATTCTTTTAGATTCCGCATATAAGTGATATCTTACAATATTTGTCTTTCTCTGACTTCACTTAGTGTGATCATCTCTAGGTCCATCCATGTTGCTGCAAATGGCATTGTTTCATTGCTTTCACATTTGAAAATACAATAAAATTAAAGTAAACTTTAACTTTCCCTGGACACTTGGACTTTACAGAAACTAACTTAAGTAATCAATTCATCTGCACTCTCGTGTGTTACTTACTTCATGTTTAGAGAGTTTAAGACACTAAACCCTGTGGAAAATGGAAGGATTTCTGAAGGAGGTGAGAAGAGCTTAGTGGTATTTGAAAGTGTCGTGTGCAGCTCCACTTGACTTAATTTCCTTTGGAGAACAGTTTGAATTGTTTTGGAATTAATCATGAACTATTTAGTTGCAAATTCTCAAAACACAAGCCCACTGGAGTCCTTTGAAAATTCAGACCTAAGTCTCCAAAGCCTTTACCTCAATTTTGCCCAGAGAATAATATCTGAAAACATGAATACCGTTTTCTCAGGCCGGCCTCTCGACCGACCCATTCTTGATGGGATTAAGGGGGTTGCAGTCAAAGCTGGGATTTCAGAGTAACTGCCGCCTGGGTTTGACCCTCTCAGTAGCACTTACTGCCTGTGAAACTTGGTCCAAGTTAACGCATTTCACTCTCTGGGACTCATGGTTCCAACTTTTCAGGTGGTCGCTGTGATGATCATATTCTTGTTGTATTTACCATAGGATCAGCATCACCTGATAACCTCAGCATCAGCAGATCTAAATGGTCCAGGGAGGAGAAAGCGGCGGCTGGGGAGGGGGGTCCTCACCCAGAAGGCTCCCTGCAGAAGGAGCCCTGGGTCTTGGGCAGAGCCAGCCCGGACAGCACTAGAGGCAGACGAAGTGTGTGATCTCTCCTGGGGACGGAGGGGAGGAGAGACAGGGAGAAGGGAGGATGTGGGACGTGCACACGACATCAGTGAGTCGCTGTAGGGTTTTACTTTTTTTTTTTTATTGGAGGAGTAGAGTTGATTTACAATGTTGTGCTAGTTTCTGCTGTACAACAAAGTTAATCAGTTACACATATACATATATCCCCTGTTTTTCACATGCTGTTCCCATATAGGTCATTACAGAGTATTGAGTGGAGTTCCCTGTGCTGTACAGCAGGGCCTTATTAGTTATCCACTTCATTTATAGCAGTGTGTACATGTCATCCCAACCTCCCAGTTTATCCCTCCCCTCCTTCCCACCCCCCGACCCCCAGTAACCATAAGTTTGTTTTCTACATCTGTGACTCTGCTTCTGTTTTGTAGGGGTTTTTGAGGCAAGATTTCAGGTTGAGCCATCAGTCAAATTCTGGCACCAAATGGTTTAATACGGGACGTCTTGTTCCAGAGACTCTAGGGTCTGAGCCGTGTCTACAGGATGTTAGTGTAGCCTCTTCTGCTGTGGGCTCGTTAGAGTCCTCAGTCAAGTTCACTGGTGAGATCAGTGCCTCTCCTTCTCCATATATCCATGCTTGCACTCATTCTTTCTTCCGTGCATCCGAGTTCAAAGGAAACAAAAAAGAATATTTCTTTCCAGTAGTCCTCTTACCTCCTTTCTGAAATCTTCAATTATTCCTTCTCTATAGGCTAATTCCACTCAGCTTATTCTTACTCGGCTGTACTTGTGCCTTTCCAGTTTTTAAAAACAAAAAGTTCCCTTCTCTTTGTCTTTGTGAACAGTGTCCCATCTGTTTCTTCCCTTTCTCAAATGTGCAGTAACAAGAGTTCTAGAACCAACAGGCAGGCGTCTGGCCACCCCGCTTGGCCTCCCGGGTCCCCTGCATCCTGGCTGCCCCCCCGCTTGGCCTCCTGGGTCCCCTGCATCCTGGCTCCCCCCCCCGCTTGGCCTCCTGGGTCCCCTGCATCCTGGCTGGTCCTGGCTGCCCTGCCCCATCTGTGAGCACCGCTTCCTACCTGTGGAGCCAAGGGTTCCTCTCAGTGCTCATCCTGCCCAACTCTGCACAACTTCTCACCCTGCTGGCTATCTTCTTGTTGAAGTCTCCTCTTCCCTGGATTTTGGGGTTAACACACTGGTGAATCCCTTCCACTTCTCTGTCTGTTTTTCTCTCCTTGTCTCTCTCCCTTTTTTTAAAAAAATAAATTTATTTGTTTATTTTTGGCTGCATTGAGTGTTGCTGCACATGGGCTTTCTTTAGTTGCAGCGAGCAAGGGCTACTCTTTGTTATGGTGCACGGGTTTCTCATTGCGGTGGCTTCCCTTGCTGCAGAGCATGGGCTCTAGGCACGCGGGCTTCAGTAGTTGTGGCACACGGGCTCAGTAGTTGTGGCACGTGGGCTTCAGTAGTTGTGGCACATGGACTCAGTAGTTGTGGCACATGGGCTTAGTTGCTCCACGGCACATGCGATCTTCCCAGACCAGGGCTCGAACCCGTGGCCCCTGCATTGGCAGGTGGATTCTTAACCACTGCACCACCAGGGAAGTCCCGTCTCCCATTTTTTAAATTGAAGTATATCTGGTTTACAATGTTTCAAGTGTACAGCAAAGTGATTCAAAAATGTTTACATATATATATATTCTTTTTCAGATTCTCTTCCATTATAGGTTATTAGAAGATATTGAGTAGAGTTCCCTGTGCTATACAGTAGGTCCTTGTTGGTTCTCTATTTTATATATAGTAGTGTGTATATGTTAATCCCAATCTCCCAATTTATTCCCCCCTTTTCCCCTTTGGTAACCATAAGTTTTGTTTTCTATGTCTGTGAGTCTGCTTCTGTTTTGTAAATAAGTGCATGTGTATCATTTAATAGATTCCACATATAAGTGCTATCATGTGGCAGTTGTCTTTCTCTGTCGGACTTTGTTCACTGAGTATGATCATCTCCATCCATGTTTCTGCAAATGGCATTACTTCATTCTTTTCTGTGTCTGAGTAATAGTCTCCCTGTCTCTTGCTCTGACTTCTCTGCCTTTCTAGGCTTCCCTTTTCTGGCACCCCATCTTCTGTCCTCAAAGCCTGCTTTTCTATTACTGTCCTGGGTCCCTCCATCCATCCTGAAGCCCCTTGTCCGTTCCCCAACTACTCCCTCCAGCTTTTGTCCACCAGTCTGCTTGCCTTTCCTCCTCCGCCTCCTGGGTCAGCTTTCGCCCCTTTATAGCCTCCAACAATCCTGAGAGCAACACAAGAGCTCACCTTCCACCCTCTGCCTTGAACCATGTTTTCTCCCTGCCTGAAATGTCCATCCTTTGCCTATTCGCTGGGCGAACTCTTATTTACACTTTACAGGAAATTTCTTGGTTTTTTTAGTAGCAGGGACTTTTCCCTGATATGAAAGAAAGAAATGCTGTACCTTGGTTCTCTGTGCTTCCACATCTTCTTTCTTTCACTGCTAGTGTAGCCCTCATTATATAGTAGTTTGGTTGATTATACGAGTGCATTTTCTTAGGTTGCTGTTTTATTTCCTCATGATAAGGGCTGTGTTGTATTTATCTTTTTATCCCTTGGAACTGGAATAGTGCCTCACATATGGTGGCTTTGTCAATGCCTCTATATTGCATGTGTGCTGACAAAAGGACAAGCATGAGGTTTGACATATTATGACTCCCAGTGACAGGAGAAATAATACAAATGAAATTTGTGTAATAATAATACAAAGGAAATTTGTGTTAGCCTACTTTTGATGGATTTAATTCAATTCAACAAATATTTACTATGCACTAACATTTAATTAATAACTTGTCACTTATATTAACTTTAAAAGTAGAAATTTGGAGAAGAAAAATGAGATTTGCTTCAGGAAAGACGAATACATTGCAAGAATTTAGATAAGATTTATAGGCTATTTTTATATTTCAAAGTCTATTAATTTACACATTTTATTAGATTTTAGATTAAACTTAGCTCATTTCACTTCTAATATGACATTTCAATAATAAGTATCACTTACACTTTCATAAGTCTCTGTCTTTCAACACAGGACAACGGAAGCTGTTTTCTGTATGTTTGCTTTTTATATATATGTATATTCTAAATTTTTCTACCATTCACTCATTCCCCCAAATGTCATCTGGTTTGCATTCTCATTCCTGAAATTACTGAAATTTCTCTCCTTTGAATTAAATAAAATATATACAAACAGTCTACACATCATAAAAGTATAGCCTGATGACAAGTGATGAAATAAATGTACCTATGTAACCTGCACTTAGGTTAGGAAACAGGACATTGCCAGCCCCATGTAACCTCTCTTAACCCTTCTTAACTCCTAGCTAATGTCTTTCTGTTCCCTAAAGGCAACCACCATCATCACACCTGGTACCACAGGTTAGTTTGGAAATGTACATAATTCAAGCCTCACAGGGTGGAAGCATAGAGGTGCCCTGTGTAAATGTCCCCCCAGAAAGGACTCCTTGTTGGGTGCCAGCAGTGTACTTACTGAGAGCCTCTTGCTGCAGACTTCTGCAGGGTCTGCCTCAATTTTTGAGCCAAGGTCACACTATTTTTGGCAATACCCAGCCAATAACAAAGTCATGTGGCAGTAGCTTCAGGACAAGCTCATTTCCTTTCCCCTGTGTTACCCCCAATAAAACTGCTTTAACATAGAATCTATTTTTTGTCTTTCTTATTTTGTTTAATATCATATTACTCTCCCAATAGTGAACATTTGGGTTATTTTTTCCTTTGGACTATTATGAATAGAGATGCTATGAACATATGTGCAAGGTTTTGAGGACCTAAGTTTTCAGTTCTTCAGGCAAGTTTACATTTGTGAATGGAATTGTCAGGTTTTATAGATCTCCAACCAGCAGTGTATGAGGGTTACAGTTGCTTCATACTCTTACCAATATTGTGTCAGTCTTTTAAATTTTATTTCTAGATGGTACGAAGGAATGTCTTATTTTCCTACAGACCAGAAATGTTAACCTTTTGTTAATCTTTGTCAAATATATATTTTTGTTAATATTTCACCAGACTATCTTGCCTATTAATTTCCTAATGATATTTTTAATGTGCAGAAGTTTAAACTTCGATGAGGTCCAATTTATTGAATTTTTCTTTTATTGTTAATTTTTTTGTGTGTTCTGTCTCAGAAATCTGTGTCAAGCCAAGGTCATGAAGATATCCTCCCAGGTTTTATTCTAGAAGCTTTATAGCTTTAGCTATTAGGTTGAGGCATAGTATTTATCTCAAATTAATATTTTTTTGTATGGAATAAGGCAGGAGTCAAATACCTTGTGATAAAATTATTTTTTTGTGGTTTTCTGAGCTCCACCTTGAAGTATAGAGTAAAAGTCATCCCTAATTTTATGTAGGGGTAAAATTGAGTTGAGAGGAGGAGAAAGCATTAAACAGATTAATTCTCATTAATATTCATGTGTCTCCAAAGAGGGAGAAACACACAGATGTCCTGTCTCACTCACACATATACACACATACTGAGAAAGGGAAAATAAGATAATCGGATACCAGACCTCCAGTGAGCCGACCGGAGAAGTGAGTGTGAGGCTTAGAACTGAAGGGGACTTGGAAAGGACAAGGAGAAGAGATACGGATGATGCTGGTTCAGTCAGGGGTAAAACACACCATGAGAAAAGGCAGGGAGAAAGGACTTGACAATATATATAACTCTTTAAGATACAGGATTGCGTTTCAGCATCTTCTTTATCTTCAAGCTAAAAGTATAAGATCAGGCTTCCAAGTGAATCAAATATTCCCAGTTTGGGACTCAGAGATACAGAGCTATTTAAAAGAGGAGGGGTCATTTTGATTTAAAGATTAATATAAAATCAGGGCCTCCATCTTGGAGCTGTGCTTTTAGGAATTTCTACCTTTTCACATAAGTGTAGTTAACTTATTTTCAGATTAGCGCAGTTAAAAAGTCTTAAGGGCTATCTTCTCACCTTCCTACTCAAGAATTCCCCTTTAGAGATCAAAGAAATAATAATGCATTTCCTGTCTTTGATGAAGTACATGCTATTGCTTGGTCATCACAGAGACAATGAACATTAGATCAAAATAATTGGGAGTAAATCCCTCTGGACGACAGCCATGTCCAATCTGATGTGCCCTGGCGTTGATGAGAGAGAGAGAGAGAGAGAGAGAGAGAGACAGAGGGAGAAATTGAGTCAATACTTGTGTGAACTCTTGCCCTGAAAAATCATGGTCCCTAAAATGTCTATATATTTAGATCTATCTTTTAAATATACAATGAATGAGGATTTTGAAGCAAACATTTGCAAAATTAGTTTTCATATTTTGCAGGTATAGAATGAAAATATTTCAAATCTTGAAAAGAAATCATACATACAATTTTTTTCCCAAATGGGAAAGGATATTACACGATCATGCTATAGGAATTTTTTTCTCTTTCTTTTTTTTTTTTTGTGTTACGTGGACCTCTCACTGTTGCGGCCTCTCCCGTTGCGGAGCACAGGCTCCGGACGCGCAGGCTCAGCGGCCATTGCTCACGGGCCCAGCCGCTCCGCGGCATGTGGGATCTTCCCGGACCGGGGTACGAACCCGTATCCCCTGCATCGGCAGGCGGACTCTCAACCACTGCGCCACCAGGGAAGCCCGCTATAGGAATTTTTAAGGTGCATTATCTTTATGCACCTTACAAATTAAATCAATAACTCAGTTCTTTTTGATAGCATATTTTCTAACAGTGCAAAGTAAAAGTATGATGTAATGGTAAAATTTTACCTTTCTTATTGAATTTAATTTTCTTCAAAGCCAATTTTTCTTTTGAAGCTCTGGGCTTCAGAGACCAGAAAGAAAGAGCTGGAACATAGTACTGGAGGTAAAACAATGATGTTTATCTATTAAAGCAATTTTTTTTTTTAATTTGAAGGAAACCCACTTTATAATGTTCTACATACAGGAAACTCTTTTTGTAGTTTGCTACCTTTTTCATCTTTTTCGTGCAAGGAAATCAAAATTTTAGAAACCCACTAATTCTCTACTTTAAACACATAAAATCATAAACTGAGAAGAAAAAGCCATTAGTGCAAATAAGCTGTACAGATATAGGTGCAAGGCATTATTAGCAGGATGAACAATTTGAAGTGGGATAACGAGAGAAAGCTGGAATCACAGGCTGCTGAGGGGAATGGAAGGGAAGGGCAGGGTGGGCATTGGCCCTGACCTCTGCAGACAGTCCCTGCCGCCGGGAAAAGGAGGGTTTACATCAGAGCTGAGAGTCAGGGTCAGTGGTCCTAAGACAGTGTTCATGTAAAGAGTGTTCTGTAAATTGCAGATACAAAAGTAAAATACTTTGTTAAAATCCAACTTCAGCTTAATGTTGTGTAAAAGCTTCTGACATCAATCATAAAGTTCTGGAGGCGAGATACATTCCTTCAGGTTTATTTCTAGTTTATATCTTTACTCGTCTTTAAATGCAAGTATCACTGATATTTACCCCACCACTTTAGAGAATATGAAGCATGAACAAAGCACTACTCTTGCAACTATTCACGCTTGCGAAGCTTAGCGGGTCAGCAGGGCGCGTCGACCCACAGAATTCCGTTCATCTGGAACTAGTTGCTCAAGTGACACGACCAGAGCGCGGAGGAAAAAGGGCCAGGCGCGCAGATCCAAACTTAAGTGTTGGCATGTCTGAAGAGGAATTTGTGATATATTTGGAGAAGTTAACAAAAGAGGCTTGAAATTCTTTGGATATAAGCAAGATAATTTGTTGTCAATTCCATTTATTTGTTCCAATGTTTATTGAGTGTTCCAAAACGCTGGGGGTACAGCAGGGATAGCAGGGACAAAACCCTGTGCCCTCAGGAAGCCCCCTTCCACACCATAAACGGTGGGTTTAAACTGAATTCCAAACCCCAGAGAAGAGGGAGGTCGGGCAGAACTAGAGGAGCCATGTAAGTTTTGGGGAGAGAAAAAACAAAAGGAGTCCAGTCCTGAAGAAGCTGAAAGAAAGTATTCTTTCTGAGGAATCTGGGATGCAGATCTTCAGTATCAAGCTTTTGCTATTATAAAAATGGTACAGGGCTCCCCTGGCAGTGCAGTGGTTAAGAATCCGCCTGCCAAAGCAGGGGACACGGGTTCAAGCCCTGGTCTGTGAAGATCCCACATGCTGCGGAGCAACTAAGCCCGTGCGCCACACTACTGAGCCTGCACTCTAGAGCCCGCGAGCCACAACTACTGAGCCCGTGTGCCACAACTACTGAAGCCTGCACGCCTAGATCCCGTGCTCCGCAACGAGAGAAGCCAGTGCAATGAGAAGCCCGCACACTGCAACTAGAGAAAGTCCATGCACAGCAACGAAGACCCAACACAGCTGAAAATAAATAAATTTATTTTTAAAAAGTGCAATTTTGTATCAATTTCATATGATTAAAAATTCTAGAATTAATATCACTTTTAAAAACTTAGAATTAAAGACATCAAATGTAACAGAGATACTAAATATTAATTTTTTAATATAAAGAAACATATTCCAAACATTAAGTCAAAAGATACATTTATAAGAAATTTAACATTAAGTGTATATTATCATTTAAATACAAATTAGCAAATGATATTAATTTGTCTCACTCGAAAATTAAAGGTTAACATTATAAAAACTGTAGATAATTTGTTTTATTGGAATGTATCTTTAAAAGGCAGAGTATATCAGCAGTGTCATGGTTGAGTTTTTTGGTAAATTTCTCTAGCTTAGAAAAGTACTTAAAAATGGTGCTTTTTGACCTTATGGTGGTCAGAGGAATAAAGAGAATATAGTTGTAAGGCAAGTCCAAATAGTTTATTTTGACTATTTATGCATCAAATAATTTTATCTCTTTTTTTGATAACTTTTAAGAAGTGTTTTGTGAATAGTCATCTCCCCTTGCTATCTTTTTATTGAATAAATTTTGTTCTAATGAAAGCATTATTGGTTTTCTTCATCTTTCCTTTAATCATGCATGAAAGAGGATTCTCGTGCACAATAATTATATTAGTTTCAAGATATATTTGTATCCCTCTTGTTTGGAAGTCTTTGAAAAAAATAAGATTTATTCTTGTAGTAATAAACACTTTGCTTTATCGACTATCATTTTCTTCTTTTAAAAATTTAGTTACAGAAAAATACTTTCTAAATTAGTTCACTTTTTCTCATTTCCAAATTTTAAGAGAGTTAGCTCTGGAGAATGTCTCAAGATTAAAATGGTTCATACTTCTTTAAATGCCAAGTTTTCTGTATTTACACATAATACGGAAAATGGGAGTACCAAAGAGTACTAACGTCATTACTACTAACCTTGCAGAGATTTTGGAATTTGGTGCTCTAGGAAATAAAACATAACTGAAAAAAGTGTCATTAAGGAAATTAGAAAACCCTTTTATGGAGTGTTTGAAGACAGTTAACCCTGCAGTAGTGAGTTAGGTGAATTGGAAAGAAGAAAGGGAAACCAACCAGGAAACAAATCTGGCTGGGACTGTGGGTGGTAATCTATGAAATATATGTAATACATATACGTGAGTGTTTCAAGCATAACTTAGTTGGTGTGGGTGATATTGAAAGTATTAAAGGCTGCTGAGAATTCCTCTGGTAAGTGTGTATGTCCAACAAACTTCTGATCTGTAACTATTATTAAATGATTTTAAGATTAAGTGGAAATGTAGAAAAACTCACCTGTCACAGGTTACTTTTTGTATATTATGGTTGTTCTGTTTTTGTAGTCAGTCTTTTAGTTAGTTGTCTGACAACAATAATTCTAAGTGTGCATGAAGATGATAGGTGTGTAATCTAGTCTAGGTGGTTGATAATTTCCATGCCTGTGGTGCTCGGTAATTCACAAGGTGCTTCCACTCACTCATCGGTTTTCACTTACCATGTACATTCAGGTACTACACTGAGACTCGGTGTACAAGAGATAATAAGTAGGCTGATCTGGTCCATCAAGAGACACAGATAAATACAAACATGCAACTGAATGTGTGTCTAATCATAAAAAGAGGTAAGGGTGAGAGAGGAAATGATAGCATCACAGAAGAGATGCTCAGAGGGGCCTTCCTAGGAAGGGGCTTTGAGCTTAAATTGGGGATGGAGCCAGAGCCAGCAGGGTGAGAAGCAGGGGTCGGCAGTGATGGGGGAGACTCATTTAATGTAGCAGAAGGTGTTCACCACTCTGGCCTGTTCCTCATCTGTGCTGAGAGAAAAGCAAGCCTGCTGCCTGGAACAGGGGAAGTTGAAGAGATGAAGCAAACCAGATCATGCAGGTTCTTCAGGCCTCAGTCAAGGAGCTGGAACTTAGAAACTAGTAACATGTTTTTAGTAGAGGAGTGATACAACCCAGCTGTGATTTCCTTTCCTCTGGAAAGAGTGGATGGGTAGATGAAAACATTAGCTGTGGGAAGACAGATGAGTAAGCTATTAAGGAGTTAACTTATAAAATATTTAAGACGACATTTTTAATGATATTGCCACACGTTGTTTACACATAAAAAATATGTTAAGAATTGAATTATGCCTAAAATGTCAGATTTTCAGATAATTTATTTTTATGTGCTGTAAGACATATAAAGCAAAGCTAGTAATTCAATTTTGATAATTTTAAGTATTTTTAAAAACGATTTTATTTTAATGTCTGAGGAATCTTTTGAGGAAGCTCATTATGTTGTTGTACCATCATTCCTTTGTATCATCAAAGCAGACACCCTGTACACATTTCTCATGTTTATGACTTGAGGTTAAAACATTGGATTGCTGAAGAAATTGATCTTCTGTGTGTAAATTGAATGTCTTGGGAGAGAATTTACTCTGGTGTGAAACACATTAATTACAGTATTTGGTAAATTTCACACATAAGAACCAGTTGCAAGTTCAGGCCTCATCTCTGTGAATCGGGAGCTTGGGCTTTTATATGTGCCTCCTGAATTTTCTCAGCCTTTGTCTGCCAAACACAGAACACCTGGAAAGGCTGGCCATTACCTCATTATGTTAATTGATATGGAAAAACTTAATATGCAGTCCCAAGTCTACTTTCAGAATTCATATTATTCAGATCATGTATATGATCATATTAAGCAAGACACTGCTTCTAGCAGGTGGTCTTCAAAAGTTAGTTTTCTTGTGCACGGCCTCATAGAATTTTGAAAATATATGTATTCTTTTGCACACTTTTATGTTGACCTCGAAAATTTATAAAAGATATGCTTTCCACTGTATTATAAATATTGAGATTTTAATACAAATCTGTTAAAGCTCTTTTATAAATTTATCCATTGAAATCTAAGAATCATAATGATTTCATACTCACCAACATCTATTGTAAAAACACATGGCAAGCTCTTCCTTAACAGCTGTAAAATTTACATTGGTCCCTTTCTTTTGTTGAAGTGATATTTACTACCAAAAGCAATATAGATTCAATGCAATCCCTATCAAATTCCAATGGCCTTTTTCACAGAGGTAGAACAAAGAAACCTAAAATTTGTATGGAACCATAGAATACCACAAATAGCCAAAGCAATCTTGAGAAAGAACAAAGCTGGAAGCATCGCACTCTCTGATTTCAAACTATTTTACAAAGCTATAGTAATTAAAACAGTATGGTACTGTTGTAAAAGACACATAGAGCAATGGAATAAAACAGAGAGCCCAGGGCTTCCCTGGTGGCGCAGTGGTTGAGAGTCCGCCTGCCGATGCAGGGGACACGGGTTCGTGCCCCGGTCCTGGAAGATCCCACATGCCATGGAGCGGCTGGGCCCGTGAGCCATGGCCGCTGAGCTTGTGCGTCTGGAGCCTGTGCTCCACAACGAGAGAGGCCACAACAGTGAGAGGCCCATGTACCACACAAAAAAAAACAAAAAAACAAAAAAAAACCCAGAGAGCCCAGAAATGAACCTACACATACATGGTTAACTAATTTAAGAAAAATGGGGTGAGAATATACACTGGGGAAAGGGCACTCTCTTCAATAAATGTTACTGGGAAAATTGGACAGCCACTTGCAAAAGAATAAAACTGGACAATTGTCTTACACAGTACACAAAAATTAACTCAAATTGGATTAAAGACTTGAATGTAAGACATGAAACCACAATACTGCTTGAAGAAAATATAGGTGGTAAGCTCTTTGACATAGGTGTTAGTGATCATTTTTTTTATATATTTGACACCAATAACAAAAGCAACACAAGCAAAAATAAACATCAAACTAAAAACTTTCCACACAGCAAAGGAAAGCATTAACAAAATGAAAAGAAAATCTACTGAATGGGAGAAAACACTTTCAAATTGTATATCTGATAAGGGGTTATTATCCAAAATACATAAAGAACTCAACTGAAAAAAAAACTATTTAAAAAATGGGCAGAATATCTGAATAGACATTTTTCCAAAGAAGACATACAGATGGCCAACAGGTGCATGAAAAGATGTTCTACATCACTAATCATCAGGGAAATGGAAATCAAAACCACAATGAGATATCACCTTACACCTGTCAGAATGGCTATTATCAAAAAGACAAGAAATAACAGCCACGGGCAAGTATGTGGAGAAAATGGAACACTTCTACACCGTTGGTGGGAATGTAAATTGGTGCAGCCACTGTGGACAACGGTATAGAGGTTCCTTGAAAAGTTAAAAATAGAACTACCACACAATCCAGCAATTCTACCTCTGGGTATTTATTTGAAGAAAATGAAAACACTAACTTGAAAAGATATATGCACCTCCTTGTTTATTGCAGCGTTAGTTATAATAGCCAAGATATGGAACAAACTTGTGTCCCTCAATGAGTGAATGAAGAAATTGTGATATACACACACACACACACACACACACACACACACACACACACACAATGGAATATTATGCAGCCATAATAAAGTATGAAATCTCACTATTTGCAGCAACATTTGCTAAGTGAAATAAGTCAGACAGAGAAAAAAAAATACTGCATCTTGCGCTTATATGTGGAATCTATAAACAAACAAACAAATAAATACCAAGCTCATAGATACAGAGAACAGACTGCTGCTTGCCAGAGGTTGGGGGTCGGGTGGGAGAAATGGGTGAACTCTTTTGGGTTTTTTTTTTTTTGTAGTTTAAATAAATTGAAAAAAAAAAAAAAAACAGACTTTGCTGACACCAGTATTTCAGTTTTCTCTTTCTTGGATGACCTGGAAGTTTTTATACCTTTAGGGGTTGCAACATAATGGCAGATCAGCTTTCAAGCAGATCAGTTTCAGGAAAGCGTACCAAGCAAGCTGGGTGCTCTAATAGTGACCCTTACACCCACCCTTTCCCTCTGGAAGCCTCCTGCCTGCAGAATTTCGTGCTCTCCAGCTACTGACTAAATGAACAATTTAATTTTCACATTCCCTCTTTACACTGTGGTTGTTAGTCACAGAGAAGTGATTTTCAAAGCTGTAATTCCTTTGATGCTGCAGAGAAAAATTATACCTATTTTCAAATGCAGTGATCTTGACATGTCTGGTTCATTTCCTTAAGGTTTAAAATGAATTAATATCTTTCTCATGTGTGGGAGGAGAAACACACTTTGCTTTAGCAAAAAACCTGAAAATCATTAAGTGGCCTGTAATTTTGCATGCAGGATTATTTTGCTACTTTTTATACTTCCACTAGAATTTTTCATATTGCATAGAGCTGTGTATGCACAAGCTTCGGTCCCTGGCTCTCTGAACAATATTTTTATCCTCTACCTTATTTTACCGGTCTGTAGCTCCCCTTAAAATCCCATCTTTATTTTCCCACTGTTGTAACAATAATAATGATGTCGACTCAGCTTGCAGAAATACTGTGAACTGTCACTGGTTTTTCTAAGTTCCTAAGACACTTTTAGTGTCTTGGGAACAGATTATATTTAAACATGGCTTGTTTTTCCTATGTGTGCCTTTTTGCAAAGTGCAATCTGATCAATATTCCTTTTGAATCAGATTTCCAATATGTTTGTTGAAATGTTAAGGAAAATTTGCACAGTGACTGTTGGGAAAACTGTGCAAAGCCCGCTGGCCTTTATATGTGTCTAGGTATAGGAACAGCTAATGGTTATAAAGTGAGTGTTTAGAAGAAAAACTACAGAGTTACATTCCACCTAATTTACCGTACTGTGAATTGACTGTAAAGTGTTCTTCTCTTTTTATACGGCTTTTGCTTTATCCTATTCCTCCCAATACCCTAATGTAAAAGTTTATTAATAAGCAGAAACAAAGGTACGGAGTTTTTTTTAACTTGTCTGGCAATCATTCTCACTTCCTCTTGGGTTTATTACTTTGATGTGTAGAATGGAATAGGTTTTATTAAATACAACTTTGTTTTTAAAGGGCAACTGTATTTGTAAATAACCTGTGTGCATTCTTGCCTATGGTAGTTCTTTGATATTTAAAATGAATTCTTTCTTTAGGATATGTGTGCAGGATTGCAGGTTTATACATAAGAAAAATGAGAATTTTCTCTAGAACTCCAACTAAAGTAGAAGGAAGGCAACACAGAGCTGAGAAATGAAGCATAAGACTGCATTATTGTCAACACACTGTTCCAGTGTGTTCAAGGCAGTCAGGATAATGTTAATTGCCATTTCTCTCTAACAACCTATTTGCATATAAATACAAGGAAAATGGAATAAAGTTGACAACATTAAACTCAAGCAAGACAAAGAGAGAGAAATAGCCTAGTAATAAACTTCTATTAAGGCAATATGGAAAAATGTCTACTGAGGATTTCCAGGCATTAAAGCCATTGCACAAATAAACTTGCAGATAAAAAGAATAAGACCATTAGTAATAACAGATGACAAGTTTTACATATTTTATTATTAACTATTCAACGACTGCTTTTCACCTTCTTCATCTCGTTTTAACCAGCAGATGCATTTTGTTTCTGTCTCCGTGGAGAAGGATAAATGTTTATGACCACGAGGGAGAATTTTTACTTTTGCTGTATTTTTAGCTCTGATGATGGCCAATGGCACCAAAAACCTGCTGGGACAAATCCTGATATGAGGTCGTTGGTACCACACCCACTTGTTTTCCCACCAAGGAAAAAGCCACTAGCACTAATCACAGCAAAACCTCAAGGTGTTCTTTGAAGTTTCTGAGCTGGAGATGAAGAGACTGCAAATGTGTCAGTTCTGCTGGTATCCAGGCTTAATCATTCATGGTTCTTCCTTTCAGGCTCAGTGGTACCTTAATTTGGACAATAAATGATTAACCATCCTACTTACAGATGCAAAGAGAAATAATACCTGGCCCAATAAAATTCAAAATGTTTAGAAATAATTCTTTCCTAGATTACAGAACGTGAGAATTAGTTGAGTGATAAAAATAAGACCTACGTTCTAATTTACTAGCATGGCTTCTCAAATAAATTTGAGCAGTAAGTTTTGATTTGTCTACATCTGTATATAAACCCTAAATAGTTGTTTATCTCAGATCATGAAAGAGACCATCACAGATTATGAAACTATTGTTATGTGAAGAGCGGAAAATTTCCCACTCTTTCTGTTCACGAACAGCCATACCCAGGAAACTGATTTTATTATTATCTCTGTGATAACTTCTCAGACATGTGTGGATTTACATTTTCTTGTCATCTGAACAGCTCTAAGCTCAGAAATGATAAGCATGTTCACCCGTTAGAAGGGATTTTTATTATTTATATGTTTGATCCACAATTGCTGCGGAGGTTTCTCAGGATATTACGTATTTTGTTGCATATTGAGAACAGTGGGGATCGTGTAGGTCTTGTTGACCATTTCATGCTCTGTACGTAGAACAGTGTCTGACACAGAAGCGCCCATTAATTGAAGATTGAAGGAAAGTACCATAAATATCATATTTCCATTGACCTTGGCCCGTGTTGTACAGTTATCACAGTGTTTTATCTCAGATCATGAAACGAGTCACCGCACATTCTGTCACAGGGACCTTCCGCTTCTTTCTTCCAGGATAGCACTGGGAGTTAGCCCACAGGCTTTGGGTGATGTCAGCCTGGTTTAGAATCCTGGTGGTAGATGTAGCTTTGGGCAAATTAACCTCTCTAAACTGTAATTTTCCTACCTTTACAGCACAGTAGTTGGAAGGACTAGGTGCTGAAATTCTTGTTAAAAGCCAAGCATTGCGTCTGGCATATTGCAAATTTCTACTGGTGCCTGTTTTATTATAAATCTTACTTTATCCTCAGATTTCATTCTAATGGGAGTATGTCACATCATCACTAAGAAATAGCTAAGTTGTTTTTGGTGTCTGAGCTACTTAATTCACAAGGGATGAGCCAAGTCTCAGGAGATTTCCAAAGTAGATCTTCTATATTTAGCAATAAAAATAAAAGACACCAAGTTCATTTTGAATGTCAGATAAACAACAAATATTTTTTGGCATGAGTATCTTCTGTATTTTTATCTGAATATCCTATCCTAAAGGTTACTCAAACATAGGGTACGATTCTTTAGTTGTGTCCAAGAAGACTTAGAAAAATGATGGGCCAGGATAAGAGAACTAAAATTGGGAGAGCAAAGTTTAGTTGTTTATTTAATCTGATATAGTGTTATATAAAGACAAGTGATGTTTTTATTTACCTATTAGGATATTAGGATATAACCACTACAATAATAAATTGATTTGAAATAGCAAATATATTATGAAATAGAACAACACTATATACCATAACTGAGGAAAATTGGAAAAATAGAAGAGAAATAAAGGTTATTGTAACAATGTGTTGATGGCCAAAGGGTAAACTTATTCTTTTAAATTGCCATAGAAGATCTAACTATATATATATATATATATATATATATATATATATATATATATATATATGATCAAGACTTGAAGATTGTCTTCAAATATACAACGAGATAAAGACTTTCCCAGATAAACACAAACAGAGAGTTCATTGGCTCTAGACCTGCCTTACAAGAAATGGTAAAGCGAGTCCTTCAAGATGAATGAAAAGATGATAAACAACAACATGAAATAACCCAATTCAAAAATGGACAAAGGACTTGAATAGACGGTTCTCCAAAGAAGACATCTAAATAAAACAACAGAATTGTGAAAAGATGCTCAACGTCACTCATCATCAGGGAAATGCAAATCAAAACCACAGTGAGAGAACACCTCACACCTGTCAGGATGGCTATCATTAAAAAGACAAGCATTGGCAAGAAGTTGGAATCCTTGTGCATCACTGGCTGCTAGCGAAAACCAATATCAAGTTCCTCAAAAAACGAAAAATACAATGACTGAGATTCTTTTCTCGCTATTTAATCTAAATTGTCCCAATAAAACATTTAAGAACAATTAACCTTGTTTAGAGAATAATAAGACAGCATAAAAATGCATACCAATTGTTTCAGATTTAACTTAGAAAATGAAAATCCTAATAACTCAGCTCTTTCCTAGGCAGATAGACCAATATTTCCTCACATTCTCAAGAGTCTAAGGAGGATAATCTTACTAGTTGCAGTGACAAAGTAATCATCCTTGTCTCCAAGCACCACCTCTTGGATGAGAAGATGGCTATCTGTATGGCAAACAAAAACTGTTTTTGAAGAAAAAAAGGACTATGAACATTGGTACTGTAACTTGGTTATAAAAATAAACCTTGTGTTTATCTACAGTTATTCTTAGAAAAGACCCAGCAATCCATGAATAGGTTTTTCTTCTTGAAATCTTACAAGAGGAGAACGACGGAGAAGGAAGGGGATAGAAGTGGGGTGACATCTTTTAATACAGAGCATTGAAAAAGAGGCCAGTTACTTCAGTGAACAATTATGCAAAAGATTACATCTATTTTGAGTTGCGTGGTGGAGCATGAATGAGGTGATTAGAAAAACAAAAACAACAAAATCAGACTACTAGGAAATTCTCAGCAATGGTGGAAAACAGCATCAAGTTAGAATGTGAGACTAGGTCTGAATTTTAACTCTTCCTTCTACCTGCTGAGTGACCTTGGACATATTACTTCATTTTTCTAAATCTGAGTTGTTTTCATCCACAAAATGGGATAATAATAGTACAGACTCATTGGATTATTGTGATCATTAAATGAGATCATGCAGGCAAAGCACAGAGACGTAATAAATCTCAGCTCTTAAGATAACATGCATATCATCTTAGGTCTCAAACTCAAAAAATGAAGATCGATATTAATACTTACCCTTCCTGTCCACAGCCTAATTAGTAGCACCAATGAGATTATTTATGTATAAAGTCTCTCTACGAGATTAGGCGCTATTATTGCAGTTCCATGAGAGTTGAATAAGACTTTGGAATACAATGGCGTAGACTGTGGGAACAGTAGGGTAATTGAAATCTTCAGATAAAACTCTCTTGTGAATGCTTTGCCACCTAGTTCCAGAACACGGCAGAGTCAAGCTTATTCCTCAATTAATCACTAAACTGTTGTGTTTGGACCTTGAAAATGGGCCACTTTCTGTTCTTAAAAGTCATTTTAATTTCGTAGGTATGGATTCCATTTAAACATTGCTTTTTGTTTGCTCTATTTCTTATAGTTAAAAAAAATTGGGGGGTGGGTATAGTTGATTTCCAATGTTGTGTTAGTTTCAGGTGTACAGCAAAGTGAATCAGTTATACATATACATATATCCACTCTTTTTTAGATCTTTTTTCCATATAGGTCATTACAGAGTACTGAGTAGAGTTCCCTGTGCTCTACAGTAGGGCCTTATTAATTATCTATTTTATATACAGTAGTGTGTATGTATCAATCCCAATCTCCCAATTTATCCCTCCCCCCTTACCCCCTGGTAACCATAAATTTATTTTCTACATCTGTAACTCTATTTCCTTTGTGTAGGTAAGTTAATTTGTAGCCTTTTTTTTAGATTCCACACATAAGCGATATCATATAATATTTGAAATAATGCCATTTGCAGTGACATGGATGGACCTAGAGATTATCATACTGGATGAAGTAAGTCAGACAGAGGAAGACAATGGACCTTCCTATACTCATAGAAGCAATTCTGTCTTTTCTTTACTTGGGTTCGTATCTACACTTTGAGGCACTGCAACGTCCCCCTTTAGACTCAATCCATTTCCTAGACCACAGACTAAGGCAAATAAGCATGAAGCTGGATTAGACTTTCAGAGTAGCTAAGACACACCCTTCTTCAGGCTCCCTCTCTTCTACTTCTCTCTTGGGGGCAAACTCACACACAGAAATGTTACTTTGCTTCCTGTTTCATAAGCAAAAAATTCCAAATTCTTAACAGGTGTCTACTTATCGTCTGTCCTGTACCACGATGTATAAACCTACCTTGCTTTCTATAGAAATAAATCCCTGTGAAGTACCTCATTCAATTAAAAATGATTTCATGAGTGCCTGCTCTGGGCCTCCGCTGGGCATTAGATGCCGCGGGCAACATTGTCGGATGCTATAGGGAGTCCTGGCAGTTACGGGTTTACAGCATAGTGGGTGAGTGCTACAGCCAAATATCACGATGCCAATAAAGGGGGAACAGGGTCACACCGGAGCAAAAGCCAACCTGACTTTAGGAATCAAGAGAGGAGTCACTGAAATACTCGAGGGTCGTTTCTGAGCCTATATTTGAAGAAAGGGTCAGGAGGTGTAGTGTGTTTTAAGGGCAATGGGGTTTGTGGTGGGAGGGTTCCAGGCTAAGGACATAGCACGCCCGGGGTCCCAGAGTTGAGAGGATGTGGCAGGTTTGGGGAACTGGAGGAAAGAATTCAGCTGGAGCAAGAAGGGCAGGGGAAGGAAGGTGAGGACAGGACACCACACCAAGGGCGCAAGAGTCAGACCGTGAAGGGCCTTGTGTGCAACGTCAGAGGATTCGGATTACATCCTACAACCAAGAGGATGGGCCTTGGAAGGTTCTATGTGAAATGATCAGACTTGTGTTTTAGAATATTCTGGAAGCAGACTGAAGAAATGAACTGTAGTGGGTTACAGCTGAGGCGGGAAGACCGGGGAGAGGCAGATAATGGAAACTCAGCTGGGCTGTAGTAGTGCCCGACTCGGGCCGAGGCTGTGCTCTCGGGGGAAAGGGCCAGGTGTGAGGGGGAGAGTCCACTGGGATTCGGAGTTCCTGGGTCTGGTCGGTTGGGAAAGAGGGACCTTTGATTCTGGTGTGAGCCGGTACATCGAGATGCTTGACGAACAGGGATGTTCTTCGCTTTCAATCAGTGCTTTTCCTATTCTGGAAAGCTTGTCAACACAGGCAGATGTACTTGAAAGTTCAAGTTTGTCCTGATGTTTTTGCATTAGTTATGGTACAGTTACTAGTCATTTATGGAGAACTTACTAGAATGGTTGATATAGTCAGAATCATTGAGATCGCTTTCTCACAGAGCTAATAGTTTTCTGGAAAGAGTGACAAGTAAGTCAGTGGTGGAGCAGGGAGAGAGCCACAAATGAGACATGCACGGGATTTCAGAGGGGAACTTGGATGTGGATGGAAGACAATGGCCTTGCCAACTGCCATTTAACTGTCAAACGCATCTCCTGGCATTGGACTTGGAACCGGCGGCCTCCACCCCACTGCCAACCCACCCCCAATAGCTTACACTGGGGACATCGAAGACCCTTGCAAAAGCCACACTTCTGCTGCCCTTGGGCCCTCTGTTCACTTCTGGCCTAATTATATGACTAGGTTTAAAAAAAAAAGCCCATGATGGCCACATGGTCCAGAATTTGACCCCAAAGTACTCGGAGCTCTTTGTAGGAGATGGGTGTGTGTGTGTGTGGGGGGGGGGGGGGCAGGCAGCCTCGGACCATCTTAGTCAATATATAACGTGTAGAACTGAAGCCCTGGGGTGGGTCACCCAGTATAAAGAACAGGTGTGTGTGGAGGAGAGGAAGCTGGAAGAAGGAAAGATGTCTCAGAGTAGACAACATCCGGGGTGATCCTTCAGCAAGAAGGATGGAGAAGAGTGGTGAAGAAAGGCTGCAGCCCTGTGAGTGGTAAATTCATTCACAAAAGCATGAAGGCCTGAGAAGCAAGGCACCCTCAAAGAGACAGCCATGTCCAAGTGGCTGATGGCCTTCAGTTCAGTCAGGTGAGGACGTGTACACACCGGCTGTCTCTCAGACAGGAGTCTGTAACTCTCCAGGGAGTGGACCCTTGTTGCAATGGAGCCACAGAAAGGAGCAAGCGATAATCTCCTTTTCTTTGTTTCCAAGTGAAGAGAAAGCAGAAAAGACAGAGCGTTTTCCCTTCTGTATTTAGTCTTGTGGGGCTGCTGTAACAAAGGACCACAAACTAGCGGGTTTCAAACAACAGAAGTTTACTGTCAGCTCTCTGGAGGCGGAAGTCCAGGCGCCGGCAAGGCCGGGCCTCCTTGTGGCCATCAGGGAGGAACTGTTCCCACGTCTCTCCTGGATTCTGGGTGTTGCCTGTGATGGTTGGACCTCCTGGGACTGTAGCTGACCCACTGCAATGTCGGCGCCATTTCTACAGGCCTTTCTACAAGACACCAGTTGTGAAATTTATGGCCCACTCTGATCCAGTATGACCTTATCTTAACTTGATTACGTATGCAAAGACCCTAATTCCCAATGAAGTCACGTTCACAGGTATGGGGGGTTAGGACGTCAACATATCTTTGCGGGGGGACCCAAATCAACCCATGACACGCAATGCTTCTCAAATAGGAGCCTGTGACTCTCCAGGGAGTGATTCAGATGTTGCTGGGGACCCGTGGAGACCATCAAGTCATAACCTCCTTTTCTTTGTTTTCAAGTGAAAGAAAACTAGAAGAGACAGAGCATGCCCTTTTTTTCTTTTTTTGCTGTCAAATTCCTGTCGATTTCCTCTGGCCTTCAGACGTGTTGCCATTCTGATGACTGCCATGATAATTCAATAGCAAGCTGGTCTGGTGAGGGGCCTTGTGTAGACTACCCTGTTTTATTGAAACCAGGCCATTCACATGAGAAACATGAATGAAGCCATGAGAACAGCATAACTGCACTGTGTCAAGTGGATGGGGAACAGTTGTAAACACAGAATGTGGAAGAAAGAAAGCTTCAGGGGCCTGGTGCCTTGGAACTTGCAGCCTGTGATGTAACAGCCGACAGCAAGGCTACAGGTGGAAGACTGACCCCATCAGTGCGTGGCTGTAAGAAGATGGGTCGCTCAAGTCCAAAATGTTCTCCAGTTAAAACAAAGGCACACTGAGAAAGAGAAGCTTGGGAAACACAGGCACAGAAGTCACAGCCCTTGTGAGCAGTTTCTACAAAATACTCTCTTCGCCTGGACAAGGGGATTGGGCAGTAAGCCCGGGGCCTGGTCCTATCTGAATTTCCAGAAAGTGTCCACCATCTGCGCAGTAGGTGTGTGGCATTAAGGGTTCTCCCTGTGAGGGCGGCCCACAGAACTAGTCCTAGTATAAGTTCTGAATGAAATGACCGTAATCCTTGTTGACATGCAAAGCATGTCAATCTTCCAACTGGCCCTCCGGAACACGGCATAAATTCTTGTATCTCAGAAGGGGATTCATCTGCCTTTCCAGCTCCTAAAGATGCTTTAGTAGATATTTTGGCTCTCAGAAAAGCACTGGCTCTAAAACGTAAGCAACCAATGTCTGATAGAAAATGCCTCCCTCAGTTAGAAGAGACCATATCATTTTATTTCTAAACACAGTTTTGTATAAAATATTCTTATAATACTCATCCAAATAAGGTTTCGATTGAACCATCCTTAGCTCCATCAATGGCATATGGATAATTCTGGAGTAGGGTACCTGAGACGAATTCTGGGAAGAAAATAGGGGGAGGAGGGGAAGCTTCTCACATTCACCTCTGTCTGTAACATTCTTCCTCGGGTGTTAGTAGCTTTTGCAAACTTAACATTTCCAACATTTAAACATTTCCTACAAATCGTGTCCTTCCATAATTTCTCAAATTCCCTCTTCCATTTTCTCAGGACAGAACCCTGGGGTCATCCCTAGCTCCTCTCTTTCTACTGAGTCCGTATCTTCTTCATCAATTCCTTTCAGCTCTTTTTCTTTTGGTTCTGGAAGTGTATGCAGAATCTAGTACCGACCACCTCATCCCAAGCTAAGCTATGGAAACCTTCTCCCTTGTTTCCCTGCTTCTATTTGGCACCTGAAGCCAGGGAGTTATTTGACAACGTAGATCAAACCATGTCACTATTTGTTCTTTCTCACTCAGAGTCAAGTCCAAGTTCTTACTGTGGGCCCTGGGGTCCAGTGGGACCCCAGCATTGCCTCTTCCGTCGTCGATAGCCCTCTGTTCTCATCATCCTCTGCTCTCCCCTTGCTTCCTCCATCCCCGTTTTTCACGCTGTTTCTTAGATGTCCCAGGCCCCTGCCCGCTGCAGGCCTTTGGTTTTCTCTGGGCCCCTCTGTCTAGGTCTGCACACACCTCATCTCCTCACCTGCTCAGCCCTGTGCAAACGTCAGCTTCACTGAACACCCTTAAGAAAGCTGAGGCGTCTTCCCTCTACGTTTCATTTTCCCTTTACGCTCTTCTACTTTTCTTCTTAGCATGGCTCATCACGCTACATCTTATAAATGCATTTTGGTCTGATTCTTTCCTGTCTGCTCACTGCAGCATAAACACTGTCACAGCAGGAACTGGGTTGTGTTTGCTGCCGTATCTCATTCTTCCTTGATGACAGTAGCACTTGGTTCGTAGTAGATGCTTGGGTTTGTGGAATAAATGAATAAGTGACTTATTCGCTAAATAAATAAACACATAAAAGGAAACTTCATACATATGCTAAAAATTTACTGGCTTATTTTCCCTCTAGTTCAGTGCAACAGAGACATCTAAAGGTATAAAAAAGACTAAAAAGCAAGGCTGACACGGGACTATTATAATGGTCACTGGTTTCTTTAGGGAATATTGATGGGTCTATGAGCACAGGTTCTATGAGTCTGAGAAGCAAAAAGCAAAACACAAATCATGTATCTGAATATCACAATGAAAAATTGAACCAGTAAATTCTGAGGAGTGGTCAGGAGAAGAAGTTATCAGATATAGCAAATGCATTTTGAGTCCCTCAGACTGAGGTGCACACACCAGAGCAGCACGTGAGAGTGAATACAGAACAGGAAAGGAAAACACTGGGTGCATTGATTCAATGAGCATTTATTGAGCACTTACCATATACCAGGCAATATGTTAGGCACGGGGTATTCAAGACAGAAAAATACAGTCTGCGTCCCCCGTCTACAGCAAGATAGACACATAAATCAGTGATTTTGTAACAATGGAGTGTATTCAGAGGTACCTTTGGCCAGAGGGTTGTGTGACCACAGCAGGGAAACCCACCTCCACCCGGGAAGGAGCGAGACCAGGAAAACGCCACCACAGCTGTGACAGGCAGACAGGTAGAGGCGGGGAGACGAGGGTGTGTGTGTGTGTGTGTGTGTGTGTGTGTGTCTCCAAGAAGACGAGAGCAAGTACTTAGGTGTGGAGGCAAGAAGGGCTGTGAGGTGAGAGAGGCCACAGACAGTTCGGTGCCGCCGAAGCAAAGTCTTCTGGGATCAGGAAGAGGAAGAAGTACCAGACTTCGTTAATATTCCTGTAGAACTTGAGTCTCTACTTTTTCAATTTTCTTTATTACTATTATTATTATTTACCCTTTTGACCATTTGTAAGTATACAGGTCAGTGGCATGAAGTCCATTGACAATGTTGTGTAATCATCACCACCATCATCCCCAGAACTTTTCCATCATCCCAACCAGAAACTCCATCCCCATGAAATAGCTGCTATCCCTCCTCCCAGGCCCTAGTTTTAGAAGTTGGAGCGACATGTGGCCTATAAATTGGAAAGAGAGATCAGTTAGAAGAATGTTGCCAATCTGATTGAAGCTATTGTGTTTTAAACTATTTTGGAGGAACCGTCATGTTGGTAAGTTCATTTTGATGTGAACTTTACAGTCGATAAGGTTTTAAGAATAGCGTCATTTTTAAGCTAGTATGGATGGAAAGTCACATTTAAAACCGAGTTTTTATAGAAATTCATATTCTCCAACTTTTTTTTCCCCCAAAGAAATGCTTCCCTTTAATTGAATTACACTGGTTTAGTGGAAAAGCATATTTATAAGTTTTGAAAAGCAAGGTATCCAATCTTGTAATTAAAAAAACTCGGTTTTGGCATTTCTGCCAAATATTTTTAATGTAAACTCATGTTTACAATTAGTTTTGATGAAACACTCAGTCACCCAGTCACCCATTGTTTTAAGAGTACGACAATGTTTAATCTAGTTGAAAATTCGTATTTATAAGCTCTATTTATGAAAAATCATGTCTTCTGTATTTTCTGATGAGAATGTTAGAATTTCTTTGTTTTAGAAAACGTAGAGTATTTAAACCATTTTTAAATAAAATTTAAGTTCACAAGCTATTTGTATTAGAATGCATGTATCCAATCCTATTTGATGAAATTTACTCTATTTCAAAGGTGCATTTAAATATTTGGTGATTAAGCAGATATAAGAAAGGAAGGACAGAGAGAAGTTAATTTATGATTCTAAGTAAAATAAGTACTCCTATTAAACATGTAATCCTTAGTGTCATAAGTGATACACAGTAATATCATGCAATTCACACTGCAATGCTCCCTATGGCTTCCATGGCGTTGAAAACATTTCCTTTTCTAACTTACCTTTCATTTTATGTTTTATCCACAGATTTCCCCCTTCTACTACGGCTTCTTGGACCACCCCTAAGTTTCCTCATTTCTCTTCTTCTTTCTCTCCGTTCTCTTTCCAGCAATGGCTGGGGTTCACGCTGATGGATTTGGGCATATCTGTAAGGTCACATTGTAGACAACAGGCTAACGCTTCCTGGATGTCCAACTTGACATTTTAGTTTCTCTGCTGGACATTTGCATCAGCGCATCCATGGATGACCCCAAGAATGTCTACAATCCACGTGTCAAGAGTCTGTCTCCTCATCTCCAAAGCTCCGTCACCACTACCTCCATCACATGGTCGCCAAGAAGTCACCGGGTCCAGACAGCCTCTGTGGTGTCTCCCCTTTTTAGCCTCTCTTTTACTTCCCTATCAAATCTCTGTAGGTCATGGCCTCAGAGTTCATGAACAGAGCTCTACTTTTCTCTATTTCTTTCCTGAAGTTATTCCATGAAATTTATCTTACTTATTGTAGTAAGGCTGATCTATAGGAAGTATGAGGGACTAATGTAGAATTTCTTTTCCTGCCACTCTGCAGGTGTGACAACCAAGGCACCAAAATGAGCTCATTATCTTATCCAACAACCAGTTTCTTCCCTTGCATTCTCCACGTCATGTGACAGCATCCCCAGTGGAACGTAAGCTACATATTTGTTTCCTTCCTTGCTGTATCTTTACCTCTGAGAAGGGTTTTTATCATCAGCGGGCACTAAGTGAATATTTTTGAATAAATGAACGAACGAGCAGCATCATCCTCCATCTCTATCACAACCACTGAATTCTGGGTATTTTATTCCCTGCTTGTTTCTCCGTTCTGTGCTTTCTACCGTCAACCTGCACAGCCCTCATTATTTCTTGTGGGAGGTGTGTGTCAGTAACCTTCCTGCTGCTGCATGTTTTATCTCATGAGTAGTTACAGAAATACCATTTCTCCGTCTAGAACTCATCACAATGGTTTCTTGGGATAAAGTCCTGGATTTTAGCCTTGAATCTAAACTCTCTACGAGCCAGCATGGGCCTAGTTGCGGTATCATTTTCTGCCACTCCCTGACTTAACTTTATATTCTGTCTTATAAAACTTACAGTCTTCCTCTCGTCCACCCCCTCCCAACAAACTGTCCCAATTTGTCCAGGATGGAGGGGATTCCCAGAACTCAGAATTTTCAGTGCTAAAGTTGGGAAAGTCTGGGGAAAACCAGAACTACCCTAACATACTACGCCTCTGTGCCTTTAGGCCACAAGTCGCCTCTTCCTGGAATTCTATTTCTTCCTCTCTTTGTCTGCCTAAGCCTCACTGATCCTTTAAAATCGTGTCAAGCAGTTCTACAGTACCCGCCAAAACTGTCCTGTTTATCTGTGAATTCCTAGAAACTCCTGAAATTCTCTATTTGTGTTCGGCACTTAATAAATATGTATTAAATGAGTAAATTACCTTCCAGCCGAAAACATTGTAAAATCTACAGTTTGATTTTCAAAGCCTCCGTGAAAAGGCCTATCTATTAATTCATTTCAATTTGTTCAATTAGATTCAATGTAATTTAAATTCCATTTAACCAAGATTTATTAAATGTCTACATTTTTCCAGGCTTAGTCCTCATTCATATTTCTTTTTATTGTTTACTCCCAACTGACCAATTTTTTCAAATGTACCATGCCTTTCTTCGTTTTGGTTTTTTGTCTTTACTGCAAGACTGTCCTCAAAAGATAATTACCTGCGTCTCTGCCTGTCGTAACCATCACATTTGTTAAGGTCCAGATTAACTGCAACTGCCCCCTGAAACCTGATTTGATCATCAGCCCAAAGGAATTTCTTTCATCGTGCACCTTGCTTGGAACGTTCTCGCATTCCTTGATGCCTTTGGAGTTGTACTATATTATTTGCGGTCTTTATCTTGTCTTCCTTACTACACTGGAAGCAATCATCTCTGTATCTTCATCATTGTCTAATTCAATGTCTGGTGCAGGCATTGAACTAAATATTAGTTTGTGTTTTAAGATTATAAATTAAGAATGTACATGAAATTTGAAATCCAAATGAACAATGAAAATGTCTACGCCCAGTGAAGATAAAATTATCGTGCTGCAGACCCTCTGGTGAGAAGGAGGCAAAGGCAAAAGCATTTTACTTCAATGTTTCTAGGTGTGAATTATGACATTTCTGAGATAGGTCACTAAATGTGACATTGGCAGCAAGCTTTCCCTTATTTATTTCAAAGAATACACAGAGAGAATTCTTTTTGATTATTTAGCTACTAAAAGTCAAATATGCCTTGTCTGAATTTAAAATTGTCTTAGCTTATTAAGTTTCTGTACCCTTCTTTATAAACTGTTGCCATGGAAACAGTGTTTCAGCCATTTTGCCTTCCTCTAAATGTCACATCTGCTATCACGCTGTATTTAAGGACATCGCATACACACACAGAAAGAGACACATGTTTACTGCTTATGGAGATCGAAGTTAATACTTCATAGTGTGAATACACCATCCTTTACACTAGTGGCTCTAATATTCAGAAAATAACTGGGGAGCAGTAAGACACTCTCGATTAAAAAATGTTCAATGGAGGTAATTTACAATCTGAAAATAATGAATGATGTTTGTTTTACTAAGATGTTATTTCCCAGGTTCAGCACATGGCCACAGACTTCTGCTGTTGTGAAGGGCTTTGTGAACTCACACCTGCCTTTTCAACTTAGGTAAATCGCTGCTCCTTCAAGTAATGTCAGTTCTATCAAGACTTCACTCTTCCTTGAATTCCTAGTTGAGCCTTTGTACCTTTTTCACACACAATTAGATGAAGGACTCTATCCTTTCACCCTCATCCTGCCATATAATTATGTTCTTAATCCCTTTCATAAAGACCTTGACTTAGCTGTTTATTTGCCTTTCAGACAAAGAGTATGTCATCCTCACCAGGTAAAATGCACAGAAGAAAGAGCCAAAGATCAGATGTGAAGAATCCTGACGGGTAGGGGTTGTGTTGAAATATGAGTGTTCATCAATCAGAGGAATCAGCACGGATTAATATCCCCAGGGCCTTGTCTTTAAAATCAATTACGTGGCCAACAGTACTGATTCATAGCCTCAACCTGGGTCAGCAAACTTGTTATCATTAAACATTCTCCCTCTTACCTGGCATGTGCCCCAGAGTGAATCTTGCGGAATGTGAAGACTGCACTTCCCCGTTGCTACCTCCTACTGCGGGGTCATGAGAGTCGTAAATAATTTAGAAAAGGCTGTATATGTAGATGGGCTCAAAATTAATTGTGCCTTCCGTGAGTGGCTTTCTGAGTAAACTGAAATAACAATGATCAGATTCATTTACTCAGAAAACGAACATAATCTGGACACTTTGTAGTGAGGGAAGCTCTATGTGAGGCAGATGTGATACTGGATTTCAAGAGTATTTAGCACAGTAAGACAAGGTCAGATGGAATCCAATAACATAGTAAATCAAAACTTGATAAGGGTCACGAAAATACTTTAAACAATTCTTAGGAATTCAGTGGCTTACTTCTGACGGGGAGAATCAAGAAACAGCATGAACAAGGAAGGGCATGGAGGGAGCACAAGGCAGAGCCTTGAGGCTTGACAGGATACTGATGACAATTACAGACATGACAAATGGGAAGGAATTTCTAGTTAAGAGGATATCCTTTGAGATAGGCTTTCAGACGTGATAAGTTTGATTTGCTCCCAAAACATCCAGGGAGATCTCTCTAGCACGCAGTTATAAAAGCAAAGGTTAAGCTCAAGAAAGAGATGAAGAGAAGATCAGTATGGTGGTCTACAGCACAGATACACTTGGTTGAAACTTGAGACCATTGGCTCCTGAAGGAGAATGGCATTTAGATTGATAAGAAGATAGTATGGAGATTGCCAAGGAAATAGGGCACAGCAAGCAAACCAACAAAAAAAATCAGAACCTTGGGACTGTTTATAGTAAAGAGAAGGAGAAGAAATCAGAGTTAGGATGAAAACCATGAAAGTACAGTAGGATGAGCGTCAACCAACGACGTGGAACCATGTAGAATGGAAAGGGCTTGTTAACCACATCAGTTGGAGGGTAAGGTCTAATCAGTGACACTTGGTGACATTTGGGTATCAGACCTTCTGGGCTACAAGGAAAGAAGGTTGTATGGGGCTCTAGGCTGAATGAAGGAGCAAGTACATGTATACTATCATTGGAAAAGTTTCAGTGAAAATAGAAAAATGTAACAGGCTTGTCTGAGTAGCACAAATTGGATGACCACAAGGTTTTGTAATTATCAGTCGAAAATATAGAATTTTATTCTTACATTTTCAATTTCTGATTCTTTTTCTGCCTCCGGTATATAAATATTGTGTTGTCTGATTTTTTGGTACGACTTTGGCCATTCTAGCAGTTATTATTTTTGTGAGAGTACAGCTTGCGTTACTTAATAAAATGACGTATTTTTAGGATGTCTGCAACACATCTTACTGCTTGGCCAATGTACTGGATTGCAGGCTGCAGAGGAAGACAAGGTCTCCGAGTACGCCTCGTATAAGAAATTTCAATGGGCTTAACTGGCCAAGAGTATAAGCATCCCTTTGTACTTTACCGAAGATACATCACCATTGTTTCTAAGTATTTCTTTAATGATTTGTAGAAGAATTTTTTTAACATCTTTATTGGAGTATAATTGCTTTACATTGTTGTCTTAGTTGCTGCTGTATAGCAAAGTGAATCAGCTATACGTATACCTATATCCCCATAACCCCTCTCTTTTGCGTGTTTCTTTTTCTGCTTGTCATTTGTTTGATATTCAGCTTTTCATTTTAAGAATTCCAGATTCTTTTTCAGTGAGGATCCAGCAAATATCTTTATTTTACCTGGGGAGAGATGATCGTTGTTAAGAAATCTATACAATAGCAGCACGAAAAATCACATTGAGGGAAGATAAAGAAGGGCAGGGAAAGGAAGGGAAATTTCCTGTCTATCCCCCTCCCCCGATTTAGCTCATAGAGCATACAAGGTTTTAATTAAAGTCAATTAAAAATTTTCCCAGGCTTCAGCACCTGAGAGAATCATGGAAGTCTTTAGAGCTTCGGTGAAAGATTTTTTTAAAAGCTTAAAAAACGGCTTTATTGAGTTAGCTCATGCTCTCTGCAGCCCCCAAACAGCTCCTTTCCCTCTTTGAAGCTTCCATCAGGCGCCCTGCCAGGTGCGATGCAGACCTCATTCCTGTGCTGAGGTCCCCTGCTTTGTGCTTGTGCCTCCCGGCAGGTTTCAAAACTGATAGATCAAGTTCGTGGTTCAGCCAGTCTTTCAAAAGCAGGCAATTTATAAACGAGCTATTTCAGCCCCGGGAAAGAAGTATTTGTTGGATCATTACGTATGGAATGTTCTGATCTTCACTTCTCTACATAGGATATTTCGTACAGTTCCTGAATCCTGGATTATTAACTGGATTTTATAGAGTAGGAATAAGAATCAGCAATTAGATAAAAATTTTTGCTTTGATTTATCCAGTCTGTCAAAGAAAGTGTTGGCGACCTTTAAAAAATGTACTTTTGAAGAGAAGACTTTAAAAAGTGTGACTTATAAGTGTGTTTTCTATGACAGTGAGTCTATTTCTGTTTTGTAAATAAATTCACTTGTATCATTTTTTTACCAACAGGGCTAGCATGGGGGTGGGAGTGGGGTGGGTGAGATTAGGAGTTTGGGATTAGCTGATACACACTACTGTATATAAAACAGATAAACAACAAGGACCTAGTGTACAGCACAGGGAACTCTACTCAGTATCTTGTAATAACCTATTCTGGGAGAGAATGTAAAAAAAAGGAGATATATATATATATATATATATATATATATATATATATTTATATGCATAAGTATAACTGAACACTTTGCTGTACACCAGAAACTAGCACAACATTGTAAATCAACTCTACTTCAATTTAAAAATAAATAAATATTTTAGACAGTGTGATTCCAAATCCATGCCTTAATTATACATCACATACATTCTGACAGTCCTCCACTGTGTGTGTCAGGAGAGGGAAAAAGCTGTGAGAAGAAACAGTCTATGCTTTTGCTTCTCAATGTAGGAGAAAGAAGGTTCTGGGAGAGTGTTTAAAAGTCAAAATGTTCATAAGTTTAAAAATCAAGAAAAATAAAATTAGCCTTGAAAAAAATTCTAAATAATATTCTGTTTGAAATACCTTCTAAAATCAGAAAAGAGATGAGAATTTTTTGGGGGGGCATTAAAAGGTATGAAATGAGGTGAAACACCTTGAACAGTTTACGGTAAGAAATAGGTGAGTCAAAGGCTAAATCCTACTGAGTTTTATTAACTCTCTTGAATTTTAGAAAAGTAGGGTAGCTTTAACACTCTGCCCAACACAAGTAGGAACCAGAGGTTTGTCAGCTTCCACAGACTGCTGTATTCTTAATATTTTTTCAAATATATTTTGCTATACTATTATCTGTAATTGAGAAAAACCCAAGTTTTATTTGTACATAGGTACAAGATCTCAAACCTGGTGGGGTTATTTCTACGGAGCTTCGAGAATTGTTTTTTATAATCGATTCTATAGTACTATTTGGAGCATTTATTTGTGCCTTAAATTTTTAGACACTGTCATCATTGCAGTTGAGTTGCTGTCACTTTTGAGCAGTGACTTGACCGAATTCAGTTATATGAGTCGTGTTCAAATCACATAAACATGTATCATTCCATGACGGATTATTCAAGCCCAAATGTTTTAAAGGAAAACCAAAAATCTATGGTTAAATGGACCAACATTTATTGAAGGAATCATCTCCACATTCTGTCACTAATTGTTCCCCTTTATTCTCATCAGCTCCTCAACATTATTATTATCAAAAACTTTCACCCCTTTGGAACTTCCCTAACTTTTGAACTGAGACACGATATTTTTATTCCAGTCATTGGAAACTTAGTGGTGAATGCTAATCTGGGGATTCATCTAAAGTTAGTTGTAAGTTTTTAAGATTCTAAATAAATCCCTGACCCTAAACAGCACAGGTTTTCTTGGCATCAAATCTACTAAAGGCTATAAAAGGAAATAAATCAAAGCAGAATGAGGACATACGCATATCTAAAAGTCTTAATCTCTCTCTTGGTAATATCGAAGGACTATAAAAAGCAGCACATTTCCAGTAACATTTAAAAAGAAAAGATGTTTTCCTCACTCAGATCTGAACTTTTTTTAATCCACGTCTTCTGCCTTTTAGAAATTTCTACTTTTCTATAGAATCTTTCAATTTGTTTTGCTCATTAGATTTCTTCTTTGATTCTTAACCATTTTTCCTATGATTTAGACTCATTGAGAAAGTTTTTAGTGCTTGCTTAACCAAATATATCAGTTTTGTTATCTCAAGTTTCTGAAACTATTTAAGATTCTATATTTCTAAATTCCAGATTTGAAATCACAGTTCGAGTGAAAATTTGAAAGGTTTTTAGATTCAACAAATATTTACCGAATAACTACCGTGTTCAAGGTCTTTTGTCTAACGTCACAGATGCAAATAGAATAATAGTCACTCAAGAAGCTTATAATGTATGTAGTTGGGGCATTTTACCTGAAATCCAAGTCGGAATAGGCTAACTGCCATTATACAGGGGTTTTAAAATGGTTGAGAGGATTAGAAAAGACACAATTGAAGGGGGTGAAATTTGAACTGGTGGTCATTAGGCATAAGTAGAGTTGACATGATGTCTGGGAGGGAGAAGGAAGTACAGGGGATTCCTGGGCATGGCTGGAGCATTGAGTAATGTCTCAGGAGAGGAAAATGACGGGGACACGTTGGTATCTGAGCATAACTGGGTTATTGGACATTCACTGGGGATCAGAGGGATATAAAGTTAGAAAAGGAAGAAGAGACCACTTTGGAGAGGACTTTAATGTGTGATTGCACGCACTCAAAGAGGCGAGTGAGTGTCCTTAAGAAGAGACCTGGTAACTAAAAAGAGTAATTGGGCATTGGCGTTTCCAGTGGATTAGTGCAAAAGCCCTGCAGGTAAGAAAGCAATTTAGGAAGACTTGCAGTAAGCACTGTGGTTTAAGTAGAATTGAAAGGCCCCGTGGACTTTTCAATCATGTGGACATGGCCCCGAATGTCATAAATGATCAAAGGCTTGTGCCTCGGTGAATGATCACATAGAGGCATCTTTGAAAGAGCCAGAGGTCAGAAGAGGGGCGAGCTGCGAGGGCCAATGCCGCCTCCTCTCTGGTCCTGTGAACTTTGTGCGCAGCAGACAACGTCTGACCTTCTGTTTAACCGCAGGCTCCAGCCTGGGAGCGAGGACGTCTGCCCTGGAGGTGGAAGGAGGGAGCCATTCCACAGACACGAGGGCTAGACCCCACAAGGACAGATAGAAGCGAGGGGTAGAGTACGGAGGGGAGAGACGCGTAGTGAGAAACTCAGCCTGGAGAGGTGCGTGTCAGCGGGGCTGGGAATGAGCGACCCTAGAATTACAGAGCAACTGAAAAGGAAAAGGCAAAGTCGCATGGGGAGAAAAATCAAATGAGACTGGCGTGGAGGCTGAGTCACAGGATGAGAAGACCTAGGAGAAGACTTCCGGCCTGCAGGTGAGGAAGCGATGGGCACTTAGTAAGAGGAGTCTCGGAAGACAAGCAGAGAAGACGGGTCGCAAGGAGGGGCCAGGAAGAGTGGGTGGTGGGACGACTGCAGCCTTGGGTGCCGATGCCTCCCGAGTGACGTGGCCGTGGAGGAGAGAAGACACCGGGTGACAGCTTGGAGGGACACAGGGAGCAAGGACCACGTGAACCCACTTATTGGATGGAAATACCTGCTCGGGCGGGAAAGCGAGTAAAGTAGGGCACCAGGTCCCTCTGGGGCTGGGGATTCACGTGAAAGGTTTTTAAGGGTGTTACGAGAAGCACCGATCTAGGGACTACACTGAAGATCTATGCTACTTCCTGACTTGGATCATTATTGTTTTTCTACTTAATTGTTGTTCCAGGCATCTGATTGTGATCAAAATAGAAATAAGTAATTTTTAAAATGAATCCCAGTAGTGAAGGGATCATGTGTATTTACTGATAAAACTCTTGGTGTTTTTGCCTTTTGGTAATTTTGGCCAGAAGTGAAAATTAATTTTCACTTCAGTTTGCTTTGCTGGTCTGCTCTTTGTGGGTATATGTACTTACTTCATTCTTAGAATGGATGGAGTCACATATTAGCAACATTAAAACAATTAGCCATCTATTGTAACTAGCCATTTAAATATGTGGTCTGTATATATGGGTATCCAAGTACCATGTAACTTTATACATATAAAACCACACAATATATGATAACTATCAAGTTAAGTTATATATACTCACTATAAATTAATTTTTCTTCCCAAATCATTTAATTGCTGTGATCAAAACTGTCATGATTGATTAGGTACTTGTCAGGAAATGCTGTTAGAAATGTTAGAGATATTTTACTAAGAAGTCTTTAAAATCTGGACATCTGAAGTGGCTACACGCACACGCACACACACAGATATCCACAGTGTCTTAAAATTTGATGAGAATTGTATATTAAATCAGATCTAAAATAATTTCGTTCCTTAACCTTTGACTTGCAAATGCTCTGATACTCTTGCACTTTCCAAAAATAATATTTAAACTTGAAAGTAAAGAACAATTAAACCATTAATTTAAAGAATCAGTGGGGGGAATTGCCTGGCTGCGAGGCACAGCCCAACCCCCAAAAAGTTTATTAAAGAATCAGCACAAATAATTTTTGTTCATGTTGACAAATATCCAGTTGCCTTCAACTTCTTAACTGCCGATATTCTACATCCCCCAGGCTTCCTTGGATCTCAGTGGAACAGTGTGGTAAGTTTGGGCCCGTGTTACAAGAAAAGTAACATCCTCCTGCATCTCCAGGCCCAGCCATAAAGCGTCCTGCGTGATCGCTTGGGATCACTAATTAAGAAAATCGGTGACTTAAATTTCACCAGTTTATAAAGTCGGAGAATATTAGAGTTGAATAGAAACTTGAGAGCTCCATCGCTTATTTAATAACTGAATCCCTCCGTAATGTTTCAACAAGTGGTCAGAGAAAGCCCTTCACTACCAGAAGGGCTCCTCCACAGGGAGAGTCACTGCCAAAGTGGGTTATTTGTAGTTTATTTGTAGGAGGCAGCTACATTTGTTAAAAAAAAAAAATCTTCCTTGGGTTAAACCTAAACTTTGCCTTAATTTTACACCTGTGATTTTGGGAACAGCTGAGGGGAAGTCTGATCCATCTTTCATGTAACAACTGTTAGTCTGTCTGATGACAGCTATACTGTGTCACTGACGTCTTCTGTTCTCCAGGCTAAATAGCCTCTGTTTTTGAACGTATTTCTCTTAAAACATTATCCGTTATCTCACCTCACCAGGCACACTCCTGTCTGCAAGTCAGCTTGCAGGTGGAAGTTTCTAGAATGTGATGCAAGACTCCAAGTGTGGTTTGACTCAGGCAAAGCTTTATTGGGAGTTCCTCTGGGCACTGCTAGAGGTGTAGCCCTGTCTTTCTCGGAAAGTACGTTAAAGGGAGGAACGCTGAGCTTTTAATCAACTCAAGCATAAACCACGTGTCTTCCTTGTAATACTTATGAAGTTGAGTTGTGGACTTGAGAATGCAAAATACTGTAGCTAGTAAATCCCAATTTCATAGATCTAACAAATTGTACTACACTGTTGAATATTTTTGCTCCATCTTTGATAACTAATAAAAGGGTCAGCGACTTTGGCCTGTGGGCCAAGGCCAGCTCACTGCCATGAACAATGTTTCATTGAAACACAAGCATGTTCATTTATTTGTGCATCGCCTATGGCTGCTTTCACACTGTAAGAGAAACTCAGAAAAGTTGAGTACTTTTGACAAAGTCTCTGACCCACAGAACATGAAATATTTACTATCTTGCCATTTATAGAAAACATTTTCCCAATGCTGAGCTAGTCCATCAACCGTCCCTTCTTTCCTGAAGATTTAGTGAGAATATGTTCATGTCCTCATGAAGACTGTGGATTAAAAAGTTGGAAGGAGCATGAGAGGAAAGAATCCAAGTGAACAGACAGAAATCGTGATTTTTGTATTAATCCATTTAGCCTTGTGTGTTCTCAAGTAGTGAAACTGTCTTTCAGCCGCATTTCCTGCTGTCCTGAGGAAGGCCTTGCTGGAGTCCAGGTGTGCCATCTGCACACTCACAACATCCCAGTAACACTCTGGTCCTGGGATTGCCCGAGCTGAAGGGCTTCTCACTCAGCCCATGTTTGCTCTTACAAGTCACCGTTTTTCTTTCTACGTGCCTGTACCAGCTCCTTTTCCCCCACAAATATATTTCTCAGAAAACTAGTCCTGTAGAACATTGAGTCAAGTGCTCCAAAGTCAAATAATTTGCTGAAATTTTGCATCCTATATGCTTTCTTTGGAGACGCGATACACACTAGCCTCTTACACGGTATGAGAGATTCTACAGTAAATAGACGGTACCTGTTTAGGAGGCATCAACACATTCCTTCCCCACATTATTTAACCATAGCATGCTCTTTTCTTCTTTTAATGTGATCCAGAAACTTTAGTAGAAGACACTTCAGAAAAATTTACAAATTCCCTCTTGAAGAATGTAAACCCAGTTACCTTCAGATGTTGAAAGACTGTTTCCTGAGAGCTTTAGAAGTGGGTGGAAAATAGGCAGGAATAGTTTGGAGCGTGAAAACAGCTCAGAACATGTAAATAATAAGATAGTTCTATTTTAAGAATAAATGTTGATTTTGCTATTTACCCAAATTTACTAGGTTGAAGTGGTATTTGTTGCACTGACATGAGAGTGAATAATACCCTCAATTTGATGAAGAGTTAACTATTAATTTTTCATAGAAATAGCAATGGGCATGAACAAAAGGAGTGAAGCAGGAGAAATATGAAAACGTTCCATGAGGGCTGGAGTTATTTCTAACTTATTTGTGAGTCGACAGCTCATTACCTTGCAGGCAATAGGTACTCATTCAATTGTCTTTGAATGCATCAGCAGTGTTGCGTCTGCACATCCCAGGGCACTGCGTCCTGGAGCCTGTCTGTGGGAGGTCACATCTTATCACATCCTCTTGTTTGTTGTGTGAGCTTTGGCAAGTCATCGGACCCATCTGACCTGAATGTCCTGACCAACAACATAACCTCATAGGGTTTAGTGTGAAGTAAATCACTACAAAACCCAGTGCCTGTAGTGGTAACTAAACATTACTATACTTTATCATCTAAATTTTAAATTTTCAATCATATTCCTACTCTGTGAAGACAGAGCATTCAAACACCATTACCAATCACATCTGGGGGGAGCATTATGGCTCCTCAAAAGCCTAGTTTCCTGTACAAATGGACTATTGTGTTACGAATTCTTTTCCTGAAAGTCGCCAAACCTACCGTTGAGAAGCGTCAGTAGGGAAGAGTTTCTTTTTTTTTTCTTCATTTTTTTTAATCATCAAACTTTTGATATTGTTTTTTCCATCTACTTCTCAGTTCTTATAACAGGCATCCATGTTCCCACATTTCAGAATAAACAATCACCAAAATCAATATTTAGTTGTACTGTTTCCCAGATATTGCTAAAGGCTATTTTACCATGCCATCCTTAGCCCCGTCCTTCCACAGGACAACAGCTACCTTAAGTTCATATACAGACGTAACTTGATTTATTGCACTCCACTTTATTACACTTTACCTATACTGCATTTTTTTACATTGAATGTTTGTGGCCACCTTGCATCGAGCAAGTCTGTCAGTGCCATTTTCTTCTAACAGCATTTGCTCACTTCATGTCTATGTCACCTTTCGGTAATTCTCACAGTATTTCCAACTTTTTCATCATTACTATATTTGTTATGGTGATCTGTGATTAGTGATCTTTACTTAGTATTGTAATTGTTTTGGGGGGGGGGCGCCATGAACCACTCCCATATAAGACTGTGAACCTAATCAATAAATGTCACGTGTGTTCTGACTGCTCCACAGATCAGCCATTCCCCCATCTCCCCGCCCCCATCCTCTGGCCTCCCTGTTCCCTAAGACATAACAATATTGGAATTAGGACAATTAATAACCTCTACATGTTCAAGTGAAAGGAAGAGTCCCATGTCTCTCAATTCAGATCAAAATCTAGAAAAGATTAAGCTTAGTGAGGAAGGCATGTGGAAAGCCAAGGCAGGCCAAAAGCTGGACCTCTTGCACCAAAAACAGTCAGCCAAGTTGTGAAGGCAAAGGAAAAGTTTTTCAAGGAAATTAGAAGTGCTGTTCCGGTGAACACACAAATGATAAGAAGGCAAACCAGCCTTATTGCTGATACAGAGGAAGTTTGAGTGACCTGGATAGAAGATCAAACCAGATACAATATTCCCTTAAGCCAAAACCCAATCCCAGAGCGAGGCCCTAACTCTCTTCAATTCTGTGAAGGCTGAGCAAGGTAAGGGAGCTGCAGAAGAAAAGTGTGAAGCCAGCAGACGTTGGTTCATGAGGTTTAAGGAAAGAAACCACCTCCGTAATGGAAAAGTGAAAAGTGAAGCAGCAAGTGCTGATGTAGAAGCTGCAGCAAGTTATTTAGAAGATCCAGCTCAGATAAATAATGAAGGTGACTACACTAAACAACAGATTTTCAATGGCGCTGAAACAGCCTTATATTGGAAGTAGATGCTATCTAGGACTTTCATAGCTAAAGAGGAGAAGTCAAGACCTGGCTTTAAAGCTTCAAAAGGACAGGCTGCCTCTCTTGTTAGGGGCTAAAACAGCTGGTGACTTACAGTTGAAGCCAGTGCTTATTTACCAACTGAAAATCCTAGGGCCCTTGAAAATTATACTAAATCTACTCTGTCTGTGCTCTATACATGGCACAACAAAGCCCAGATGACAGCACATCTGTTTACAACATGGTTTACTGAATATTTTAAGCCCACTGTTGAGAAATTCTGCTCAGAAAAAGAAGATTCCTTTCAAAATATTACTGCTCATTGACAATGCATCTGGTCACCCAAGAGCTCTCATGGAGATGAACAATGAGATGAATGTCGTTTTCATGGCTGCTAACCCAACATCCATTCTGCAGCTCATGACTTAAGGAGCAATTTTGACTTTCAAGTCTTATTACTTAAGAAATTCTTGTAAGGTTATGGCTGCCATCAATAGTGATTCCTCTGATGGATCTGAGCAAAATAAGTTGAAAACCTTCTGGAAAGGATTCACTATTCTAGACGCCTTTTAGAACATTTGTGATTCATGGAAAGAGGTCAAAATATCAACATTAACAGGAGTTTGGAAGAAGTTGATTCCAGCCCTCCTGGATGACTTGGAGGGGTTCAAGACTTCGGTGGAGGGGTTCAAGACTTCAAGAAACAGCAAGATAACTAGAATTCAAAGTGGAGCCTGAAGATGGGACTGAAATGCCGAAATCTCAGGATAAAACTTAAACAGATGAGAAGCTACTTCTTATGGATGAGCAAAGAAAATGTTTCCCTGAGATGGGACCTAGTCTTGGCGAAGATGACGTGAAGATTGTTAAAATGACAACAAAGGATTTAGAAGGTTTCATAGACTTAGTTGATAAAGCAGCAGCAAGATTTGAGAGGACTGACTCCAATTTTCAAAGAAAGTTCTTCTGTGGGTAAAATGGTACCAAACAGCATTGCGTGCTACAGAGAAATCGTTGGTGAAAGGAAAAGTCAATTGATGTAGCAGACTTTAGCGTTTCATTTAAGAAATTGCTGCAGCCTTCACCCACCATCACTCCGATCAGTCAGCAGCCACCCATCCAGGCAAGACCCTCCACCACAAAAGGATCATCACTCACTAAAGGCTCAGATGATGGCTGGCATTTTTTAGCAATAAAGTATTTTTATACTAAGGTATTTTTTTAGACCTAATACTATTGCACACGTGATGGCATAGAGACTGGCATAAATATGACTTTTATTTGTCCTGGGAACCCAAACAATTCCTGTGACTTTTGCTGTATTTGATTTGTGCTTTACGCTGTGTCTGGAACCAAACCCAGGATATCTCTGAGGTCTGTCTGAAGGTTCCTCCATTCTGATGTCTATGTGTATTCCATAAGAAATAATCAGCATTGTTTTGACTGTAGGTTTTTTCATTACAAGAATGAATCATACCTTCCTTGCTCTCCTCTCTCTCCTGTCCCCTGTTCGATATATGTCGTAGCGATTTCCCCCTGAGTCCATGGCTATTGCTACTAATGCTGATGACCATTATGGGTAGTGTACCTGCGACCGTTGGTATTAATACCCAGAACACTATCACAGCAAATGTTATAACATGTAACTGCTTTGGAATATTTCATCTTAGTAATAAATCCTACTTTATAAAAAACCTCCTTGTATTTATTTATGGGCTGTTAGGTTACTTACAGTTTTATACTTTATACTTTACTAAGAATACTGTAATAAAGTACTTGCTCCTGGTACACATATATGACAATTTCACTCGGCCCAGAGTCTAGAATATATATCCAAGTGGAATCTTTGGGCCATTTTACAAGACGGCTGTCTTATTCCTTACTGCTTAGATCCCTTTTGGTCTAGGTTACTTTATGAGATTTCAACATGCCTGAAGCCAAGATGCTCTCAGTAATTTTTGTATCCCCTATGGTACAATGTCTGTCACAGAAAAGGCTACATTCAGTCAGTTTTCTTTTTAACTTCTTGGGATAGAATTCAGTGGATAGAATTCAGCGGGCACATGTGTTGCATGGAAAATTTACCTCTGTATTTTTCCTAAGGTCTAAATGAAATTGATTGTTTACTTTAATCATAAATTGAGGCTTAAAAAAGTAATATTACCAGGGCCTGTGATCTTGTCACCGACAGAAGGCAAAGATATTTTCATATTGCATTACAGCTGCTGCAGATGTCTTAAGATATCTCTTATATTTAACACTACTTTAAAATTATGGTGATTATTAGATCCGTCCATATATCTTATTATTTAATGCCTTACTGAGGAAGTATGCATAGTAGAACATCAATATTTTAAAAATATATTTTGGTAAATGTATTTCAATATACTTGAATTCTTTTATCCTCCTCTGCATTTTTATGCTTTATCCTGATAAGGAGATCAAAGGATACACCAGAGGTTAATGGCACAAGAAAGGTGAAGAACGCCATTAAATATTAGCTCTTAAACCTTCCCTCTGCTCTTTCCACTCCCTGAGAGGCCTTCCTGTAACCTCTCAAAGTACCAGAAATATCATGTCCTCAGAGACGATTTGTTAATTGAAAATGATGCGATGTCACTTTGGTGTTAGCCTGATGTTCACCTGTTTTTGTTGAAGCCCAGATCTCCTTGGTGGTCACACCTCTTAGTGTGTGAGTGGCACCATCCCATAATTCAAAGAATCACATTATAGTTCTCAAATACAAGTCGAAATCGAAGGAAAACACGAAGACTTGAAAAGATGCATTGTCAGTTTCCTTGGTAACGGCCCTCTTAAGAAAACTGTCTCTCATCTGAATGTCTGTTTCCCCATCTAATATCTTTCATCTCTCTTTATTCTCATTATTTCAGGTGGATATTATCATGTTCCTGAATTCTTCTACGATTTAGGCTTTTGAATGAAACTATATGGGTGTGTCTGATTGCAGTGATTCCATTTACATTTTTGGAAGGTTTTTATTGAATAACGACATAAAACGTTGTGTAAATTTAATGTGTACAGTGTGTTACTTTGACACATGTACATACTGTAATATGATTGCTGGTTGCAGTGATATTTAGCACATTACATAGTTATCGGACAAAATTACTGTCTATATCTGTTACATGGTACGTTACATCTCTATGACTTATCACTACTGGCTACAAGCAGTAATTCCATTTTAAAGAATATATTTCTCCCCATTCACCACAGGGGACATCTTGTCTTCTTACTGGGTACCACTATAATCTCTACTGCTGATGCTTAAGTCAAACAACGGTGTGTGAGTCAGAGAGTTTTCCCAGGAGACAGCGTGTAGGAAACCCGCTCAGCCTTTCAGCAACTCCTAATTAGTTTTCGTACCATCCCACTGGAAACTTTGGCAAAGATTAAACTCTGATAGCTTAGCAGTGCTTCGTCTGCAGCTGGGACCTCAGGCTAGTGAGGAAGCCTGTCCCAGGATGCGTCTCATCCTTGCGTCCACATAGCCGCGCGACCCCACACGTCCACACCACGCTGCTTTCCCCAGGGTCTCCTCCATCGTCGTCCATTGAGAGCATCTCCCCATGTGTATTAGGACTGGGTTCTCCAGAGAAACAGAACCAATAGGATATATTATGTATAAATAGATACGATGTATTGATGTGTGATGTATTAGAAGGAGCCGATCCACGTGGCGAGCTGGAGCCCTGGGCGAGCTGGGGGCGTAGCTCCTGCCGCCACAACGAGGTCCAAAGGCGGGTGACGCCGGACAGATGTCTCACTGGAGACACTTAGAGAGTGACTTCTTCCTTCCAGAACCTTCTGTGCTATCCAGGCCTTCAGGGGGTTCGGTGGGGGTCACCCTTCTTCGGGAAGGCAAGCTGCCTCACTTCAATTCAATTCAAATATTAATCTTATCCAAAGACACCCTCAAAATTACATCCCGAATGATGTTTAATCACACATCCGGGCACCCACCCCACTGCCACCCTCATGGCCACACCAAGTCGACACATAAAATTAACCATCACACCATGGATGTTTGTACTCTTTCCACAAGGCTCACTGTGAGCAAGCATTCCTGTCTTTGGTTTCTGCAGAGAACACTCAATACCACCCTCCACACTCACTCCTTCTCTATTTTGAGACCAGGGGTTCATCCACTTTCCAGAACTTTCCCTGGAAGTCCACTCAAGTCCAGGATGTTCAATCATCAGACAACAAAGGGGAAATACAGGTGTTCCTCTAACTCTCCACCGAGAGATCCAACAAGTGTTGCCCCTCCTTCATTGAGGTTCTTGCCACAGAAGTGACACTTTGAGCCCTTCTAGGTTGTCATTTACAGACTTCACCCTCCACATTCACTTAGGATTTGGGCTTTCAGTGTATGCTATTTTCCTTTCTCGTGGTGTCTTACATCCATTAATGTCTTTGTATATGATTAATCCCAGTGCCTAATTTACAGGTACACCTCGGAGATACAGCAAATTTTGTTCCAGACCATCACAATAAAGCAAATATTACAAAAGCAAGTCACATACATTTTTTTGGTTTCCCAGTGCATGATTAGGAGTTTGGCATTAGCAGATACAAACTACTATATATAAAAGAGATAAACAACAAGGACCTACTGTATAGCAAAAGGAACTACATTCAATATCTTGTAATAAACTGTAATGGAAAAGAATATGAAAAGAATATATATATGTGTGTGTGTGTGTGTGTGTGTGTGTGTGTGTGTGTAAATGAATCCCTTTGGTGTACGCCATAGACTAGCACAACACTGTAAGTTAAGTATACTTCCATTAAAACGTATATTTACACTATACTATAGACTATTAAGTGCACAATAGCATTATGTCCAAAAAAATGTACATACCTTAATTAAAAAAATACTTTATTCCCAAAATGTTCTAGCCATCGCCTGAACTTTTAGCAAGGTGTAATCTTTTTGCTGCTGGAGGGTTTGAAATATTGTGAGAATTACCAAAATGTGACAGAGAGACATGAAGTGAGCAAATGCTGTTAGAAAAGTAGACTTGGCTCCACACGGGGTTGCCACAAACCTTCAATTTGTGAACAATGCAATATCTGCAAAGTGCAATAAAATGAAGGTATACCTATACTATGCATTTACAGTCTAAAATTTTGTTTCTAGTCAGTCTTAACGACCCACACTTATAGTAGATCCTGAGTATTGCTGTTAGTTCTTCTGATCAATTCATGAAGTTTTAAACTCTAGCATTCCAGGGTCTCATCATATTTTTCTGTCATTCCTGATCTTCCCCTTTATGCCTCTGACACCTGTTCTTTGTTTACTATTCCTCTGGACCTATCTTTTCCCACTATCATTGGTAGGCTTCCCTCATGACCGACTGATCCAGCTGATGGCGTCGGGATCTTTAATTCAGTCTGTTTATTGCCAACATCTTCAATGTTTTACCCTCTAGATTTCCAAAACACTTTCTGAAAACTTGCAGTTTTTGCCTCTACATATGGGATGTTGACTGATTCTTAAGAAAAAACATATTTCTGCTGTAGACTGGTGTCTCTACAGATATATAAACTGAGTTGGCTAAAGAATAAAATTCAGCCTCTCAGCAAAACATAAGAGGAATCCGTGATGTAACCCCTGCTTACCTTTCTTTCTCAATACATTGTTCAGTAAAACCCTCTTCATTTTCCCGTCAAGAGCCGTAAGGTCTGAGGTTTTGCCCTAATTGGAAGCAAACAAGGCAGCCTGCCACCAACGCATGGATGTTGGCAGAACGCGTGAGACCTCTGGTTTTGGGCGAGTAGTGAAGAATTTAACCTTGCACAGAGGTATGGCTTTTGATCTCAAGTCCTTGTAGGTAATCTCTAAGCTCTGGGCATGTACCACTTGAAAAAAGTATGTTTGTTTACCCGGGAGCCTCGAGCCATGCTGAGTGGTGTAAGGATGTGACTTATGATAGGGGTCTGGGTCTTGTCATATCAGCTAGACCCCTAGAAGGGCTGGGGACTAAGGTTGGTCATGTGAACAGCCAACAGTGTCTACATGACAAGACTCTGCATATCAGGGCTCAGGTGAGCTTCCCTAGCTGGGGATACTCAGTGTGTCTTATCACACATCATTACTGGGAGGAGTGGAGAGACCTGGGACCCACTGGGAGAAGACAGCCAGAAGCTCTGTGTCTGGAACCCTTCAATTCTACCCCTCCTCTGCCTACCCCCCATGGGGGCACTTGGAGGGGTCCCAGGGGATGCTGCAGAGAGCAGGCTTGAAGCACAGCTGAGGACCCTGAACTTGGGGAACTTTCATCTTTTATACTGGAAGATGAACATGCCTACCCAGAAAGCACTCTCTCATCTCCCAAGGCTTAACACAGACCTGCCGTTTGCTCTGGAAAGACTCCCTACCTCTCTCTTCCAAGGTGATTTGCTATAGAAGCATCCTTGGAAAGGGAGTTTGGAGCAAAAGGGCAGCTTATGCCTCTCTCATGTGATGCGCAGAGACCTGAGACCCTATGACACCCTGCTCCCATCACCAAGCTGCCTGCACTTGTCCTAAAGTGCTTTCCTGGATCCCAGGTCTGTTTTGTCCTCATTTCCTTTCTGTTCAAAATATGCTGACTGTTGTGATAAATATCGTTCCTCTTTCCAGATTCTTTCCAAGGGTGTCCTATCCAATATCTCTCTTGAACCCTCTTCCCCTCTGCCCCTCAACACAAACCCCCCGCTCTTTGAGCCCCGATTTACCCTGCTCAACCTTCTGGTTTAACCATGACCTCACTCTCTCATCCTCCCTTGTTTAGATGACTTTTTCTCGCTGAAACATTGTGTTCACTGTAGGCTTCCTCCAGAATGTCGACTCCACGAGGGCAAAGATCTTCGTTTCTTCCGCTGCTGGTTGCAATGCACTCAGAGCTGAGTCTGGTGCGTCGGAGGTGGTCAGTACGTGTCTTTTCTGTGCATCAGTTATTGAACGACTCATGCAGTCGATGCCATTGTCACCGCTCTACTATTTGTGCTGTTTCCAGTTGGAAGAGGGGGCAGTGAGGGATGGAGTGAGGGTCACAGTGAATGAGAGGACATTGGGAGGCTGACTTTAGGGCACGTTCTGGACCACGTGAGGCTCTAGGCCCTCAGAATCTTGACGCACTTAGCACTCCTGAGGCCACTTGATGGTGGAGGATGTTAACACCTGTGAACCTACACCAGCTGTCCATGTTGTGTTTGGGGGTCTCTTCCTGGGCTAGGAGAAAGGAACAATTTCTAACCATATTAAGTATGTGTTTAATTTAATATTACAATGCTACCAGGGTTTCTGCCTCTTAGTTACGTACATACTATATATTACTCCATTTTATTTTATTGTTAAATAATTATTTATCATTTCATTTAATTTTCCTGTAAGGCAGTTCATCTATTTCCCACAATATTCAAATCTGTCACTTTCTTTTCCTTATAGCGTCTGGTTCTTATCTTTAATAACCATAGGAGGAACCAGAACAGAAATCTCTCTCTAGGGAGCAGAGGCAACACGTAAACAGCGTGTGGTTCCTAGGGTATTAGATAATCATGCCTTTGGGTATGACGAAGCAGGAGGCATAATTCTGAGGTCCCGGTTTTGGGGGTATGTGTCTTTCCACAGGTAACACTTTGGAAAGATGTGGTCATGAAGGTGGCAAATGTTTCTGACTCTTTAGAAATTTATTTTTACTGTAATAAGTAACTATTTATGAATCATTTAGCCAGAGTACAGATGATGTTTCATCATATTTTATAATAGTGAGATTCATAAATATTTCCTCTGTAAGACTGACTTAGCGAATATTTAAAGTTTTTCTTTTCTCACTCTTTCTTCAAGCAAGAAATCTGAATACGTTTTAACTATTGTAGGCATTTTCTAAAAATAAGTTTTTCTTTCCTCTTCTTTCATAAAATGCAACTTTAATGTAATATTTCAAATTTTTTTTGGTTACATCAATAGGAGTTTTATTTTCCCATAATATAATAGAGTTTGTGGTTAGATAAGTTGTTGAATTTTTCCTGCTTACAGTGTTCCTATATGTCTGATTCATAAAGGACAAGTTACCAAGCTTCACTGCGCTGTGCGTATTCCTATACTGAGTTAAAATCCATCAGGAATAAAGCTGAAAGACAACATTCTAAGCAAGCCCTGATATAAGGCCAAACGGAAATAACATTCAGCAGTGTTAGGGGCAAGTTTGTGCAGGAACGTGTTCTGCAAGCAGCTTGGTATTCAGAGCTAATGAATATTTCCTTCTTGGAACGTGAATGGGGGGCACCATCCTTCCTGGCACCGTCTTCCTAGTGCCAGAGCATGTCATGTTTTTCCTTTGAAAGCTCTTTCATAAAGAGATCCGTGCCTTCAAATCAATTTGAGCTAATCCTTACATGCTGTGTTCCTTTATTGCCCACTAGAGAAAAATAAATACTGCATTTCATATTATGAAAATGGGCCTCTTCAAGTTCTCTGCTTTTGTCAAAGGCTTTTCTCCCTCTCTCCTTCTCTGTCTGTCTGTCTGTCTCTCTCTTTCTTCCACATTTCTGGATTTTAAAGAGTTAGAAACCCCTCTTCTCACTCTGTTCTTCCTATAATTTCTAAAGGACAGCATCATATTTATACACGGGTGGAGGTTCCTGCCCCTTTGACACAGTAGAGTACTGTGCGTAATAGTGCCAACTTGTGTTTGCTTCTGTACCTCCACCAACTCAAAATAATGAGGCAGTGAGATGAAACGTAACGATACACATTCTGTCACCTTATTACTTGTCATTAGTTGACAGGGTAACCCACTGATTTAGACACAAGTGATGGGAGTTGAACAGACTCCCAACGGTTGGAAAAGAATCTCTCAATATGTGCCTTAAAAATTCATTTCCAAGCAAAACACGAGGGATGTTTTTGCTGCTATTCTCGTTACTGTTGTTTTCTTAGAGCAGCCCAAACAGTCAAAATGTTTTAAGTTCAGTGCCAATTATTTAAAATGATAATATATTGGATAACGTGTTGGGTGAGTAATAGCAGTGAAAATCACTAATTGTGAAGCGGTGTACAAATATCCCTGTGGTTTTCCATGTATAACCTCCGATGACCATCACAAAAATCTGGTGAGGACAAATAAGTGATTTTCCCTAGATCGAAGAATCCAGCAGCAGCAGAAATGGGACTCCCTCACGGGTTGGTCACCTGACCAAGTGTCTTCCAGGAGAATCTTTAGTCCAAAGCCAAGACCGTTTCCAAGCCACCTTGAGTCCTCATAATTTATTATGCTCAGGAATACAACAAATATATAGGAATTCACCAGCATGTAAGTCAATTCATCCCACTGGGATCACTATGTTTTAGGGCACTAGCTTTTAGTTATTTGTACAGTTGAGCTGAAAATGTCTTCCTGAAGCCTTCAGACGTTTGTGTTCAAGTTTGCTGGCCAAAGAAATATTTAACTAAATCAAACTCCCAACTAAATATTCCACTGCACTTTCAACTAATCTCAATGTGAGATAGATTTCCTAGTTTTCACCATCTTTGCCTTGGACTTGACTTTGCAACTAAGTAGATTTGAGTCACTTAATGTCTCTCAATTTGAATATCATCCTCTAAAAAATGAGGTAGTTAGATCAGATTGATGTTTCCCAGCCCAAACTGTATTGAAAAGTAATTATCAGGGGTATTGAGTCAGAGAGTGTATGAGAAGGAAGGGGATGGAGAACTGGGTGCAGGTGAAGAAACTGGCTGGCCTTAGACCAGAGGGAGGACCACCTCTCGTTCTAAAAGTTGGGAATTTTGTAAACTCTACTTTGAGCTCTTTCAAAACTGTTTTGGTGGTTTGGTGAGATATTTGTATTGAAAGTAAACATCTCATTATTTCAATGATAAAAAGGACATAAAGTTAAAGCTGGGTTTATTTGGCTTTAAAGGGGGCAAAGTTTGAAATATGAATCTCTAATTTGAATGTTCTCTTTTCTTTTTAAAAACTTCTATTACTCCAAAAATAATTATTTGGGGCAATGATGAGTTTGTACCAGAAGCTTAGAAAATTATTCAGCATTAGATAAAGCGTGCTAAAGAGAGATTTTTGAATGAGGTGACGGTTCATTATTAAATTATGCTCTTCTTATAAAATGTACATATCAGAGGAAACTTCTTAAGGAAATCAATGTAGAAAACCTCCCTATAGGCGCTTAATCCTTTCTTTACACGATAGACTTCATGCTAAAAGAAAACCTCAGATCAAACATCTCTGCTCTGAAATTTTCCTAAGTAGGACTAGTCACTGTCGTTTTCATGTGCCTACAGTACACTCTATACTTACTTCTTTGATACAGCACCTATGTTTGTATTGGGATTGTTGGTCTTTTCTACTAGACAAATTGGAGGAATAAAGCCCTGTTTCTTTATGTGCCTTCGTTCCTGACATATTGGCAATTTCCACCTACATGTTCTCCTTCCCCTAAGCCAGAGAAAGGGGATATCATGAATGACTTGCACTACCTTTCTGGATATACGACACAGATTTTATAAGGGATGACAGAACCACAAATATAAGAAAGGGAATGCATCAGAGACTCTAAAAGCAGAAGGATGTGACTCATCAAAGGAAATGTGAAATGAATACTCTCTTTATAAGCTGAAAACAAAGCAAAGCAAAGCTTTTTAAATTCCGCAGGTTAAAGGGCAGAGGAAGTGAACAGAACAATCTCAATCAGGCTTTGATGGTCGGGGGCGGGCGCGGGGTGGGGGGCAGAATATATGAAAGGAAATTGTAGAAGATGTCTAAGTGCTCTGCTTGTAGTAAATGTGCGCTCCATTCGTGGTGGTACTTGTTCAGTGTTTGCTTCTGTGCCTCCCTCTTCTGAAGCCCCTCACTGTGTATGGGGAACACCTTGCTGTGTGAACCTTGGTGGGACAGGTCCCCGCTCTGACTACAGAGACGCTGAACACCCTGTCTTGCAGTTTGGGACACTTGAACTGTTCTTGGCCCATCACATGCCTCCACCTAAACGTCTGATCCAAAGGAAAGGAGCCGGGAGGGAGTACAGAGGCAGCAGCATCAACTTCTGGTCTCCAAAGGCAGTCGCCAGACTGGGGTAGTACCTGAGCCCGCGTCACCTGCCCACAGAAGCACGTATGCCAAGGGGTGTACCGAGGGAGCAGTGAGCACAGCAGAGTGACCTCAGTCCGGCTGTTTGCAAGGGCAGCTTTTGGCTATAAGGGATTCTGCCTATTTTTTTTTTTTTTTTTTTTTTTTGCAGTACGCGGGGCTCTCACCGCTGTGGCCTCTCCCGTTGCGGAGCACAGCCTCCGGACGCGCAGGCTCAGCGGCCATGGCTCACGGGCCCAGCCGCTCCGCTGCATGCGGGATCTTCCCGGACCGGGGCACGAACCCGCGTCCCCTGCATTGGCAGGCGGACTCTCAACCACTGCACCCCCAGGGAAGCCCCCGCCTATGTTTTTGAAACAGTTTTCTTTGGTTTTTCCCCTCAGTCTTCCTAGTGATTCAGAAAGCTACCCAATTTCCTTTCAAAATATTGCTTTCAATTAGCCAGAGTCTGTTATTGAATACAAGTGAGAACTTTTAAGTGATTCAGTCATTATCAAAAATGCTAGGTAAATCTAGGTACTGTTTTATTGTCCCTAAGAGAGTACCATGTAATACATATACACATATATGGTACTTTCTATGGTATGATAGATAGATAGAACCAGAAAGATTGCACTGAATCTCCTTTATCAACAATGTGAGGTGGGAATTGCAAATTGATATGAAACAAAAGAATGATAGGTTTATAACTACTATGACTCTCCAAAATATTTTCTTAGTTAAAATAATTTCAGTTTCTCAATGTAAAGTCATGATATCTCAAAACAAAGAGATATTTGTAAAATCATAGGCTAGAATGTATTATTTGTTTACTCCATGAAGACTGGGTTGTCTATAATTTAAGACAACAGGTGTACTGGGATGAATAGCAAGTAGTTCCTGGGGAATAAAATGGATCCATTTATTTCCTATAATATTGAAAAGCAAAATGGTAACATGTATTGGGTCATGACAATATCTGTATTCTTGACCCAGCAATTCCACTCCTGGGAATTTGCAATGAAGAAATAACAACAAGAAAAATGTATTTGAGAATATCCATTGTAGCACTCCTTAAAATTGTAGAAAGACTGAAAACAAATTCAATGTCCAGAAATAGACGAGACAGTCATGAGTACTGTTCAAAAACCGTGTTCCTTCTCCTTTTCGGTCCAGCGGTAGACTTGTGTCTCCCTGCACCGTGGAGTCGAGCAGAGCCCAGCAGATGTGGGTGGATGTGGATGGCAGCTTCCGCTCCGTTAGAAGCTTTAAACCTGGGTGTGAGTACCCCCGGATCCCTCCTCAGCCGACCTCTCCAAGGAAGTTCTGGAGCCTGTGGAAACCCGCCATGGGCACAGAATGAGTGAGAAGTAAACCTTTCTGATTATAAACTGCTAACATTTTGGACCTGAATGTTACCACAGCGTAATCTAGTGTATTGAATGAATGAACAGGTTAAATAAATTATCTGTAATGATATAAGTGAAAGAAACAAAATATCAGAAAATTATGTGTACTGACGGACAAAAACCTAAGATGTGAAAAATGGATATAACTTGGGTATGACAGATAGGAATGTGAATTACCATTATTTTTTATTTTTTGAACTTCTACATGATAACTTAAGTTTGTAAGCCAGCCAGTGTCATTTTCAAAACAATTTACATGTAAATTTAAATTTCTTTAAATTAGTTAAACAAATATTACAGTTGAATAATTCATTTAAAAGCAAATTTTTGCATATCTTTAAAACTTTGTATATCATGATTTTAATTCATACCTTGATAATTGTGCTTCTTCCCTGAATCTATGGAGATTCTCACTACATCTTCAAGAGCACCAAAGTTATATGTGTGTTAAGCTAGTGCATTCAGAAGGATTTCACTAAGAAGACAGACATGAACACAGATTTTACTCGTAACAGCAGCATTTATGGGATCCTTAGTTGGGATACTTACGAACAGGCTTAATGGGGAGGCCTTGTAAGGGGAATTCACTGCCATCCACAGCGTCCACAGCGCTCTCTCCTCATTATTGGACACAGTACCCTGAACTTGAATAATTAAACTGCGTTTTGAATATTGACTTCTAACAAATACTGCCAGGTCCCCTCTGCTGATGCGCAGACCACAATTCTGTATTTTCTTTTGTAAAACATGAATAAGGGTTACTTACTAGTATTGCAGTAAGCGAGTCGCTGACAATGAACACTTTGGAACGAGTGTAGCAAAGCCAATTTGTTTACAGAGTTTCCCAGGAGCTCAGGGATGCGGAGTCCTGACGCATGCGCAATGGCCATGGGGTGGCGTCTGTGAGCATGCGCCGAGGACACGGAGGTTGGCCTGTCCGTGTTCTCAGCATCGTTAACCCTGACCTTGGGGCGGGTGGCTGTCCTTTTGTTTTCCTTTTCCGTATAAATGAGTCTTGGTTTAGTTGTTGTCATATCAGTCTATGTTTTGAACTGTACTTAATCAACAGTTCGATGCATATTTACTTTAGTAGAACTTGTGGACTTTTAGACATTGCATGTAAATCCACAAGTGAATGATTCCAACTTCTTATTTCCTTGTACAGAGACACTAGGTTGTTATCAATATTTTTAATTTCAAAAATAGGCAAAACGGGCAGTATATGGACAAAGGTTAAAAAAAGAGGAGTGTGCTAATCTCTGATTATGAAACTATATTAACTCTTTAGAAATATTTATTACATGGTAAGCGTCTAATTTAATAAGCTTCCAAGTTCTTGATTTGTAATAACGGAGAAATGTAGACCTTGTGACGATCTGACATGGGGCAGATAGTTATGTATATGAAAACTTATTAAAAAGCAGTTATTGTTTGTTGAGTTCCACTCTGACACCCATCAAGTGGTTCATTGGCTCACTTTTGCATTTGGCCAAGCTCTGGGCAGTCCCGTGCTGGAGGAGGGTGCCCTTCACGCTTCCCATCTCTGAACTGAGCTAACCTCTCAGCAACTCCAGAGGGTTCTCGAGCTGTCTGTCATCTCCCTGGAGGCCGTGCAAGTCTAAAGGTGGCAGAGAGCTAACTCTTAAGAAAATAAACGCCTGGATGTCAGATATTTCATCATTTTATTAAGATGCTTCTATGCACCAACACAAAAGCAAAGGTGAAATACCAAACGCATTTTTGCCATTGAACTATGCTTTACTTTGTACGAACTGAAATTAATTAAGCAAAAGAATGAGCACCTTTGTGCTCTGTACATACAAACTGAGCACGTATTTCACCTTACATATATTCCGTAGCTTGTTCTAGTGCTTTAGAAATGCTCACGTTAGTACTAATGCAGACATTTAATGATTTAGTAACGTATGCACCTGGAATACATACCATGCACATTGGGAGGAAATGATTCATAGTGTGCAATTTTAAAACAATTTTAATCTTTCTCTTGCCTTCTCCTGTAAACTAGCTGTTTGTGTTGGACTTTTCCTTCCCTGTGCTAAATGGTTGGCAGTTAGTTTAGTTTGTTTACTATTAGATAATTTTTAGATGATCTTCTGTTTCTTTAGTACTCAAAGGACCTTCATTTCTTTAGTTAATTGGACAAAATTCCCAATTCAATTCAAAATTCTTTCGTCCTCCGGGCCCATCCCATCTCAGGCCAGCAAAGGCTCCCTTTGGAAGTGGAAAAGGGGCCACAATCAGTCTTTCATGTTTTGTTCTGCCATCTCCTACCCCATACTTGCTTGTTCCAAGTTTGGGGTCAGGGAGGGAAAAGCCCTACTAAACAGTCCTCAAGCTAAGGCTGATTTTCTTGGTTGTGGCACGTTTTAAAGGTGGACTGTCCCATGGGCACTTGGAGATCCTCCATCACTGAGCATCTCTTCTTGTAATTTTCTTGACACAAGTCAAAACCTCTTCAGTGCCTGGGCACTTCAGTTTCCATCTTGTCCTGAGGGCTCATTCATGCATCTCTTGGTGATGATACCAAGCAGGGCTCCAAGCAAGAGAACCGGCAGCTTATGCTCAAAACACCCAAACTCCCTGATGGCTTTCAGGGAGGGTTTTTAAAGGTCATGTGAGGGAGGGGCTGCAGGGTGTGCAATCAGCTCGTGCACGATTCTTGGATTGGTTTGGCATCAAGGTGAGGTTTCAAGCATCATCAACCTTCTGGTTTCAAACGGCTTAGGGTCTATGTACCTGTGCTCAGCACTTTTCATCTGGTGGGTCTGCTTCCTGCAAAATCAACCTAGGACTGTGTGTCGGACCTTTATCTGTATCTTTCGGGGAACTGGGAGTTCAGTGATTCTGCCATAGGGCTGGTTTATAGTCTAAATCGTTACCAGTTTCCCAGCCCAACAGCTATTCTTTGTTTCTACGTCTTCACATTCCTAAACATTAACTCTAGAGCAGCCTTTAGAGACTCAAGGGAGGCCTGGGAGACTAAAGCAAAAGGCTTTTACTTCAAAGAGCAGGGACACAGGGGCTTGTATACGGGTTCAATCCCCCCTTCTCTTTGAGACTTCTCAGTCTTGAGGGGAACGGGTTCAGGAAAATAAAGAAAGTAAAGTTTTGGATAAAGAGGTTAATTGTCAACTCAGCAGAAGAACTCGGTTTTAGGGGGTCTCGGTTTTAGTTTCATCTTTTAACAATACAAAATGTAAATTTTATAACAAATTGAGTTCTCATACTTGTCTAGCCAAGAGGCTTAGTGCAATTTAATATCAGTATTTTATTTGTGTAGCATCCTTTAAGCTATATTTCTATATAATGTTTACTTCTGGTAATATTGCTTGCATCTAGCTACATTTCCATGGCTCTGCTATTTTCTTTTTTATTACAACCCACCTCAAATGTTTTATGTGTAATGAAAAGATACATCTGGATAAAATAGTTTGATGGAAACGTGTACTAGTTTAGAGCTGGAAACTCAACAACTGCTCACCGAGGGATTGCTGGCTGAGGAAGTCGTACCTCTCATTGCTTCCACTTTTGAGTGACACCTGAGTTGTTTGAAGCCCAGCTTTGCTCAGACTCACATGTTTGATCTTCTGTGGACACCTCAGGTCCCCCTTACGCTCAGTGGTAAGTTTGTGTCTGGCGTGGTGGTTGCTGCAGAAATGTTTGTTCTCACGACCCTCCTCTTACAGCAAAGGCCACCCCGGGCACACCTTCTCCTCCCCAGCAGATTTCTTTATTATGAACTTATTCTGAAGACTATCACACCATCTATGACGTCTCCTTTGACTTTGTGATGGCGTACTTCTATTTTTTTTTAAGGATTTAAAAGATATTCTTTAAATCCAGTATCATCTTTTACAACATTGACATGTTATTTAACATTTCCTCTACATGATTCCCAGCCATTAGAGCTATTGACAGTGAAGGAAATTCTGGAGTAGAGGGAAGAATAAATTGCTACTGAAAGCTCTCCGTAGAGGGGCTGTTCAAAGAGTTTGTGCAGCCAAGGACCTAGAATTTACTGTCTAACGACACTTGGAGAGCTTAATTTTGCTTCACCATAGAATATTAAAAAGTAGTAGCTTTGGGAATGATCCGGTAGAGAATAAGGGAGCGGGAGCGATGGAAGAGAAGAGGAGGGAATGTAAAGATGACCGAGGGCATGCACGCTGGTGCAGTGGTGAGGGGGGCAGCCAGCAGGGGTAACAGTGCTGGTGATTCTTTGGAGGAGGGACGGCTAAGTTTAGATTTCGGGTGCCTTTTCTTATTGCAGTCTAATGCCCCTCCCACTTGAATGTTTATTAAAGTCTTTTACTCACGTATAGACTTTGTGTGTTAATGTATATGTGAATCAAAGGAAGTGTAGTTGGTCCATAAAAGGGACCTTTTTCATGGGATTTAAGTAATCCAAATTGTAGAGCACCTGAAACAGAAGTCCTGGTGTCAGGTGTCATCATCAGACTGCAAAGTCTCTGGGGGTTGGACTTCCACAAGCCTCACAGGGCAGGCAGTTACATGCCATTGTCTCAATGGCATCTTGGTCTTTAATGAGAAGTGGGAACCAGTGGACACTTGGCTTGCACTGGAAGCAATTTCAGTGATTCAGAAATAAGTGTATTACAGCAACCAGCTGTTGCTCAGAAGACACTGAGTGAAAGCCCATTACCTTGCTGATACTGTGGTCAGATACTGCGAGGTCCTAAGGCTCCTTTCCCTTAAGGACTACAGCAAACAGTTTGGGTCAATATTAATGATTTACAAGAAGCGATTAGGGGATAATTAAGTGATAAACTGCGTTATGTTACTGAAAGTACAAGGGAAGCCAGAAGCAATTTTGTTCACAAGTTTGACTCTATTATCTAGCCTATGGGTAGGTTTTGATCTGATGGTCAAAATGATGTACTTTACATGTGAATATGTTTGCATTCAAAAAGTCTTCTAATAGATGTTGAACTGGAAAAGCAAGCGGCAGAACAGTGGAAAATGAGAACACATTGGGAATGCAAACACAAGTCGAATACTAAATGTCTTTGAATTTGAAAATCTGGCTGACAAAGACTTATGTTAGTAGTTGTTTTTCAAAGAATCAGAGATAATCATTTTATAATGCCAGAATCTTCTTAGTTTTATAACTGACCATCTCCAACCTCACAGAGGCACTTGGGAATGAAAAGAAAATTGAAATGTGTGGGTGATGAGAAAGACAATAGTTTTGGAAATAGCCATAACAGAAGACAACTAGTAGTATTTGAAGAGATGGCCAGGAAAACTGTAACTGGGTCAGTCTAGGTCAGTCAGATCTATGGTTTTGGAATCAAAACACAATAGAGTCATTTTTGGACGATTCATTGTAGGTTCCAGCAAAGTTTTCATCCAATTCATGGCAGCAAATTTTGCTCTATGTATTGCTTTCTTAAGTCTTCAAAAATATATATATTCATTGATTTTTACATTTCAGTGGTATTCAATAAATAAAATTTAACAAGTGTGGCAAGGATGGGGAAAGTCTGTTCGGGATGATATCACATAAGGAGTAAGCTTGCTCTCGGGATGACCAGGATACTCCACTGGGCTCTGACACCAGAGCACTGCTGCCCCTCTAACTCCAGCTGTATCTTCTCCTTTTCCAACTCTTCTCTCTTCCTTTACTACAACTGTTATTAGCATCACTTTCCATCCTGCCTCTTTCTTCTCAGTTTGTTTTTTCCTTGGTCTCATATGTATTTGACAAAGCAAAGTGTAGGCGACAACTTGTTAATCTTCAAATGATAGAAGGGTGAAATCATTCTTTCATGCTTGTCCCTTCCTGTATTAGAAGGATGAAGTAGGGGACAACAGGTGATAGAAAGAGTCAAGACTTCTGGGTAAAATCACGTGAGGAAACGTCTCTTTATAATCAACAATGCTAACAATTGCTAATGTTATTTCATTGCCAAATTACCATAAAGTGGAAGCATAAATGTGCTACTCAGTCTCTAGAAAGCTATATTCTACTTGGGATATCAATGTCCACACACTTTAAAAAAATTAAAAATAATGTTAGAAATTTCCAAAATTATATGGATTTCCTGTTGTCATTGTGCTAATGGCAGGGTTGGGATTAATGTAGAAGTTTTGTTTTTCTTCATGGAAGAACAAAGCCTGTAAGAGTTTTCACAGGAAGCGTCCTCAGGGCAAATTGCATGTTTATTGACCTGCTTCCTGTTGTGACAACGTGGAATTACAACCAACGGAGCAAAGTTAGACCTGACTGTTGGATAAAACCTGCAGTCCTTCTCCTTTCTCAGATGCCAGTTGAGTAGAGAAAGGTAAACACCATTTCCCGTAAATGCCTTTTGCTTTGGAGGCAGAGCTGTGCCACTGGAGAAAGAATGAAAGAAATCTACTGTTACATCATATTTTGTATCTGAATACGAAGTGTGTGTCTTACCTCATTTTATACAAAATGCTAATGTCCAAAAGAAGTATGGATGCCAACTTCTTGGCTGTTGTGTTTAAAAACACTAACCACATCTTCTTTATCCATTTATCTGTTGATGGACATTTAGGTTGCTTCCATGTCCTGGCTATTGTAAGCAGCAGTGCAATGAACATCGGGGTGCATCTATATTTTCAAACCAAGTTTTTCTTCGGATATATGCCCAGGAGTGGGATTGCTGGATCATATGGTAGCTCTATTTTTAGTTTTTTAAGAAACCTCCGTACCATTCTCCATATGGTTGCATCAATTTACATTCCCACCAACAGTGTAGGAGGGTTCCTTTTTCTCTGCACCCTCTCCAGCATTTGTTGTTTGTAGATTTTTTGATGATGGCCATTCTGACCGGTATGTGATGATATCTCACTGTAGTTTTGATTTGCATTTCTCTGACAATTAGTCATGTTGAGCATCTTTTCTTGTGCCTGTTAGCCATCTGTATGTCTTCTTTGGAGAAATGTCTATTATTACTCATCCATTAAAAAGAATGAAATAATGTCATTTGCAGCAACATAGATGGACCAAGAGATTGTCATACTAAGTGAAGTAAGTCAGACAGAAAAAGACAAATATCATATGGTATCGCTTATATGCACAGTTAAAAAAAAATGATACAATTGAACTTATTTACAAAACAGAAACAGACTCACAGACTTAGAGAACAAACCTATGGTTACCGGGGGAAAGGGTGGAGGGGGAAGGATAGATTGGGAGTTTGGGATTGACATGTACACACTGCATATTTAAACTGGACAAGGACCGTTTTAAAATATTTAAAACCAACAAGGACCTACTGTACAGTACAGGGAACTCTGCTCAATATACTCTAATAACCTAAATGGGAAAAGAATTTGAAAAAGAATAGATACATGTATATGTATAACTGAATCGCTTTGCTGTACACCTGAAACTAACACAACATTGTTAATCAACTATACTCCAATATAAAATAAAAATTAAAAAAATTAAAAAATAAAAACACTAACCAGAAGATTCATGTGGCCAAAATCGCCGTGTCTGAACTCCCACATTTAGTGAGAATAGGCCAGAAAGAATAGTTATCTAGGCCTTCTTATCAAACCCAGGCACAGCCAACTCTCCAATTTTCTGAATGCTTTGCAAACTCTTGCTATATTAAAAATGTCATGGGGCCATTATCAGATAACACATGGAGATTTGGAAATCATTGCATTAAACACTAAAATCCATGATACTGCAGTCCCAGACTTAAAGGCATTTACCAATTTTTAATACGTGTCTTGATTTTACCCTGTGCAGGTAAGTAGCAGATGGGTAGCAAGTTGTAGGTGACGTTTAAGAGATGAATCATACATATTGGTTATGTCATCAAAGCATTTCAAAGTTGCCTTTGCAGAGAACAACTACTAAGAATACTATGTGTCAAACAGTGTGGACATGGAAAATCTTGCTTAAAGATACTGTTTGGTGAATGTCCCGGGGCACACGGTGGTTACAAGGGAAAACATACTTTTAAAAGAGTAATTCAATAGTGTTGAAGTTATAAAACTGTACTAAACAGTGATCTGTCTGCCAAAAGCACAGACTATGAAATTGCTCACAAAACTCTCCTGGGAGACATAGTGGTTGACTTATAAAGGACAAAATAAGTTAATCCATCTCTAAGTTATGCCTTGAGTATAAACATTAAATATTTTACAGAAGGAAAATGCATTTTTTTCCAGGTGGCAATTGATGTTTTTTCAATATATTTGTTGATTATATCATAGCACCTCTTAGATATTGTTTAACCTTGTTTACTTTAGAATTTCCAGAGGAAAAGTAAAAATTGGTATGTAAGGAAGTGTTTAAGAAGCTTGCAAATACCACCTTTGGAAAGGCAAAATATCATGAAACTTTGTATTCATTAGGAAGTTTGAAAGATAAAGATATTTCTTCCAGTTCATCTGATAGTGATTTTAATAAGATTAAACACACTGCACATGCGCACACATACATGCACAAACACACCCCCCTCTTTCCTGATGAACACACTATTTTTGGAAAATAGGGACAGTTTTATATATCTCTCCATCTCTCCTACAGTCTATCACAGGTCTAGTTTTTAAATAAACATTTGTGTAATGAATAAATCAGTTATTTACTAAAGATGTGGCTATAAAATTCAAGTAGAGTGACAAATCTCACTAAATTAATTTTCTTTAAATTTGATTTTGATTTTTATCACCAGAATTTAAAAGACCTGTTTCACTCATTTTATTTACTTGTACAAAACAAATTTAACTCTTTTAAGCCTTAGCTTCTGGAAAATGAGAAATGTTTGAAGAGCTATAATAATATACTACATGCTTTGAAACTGTAAAGGAAGAAATAATGTAAGTTAATGCCATGTTTTTTTCTTAGGTTTAGAATGCTTTGAAAAATGTATGACATTTTATGAAAGATCAATACATAGAGAAATTAATTTCACAGGTTTTATTGCATTAAGTTCTGAGTGATTTAGCAAACTTATAGTTCAATTTAACAAGGAGAAAATTTCATGAGTATTGGTGTCTCTTTTTACCTGAGATGGGATCACATGGCGTTTGGGAAGCCATTAGTTCTTGCTATATGAGAGCTAGATAATTCACCGCTTCTACACTGAGTCAGAATTCCCCTGAAATGAGTTGAGAAAACATTTGGCTGAAGAATGAGTGTTTGCGCCTTCAGCAGTTGAGCCATGGAAGCCTGGTACAAATTCGTGTCCAACAATTCAAAAGTCAAACGTTCATCTCAAGAACAACCTTAAATGCAGAACATAATGTATCCTTGTAGCCTTGACAGATCAGATGTGTGACTGAGTATTATAATATTGCATAACCTGGCCTAGGGTGGAAAAAAATAGCTGTTTTCACAGGTTATTTAAAAATTCATTTAGCGAAGGTTGCCTTTGTCCTGCATTTGGGTGTCTGTTGCATCTAGTATTTGTGGCTACGTGAGCAAAGGACATGAAATAAAGTGATGCTTGGAAGTGGCGACTGGCAGGACTGACTCTGAAACCCAACTGAATCTATCTAAAAAGTTCAATGTGAATGAACGTTTCTGCATATCTTTCCTAGTCATACATGCAATTTCAATTTAATATTTTAGTGAGAATTCTGCTTCTGATCTCTATCAGTTAGTTCTGAGAGCACTTTAGAGACAGCTGCCCAAACTCTGCAGATTGTCAGAGGGAGTTTGGGTATTTTACTACCTGGGAGAACATCTTGTTAACTGTAGGTAAGTAACTGTCACTGAGGAGAGACTTTCCTAGTATGATTTACTTTAATACCTTTAACATTTAGGATACCATTCTACATGATTTCTGCCCATCTTGTTGCTATGGTGAATGTTGTTATTCTATATGGCATGACCTTCATTGTCAACAGTCTGATATTTCCAAAATGTAAATGTAATCATTTATTACAATAATTACATTTATTACAATAATTATATTACATTTATTATAATAATCATTTATTACAATAATTACAATTATTATTTTTCTTAAAGTCTGTGAATGGATCTCTCTTCTTCAAGTTCAAAATCCCAAACTACCTAGGATACCGCATTAAAATCTTCCTCATCTGGTCACTGATAACTTTGCATCTCTTCTGTCAAAATGCAATCACTACGGCCTTTCCAAGATACCTGCTAGTCTCCAACACTCTAGTAAGTATGTGAGAACATAAAAACCCATGCACTTTTTATAAATAAAACTGCAAATAAAATGTACTCTGTCATTAATATCTTCCCAATATACTAAAACCATTTTTGGTTTTGACGAACTTTAAAAAAGTAACCACTAACACTAAATGCTTACTATTTTCTGCCCATCCATAAACTAAATTAATTCCTATAATAACTCTGAGGTTGGTGGTTCATTAATTATTCCCATTTCATAGATGAGGTAACTGAAACTCAGAGACCTTACATGACTTGCCCAAGGATATAGACTAAGAAAGGGATTAAACTATAGTTCAAAATCAGAGTTTGATTTGAGAATATATGCTGTCTTTTTTCATTTCAAAAAAAGGCACTATAATTTTTAGAAAAATTTTGCCTAGAGCACTACATTTTTAAAGACTAATAACTTGCTTTGCAAAGACTATGGTGAATCATGAGTCTGCTACACTTATAGGCAAACAAATTGGACAACCTAGCAGAAATGGATAAATTGCTAGAAATATAAAATCTTCCACAACTGAATCATGAACAAATAGAAAATCTGAACAGATCAATAGTGAACAGCTGAAAACTTTTCTTCTAAGATTGGGACAAGCCAAGGAGGCCCACACTCGCCACTTTCCAATCTGTTTTGAATGAAAGCAGTGAGTGTGGGCCTCCTTGGCTTGTCCCAATCTTAGAAGAAAAGTTTTCAGCTGTTCACTAGCTACAGCAATCAGACAAGAAAAATAAAAGGAATTAAAATTGAAAGTGAAGAAGTAAAACTGTCATTATTTGCAGATGACATGATGTCATATATAGAAAATCCTAAAGACTCCACTAAAAAACTATTAGAACGAGTAAATGAATTCAATGAAGTTGTGGAATACAAAATTAATATACAAAAATCTCTTGTGTTTCTATAAACTAATAACAAACTATTAGAAAGAGAAATTAAAAAACAATCCAATTTACAATAGCATCAAAAAGAATGAAATATCTAGGAATTAATTTAACCAAGGAGGTGAAAGACTTATACTCTGAAAACTACAAGGCATTGATGAAAGATATTGACAACAACACAAATAAATGGAAAGATATACCATGGTCCTGGATTGGAAGAATTAATATTGTTAAAATGTCCGTACTACCCAATGCAATCTACAGATTCAGTGCAATTCCTATTAATATACACAGGGTATTTTTTATAGACATAGAACAGATAATTCTATAATTTGTATGGAGCCACAAAAGACCACTAACAGCCGATACATATTGAGAAAGAAGAACAAAGCTGGAGGTATCATGCTTCCTGATTGCAATCTACACTACAAAGGGAGAGTAATCAAAAGAGTATGGTGCTGCATGAACATAGACACATAGATCAATGGAACAGGATAGAGAGCTCAGAGATAAACCCATGCTTATATAGTCAATTAATCTACAACAAAGGAGACAAGAATATACAGTGGGGAAAAGACCGTCTATTCAATAAATTCTTAGGAAAACTTGAAGTAAGGCAGACAGAGAAAGACAAATATCATATGATATCACTCATATGTGTAATCTAATTAAAAATGATACAAAATGAACATATTTACAAAAGGGCAACGGACTTACAGATATCTAAAACAAACTTGTGGTCACCAAAGGGGAAACATGGTGGGGAGGGATAAATCAGGAGCTTGGGATTAACATACACACACACTACTATATATGCAATAGATAATCAACAAGGACCTACTGTATAGCACAGGGAACACAATTCAATATTCTGAGATAACCTATATGAGAAAAGAATCTAAAAAGGAATGAATATATATATATATATATATATATATATATATATATGTATAACTGATTCACTTTGCTGTACACCTGAAACTAACACAACATTGTAAATCAACTATACCCCAATAAAATTTTTAAAAAGAGAGTTGATAATTCATTAATTAAAGACCCTGTTATATATTATATTCATTACATTTATAAAGTGTAAAAAACTTTATAGTTGAACTCAATGATTTAGAAAAAGCTATGGTTTTGAATTAATATTTTAATGAATTGAATGTTAATTTTGCAAACTCCTTATTAACTGTAAGGTCATCAAAATCACATGACACATGTATGCAGCATGTACTTTATGACTGTTCATGGGTCAAAACAGAGAGAAGAAGTGGGTGTGAGAGAGAACATATGAGGACCTTAAAGCAACTTCCAGGCAATAATTTCTCTTACAAGGAGTTAAACGCAAACACTTTGGAAGACAGTTTGGTGCTTTCTTACAAAACTAAACATATTCTTACTGCATGATCTGCAATCATGCTCTTTGGTGTTTACTTAAAAGAGTTGAAACACTAAGTTCCCACAAAAACCTGCACAGGGATGTCTGGAGTGTCTTTATTCATAATTTTCCAAACTTGGAAGTAATCCTGATGTCCTTCGGTAGGTGACTGGATAAATAAACTATGGTACATCCAGACGATGGAACATTATCCAGTGCTGAAAAGAAATGAGCTATCAAGCCATGGAAAGACATGGAGAAAACTTAAAAGCATATGACTAAGTGAGGGAAGCTCCAACTATAAGACATTATGGAAAAGGCAGAACTATGATAAAAGTAAAAGGATCTGTGATTGCCAGGGGTTAGGGGTGTGGAGGGATACATAGTCAGAGCCCAGAGGATTTCTGAGGCAGTGAAATACACCATATGATACTATGATGATGGATACACATCCTGTTACCTTTGTCCAAACCCACCGAATGTACAACACCAAGAGTGAACCCTAATGTGACCTATAGACTTTGAGTGATTATGATGAATCAATGTAGGTTCATTAGTTATAACAAATGTACCCTCTGGTGCAGGATCCGGGGCAGGGAATATATGGAAATCTCTGTATTTCCCTCTCAATTTTTCTGGGGACCTTAAAGTACTGTAAAAAATTTTCTTAAAAAAAGAGTCAAGCAAATTTTTCAGAGGAAATTATTAGGCAGACATTTATATATGGAGAATTTTTCAACACATATAAGGACCAAGTCTTCAACAGAAAATTATGAAAGATGCAGACAGCTTTCATATGCCTTCTTCTATGCTGGTCCTCAACAAAACATAAAGTCATCTGGTTAATTTTTAGCATTACCACAGTGAATTTAAAGCACATAAATATGTTTCCCTATGGTGATTCACAAAGAATCTTAAATAATAAAAAGTTAAAATTTCTCATATCTATACTCTTTATGGACATTTGGAAGGAAGTGATGGTAAGTAACTTAGAATTGAAATCTCTGGCTATTTGCTCAAAGTGTGGAAGTTCTATAATTGAGGAAACAAAGTTGACATTTTGTGGAAAAATTGGTGAAAATACTGAAATGTGTTTTTGACTACTATTCAAACTTTCATGAAAATGGTATAGGGACTTTTGTGTGGATGGGGTCAATGATATTTTGGACAAAGGTGTTTTGTATCTCTTCAAATTATCAAATAAATGCTTGATTTAAACCCCAATGTTTTCCATGTTAAGACATTGAAAAATGTTTGGAATGGCCTGGAGAATAGGGATATTCAACTGTCTTCAGGTATTACAAAAATGTTTCAGTAAAACTTGTATAAATGTTTTTATTTTGAACAGATTTGGCCTGCTGAGAAAAGTTAGCTCAAAAGTAATTCCTCAGATGAATGAATAGCCTCACATGTTGAGTTTAGCTTTTTTTGGGTCTATTCCACCTGAATACTAAGAACAGTCTTCTAAGATTTATAGCTTGTTGTTTTGGCAAAGTTGGTGAGTTATTTTTATTTTTTCTGACAGTAAATGACCAACAGTTTCTGTACCTTTTTAAAAATCATCATTAGGTTATGGTGTTGAATATAAGGCGTCGACATGGAAAATGGCCATCCTACTCCTCTCTCCCCAGGACACTCTGAAAAGTTGTTATGTGTCAGACCCAGGTACTGTAGAGTCAGGGTCAGTTTAGGGAGGGGGAGGGAATAGGACATCTACTCCTTCTTCATTTAGCCCAGCAAACTCTCGAAAGAAGAATAAGCAGGAGTAACGCATCTCCCCCATGTTAAAACCCTTGGAAAGAGGAGTGTGGGAATAGAAACTCCACTTTACACTTGGCGTCTGGGAGCAGACAACCTTCCAAGCGCCTTACACTAACCTCAGGGAAGCCACTTCAACATAAATTCAGTGGAACTTTAATTGTTCAGTTGACAGAAGCCTGGAGTTTTTCTTCCTATATAATAAGGATGGGACAAGATTTCCTCTCTTGCTTCTGAAGGGCATGGAATTAAGAGTCTGGTCAATGGTTCTTGTCAGGGAGAATCATGGGGGCTGGGCAATGTTTTCTCTACCTTGTATCCACAAACTTGGGAATCCAGTGTAGGCCATTAGCTGGGAAATCATGGGAAAGTCACAGACCTAATGTGGACCTGATTGGGAAGAGCAGTCACCAAGTGACGATAAGACAAGGGGGAGGACCAAGCAGCACTGTCTCTATGAGAGACCACAGACCATGAATTCCAAGTTACACTAGAGTTGTCACCTGCAGCTTCCTGCTTGGGGCAAGGTCAGTCATCCCTCAGGCCAGTGGCCACCAGTCCAGGGAGCAGCCTTGGCAGCTCGTGGATGGCAAATACCAGGAAGGATCCCAAAGCTGCCACACGGCTCCAAGGAACACATCTCTTCTCTGCAGCCATTAGGTCCCCTGAAACGACGGCAACCTCATACACTAGCAGGCCACCTCATGCCATCGTGAGAGAGGATTTATCTAAACTCCCCACACAGAGTTGGGAATGCCCAAGAAGGCAGTTCCGGTGGTTGGATTGAGTTTAGATGATCTGACTGGACAAAATACAGGCTTATTTATTTCCTCTGCAACTCTGAAGGAAGGCCAGATGATTTTATAGGAATTCTCTGTTCTTTTGATTGTAGTATGGTTAATAATTTTACCCTGCCTCATTTAGGAAGATTGCTTGGCATATTTAAAGATCTTTGTGAGCATATCACTGTACCCAAAGCTCATAACAAAACTGTAGTCTAAATTAGAGCAGCAAGGTGCCTTGAGTCCATGGATGGAATCCTGAGAGAGATGAAGGACAACATAGTGAGATGCAGGGTAATCAACAGATGAAGGAAAGGAAGGCAGAGTCGTGAAAAATGTGTATAAAGGTCCCTTCTTGGATTATGACTTTTTTATATGGAGGATCTTAGAGTCAGCAATGGCAACTCAAGCCATATACACAGTGTCTGGGATGTGTTTGGAAAGTGTGTACTCTGGAGAAAGGTAAACTCCATAACCAAGTCTGAAAAGGAAGCTACAACTAGTGATGGTCAAGCCGGACCAGGTTGAGAGGTCTAGGCACACTGTGTAGACATGCTGTTTTCATGAAAACCAATGTACATGTCCTTCTCAAGGCAAGTGTCTGAGGTCAGAAGCTGGTCAGTGATTTGGGGATTCGATTAGGGACGGTGGGGAGGTCAGGATGAAATCTCTCCTACACTTCTGGTGGCCTCAGTCAAATGCTCCCCCTGAGTTTAAATCCATGCAGTGTCTGCCTGAGAGCACATCTGTGCTCACTCCTAATGGGGAAACGGCCAGTGCAAAGGGAGCTGAGCCTCCAGAAGGACGAAGTTCTCACACATTATACATTGGGAGACTCCCACTAAGTGTGCAGGGCTGCCTTTGAGATCAATTCTTAAACCGGGGAAAACACATTTTGGATAAAGACCTAGCCCTCAATTTCTTGGAGGGAGATAGACTTTGGGATCGTAGTAAGTGCTCATTACAGGACCACATGGATTCACTCGAGGGAGCATGTGATGGTGCAGCAATATTTTAAAATATTCTACATTAGTGTGTATTTCTCATTTGAATTTATTTGCACTTTATCTTTTCTTTCCGATAAAAACGAGGCATCCATCGGCCTCAGAGGAAATTTTCACTGTTACAACAGGAATGAAAAAGAAAGAATGAGCTAACATTCATCATTACCAAAATTGGTTTGATGCAGAGAAGATAAGCATACATTTTTAGAACATAATTTCAATACTAACTAACTCACGCTGTAAATTCCGTGTGAGAGCATATATCAATTATCCAGAATTCTTTCTCTGATTATTTTAACAGAGAAGGGGAAGGAGAAAGCTATGACATAGCTCTGCGTTACACCATTTTAGACAGGAATTTGCTCTGCCAAGGGCTCGAATCCCAGCATGCTGATCCTAAAATGGTGCCGTGATAAGACGTGTGAATATGCTTCGGGACAGATTTTGCATCAAGATTACACTGCTGATCCTGGAGATAACTATTGCTTGGCTGTAAATCATTGAAGATAGATTGAAAAATGTTTGGAAGATCTTAAATCTTAAGCATTTTCACAACTGAACGAAGCATTGTAGCAAAGATTAACCATAGAAGAGTTATTTCTAGAGTTGTTTTGTTCCTCATGGATGATAGTAGAATATTATTATTATTCAATTTATTAAAAAGAAAGTTGGTATAGAGATTTGAAGGAAATGGTTGGTCTGTAATTTGGGGGGAGCTGAATGGACAGAGACATAAGGAATTACACTGAAGATTAAAAAGTATACATATCTGTGTGTGATCAGGGACTTCTACCATTTCAAATGGGATTTAAAGAGTTTAGGTGGCAAATATTAATGCTTTAGGACTTTTTAAATTTTAGACTGTAAGTGGTGTGACTGTATTCCAGAAAGACTGTTTTCTAAGATTTCTAAGGAATGATATAAAGAGTTTTGGGGAAAAAAATCTCATGCATATAATACTGAAATTTATATATTTAAAACCCCTTATTGATGCCATGATTTTCAACCTTGAGTATTATCTAGCAAATAAATTTTAATGAAGAGCTTATAATAATGTAGAAAGCTTATGTTATAATATTAAGTGAACCACACCTTAAAGATTTATTATTGCATATGTACTGTTATCACAGCTGTGTAAAGTGGACAGAGAACTTCACTAAAATTTCAAAACAGAAGCAATTAAATGACTATATTAATGTAGCTTTATATTTGAGACATGGAAATATTCTTGGTTTGATTTTTAGTTTCTGTATCTTACAAAATTTCTGTAAGTTCAGAATTCAGTAATATTAACGTCACGCATTGGAATTGGAAATTTCTCTTTTGAGAGGCAAGTGTATCAGAACTTTTTTTTAATTCCTGATGCTCCTAATGCCCTATGTTAGCTTATAGCTAAGGATCTTTTGGAGAAAACTGTGGACATTGTTTCATGACCTCTGAATTCCCAACCACATCACTCCCTTTACAGTTGTTTATCCCTGGCGGCAGGACTTCACGCTTCAAAATATTTCCTTCTTTCCTCTTAGGCATTAAAAGCCCTCACTTCAACAGTCCTCTTCTCAGTTGTCTTGATGGTAGTGTTTTATCTAAAATGTTATAACTAAAAACATAAATATATTATTATCTAAGGTGTATTCTCATGTTCAGACATTGTCAGGCAAAGCCAGTCTTGTACATGCCACTTTTCTTTCCTTTCCTCTTTTCTCCTTCCTTCCTAAACTTAAAAAAAAACCTGTATATATGTATGTATGTTTATATGTATATATGTGTGTGTTGTGTGTGTCGATTGAGTGGAGCTCATGTATTGGGTCAAAGTTTTAGACCTGTGAAGCCTCCCCACCCTTTTCCCAGGTAGTTGCTCCGGAGACCAGACAGTCCATCGAAAGTGATACTCATTGACCTAGCTGTTGAGCAGATAAACAAGATTTTCCAAGCACCTTTTAAAATACATGACATAGAAAATAGTCTTGCCAAGGTTTAAAAGCAAAAGATGAATATGTGAAGAGAAAAAAAAAAAGGTCATTCTATACTAAACACTAGGAACTTGAAGGCCTCATTTCCTAACATTTCTATTGATAGAAGAGAACACAAGAAGTATGTGTCCATGGGGTGGGAGATAAAAGGAAGATGATGGTGGCGGGGGGACATATGGCCGAAACGACTGGATCTTGGGTATTAAGGGTTCCTGAGAAGGGATCTTAGGCCACGTTCCAAAGTGGGAAATGATAGTGACCCTCAGATACAAGAAGAGAGGGGGCTTGTACCCCATTTCCTCCTTGGAACCCTGGGATGAACAGCCTGACACATCTGCTGGGCAATGATGTGGGAACATCAAATGATCAAAGGGAACTTGGTCTGTCTGCTCATGAGCTTCCTTGGTTCTTCTGTGCTCATCACTCACTCAGCCCTCCGTCCCCAGTCATCGGTGTGGTCTGCAGACCCAGAGGAGCTTGACCGCCACTTAGGGTCAACAAAGGCCATGGCAGACCTCAGACATCAGCAGGAGCTTCCAAAGAAAACAAGGACCAAATCAGGTGTCGGGTGGAATTTTTCCATCTCAGCAGGAATTGGAGCAGAGCTGCAAAGGCTGAGGTGCCTCCCCGTTCCCCCCCAACCCCATGTTGTGGTAGCAGGTAAGCCCATCTTCTTACACACAACCAGAGCTGAGAAGCCATCCTGGGGCAAGTGACAAGAGGCAGCAACCCATGAATCTGACTGAGCTCAAGTCAGAAATGATTATTAAAATCTTGAATTTGTCTGCATTTATTCGGCAGTATCTAATTATTCTGCTATTAAGCAGAAATAGGAGCTCAAGATCATTTCATGAATTAATTTAACAGATACTTTTGATCACCTACTATGAATCAGTGATTTTTCTAGGCACTTGGGTACCGCAGTGGGAAAGAGAAACAGTCATAAACCAGTACCCATGGAGCTTTGATTCTAAGGTAGGAGGAGAAACATAGAAAATACGCAAATAAAACTAGAACATGTCAGGTGGTGTTAAGCGTTGTGGCAGATAAACAGGATAAGGGACATAGCTTTACGTGGGTGCCATTTTAGACAGGCTGGGCAATGAAGGCTTTCTGTGGAGTTGGGATTTCAGCAGAGACCAGAGGGAAGTGAAGGGGCACCTTACATACAATTTCAAAGAAATATTCTCAGTAAGGATACTATTGATTTAAAATTTGTAACATAATAAAGACATAGGATTTTAGGAGTTTGGTTACTTTGAAACAAAACAAGAATTTTGTTTAACAATAATTGTTAATTGCTAAACAACAAAAACCAAAAAGAAAAAATTATGGTTCATAAATTAGGTGTGGACAAGACAACTAGAAAAGACTGGGAAAAAATGTGGAAGTACCCTATACTCATATAGCTTAAAAAGTTTCTTACATTCTTATTCCAGTTAAAGGAAAAATGAAACTAGAAAGAGCTGGTTATTCAGTTAGAAAACTGTACCTGAATAAGATCTTGGCGAATCAGCAAAAGATTTTGAATGAACGGACATTTATGTTTTAAGATGAAATACAATATTAAATGCATGCCCATTATATATACCTACATTATATTTTTAACAAACTTACAAAATACTGGTCACATACATTAAGAGAACTTAACCCAGGCAGGGGAGAATGTGGGATTTTAATATTTCTTATTAGTTTTATACACATATACCTCAATAAAGAGCACAGTATGCTTTCTGTCTACTTAGCCATTCTGCTTTGACGCAAAGTTCCTGTGTGAGTAGATTTAATGGTGAATAAAATGACTGGAAATAAATAATGACAAAACAACCAACACAATACACTATTTTTTTAATTTGATTTTTAAAAGCGAAGTCTTTTGAGTACAAGAAAAAGATAAAAGATTAAACCAACAAGGCAAGTGGTGAATAATACCCTAAATCTGTGGAAGTGCGAGAGTTAAAACTTTAAATTTCTGAATTCTTTCTGAGACTGTTGGGCTATTATGTGTATGTACGTGGGAGTGAGACGGACTTGTAAATATGAACAACACATTGTACAGCCCACATATCTTTCTGTCATGCTTATGTCAAAGGGAAAATAAAGAAGTTGTAACACAAGAAGACAGAAGATCTGCATTCTCAGTGTTAATTATACAGGAATGAAGAGCCTTACTGGCTCAGACTATCAAGTTTGCATTTCTCAGCCAAAAGCAAGGTCATGGGAGGTGCTCCTGAAGCCCTGATTATTTTGTCTGACATCAGTTTTCAAGCTTAAATATATTCTAGTGTATTTCAGAAGTTATTCAAGACTTTTCTATTCAATAACCTCCTCAGAATGATTTCGTTCCCCTTCATATGTTTTATCAGTCAGTAGCAACCTCTTAGGATAGTAGGTTCCTTTTTTACACCACCTTTTATATTGCTTATTTACCTTAAATACTTTGTTTAACTTAGAGGTGCTTGGTATTTATGCAACAGGTCTCTATTTATGTGCATTATTTTTGCTTTTACAGATTTTGGTCACTGTTTCTTGACCTTTACTAAATCTCTTTTTATATTAATCTCCCCCATCCTCTTGCTTTTCATTTCCCCTCTTAACTTTTATAGAGTTTACTTTAGGAGTGTGTGTGTGTGCGCACGCGCGCGCGTGTGTGTGTGTGTGTATGTGTGTATATTCATGGTAGAGAAAGCACGAAACTACATACAGAGCAGGCTGAGATGCTAAACAAATGGAGGAGAAATATATCCAGTGTCAATTGCACATGAATAAGCGGTAAATAATCCCACTGAGATCTGTGGTATTATTTGTTGCACAGCATAATCTAGCATTGCATGGCTGATACAGACGTATTACTGTTTAGAGAGAGAATATTCTGCTCAATAAAATGCTTAAATACTGTACATAACAATCACTTCTGTCAGGTTTAAAGACCATGGCTAAACGATATTCAAAGTGAATATCTGAATTACACTTTGTAATTCAGAATATTATTGAAAGCTGAGATAGAAATATATATTTGCTGAAATCACAGCCTTTGGAATAAGTTAAGTTCTGTCAGCCTCATTTTCCTTATGTATATAACGAATATGTTTTCCATAAGGTCATTGCAAGAATTAATGTGTTATCATAATGTCTATTCCATACGAAATCAATCAATGTTATTCAAAAAGTTTACCAACTCACTAACCAAATAAATATCTTAGGAATCCATCAGTTTTTACAATGAAAACACATTCTTGAGTGGAAAAAATTCGTATCATATGCAGTTCTTGAAATCTAGTAAAACAAATTTCCACCTAAAGAAAGAGATTTCTGTTACGATTTTTTTTAATTCCAGATTTGCAGAGTATACAATGTTATAAACATGGAATCATTTGGATCAAATACAGTATGCTTGGTAACCAAATGTGTTGTGCCCGAAAATATATTCAACCTAACATTAAAGGCAAACACAACAGCAGCTGGACCATTTTAAAGACTAATCCACCAGACCTTTTCAAATATATCTTCTGAAACTCCCTATAATTACGGCTCTTTGTAACATGTCATTTTTCTGTTTTATTAGGAACACAACAGTAAGTTATACAATTTTTTCCTCTGAAACTCTTTTTAAAGCATGTTACTTTAGAGTGAATGCAAAACAGAAGAAAAGACCCAACAATTTTCTAAAATAGAATATTGACATGTCAGTGTTTTTGTATATCAGAAACGAACACTTTCTTTTCAAAATAGAGTATTTTAATCGTACTATTTAAACAATATTTAGTATTTCCCTGCTCGATCTTCAAAAAGTCTTATATATGTTCAAACGAACTAAATTTATATGCACCAATCTTTAGAAGAGTAACATGAAAAAATGTTTAAATTTATGGCATCTATTTCAGAAATACAATCCAAATTTCATAATACAAGAATATTTGCCCTTGGAATGTTTAATACTGAAAACCAAAAACAAAAAAGTACACTTTTTCAAAAAAGCCAAATTTCAGTTGACCTATGCTGGGAGAGAACAGAGCATGAGGTTCTCTTGTAGCAATTCTATTTTCATACATGGTTACCTTTAAATAGGCAAAAATATAGTAGTTAAAATAAAATAAATAAGTAACATGAAGATTTCTTTCTATGTTGCTTTTGTTTACATTGCATGAAATGTACTAACGTACGAGGAAACCTGGAGATATTCTGAGTGTGGTCATCATGTGAGGTTCCTGTTGTTACTGCTGTAACAAGTGGCCACAAATCTAGCGGCTTACAGTAACACATTTGTAATCTCACAGTTCTGGAGGTCGGACGCCAAAAATGGGTCTTATGCGCTAAAGTTACGTTGTTAGAAGGACTGCCTTCCTTCTGGTGGTTCCAAGGGAGCATCATTTCCCTGCCTTCTCTGGCCTCCATGCAGCCTGCGTTCCTAGGCTTGTGACCTCACCCTCCGCCCTCAAAGCAGCAGCTCAGCATCCCACAGTCTTGCCTTCTGACTCTGCATCCTCCTCCGATCCTGATTCTACTGCCCCTCACTTGTAGGTATGCTTGTGAGTACCTGGGCCCACCTGGATATGCAGGATAATCCTCCCATCTCAAGTTCTTTTACTGAATCACGTCTGCAAAGTCCTATGGGTTCTAAGTATTAGGAAGCACCTAAGAATTTAGGGGACATTATTCAGCCTAGCACAATACGCTTGATGTTTCTGAAATACCTAGATATGTAGGGCCTTAATCAAATAATATGATTGTATTTTAAAACTCAGAACATCAAAATAAACATGACTATTCTTTTAGTCTTCTTTCTGTACGGCTCACGTCCATGCTCTTTTGATTTTTCATTTCTGCTTCCCTAAACCAACCTCCTATCAGAGAGCTGCTCTCTAGTTTCCCTGGGACCACTTCTGCATCCTAAAGTCAGAATAATCTTTCCCGAATTATGAGTCTGATCCTGGGAGAGTCGCCTCTTTCCCCTCCGCCACCCTTGTTCTTGCCAGACCCTCTCACTGGCTTCCCCTGGTTCCTAGGATGAAGTCCAGAGATGAAGGACCAAGTCCCTAGAGACGCCCTGCTGTCCCCTGACCCAGCTCCAGACCTGACCTCTACTTGACTGGTGGCCGTGCTCTCTGGTCACACCCAGCCTTGCCTGGGCTTCCTCAGGATGCCCTGTCTGATCTCTGTGACGAAGTCAAGGCCCCAATCACAGGAGCATCCGCAGAGCTGTGGTGTACCTCTGCTGCCCAGCTAACCGCATGGACACGTGACGTCTCCTGTGGTTATTTGATTCATGTCTCTCTAGCCCAAAAAGACTAACACAACGAGTGCAAGAATGATGTATGGTTTTCTCTCCACTGTGGCAAAGCATCTCAAAAATGTTTGCTGATTAGTGAAGAAAACATTGATTTTCTATGCTTGGAAATTGGCCAGGTAAAGAGTATAAGTAGACATGAGGGAGTTTCCCTCTCACATTTCTTCCTTCTTTCCTCCCTCCCTCCCTTCCGTCCTTCCTTGTTATTCTAGACCATATAGCCATCTGTTTTATTGATTCATTTTCTTTTATATATATATATATATTTTTTTTTTTTACACATATCCATTTTTTCCTCTCAAATTTCTAAAAGCCGCTGAAATCTCCCCAAGTGACAGTGACTGGAGAAGCAAGGTGCAGTGTCAGGCCAACATTACCTCTTATTAACCCTAACCTGTCACTGCGTTCATGACTGCACGGATCTCTCTAAGCCATTTTTACCCTGTTTTCCCACAACGCTGAAGCGATCCTTTTTCAGATTAATGAGCTGCACCAGATAAAGGAGATGGCAATGTGGCTACCGGGTGCTGAGTTTAAGCTGATTTGGGCAAGACTGTCGTTTCAGAGTCTGTGCTCCCTCTGGGCTAAGAGGGTTCACAGATTCAGCGTAAATTAGCTGCATCAACCATACCTGGATTGTACTTGATTCGGACACTGGTGCGACATAGCCTAACAGTTTGATGGAATAAATGCAAACACAGTTTTAAAGGAAACAATTTATAAATATGGTTCTTAGCTTGCTTGTTTTTCTTTAAAACTGCCTCTGAATATGAGACGGTAACTGTCATGTGTTTCTCTCACTGTATTCCCAAGGCAAGCAGGGACTCATTTAATTCACTAAGGCTGAGTCAACTGCAGAAAGTAGAGTTTAGGGTCTGCACATTTTACTCTAAAGATAAAATAATTTAAAAGTACAAATAGATCTAGGAAAAAAAGCTAATGTACTTTGCCAGGTGTAGCAATTACGTATTAAATTCATTTAAGAGTTTTCAGTATTTATTCAATAAACTGAATATGATATGATGCTTGGTCCCTGCTGCCAGACAGACTCATCTGTACAGCGAGAATGACCCCCTGTGGCTGGACGTATCAACAGCAGAATGCTCCCTTGTCGTTCTCTTCTTTGTCTTTTTTTGGGAAAAAAAGTCATTATAAAATGCAGTTTATGTACAACTTACAGACAAAATCGCTCACTTCTCGATATGGATTGGGTCCTGTTAGCAAGAATAAAGGAAAAGATTTTAACGTTCATATCTTAATCTTTGCATGTCATGACACACAGCAACAACGCATGACACTAGTGGGTGGGGATCTTTAAGGAATGTCCCCTTAAAAATAGCTCACACCATTTCACTGTGTTTATAACCCAAGTGCATGTTTGTCTCCAGTGTTTCACTGGAGCCTAGCTTGGTGCTGACTCATCCTGGCAGTTCTCTTAGCATCTCTAGTTTACAATGTTAGGAACTGAAAGTCAGCAAGGGTTAAGGGAATTTTTCACGTCCTCTGGCTAGTAAAATGCCAGTTATAAGCTCAGCATTGATGTCTTTCGGATTTAAAATACATTACTTTTCTCAGGAACCCTGCGGTAATGAAATCGACTAGTCATTACAAACTCAGGCTTTGGAGATTTGGTCATCTGCAATATCTTTTCTATTTAAAACAGAACACAATGTTCTGCTACTAGAGAGATGGGATATTGGATTAGTATCTTCTCCCCCTCCTACCTCTCTATTTAAATCTCCTTGACCTTCAAGGCTGCTCAACACATCCCCTGCTACCTTCATTCATTGCAGACTTTATGAACCCCTGACCCTCTGAACACTTCTTTTTTTACATCTTTATTGGAGTATAATTGCTTTACAATGGTGTGTTAGTTTCTGCTTTATAACAAAGTGAATCAGTTATACATATACATATGTTCCCATATCTCTTCCCTCTTGCGTCTCCCTCCCTCCCACCCTCCCTATCCCACCCCTATAGGTGGTCACAAAGCACCGAGCTGATCTCCCTGTGCTATGCGGCTGCTTCCCACTAGCTATATTTTTTACGTTTGGTAGTGTATATATGTCCTTGCCACTCTCTCCCTTCATCCCAGCCTACCCTTCCCCCTCCCTATATCCTCAAGTCCATTCTCTAGTAGGTCTGTGTCTTTATTCCTGTCCTACCCCTAGGTTCTTCATGACATTTTTTTTCTTAGATTCCATATATATGTGTTAGCATACGGTATTTGTCTTTCTCTTTCTGACTTACTTCACTCTGTATGACAGACTCTAGGTCTATCCACCTCATTACAAATAGCTCAGTTTCATTTCTTTTTATGGCTGAGTAATATTCCCTTGTATATATGTGCCACACTTCTTGAATTACTCTCTGTGCAGCTCATTTGCCAGTAAGTCACTATGATGTGAAGCAATATCACATTTTTCTTGGACCCCCTTAAATGTTTCCTGTCATTTAAATTTCCACCTGTTTATCTTCCAGGTGAAACATCTTGAGGCTGAGGACCACACTGCCTGCTTTCCTGGTCTCCATAAGGCTCAAAAACAACCATCTGTGCATAGTAGGTGCTTTGTTAATTTGGTCCTAAATTATCCAGAAAGGAGGACTGAAAGAATTGTAATCCAGCTCTCCTATCTAACATTTATATGTTTAAAATACAAATTGTTGTTTATTCTGAGGGCATAATATCCTTAGAGCTCAAATGCACATTGACATTTCAAGATGATAACAAAGCAGGGTAAAACTTTTGTGTGCTTCTAGCCTATTCCAAATGCATTCAGTGTATTTTACCCACATTTTATGCATGTTACAGGAAGAATACACGTGGAATTAAGTGCATGGAGAAAATACCATCAAAAATCACCCTTTATTGTTCCATGCTTTCTATCCCTGCATTCTTTTCAATGTGGATGTAAGAAAACCCATATTTACTTTTTTTCTCATGAACCCTGAGTGCTCACCTTGGATCAGGTGAACCAGATTCCTATGGAAGTAAGTCTATATGTTTTCTCTGTCCTGCTGTGCTTGCATCTGCCACTGCCTCAGAGCTGAGCTAAGGGAGGGGGAACCAGAGCCGGGAGGAGCAGAGGTGAATGAAGGGCTGATGGAGTTGATGCCTCCGAAACTTAAACTATAAGCAAGCTCTGTCTTCTTCACATCCTGAGATCCCTGTGCATTCCAGGCTAGTACTGCACCCTTTTTCCTCTAAAGCATACATTTAAAATCCAGTCACTGGGTTATATTATCCAGATGTTGAAGATCTTGAAAGGTTCTTCATGTATTTGTTTTAAAATAAAACGTATTTCTCTCAGATCACTCTCTGAGCGCAGACGAAGTACCAGTCTGAATGGCTTGCAGAGCCAGACTGACTTAATAGTTGGTTAAATGTTCATTTTTACGACTGATATACCCTATCCACAGTGCTTATAAGGCTTTTGAAAACATGATAGAACTACCACCAGCAACAAAAAATCATTGTAAAGAAAGAAGATAATAGATGTGTAAGCTATGTGACTACCCCAATCAGCTCTCATGTTTTCTCTGAGCATCGTGATCTCTTGTCCTAGTTCACGAACATGAAAAATGTAGTAAGGCAGTCCATAATGAGACTGGAAAAATAAATTCAACCACATTCAGAGATTCACAGAATTCAGGGTTTCAACCTGCCCATCAAGGTCTTCACTGTCAGCTAAATTTTATCCTAACCCTACCCCTACCGCTAACATTCCAGGTAGTCTCATAGTTGATTTTGAAGAACTTTCCCAGTAAGAAGCCTAGCAATCGAAAGCATGACCTTCTGAAGCCTTAAATTTAAGGCTTCAGGCTGCAGAGAGATGAGCAAAGCCATGAGGCTGGGCACGCACAGGCGGATCCCTGGGGGACGGGGCGGGGGGGCAGGCAGGACGGGGCCGCCCTGGCTGTGACCTTGATCATGGAAGCTGCTGGCAGCCGTTGAGGCTCCATGGCTTTCGGAATTTCACTTTGGGACGGCTAAGGTTTAAGTGGCCCATGACTCCCAGCTCACTTTTAAACTCATCTTACGAATCCCAAGTGTGGCCCCATTGCTTGAGTGGTGAAAGCCACGTACCTGGTGGAACAATAAAGTATGACATTTTCCCAACCCTGGGGAAAGCGACTTCATCAACGATGAGATTTAATTCACTGTGGCCTCATCACCTGTAATACAGGATGACACCAGGCTCAGCTGCCCAAGGCTGATATGAATTATTGAGCCTTGATTGGGGTTAACTGCTTCTGCTTAAGGTTCCAGAATTCTCTAATTTCAGCTGTTTCCATGACTCTGGGCTCTAAATACTTATTAGAAATGACAGGATGTGCTACGTATGACTTTAGGACTCAAGGCATTTCATTAGATAGGATCGTCCTTTCCAGGATGTAGTCGTATGGGGTTTCTTGAATGTGTATCTGAAATACTTCCTTTTATTTGCTTCCGGTGTATATCTGTGCTTCTGTAAAGGCAACAGGGTTCCTTTTCCTGTATTTTTGAAACTATAATATTATCAGTTGCAGAATGTAACCTAACGCCTTCTGCATTTTGGTGAGTAGAACGACATTATTATTATTAAAAAAGACTCCACCACAATAGTATTTTAATGTAGCTCTTAAACATCATTATATAATAAATATCTTAAATATTCATAAAGGTACAGATCAGTACGCTCATTTTTTTCACTATCACAACACATAATAAAATTTATATCTAGGAACAAATACATATTTGCATTTTATAATTAATTGCATTGAAGTGAGTTTCGTGAAGTGCAAAAGAGTAAATAAAGGTAAAAGTAATAAACTACTTAATGAAAATCACTTCATTACAAAGAACAGACAGCGTATTTTTAAATCATATTGAGTGGTCTTCAAGTATAAATTTACATATGTATTAAATCACGTATAAGTGTTTTGATTTCATAGCAGGCTAATCTTATTTACAAATAGTTTTATTAAAGACACCTTAAAGAGTGAGCTAATTCAAGCATGGTTTTTGCAACTAAAACCAAAGTTTCAAAACCAAAATTTCATTGTAAATTATCCATTTCCACAGTCTACAGTCTTGTGTTCTAAAAGTTTTTCAGAAATCTCAACATGATGATAAAAAATATCTGGCTTCAATACAATCAAGGAAACAAAAAACTCAGAGGCCATAAAGATAGATGAGTCACACCATCATAAACATGAAGTATTTTTTATGTCACAAAAATATGTTTATATTTCCCAAAGTTGACTAAATGACACATATTTTCTTCCTTTGAAAATAGCATGGCTTAAAAAAAAAAAAAAAAAAAAAAAAAAAAAAAAAAAAAAAGAAAATAGCATGGCTTCATTTGAAAACACTTAGGGGAACAATGATTATCCTGAGACGCTAATGCAAGTTCCTGTCCTCTATGTTGAAGTGACATCTTTTGACATATTGGGTACAGAGGTGGGTTCAAGACAGCCCCTTATGTATTGTCCCATATTGTCTATTTCCTCACAAGCAGGCTGGGACCCATTAGCTCAAAAGCTCACTGGTACCAAACCCAAGTTTCTACACATTCAGTTGGCTTAAATATAGCCCCAATACAGAGAATTTTAGCCAATTAGACCTACCTGTTCTACCCCACAAAACTACATCCAACATCTGCTGGCCTGAGCTTGGAAGACCCTGAACCTCTGACCTTTGGAGCTGTCTGACCCACAGGTGCCCCACCTCACTGCTGAGTGACGTCATGGAGACCTGCGAGTCCCCTTTCTGACCCTCCTCTCCCTCAGGGGCCCCTCCACCTCATTCCCTGCTGAGTGATGACCTCTGGGAAGTCCCCTGCTACGAAGGACATCCCCGCAGGCACACCTGTCACAGTTTAACCCAAATAGAGATTGTTGTGTCCTGGTGCCACCTCATGGTCACATGGTTTTTTTTTTTCCTTGATCTGCCGAGAAAGCCCTTGTACTCACTAAAACACTTTCAGGTGAGACAAAGTTATGGAATATAAATGTAAAATCTCAGGCCCTATAGAATCTGTTTGATTGGTTACCTGTCAATATTTTCTATTTGTCCTTCTGGCATGACCTGGCAGAGACGCATGACTCGGTAGACCCCAGTGATCTGAAAGAATTTACCAACGTAGGTCTTTTCCTCTGTGGACTCTGGGTTTTTCCTAACCAGCCTTTCCCCATGGTTATGAAGAGAAAGACAAACATTTATTTTTCTCTGTATAATTCTTCCCCATTGGCTTTCAGTCATATTACAGGAAATTTTATATACTTGAATGGCAGGCTGAAGTGAAAAAATCCAAGAGAGTTATTTGGTGTTTCTTACTATACTAATTTCAATTTTTATTCCAAATTTTTTAAATTATTTAATTATTTTTGGCTGCATTGGGTCTTCATTGCTGCACATGAGCTTTCTCTAGTTGTGGCCAGAAGGGGTTACTCTTCATTGTGGTGCACGGGCTTCTCATTGCGGTGGCTTCTCTTGTTGCGGAGCACTGGCTCTAGGCACCTGGGCTTCAGTAGCTGCGGCACATGGGCTCAGCAGTTGTGGCTCACGGGCTCTAGAGCGCAGGCTCAGTAGTTGTGGCTCATGGGCTTAGTTGCTCCGTGACATGTGGGATCCTCCCAGACCAGGGCTTGAACCTGTGTCCCCTGCATTGGCGGGCAGATTCTTAACCACTGCACCACCAGGGAAGTCCCTCTTTATACATTCTTTTTTTAAAAAATATTTATTTATTGTTTCTGGCTGCGTCGGGTCTTTGTTGCTGCTTCGTTGCTTTTCTCTAGTTGCAGCGAGCGGGGGCTACTCTTCATTGTGGTGCGCAGGCTTCTCTTGTTGCGGAGCACGGGCTGTAGAGTGCAGGCTCAGTAATTGTGGCGCACAGGCTTAGTTGCCCCGCGGCATGTGGGATCTTCCCGGACCAGGGCTCGAACCTGTGTGCCCTGTATTGGCAGGTGGATTCTTAACCACTGCGCCACGAGGGAAGTCACAAAATAACAGGTCACTTATCTGTTCTTCTGACTCAGTTATTCTGCTATTGATTCCTTCTAGAGAGTTCTTAATTTCATTTATTTTGTTGTTCATCATTGTTTGTTTGCTCTTTAGTTCTTCTAGGTCCTTGTTAAATGTTTCATGTATTTTCTCCATTCTATTTCCAAGATTTTGGGTCATCTTTACTATCATTACTCTGAATTCTTTCTCAGGTAGACTGCCTATTTCCTCTTCATTTGTTTGGTCTGATGGATTTTTATCTTGCTCCTTCATCTGCTGCTTATTTCTCTGTCTTTTCATTTTGTTTAACTTACTGTGTTTGGGGCCTCCTTTTTTCAGGCTGCAGTTTTGTAGTTCCCATTGTTTTTAGTGTGTGCCCACAGTGGGTGAGGTTGGTTCTGTGGCTTGTGTTGGCTTCCTGGTGGATGGGACTGGTGCCTGTGTTGTGGTGGGTGGAGCTGGATCTTTTCTTTCTGGTGGGCAGGGCTGTGTCCGGTGGTGTGTTTTGGGGTGTCCGTTAATGTAGTATGATTTTAGGCAGACCCTCTGTTAATGGGTGGTGTTGTGTTCCTTTCTTGCTGGTTGTTTTGCATGGGGCGTCCAGCACTGGAGCTTGCTGGCCGTTGGGTGGAGATGGGTCTCAGTGTTGAGATGGAGACCTCTGGGAGATCTCTTGCTGATTGATATTACATGGGGCCGGGAGGTCTCTGGTGGTTGGCTCTCCCACCTCAGAGGCTTAGCCCTGACACCAGGCTGGAGTACCAAGACCCTGTGAACAACAGGGCTCAGAAGAAAATGAGAAAAAAAGAAAGAAAAAAGTAAATAATTTAAATAAATAAATAATAAATTATTTATTAATAAATAAATAATTTTAAACATAATTTAACATTTTAAAAAAATATTAAAATAAAGTAATAATAATAATTTAAAAAAAGAAGACAGCAACCAAACCAATGAAGAAATCACCAATATAACAAGGGCTGAAAACTAAACTAAGATAAACATAAAAATCAGAATGAAATCAGTCACAGACAGCAAACCCGAAGTCTACAGTTGCTCCCCAAATCCACTACCTCAATTTCGGGATGATTTGTTGTCTATTCACGTATTCCACGGATGCAGGATACATCAAGTTGATTGTGGGGATTTAATCTGCTGCTCCTGAGGTTGCACGGAGAAATTTCCCTTTCTCTTCTTTGTTTGGGGAGGGAGGGGTATGGTAGTCATAATTGGGATGTGGGGGGAGCCTGCAGAAGCAGAGGCCAGCGTGACATTGCAACAGCCTGAGGCGTGCCGTGGTTCTCTGGGGGAAGTTTTCCCTGGATCACGGGATGCTGGCAGTGGTGGGCCTCACAGGCTCCTGGGAGGGGAGGTGTGGATAGTGACCTGTGCTTGCACACAGGATTCTTGGTGGCTGAAGAAGCAGCCTTAGCATTTCATGCCCGTCTCTGGGGTCCATGTGCTGATACCCGCAGCTTGTGCCCATCTCTGGAGCTCGTTTAGGCAGTGCTCTGAATCCCCTCTCCTCACGCACCCCGAAACAATGGTCTCTTGCCTCTTAGGCAGGTCCAGACTTTTTCCCAGACTCCCTCCTGGCTAGCTGTGGTACACTAGCCCCCTTCAGGCTGTGTTCATGCAGCCAACCCCAGGCCTCTCCCTGGGATCTGACCTCCGAATCCCGAGCCTCAGCTCTCATCCCCTGCCCGCCCCGGTGGGTGATCAGACAAGCTTCTCGGGCTGCTGAGTGCTGGTTGGCACTGATCCTCTGTGCAGGAATCTCTCCGCTTTGCCCTCTGCACCCCTGTTGCCACACTGTCCTCCGTGGCTCCGAAGTTTCCCCCCATCACCCCCCGTTTCCTCCAGTGAAGGGGCTTCCTAGCGTGCAGAAACTTTTCCTCCTTCACAGCTCCCTCCCAGAGGTGCAGGTCCCGTCCCTATTCTTTTGTCTCTGTTTTTTTTTTCTTTTGCCCTACCCAGGTATGTGGGGAGTTTCTTGCCTTTTGGGAAGTCTGAGGTCTCTGCCAGCATTCAGTAGGTGTTCTGCAGGAGTTGTTCCACATGTAGATGTATTTCTGATGTATTTGTGGAGAGGAAGGTGATCTCCGTGTCTTACTCCTCTGCCATCTTGAAGGTCCTCTCCTCCCTTATTTATTTATTTATTTTCAGCTGCATTGGGTCTTTGTTGTGGTGTGCGGGCATCTCACTGCAGTGGCTTCTCTTGTTGAGGAGCAAGGGCTCTAGGCACATAGGCTTCATTAGTTGTGGCACATGGGCTCAGTAGTTGTGGTTCACGACCTCTAGAGTGCAGGCTCAGTAGTTGTGGCACATGGGCTTAGTTGCTCTGCCTCATGTGGGATCTTCCTGGACCAGGGATCAAACCATTGTCCCCTGCATTTCAGGCAGATTCTTAACCACAGCTTCACCAGGGAAGTCCCATTTCCTCCCTTTTTTAAAGGATAAATAATGTTTCATTTTATATCTATATCTCTCTATATATGACACATTTTTTTAATCTATTCATCATCAATAGACATTTCGGATGCTGCACCTCTTGGCTATTGTGAATAATGCTTAAATAAACATAGGAGTACAGATATCTCTTCAAGATAGTAATTTCAATTATTTTGATAAATACCCAGAATTGGGATTGATGAATCCTGTAATAGTTCTATTTTCTTTTTTTTTTTTTTTTGAGAAACCACCATACTGTTTTACATAACACGGTGCCACTGCACCATTTTACATCCCACCAATAGTTACAATTTTTCCACATCCTCCCCAACTCATTAATACATGTTATTTTCTGTTTTTTAAATGGTGAACATCTTAATAGGTGTGAGGTGATATCTCACTGTGGTTTTGATTTGCATTTTCTTGATGATGAGTGATGTTGAACATCTTTTCATATGCTTGTTAACCATTTGTATATCATCTTTGGATAAATGTCTATTCAAATCTCTTGTACATTTTAAAATTGGTTATTTGTTTCATTGCTGTTGAGTTGTAAGACTTCTGTCTGTATACAGTCTGGATATTAACCCCTGACCAGATACCTGTTTTGCAAATATTTCCTCTGATTCTGTAGGTTACCTTTTCACTCTGTTGAATGTTTTCTTTGCAGTGCAGAAGGTTTTTAGTCTGATGTAGTCACATTTAACAATTCTTGCTATTATTTTGGTTGTCATATCCAAGATAACATTGTCAAACTCATTGTCATAAAGTTTTCTTCTAGGAGTTTTATAGTTTCAGGTTTTAATGTTTAGGTATTTAATTCATTTTGACTTAATTTTTGTATATAATGTAACAAGTGGTCAACTTCATTCTTTTGTATTTGGACACCCGGTTTTCCAAACAACATTTGTTGAAGAAACTACCTTTTCCCCACCGTGTAGCCTTAACACACTTGTGGAAGACCCATCCACGATATATGTGAGGGTTTATTCCTCAACTTTCTATTCTGTTTCATTGGTCTATATGCCTGGCTTTAGGCCAGGACAATACTGTTTTGATTACTGTAGCTTTGCAATATGTTTTGAAATCAGGGAGTGTGAGGCCTCCAACTTTGCTTTTCTTTCTCAAGATTGGTTCAGCTATTCAGTGTTCTTTGATATTCCATATGAATTTAGGATGCTTTTTCTATTTCTTCAGAAAAGTCTATCAGAATTTCTTCCAAAAATTCCATTGGAATTGTATTGGAATTGCATGATATTGTATCTGTAGATTGCTGTAGGTAATATGGGCATTTCCATAATATTAAATCTTTTAATCTATGGATACAAGATGCCTTTCCATTTATTTGTGCCTAATTTCTTTCAGCAATGTTTTGTGTTTTTCAGTGTACAAGTCTTTTGCCTTCTTGATTAAGATTATTCTTAAGTATTTTATCCTTTTTTTTTTTTTTTTTGCGGTATACAGGCCTCTCACTGTTGTGGCATCTCCCGTTGTGGAGCACAGGCTCCGGACGTGCAGGCTCCGGATGCACAGGCTCAGCGGCCATGGCTCACAGGCCCAGCCGCTCCACGGCATGTGGGATCTTCCCGGACCGGGACACGAACCCGTGTCCCCTGCATCGGCAGGCAGACTCTCAACCACTGCGCCACCAGGGAAGCCCTCCTTTTTTATATTATTGTTAAGGGGATTGTTTTCTCAATTTCCTTTTTAGGTTGTTCATTGTTAGTGTATAGAAATGCAGTTAATTTTTGTGTGTTGATTTTTGTATCCTGCAACTTTGCTGCGTCTGTTTATAAGGTCTAAGTTTTTTGTGTGTGAAATCTTTAGGGTTCTCTACCTATAAAATCATATCATCTGTGAATAGAGATAACTTTGCTTCTTACTTCTTCCTTTCCAATCTGGATGCCTTCTATTTTTTTTTTTTCTTGCCTATTTGGTAAGGTTAGTACTTCACTACAAGTTTAAAACTTTTAAGAGTATATAATATTGTTCTTTTGTTACATAATGCTGATACTTCTCTCATCTGTTAGTAGGTGTGAGCTTTGAGCTATTTTTCCATTTGGAGGGATTCATGCCCAGTAATCGATGATAAACTAACCTGGTCTGTTTGGGACTAATGATAATAATATTATTAATTTACTGTTTTTATTTTGCAGATTACAACTCCTTGTATAATTTCACTTTACTCAGTGACATAACTTTTCAAAATTGAGGTATTATTGTTGTCTGTGTTTCTATAATGGACACAAAATAACTTCCCCAAAGCAATTAATGAGACTTCTGCTCTTGTTAAAAATAGACAACAGAGAAAGACAAATACTGTATGATTTCACTTATATGTGGAATCTAAAAAGAACCAAAAAAAATGAACAAACAAAACAAAATAAACTCAGATACAGAGAACAGATTGGTGGTCACCAAAGGCGAAGGGGGTGGGGTGGGAGAAATGGGTGAATGGGGTCAATTATATGTACGGTGATGGATGGTAACTAGACTTATTTTGGTGATCACTTTATAGTGTATACAAATATTAAATTATTATGTTGTACATCTGAAACTAATAAAATGTTATATACCAATTTTCCCTCAATAAAAAAAAAGAAGAAATAGGAACTTCATGCAGGCTTTCAGGACAGGAAAAAAGAGACAATAAAATGTAAAATATAAACCTTATCTTCTATGAGAATAAAAACAACAATCTATGAGAGTCACTGTACTTGATCCCTGAGAAATATTTGTAAGCAATCCAGTTTTGAAAAGGTCTTTTAATGAGTTATATTTCAGTTTATAAGTGCGAAGTCCTTGGCTCTCCCACTCTGTCTTGTATTCAATATGCATCTATCATAAAGTGATTAATCTCAGGATGACTGTGGAATGCTGGAGTGACCTTATTAAGTGGTCCAACTAAGAGAAATATAGTTTTTGTTACTGGAAAATTTCCATCTTTTCAACATAGTTCATCAGATCTGACTTGACATACAATGAAATTTCTTGTCAGTTTGGATGTTTTTTCTTCCACTACACTGTATTCATTTTAAAAGATTGGGAAATGCCTGATCTGTGCATAATACCATACAAGCTAAATCAAATTGTATTTTATTAAATGTATTGACATGTCTCATCTTCAACCAATATTGCAGTTACTCCTGCTATTGACTTATTCATTCAAACAAAATCAATTGAACGCTTCTCGGTTCGAGAACATTGGGTGGAGGACTGGGGTAAAAAACGAAACAAATGTGAATGCAAAGACCTCATAACCAAGTCAGGTCTCAGACGCATCAACCCTTGAGTAAAATACATTGTCAAAACATGTATGATAAGAGGCCAAATGTCTTCATTCCCTCTCCCTGCCTTTCCGTTCACACACTCTCCTTCAGCTCTGCAAAATGTCTTTACTATCATTCATCTTTAGACTCATTCTAACTGCTCAGTGGAATCTCCGTTAGGCAGATTGTATTCCTCTTTCCAGAGTCAGGGAGGAAGGAGGCTGCTCCCACAGCATCGTGCTATTACACATCACAGCAAGATTAGTTTTATTATGCGATACTCTTACTACTAGGCTAAAATTTTTAAGGTGGGCTATAACATTTCCTTGTGCATCCTCCACTAAGCCCGACCATGGACTGTGATTAAAGGAGGTTAAGTTCATACGTGAAACACAAAATTTGAGAGCATAAGAGAATGACAAAGTGAAAAGTTTATTTTGCTGCTACTGGGGGCAATGGAAAAAACTCAGAAAAGCTTTCTGGAAGTGAGACCGTTTGAGCTAGATCTTTTAGAGAAGTAGAAAGGAAAGGGCATGCCTGGGGAAAAGAACATTTGGATCAGTTGCACAGATTCTAAATTGAAAAGTTACAGAAACCTCTCTGTGCGTTTCTGATAACCATGTTCTCTTATTTTTCACTCCTCTCTAAAATTTCCTCTGTACTTTTTGAACGTATTTACCTACTGCACTTTCTATATTCGCTGTATAATTTGACTCATAATGTTTATTTTCTTTTCTCTCTCATTCACTGGATCATTTGTGTGAAAGGGAATTTGTAATAGGTTTGACAAACTAATTTGCTGTCATTTAAAATGACTTGGAAAATGGTTCATAGTTAGAAATAGATATTAGGAGAATTTCATAGTGGAACTCTTGGTGTAACAAAGAGCAGAGCTGCCTCCTTATTGGATCTAACCCTGAGCTCTAAGCCTTGTCCTCTGTTGCCTGTGCTTAGTCCTGCTGGCTCTGCACCTTGTGAAAGAATGTTGCCCAGAGCCTGAGATACACAGCATAGCCCGTTATCAATGCTCTGCCTCCCAGGCTTGACCTTGTGGATGAAAAATTGTCACTGGCCACCTGCCTCTACAAGGATGGGGTCACTGACTGCTGCAGTCTTTGACCTTAAACACCCCCTGAAAGGAGCTTGGGGTGGAGATCAAAGATGAGGTATCCATGCTCTGGGAAAACTAGCAGAACAGGTCTTCAGACAGTTGGGTATTTTCAGGAGACTTTATGAGCTCAATTTCTTACATCTTCTTATATGTAGAAAAGCACTAAGGTTACTAATGAAGACATCTGCTCTTCATGACTAGCAGCCACCTTCTGCCAAAATGTGTCCTTGATTGCACGTACCTCCTTCACTAGAATCACATGCACACTGACCTTCCCCACCTCCCTCTTTGGAACAGTTCCTCAGAGCTCTCTGAGACGCTATCTCTCAGGCTATAGTCCTCATTTTGCCCCAAATAAAACTTAGCTCACCACTCTCATATTGTGTATTGTTTTCAGTTGACAACCTTTAAAGATGTAGCACTTTCCATTCATATAGAGTTAAAAAGTTGCAAAATAGAGAAGAACAGTTGTCTTGTTGGACGTTTACAGGAACATTGTGACCTGACCTACACGGACAACTGCAAGAACAAAGGATTCCAGGGCCTTCCCTGGTTGTCCAGTGGTTAGGGCTTCGTGCTTCTACTGCAGGGGGCACGGGTTCAATCGCTGGCCAGGGAACTAAGATCCTGCATGCCACATGGCATGGCTAGAAAAAAAAGAACAAAGGATTCCAACACCATGAAGTTTACAATGACCAACCACACCCTCTCCCCGTTTAGAATAAGAGTAGCCTAATTCTAACCCGGACAACATGTTTCTTTGGGACACAAGTCCATCATCTTCTCAGTCTGCTGGCTTTCTGAATAAAGTCCCTATTCTTTGCCCCAACACCTCACCTTTGGATTTATTGGTCTGTTGTGTGGCGAGCAGTATGGGCTTGGACTCAGTGACATTGGCATCCTTGGGAATTGAGCATGGATACTGGTATCCTCTCTGTTTCCCTTCAAATTGAGCATAGACTTTTAACTTGCTACTTCAAAAAAAGACTACTTTGGCTAGATTGAACAGCATTTTCACAGCTGATATATGCATGGCTTTCTTCAGAACTACCACTGAGGGCTAGAACTTCAATACTTTCCCTCCCTTTTATAACTGTTGTAGTTTCAGAGTACTATGGTCTTATGATAGAGCTATTAGTGGGAATTTATTCAGAAATGATCAACAGTGGAAGGAATTTTGATGTGCTCAGTGTAGTCATGTGGTAGTGGGTCTCCACACAACCTTTTACTTCACATGGTATCCAGGCTACAGTGATCCAGAATTCTGCATGGTGGATTTTTGAACAGAAACATGATCATGAATTGGACTGCAGGGGCGGAACATATGCTTAATGGGTGGGAGAAAAGAAGGAGTCAAGAGGACAACTACATTAGAAAAATGTCAGGAAAGTTTTGGTTCCTCCATGTCAACAGGAAGGGCTCCCACTGACCCGATGAGACTTGAACGTTTCTATTCTCTTTGTATTTCCCCTTCTTTTATTTTACTAAAGTGTTACTTTCAATTTATTCATATCTTATGAGGTATTTAGTGAGCACAGCAAGTAAATGCTACCTACAAACTCAGTGTAATACTTCATTTAATGTATTACTGTTGTATTTAATATCAAACAGGATGAGAAAAGGGAAAATATTTGCAACCAAAATTTTCACATACATTAGAAAAATATGCTAATGTTAAGGTAAATTGGCTTGTAGCTTTTTACGTGGATTAATTCCCTCCTGAGTTAATTATACTGTTTGTCATATAGGAATTACCTGAAGGTTGCATTTAATAGCCTGTTTTTCTTATAATTTCACGGAGGAGTACTTTTCCTTTGGGACAGTGTTTTAGCAGGATTGCCTTAAGGATTGTGTAAGGTAATCAACATGAAAAGAACTTTATAAATTATAAGGTGTTGTATAAATTACAAGAGATAAATATTTTAAGGAAATGATTAAACAACTTTGTTTGGCTTTGGTTTTTAGTCTCACCAAAAAACTCATCTAAGAAGAAATATGTTATAAAATAATATCTAGTTGTAGTTTTGATTGGAATTGTGAGTATGTACACCTTATTTTGAGGAGAATTGATTATCTTTGCAAAATTGATTTGTCATAAGAATAAGATTTATATTTCAATTATTCATATCTCCTTTTATATTTTGCAATAAAATTCAAGATAGTGTTTGTTATGCACTGACTTGTGTTCCATCAAAATTCACATGTTGGCACCCCAACCCCCAATGTGACTGTATTTAGAGATCTGGCATTTAAGGGGTAATTAAATCAGGTCCTAAGTGTGGGGCCCTAATTTGGTAGAACTGGTGTTTTATAAGAAGAGGAATTTCTCTCAAGGAAAGGCCATGTGAGGACACAGTGAGCCAGTGGCCATCTACAGGCCAGGAAACAGGCCCTCACCAGAACCTGAGTCAACCAGAACCTTGATCTTGAACTTCTAGGCTCCAAAATTCTGAGAAAATAAACTTCTGTTGTGTAAGCCATGCGATCTATGTTATTTTATTATGGCAGCTTGAGAAGACCAATACAGTGTTAAATTGGTTGTATATTTCCTGCAAAATTCCACTTTATTTCTGAACACCACGATAAGGCAAATAATGATAAATTTGAAGCATTTTCTTAATATTGACTCTCCGTGTTTAAATTTCTTAGCTCTTATCATGTAAATAACTTATTGAGCAATGCTGAAGTTTATCGGTGATGCTTCTTGTCATAGGAGTGTAAGTATTATTCCAACAGTGAGCCTGATATTGGCCATGAGAATGTGAGGTGGTTTTTATTATGTTGCTGCTGTGCCAAAACACCAGAAGGTTGGTGGCTTAAACAACAGAAATGTATTCTCTTATAGTTTGGGAGGCTGGAAGTCCAAAATCAAGGTGCCTGTGGGGTCAGCTTCCCTCTAGACTCTGTGTGCAGTCCTTTCTTGCCTCTTCCTAACTTCTGGTGGTGGTAGGAGGTCCCCAGGCTTCCCTGGCTTGTCTCTGCATCAATCCAATCTTTGCCTCTGCCACCACATGACATTCTTACTGGGTGTTTCTGCCTTTACACGATATTTCCCGCTTCCTATGAGGACACCAGTCATATTGAGTTAGGGCTCACCCTAACAGCCTCAGCTTGCTTACATCTGCAAAGATCTTATTTCCAAATAAGATCAATTCACAGGTACTGGGGGTCAGGAGTTCAACATGTCTTTTTGGGGATACAATTCAATCTGTAACAAAATCTTAGAGCATCAGACTGTCACATCCCAAAATAATTACTGGCTCACTTGAATCTTAGCATATTAGAGCTTGAACAGACCTTATGAATTGTCTATGCCAACCTCTTCAATTTACAGAAGAAATTCTGTGCCAGAGGGGCATGGCTTGTCTGATGTAGCACAGTGAATTAATGACAGAGTGGGATTCACTCTCATGTTTATGTTTATTTAATCAGTTAATTCCTACCTTACAACACAGATATTATAAGATTGTTGCACTTAGTAGTTTACTTAGGAGAAGGTAAATGCATACTATTAATAATTTAGGAATATTTTCATAGAAAGTGGTATTGAGTACATATTTGAAGTGCTAAGGCTTTTATATGTATTTTTCTCAATTCTGAAAATAACCTGGTCAGATATTTTTGCTCTCATTTCAAAGACAAGGAAAATAAATGTCAAAATAAATATGTAAGTGACTTGCTTGAGGTTACATAGCTATTAAATAACTAAATTGGTATCACAAGCCCCATCTGCCTGCTGCCGAAACTCATACTATTTTTAGGACAACATGAGGTCACTTAATAAAATAAGAACTTTAACAGTGTTTGGGCACTTAATACTCTAAGCTTTAACTAAAGTTAATGAATTTATAAATTTATAATGGACAGTTTCTTTTCTCAGCAATGTGACTATTGGATACTAGGGAAATTTCTTAAACATTCTCTGAGTAATTTCTTACTGCTTCAATAAACTTAGGAGGCTGAAAGACACAATTTCTGAGACATTTTTACTTGCATAATACTAAAAATGTATTACATCTATTATAATTCTCAAGGCTATTTACTTATCCAGAATACTTTATTTCCTGACTATATTAAGTAAGGAAGTACTTTATTTTTCTTTTAAGTAAATTACTGAAAATTATTTAAAAATATTATCACACTCAAGAATCCCTTTAATGATAGTAGTCAAAATATATTTCCATGCATACACACACACAGGCACACATACCTGCAAAAAGAAATAAGAAAAATAAATGCTTACTTTATCAGTTAAATCACATTACTAATTTTTATCCTAATATTTAAAAAGCTGAAGTTATCCACTGAGAGGCTTATGAAAGATTTTCTTTACTTCTTTAATTGAATACTTAATTTAAATACCATTAAGCTAAATATGTAGCCATGTGTAAAGGGCTTTATTAGATCCAATAGAATCCTTAGGTTGGTTTACATTATTAGTTCATTGAGCAAAGAAACTGTTTTAATTGTCTTTGACTTACTAAAAGCTAACAGTGGTCCGGGACAAAAGTATGTACTCAATGAATATTTGTTGAATGAATTAACACATTAATGAGAAGAATAAACCTGTAAAGTGCCACACCATGCATGCATGAAGACAAGACAAAGTAATACAAAACACTAATATTTTATTTCCTCTCATTCATTCTCGGAAGTGGAGATACAAGAGTCAACAAGACAAATCAGATCCTCGACCTCTCAAAGCTAATTTTTAGAGTCAAGCAATGAAAAACAAACAAACAAAGAAGCTATTAGTCACCAAGAAAAGGCGTGAAGAAAATAAGCCAGAGGAAAATGATAGAAAATTACTCTTACTGGGAATGGGAAACACAGTGTTTGATAGGAGGAGCCTAAGGGTGTGTTAGAAAGTGAGAGTTGAGGTGGAACTTGAATGAAGGGAAGGACCCAGCCACGCAAACATCCAGACGGAGAGTCATCCATTCAGGGGACCCGAGGTGGGAACAAAGTCCACATGAGGCCAGCTTGGGCTAGAACAAGAGGGCTGAAGAAGAACCACATAGGATGGAATCACGTGGATACATCCTAAGTGCAGTGGGAAGGCAGTTCAATATGATATTAACTATTCGTTGGAAGTGATTAGAGTGGAAGTAACAGAGTGTCCTGTTCTGATTAAACTCTAACAAGTTCTTGCTGGCTGCTACTGGAAAAATGGATCGTTGAGAGACAGTTGTGGAACAAGGGTGGTTACTGCTACAGCCCAATCAGGGGTGACAGTGCAAATTAAACTGGGGTTTGCAAGAGATGTGAAGAACAATGAAGAGATTCACATTACATTTGAGAGATGAAGTTGTCAAGATCTGCTGCTGGATTGGATACTGGGAAATTGAGGGGAAAAGAGGCATCAGCTGATTCCTGTCAGGGGTCTCATTGCCAAGGACTGAGATAGGTGACACAGCAGGAAAGGAGGATCAGTCACTGGAACTGAGTGGAACCATGAGTATGATTTTTGATGTACTGGATTGGAGATGCACGTCCATTATCCAAACACAGACGTCAAATAATGTTAATCATAACCATAACAGTTCTTACCTTTTTAAAAATGTTTACTGAAGTATTGTTGAGTTATAATGTGTAAGTTTCAGTTATACAGCAAAGTGATTCAATTATATGTATATAATATATATATTCTTTTTCAGATTCTTTTCCTTTATGGATTGAGCATAATTCCCTGTGCTATACAGTAGGTCCTTGTTGTTTATCTATTTTATATATAGTAGTGTGTATCTGTTAATCCCAAACTCCTAATTTATCCCTCCCCCACCTCTTCCCCTTTGGTAGCCATAAGTTTGTTCTCTATGTTTGTGAATCTGTTACTGTTTTGTAAATAAGTTCATTTATATCATTTTTTAGATTCCACATATAAGAGATATCATATGATATTTGTCTTTCTCATTCTGACTTACTTTACTTAGTATGATCATCTTTAGATCCACTCATGTTGTTGCAAATGACATTGTTTCATTCTTTGTTATGGCTGAGTAATATTCCATTGTATACATGTACCTTATATCCATTATCCATTCCTCTGTCGATGGACATTTAGGTTGCTTCCATGTCCTAGCTATTGTAAACAGTGCTGCTATGAACATTGGGGTGGATATATCCTTTCAAATTACGTTTTTCTCTGGGTATATGCCCAGGAGTGGGATTGCAGGATCATATTGTAGCTCTATTTTTAGTTTTTTAAGGAACCTCCATGCTGTTCTCCATAGTGGTTGCACCAATTAACTTTCCTACCAACAGTGTAGGAGGTTTCCCTTTTCTCCACAGCCTCTCTGCATTTATTAATAATTATCCTTATTGGGCACTCTCTACATGCCAGATACTGTTTTTGATCCTTTATCTGTATGAATTGTTCTCACAAGAATCTGTGGGTATATTGTTCATACCTCTGTGACACAGAGGAGGGAGCAGGCACAGAGTTGAATAACTTGCCTGGTTTCACCCTGTTAGCATATGTTGGAGCAGGATGGGCACACAATTAGTCAGCTCCCTAGGCCTCCTTTCTATACCACTAAGCTCCTCCCTTCTATTTAAAAAAAAAGCACAAAAAGTAAAGATTCATGTAGTTATGGAACTCAGATGAGAGATAGGAAATGAATTTGGAGTTGTTAAAATGTAGACAGAAAGAAATAAAAGGAATCCAAATCGGAAAAGAAGAAGTAAAGCTGTCACTGTTTGCAGAGGACATGATACTCTATACAGAGAATCCTAAAGATGCTACCAGACAACTACTAGAGTTAATCAATGAATTTGGTAAAGTAGCAGGATACAAAATGAATGCACAGAAATCTCTTGCATTCCTATACACTAATGATGAAAAATCTGTAAGAGAAATTAAGGAAACACTCCCATTTACCATTGCAACAAAAAGAATAAAATACCTAGTAATAAACCTACCTAAGGAGACAAAAGACCTGTATGCAGAAAACTATAACTCATTGATGAAAGAAATTAAAGTTGATATAAACAGATGGAGAGATATACCATGTTCTTGGATTGGAAGAATCAACATTGTGAAAATGATTCTACTACCCAAAGCAATCTACAGATTCAGCGCAATCCCTATCAAACTACCAATGGCATTTTTCACAGAACTACAATAAAAAATTTCACAATGTGTATGGAAACACAAAAGACCCTGAAGAGCCAAAGCAATCTTGAGAAAGAAAAAACAGAGCTGGAGGAATCAGGCTCCTGGACTTCCAACTATACTACAAAGCTACAGTAATCAAGACAGTATAGTACTGGCACAAAAACAGAAATATAGGGCTTCCCTGGTGGTGAAGTGGTTGAGAGTCCACCTGCCGATGCAGGGGACATGGGTTTGTGCCCTGGTCTGGGAAGATCCCACATGCCATGGAGAGGCTGGGCCCATGAGCCATGGCTGCTGGGCCTGTGTGTCCGGTGCCTGTGCTCCTCAATGGAAGAGGCCACAACAGTGAGAGGCCTGCGTACCGCAAAAAAAAAAAAAAAAACACAGAAATATAGATTAACAGAACAGGATAGAAAGCCCATAGATAAACCCATGCACATATGGTCACCTTATCTTTGATAAAGGAGGCAAGAATATACAATGGAGAAAAGGAAGCCTCTTCAATAAGTGGTGCTGGGAAAACGGGACAGCTACGTGTGAAGGAAAGAGAGTAGAGCACTCCCTAACACCATACACAAAAATAAACTCATAATGGATTGAATGCCTAAATGTAAGGCCAGACACTATAAAACTCTTAGAGGGAAATTTAAGCAGAACGCTCTATGATGTAAATGACAGCAAGATCTTTTTGACCCACCTCCTAGAGAAATGGAAATAAAAATAAACAAATGGGACCTAATGGAACTTAAAAGCTTTTGCACAGCAAAGGAAACCATAAACATGGCGAAAAGACAACACTCAGAATCAGAGAAAATATTTGCAAATGAAGCAACTGACAAAGGATTAATCTCCAAAATTTATAAGCACCTCATGCAGCTCAATATCAAAAAAACAAACAACCCAATCCAAAAATGGTCAGGAGACCTAAATAGACATTTCTCCAAAGAAGATAATACAGATTGCCAACAAACACATGAAAGAATGCCCAACATCACTAATCATTAGAGAAATGCAAATGAAAACTACAATGAGGTATCACCTCACACCAGTCAGAATGGGCATCATCTCAAAAAATATACAAACAATAAATACTGGAGACGGTGTGGAGAAAAGGGGACCCTCTTGCACTGTTGGTGGGAATGTGATTTGATACAGCCACTATGGAGAACAGTATGGAGGTTCCTTAAAAAACTAAAAACAGAACTACAATACAACCCCCAATCTCACTACTTGGCATATACCCTGAGAAAGCCATAATTCAAAAAGAGCCATGTACCACAATGTTCATTGCAGCAATATTTACAATAGCCAGGACATGGAAGCAACCTAAGTGTCCATAGAGAGATGAATGGATAAAGAACATGTGGCACATATATACAATGGAATATTACTCGGCCATAAAAAGGAACAAAAATGAGTTATTTGTAGCGAGGTGGATGAACCTAGATTCTGTCCTACAGAGTGAAGTAAGTCAGAAAGAGAAAAACAAATATTGTATGCTAACACATATATATGGAATCTAAAAAAAAAAAAAAGTTATGAAGAACCTATGAGCAGGACCGGAATAAAGATGCAGACGTAGAGAATGGACTTGAGGACATGGGGAGGGGGAAGGGTAAGCTGGGATGAAGTGGGAGAGTGGCATGGACATATATACACTACCAAATGTAAAATAGATAGCTAGTGGGAAGCAGCCACATGGCACAGGGAGATCAGCTCGGTGCTTTGTGACCACCTAGAGGGGTGGGATAGGGAGGGTGGGAGGGAGACACAAGAGGGAGGGGATATGGGGATATATGTATACGTATAGCTGATTCACTTTGTTATAAAGCAGAATCTAACACACCATTGTAAACCAATTATACTCCAATAAAGATGTTAAAAAAATACAATAAATACAAAAAGGGCAAAGGGAATAAAACATGATTTGACAGCATGAACCTCATTATCTGAAACCAGTCTCCCCACGTTTTTGCTCTCTTCCAATCTTCCTTCATTTTTCAAGAAGTATGTCATCTGTGTATACTGTTTAATAACTTTTTAAATTCAACAATGTACCATGTGCTTTTCCCCATACCAATAAATATTTTCTAAAAGAAGAATCAGAATTTATTTAGAGTGTGTGGGCACAGAGGAAGGGACAAGAGTGTGTGGGCACAGAGGAAGGGACAGAATGTGTGAGCACAGGAACTCCAGGACTTTTACTCTGCGTGGACAGGAGAGAGAAGACGGTGGGTGACCCAGCTTGAAGGGGTAGTTCATGTCATAAATATTCCTCATGAGACAGTCAGGGAGATGCCAGTCTTTAGACCTTTCTGAGTATCAGTCTGAGGAATTTGAAATGGATTCTTCTGGCAAAGGAATTTGTAGATCGTGGCATGTGATGTGTTGGGAAGATTTACAGGCATTGGAAGCTATGCACTGTCAGGGGCTCAGAGCCTGAGTTGTAAGGCAACTGCTAGAATTACTGGTGGCAGTTGGTTCAGGAAACAATTTGATGGAAGAATTGTCAAAATTTAGGTAAAGGAATGGTAGTTTAGAAGTTAAGGTTTAGATCAGAAACAAAGCTATTTAGGAAAGAGTAGTTTACTCAGACAGAACATCTAGGAGGGAATTCAAGTGTTAGCAGCACGAGGTTACCAAATAAAAAATACAACACACACAATAAAAGACACACACACCCTCACACACACTTACCAAGATTACTGAGCTTACAGTTGTTCCATTCTAGATGGGGAAATGGCAAGTTCTCAGATGATTATCTCAGATAACAAAGGCTTTACATAGTTTTGGACATCAGTACTATAAAAATCAGATATAAAGTTATTTGCTGTTAGGGAGTCAATATCTTAACATAAAATATTTAAGATTTCCTCTCTTTTAGAGACCAAAGATGGAGAGACCTTGCTTTTTGTTCTTTTGCTTGTGCGTCTCACGTCAATATGTGCATTCAGATCACCGGCTGTGATAAGCATGATTACCCAAACTGGAAGCATAGCTTTTTTATACCTAAGTAATATTCCATAGTGTATATATACCACATCTTCTTTATCCATTCCTCTGTCGATGGACTTTTAGATTATTTCCATGTCTTGGCTATTGTACATAGTGCTGCTATGAACATCGGGTGCATGTATCTTTTTTTCTTTGTTCCTGATCTTTAAAAAAATTTATTCTATTGAAATACAGTTGATTTACAATGTTGTATAAATTTCTGCTGTACAAAATCCTTTATTGAGTGAGAAAGGTTGCATACTAGTATATTTATTAAGATGACAGTTATTTAAAAGTACACATACCCATTCAGAATAATGCTCCCTACTTCCTACAAGTTCTCTTTATTACTACTTTCTCCTCCTCTCCTTTTTCTTCAATTCTCTCTGTAGTGCCAGCCCGTTGAGGTCTCTCTTCTGCAATCCTGTTCCGCATTTCTAGCGGCTTACTAGACATCTTAATCCAATGTTTCATAGGCATCTTAGGTGAACTATAGAAGCTGAATTTATTGTCCTCCCGTATTTCCCTTCTCCACCTTGTATTTCCCTATTCTTGGTGACTGCACTACATTCTCTGTAGCCGTCCAGTTGTCTCTCATTCCTCAGCCTCCAAATCTAATCATGACTCTCTGTGTCCCTAAATCACTAACCTTCGTGTCCTGTGCATCTCCTTCCGTGTTCTTATTACCACCTGTCTTATCGCAGGCTCTTGACCTTTCATCTAGACTATTGCAATATCTCTGGGCTATGATTTTTGCTTCTATTCCAGTGGTTTACACATTTATTGGCACAAGAACTACTGGTGGAAAGGCATCAAGGCATAGAAGCCTTTTTCATTTTTATTGTTGAAAAACTAAAGTTTGGGAAGACAACTATCTTACTCAAAGTCACAGAGTTAATTAAATGTTTTTCATTTTCCAAACTGGAAATCTTTCCCGTACAAGACCATAGAAGTCCTGTGAATTTAACTCTGTTTAATTTTCTCTTCTCTGTGGCACTGAAGTTAGGATTATGCCTGTAAATGTCAAACTGTTGTTGCTTGGCAGTTGTTGAAGAGTTAAACGATTTGCAGGGTGAGATTTCCAGGAACCTTAAACATCTATATGCATTTCTCACTTCATGTGCAAGATACTGTCACATTGTGTTTCTGGTATAAAAATCTTTTAACATTACATTACAACAAGAATAATTTACTAATATTTTAGTTAATCCATAAAGAGATTTATGATGAGGAATATGCCATGTGTTTATTGAAAGAAACCTTATTGCTGTGGAAAATGAAAGATTTTAAGACATATTGCTTTTAGGATTATGGTAATATGATGATGTTAAGCAACGAGACAACTTTTTCCAGTAGGTATAATTAAGCTAATAAAAGAGATTTATTTCCTAAACAAGACCAGTCCAAAAGAATGTCATTCTTGCTTATGATTCTTATTTAAAAAGAAAAGAAACTTCTTTACAAATGTCTTCAGGGATTATTAACTACAAATAAGGAAATCAATCTGATTACTTATTAATAGGATATTCTCCTTTACTGTACTATATGTTCTAATTTTTTTCCTACTTACACCTGCTAGATTTGCTCACATTTTTCTACCATATCATCCATTTCTTGCAGCTTAATGATACCTGAGAATGTCTGGAAATAAACTTTTTTTGGTAGTCGGATCACGTGGCCAAGGAAGAGTTCAACAGACCAACTTTAAGTCCCTATATGGACTGCCTGGTACTGCTAGAATTTTGAATTCATAACATGCAGTTCCTCATTTGTTAAACTATTGATTTAACTTAAGTTAATTTAAGTCATTAAATTAACTAATATTAAACTATTAAACTTAAAAATGCGTACTGGTCAAGGTTCTCCAGAGAAACAGAACCAATATAAGAGATAGATAGATAGATAGATAAATAGATAGATAGATAGATATAGATAAGAGATCAATCAAGTGTGTGCTCTCTCTCTCTCTCTCTCTGCCTCTGCCTCTCTCTCTCGAGTTGTTTTAAGGAATTGGGTCATGTGACGTGAAGCCTGGCAATCCAAGATCTGTATGATGGCCCAACAGGCTGGATATTTAGATAATGTTATAGTCATGAGAATACCTTCCTCTTCAGGAAAACTCAGTGAATACTTTTTTTTTTTTACATCTTCATTGGAGTATAATTGCTTTACAATGGTGTGTTAGTTTCTGCTTTATAACAAAGTGAATCAGTTATACCTATACATATGTTCCCATATCTCTTCCCTCTTGCGTCTCCCTCCCTCCCACCCTCCCTATCCCACCCCTATAGGTGGTCACAAAGCACCGAGCTGATCTCCCTGTGCTATGCAGCTGCTTCCCACTAGCTATCTTTTTTATGTTTGGTAGTGTATATATGTCCTTGCCACTCTCTCACTTCATCCCAGCCTACCCTTCCCCCTCCCTATATCCTCAAGTCCATTCTCTAGCAGGTCTGTGTCTTTATTCCTGTCTTATCCCTAGGTTCTTCATGATATTATTTTTTTCTTAGATTCCATATATATGTGTTAGCATATGGTATTTGTCTTTCTCTTTCTGACTTACTTCACTCTGTATGACAGACTCTAGGTCCATCCACCTCAATACAAATAGCTCAATTTTGTTTCTTTTTATGGCTGAGTAGTATTCCATTGTATATATGTGCCACATCTTCTTTATCCATTCATCTGATGATGGACACTTAGGTTGTTTCCATCTCCTGGCTATTGTAAATAGAGCTGCAATGAACATTTTGGTACATGATTCTTTTTGAATTATGGTTTTCTCAGGGTATATGCCCAGTAGTGGGATTCCTGGGTCATATGGTAGTTCTATTTGTAGTTTTTTAAGGAACCTCCATATTGTCCTCCATAGTGGCTGTATCAATTCACATTCCCACCAGCAGTGCAAGAGTGTTCCCTTTTCTCCACACCCTCTCCAGTATTTATTGTTTCTAGATTTTTTGATGATGGCCATTCTGACTGGTGTGAGGTGATACCTCATTGTAGTTTTCATTTGCATTTCTCTAATGATTAATGATGTTGAGCATTCTTTCATGTGTTTGTTGGCAGTCTGTATATCTTTGGAGAAATGTCTATTTAGGTCTTCTGCCCATTTTTGGATTGCGTTGTTTGTTTTTTTTGTTATTGAGCTGCATGAGCTGCTTGTAAATTTTGGAGATTAATCCTTTGTCAGTTGCTTCATTTGCAAATATTTTCTCCCATTCTGAGGGTTATCTTTTGGTCTTGTTTATGGTTTCCTTTGAGTGAATACTTTTTTTATTGTCGTCCTTCTCTCCTTACCCCTCTCTCTTTCTTTCTTTCCCTTCCTTCTTTCTTTACTTCCTTCTGCTTTTTTTAAATAAATGTTTCATTCATTCATTAACAAATGAATTTGGCACCTTTACTCCACACTGTGTTTCCTTTCTTCTACTGTGTGCACAAATAAAATGATGTGACTGATATATAATTATTATAAAAGAAGAAAAAACAGAAAGCTTTATATTATATAAATCCCATAATAGGAACTCAAAAAAATTGTGATGACATGTTTTCTCAGACTTTTAAATTGTCTTCTCTTCAGATTGAAACATACTCATTTTTGGTATCTCTATAGCTATTGTGAGGTAGTTTGTATTGACAAAGGAGGTGTGTGAAAAATTTTTATGTAGCTCCCAAATATTTGGATTACCAGTATTATCAGGCCATTTAACCAAAAAATGACCTGTGGCCTAAAAGTATATGTCAACTATTCTGAGAGCTTTATGAGTTACCCAAGAAAAAAGTGGACATTTTATTTATTAACATCTGGTCACATTTTCTATTGACTTCCTGATTCTCCATTGTAAAATCATAGAGCATATCTGTAAGAGAATTTTTAACTCTTAACCAAATCGAGAATTTTATGACTGGCAAGCTCATTATATCTTAATTCCCAAATTCAATGGTGTTAGGTCAGCATCACTTGCTTGTCACTAACATATAGTAACTTGGAAGTTTGTCCTTCTTATGCTGACGAGTACAGAATGAAATAAAATTCTGATACTGTTGGGACACATGTAAAAAACCTTGTGTCTCTAAGGCAACATTTGATTCTACATGTTACAATTTGATATTTTTGGCACAAATCAAAAATTCTCAGATAGGCTGAATAAAAGACTACAACCACAAGCGCACTTTGTTGCAAAAAGAAGACAGAAATTAAAATTATATTTCTCCTTGTTTTTTGAAGTATAAACACAAATGTGGTAAACTTTTTTTGAAAACAATTTTTAAAAATTGAAACATTTCAACCTAAAGAAATCCATCTCTATATGGATACGCCTCCTAGTCACAGCTTCTAAATAGCTTCTCTATAGAAAAAATCATTGTTCTACATGGAATTTACTCTTTCCTGACTATATAAAGGTGGAAAATAGAGTTTAAGGGATAAAAAAGATAAAGGGCCAGCAAATTTACACACACAGACACACACACACACACCCTTCGCTTATGCACTACTATTTGAAACAAATCATCTGTACCAAGGATGTATCTATATAAAGCTGCGTCTCTAAGTAAAAAACAAACAAAAAACCAAATAAACAAAAATTATTTTTTTTGTCACATTTGCCCTATTCAAATATGATAAAAAATGCTTGTGAAAATTTCTGTACCCTGTTAAGGTACAAAGAAAGTAACTAGTCATTTGGCTGGACCTGGGTTCAGAGATTTCAATTCAAATGGAAGATTAGAAAACTGAGTTCTTTGGCAGCAGGGAGCACTGGAAAGCTGCGTATGAACACGAGACAAACGCAGTCGTACATGAAATTAAACAGAGTGTTATCTCCTCTTCTAATATCTCTGTTTTCATCCCTATGTTGGAGAATTATAGACCCCGATTAACAGTGGGGATTGTACACTCAGGACACACGTGGTCTGTAATGGGGGGTTGGTGTAAGTGGTGGTCCCAGCAGGAGTGTAAGCTATCATGTACGCTACGCGGTGACAGCAAAAAGCAAAATAAATTTTAGTTTCTTTTCTGTTGTTCTGAAATTCCCAACAGCTAATACAGTCTCTTTATAGCCTGCACCGAGGCCAACGGTTCCCTCAGCGTCACTGACAATATGACATTGTCTGACTATTCTCATCATTGTTATTAGCACCGTTATTGATGCCATGATGACAACCAGAAGGCATGGGGTATTTGAAAAGGATGGGCAGCCGTAACAGTCTGGGTTTTTCATGGCATTAACAAGGGTCACGGTTAAGGGGTGGGAATGAAGCTGGGAGATCATAATATGGGTTTTCCCTCAAAAAAGGAAGGAGGTTAGAGTGATAAGAAGCTTCTGGGGCTGGGTTTAAAGAGCTTTGAGTGGGGTTGGTTGGAGAGAGAGAGTGAGGTTTTTTTTTTTAAGAAGTTAGGTTGTAGACATAATTTGAAAAGACACGTGCACCCCAGTGTTCATAGCAGCGCTATTCACAACAGCCAGGACATGGAAGCAACCTAAGTGTCCATCAAAAGACGAATGGACAAGATGATGTGGTGCATCTACACGATGCGATATTACTCACCCATAAAAAGAAATGAAGTAATGCCATTTGCAGCAACGTGGATGGACCTAGCGATGATCATACTAAGTGAAGTAAGTCAGACAGAGAGAGAGACAAATATCATAGGATATCACGTATATGTGGAACCTAAAATATGATACAAATGAACTTATTTACAAAAAGAAACAGACTCACAGACATAGAAAACAAACTTACGGTTACCAAAGGGGAAAGGGGTGGGAGAGGGATACATTAGGAGTTTGGGATTAACATATACCCACTACTAAATATAAAGTAGATAAATCAACAAGGACCTCTTGCATAGCACAGAGAACTATACTCAGTATTCTGTAATAACCTATAAGGGAAAAGAATCTGAAAAAAAATAGATGTATGTATATGTAAAACTGAGCCACTTTGCTGTACACCTGAAACTAACACAACACTTGTAAATATACTCCAATATAAAATAAAAATAATCAATCAGTCAATCAATTACTTACTGCCTGCCAAAAAATAAATATAAAAAATTATCTTGTGTTTTATGGAATCTCTCTGTGGCCTCATTAGAGAAGCTTTAATAAGATTGAAATTACTTTTCACCTTATTTTAGTTGCAATATTTTAAAAAATGTAGCTATGGTGCTGAGACTGGTTTCCAGGCAAGAATAAGCTAACCCAGTTTATATGGTTTACAAACTGTGTGTACATAATATTATGCATTTTTATAATAATTAATTTTAATGTCAAATATTGTGATTCAATTAGCAGTATGCATTAGTTTCTTATTGCTGTTATAACAAGCTACCACAAATTAAGTGGCTTAGGTAACACATTTATTGTCTAATAGTCTCATAGGTTAGAAGTCTGAAATTTGTCTTATTAAATCAAGATAAAATCATGGGCTGTCAGGCTGCATTTTTTCTAGAGGCTGTAGGGTGAATCCGTTCCCTGTCTTTTCCAGATTCTAGAGGCCGCCTGTTTTCCTAGGCTTGTGGCTACTTCCTGTCTTCAAGAGTGCCCTTACAACCCACTGTCATCCTCCCATTTCCTCCCTCTGACCCACTGATGAAGGGGCCTTTTCCTCTGTTTGGTGACTTGGCCCATGTTTCCTCTGGAGTGTGGTTTCTTTCACTGCGGTGGGTGATCACATTGAGACCACCCAGACAATCCAGAATCACCTTCCCATCTCAAGATCCTTAATCTAATCACATCTGCAAAGTCTTCTGCGGACATCTTTGTGCAGGGGAGAGGCCTTCTCTTGCCCACCATAAGCATGATGCCTGTGATGGTGTCCTGGTTTATTTGCTAAGGTCTATTCTTTTGAGATGCCACTTTCCTACTCCTGAACTCTTTATCATATTTTATTTTTCAGTGATCTCGTGTGTATGAAGTATGTACCTTTGGGCTCAAAATCAGCCATTTGACCTAGGAAAGATTTCTCCTATTATTGTTTTGCTCTATCATCTGTTCCCTCTACTTTTCAAAATTGCCTTGGACAGTGATTTGTTTTTGATTGGGTTGGTTGTATCTGCCACCCATGTTTCATATAGAATCTCATTGTTTATGTAAGTTTCCCTTTAGGGCCTTGGAGAATCTCTGGAGCTTGTTTGTGGACTGGGTATTCTCCACATGCCTCCTCAGACCCTGTCCTCAACCTTTGTCCATCCGTACCCTGCCTGGGGAGGCTGACCTGTAGGAAACACATCCATGGGTCCCTAACTGTCCGGCTTCAGAAGGAAGTGTGAGGGAAGGGACAGTGTGTGATCAGGTGACTTATTGCCCTGGTCCCACTTCCTGGGTCCCTGAGTCTACAGTGCAAGCCCTCCCCTCCTGGTTTGTTGACATCACCCTTGCCTTCCTTGTCCCTTCACACTTAGTAGAACTGTGGCTGCTTCTGGGCCTCAGGTCAATGTTCCATCCTTTGGGGTCCCCCTATAGCCACACTTTGTGAATAATCCTTTGGAAAATATACCCTTCTCCAACTATTTCAAGAGTTCAATCTGTATCCTGTTGGAACCTACCCAGATTTTCTAATTTGTTAACACCAATTTCTGTAAAAACACCCAGTTTTCTGCTCAGGGCTTCCATGGCCGATTTTATTCATCAATCTTTTAGTTCATCTTTATAGTCTTAGTTCCATTTCCCAGAGTAATGGAAATAAAAACTAAAATAAACAAATGGGACCTAATTAAACTCAAAAGCTTTTGCACAGCAAAGGAAACTATAAACAAAATGAAAAGACAACCCACAGAATGGAAGAAAATATTTGCAAATGATGCGACTGACAAGGGGTAGTCTCCAAAATTTACAAACAGCTTATGCGGCTGAATACCATAAAAACAAACAACCCAATCAAAAAAAATGGGCAGAAGACCTAAATAGACATTTCTCCAAAGAAGACATGCAGATGGCAAAGAAAGAGGCACATGAAAAGATGAACAACATTGCTAATATTAGAGAAATGCAAATTAAAACTACAATGAGGTACAAACTCACACCAGTCAGAATGGCCATCATCAAAAAGTCTATAAATAATAAATGCTGACACATTTAAAAAATAAAAACAAAGTTGAAACTCAGAAAAAAATAATAATAAATGCTGGAGAGGGTGTGGAGAAAAGGGAACCCTCCTGCACTGTTGGTGGGAATGTAAATTGATACAGTCGCTATGGAGAACAGTATGGAGGGTCCTTAAGATCTTCTCCTTCTTTTTCTTTTGGCCATAGATGTTGTTCCGTTTCAAAGGAAACTATTCTTTCAACACAAGGGATCCTTTCACCTCTCTCATGATTTTTCTAGTATTTTCTTGTGCTCACAGGGAGAAGTGTATCCTTTCCTGATAGTGCATGTTGACATTAATTCTGCCTGAAATTCCAAAACTGTCATGTCACGATGAGGGCTTTATTGAAAAAGTTTAGATTCAGCCATAAATTCTCCTAAGTGTTTAATAGTTTCAGGAGAGTTCCTGGTTAGGAAGGTGGAAGCGGCCACATTTGTGCTCAGCAACTTCTCATCTTTGCAAAAAGGAATAATTAAAACTATTTCACATGGTATGCAAAAGAGAGTCACAAGGGCATCCTCACTTTTTACCATTTTTACAACAATGGTTTGAGAGTAACTATTTCCCCTGCGTCTTCTCACTTGGTACAGATTCTGTGGTAGAAACAGTTTCCAGAAATGTTGCATGGATGTACCATCCCCTCTAAGTGTTTCATGGACCACACAGGCCTCCGGTCCCCGTCTTGGCCTTAGGATTCTTTTGACCTCAGTTGGAGACTCTGTAAATTTCAGTAATTTTGTTGGATTGTTTTTATTATTAATGCCCATTGTTACATGTTTACAAAATGTGACATCATTAACCTGCCTTGAAATGTACTCAAGTATGTGTTACATGCACCAAAGAAGTATCCTGTATGATGCTATCAGAAAACTTAAATCTTGTCTCACACTACCTGTTCAAACTTCTTCTAATTTTTCTTTCTCCTTGGATAAATTATACGGTAACTCCCATGAGTTTTCTGGTCACTTTCAGAAAATATTTTCCAGGGTCTTTGGTCCTCCCCCAAATCTCAGTTCAGGAATTAAAGTATCTGGTCCCATGTAGCAGTCAAAACTTCCAAATTCCTGTGAAAGTAAAAGGTATCCCCCATTATCCATGGGGTATCAGACACATACGTAAGACACCCATTATCCTTTACTCATCCTAAAGCACAGTGACCCTTGTTGAAGCCCCTTCGTCTTGTGTGTTAATGCTGGACTCCAAGATTGTATCATCAAAGCTATCATTTGCGCATCTCTAAATAGTCTCAAAAATTCACTATGTCTTAGAGTCAAACTCTTTAAAAAGATTTCTTCTTCTTTGGAGATAAAAGTTCTTGAACAAACCAGACAATGGAATCATTTTTAATAAATATTGATGCTAACGTTCCCTTGAATGTATTAGAGAAAAAGTGGATTAACATTATTGATCCGGGGACATTGATTCTTTCCCAGATGAGCCCTGAGCATTCTCCTTACCCTTTTCCACCTTCATCCCTCTCTCCTGACTCTTCTTTAATGTTTCATCTTGAATTTCCTTTTCCTTGCCTGTATTCAGTTCAATTCTCTCTCTGCTCCAGGCTTTCACTCCGTCACTGAAGACTGTTTTCAATAGAATAGAGGAAATGAGGTAGAAGCACCTCCCTTTTAAGTGTGTATAATTCTACTTTAAACCTCCCTTCTGTTTGTAACACTCCTATGAATCCTGTCCTCTGGGGTTCATATGCTTACTAAAACAATTAGACCTTGGAAACAGTCCAGAAGGAAGCGTTTGTCTAGAGAGGATTTGGGGACCTCACATAAAACGTTCGCAGCCACAGGAAGCTCCCCTCAGCTACACAGCTGCTTCTTGCTTTATAAAGTGTGATGCTATTTACTTTACTCAGGACTTCAAGATTGTTTTTAATTTGATTTGCCTATTGAGAGCAATGCAATATTTAATCAGCCTCTGTTTCCTGATCTTCTTTTCTAATTCCTAAAGCTTCCCAGATGTATGCATGGCAGGCCCTCACATCCTGTTACAGGCATCAATATATTTCCCCCTTGCAGGTTGCTCTTTAAGACTGCTCCTTCATCCAGGACTGCAGGGTTCTGTACAGTGAGGTAACCTTGGCTACTGTAAATTTCTGTTAGTTCCAATTATGTTTCTTTTTAGACAAAGTGCAAGCACCTTGTCTTCGACTTTCAAGAAGGCTGTCATCTAACACCAGAGGAAGCTGGTGACTTTATGTGAAACACATGTGGAGCACGCAACAGTTACCAATTAAAGAATGGAATGCAAAGCGGTCAAAACAGGGAGGGAGATACACACCAGTGTCTGAAGGAAAACAAAACAAAATGAAATGGTAAGGAGAAAATAATGTGGTTTCAAGTCAAAAAGATAACTTCTCAGATCTTAAACAAATGATTCCTAAAAAATAATTCCACTTCCCCTAAGTGTAAAATCCTCTGAATGCTGAAGCTGAGAGATTTGGAAGGAGAGTGTGGACCACAGGGAAAAAGCTTGGGCATCTGAGAGCATTTACAAGGCACCAGAACCTTAATCCCTCCTTCCTAGAACAACTCCAGAGAGACTATTTGTGCAAAGGCAACTTTGGGGACAAATTACAGTTTTTGGAGATAACATCGTAGAAGCATAATCTGTTGGAACTGAAAGAATATAGAGCTCAATCAGTCCAAATCCCTACTTTTACAAAAGAGAAAACTGAGATATTCACTATTAAAAGTGTATCTGTCTTAAAAATATCTCTTAATTCTACTTTCTTTGTTCTTAATCTTTACTACTTGTTCCTGGCACAAAGTTTCAATATATATTCTTTCTGTTCTAGAGTGTTTTACCTATGCGTACATAGACAAGGTTCTACCAAGAACAAAAATTATTTTTCTGCAAACTTACCTCCCTCTCAAACTGCTCAATGTGAAATGTTCCCAGATTGAGGAAAATTTGAAAATTTAGAAAAAGATCTAATTATTCATTTGAATAAAGCTATCAATCTGTTTTCTCAGACTACTTTATTATGAAATAATTTTAAAACTTCTAGTTTTCTTTTGTTTCAAAGAAACATTATACACCTATAAAATGTGGAAAAGGCAAAAACTTTATAAAGGGAAGTAAAAGAAAACCATTCAGCACCCAACAATACATTTCGATGCAGTTTCTCCCACTTATTCATACATTTATTGGAATAATTTTCAATATATAGGTCTGTAACCTACTCTGTCATCTAAACATTATCTTAGGACATCTTTTCTATGCCTTTTAATTAATGTTCAGTTTCCTTCAATAGCTGAATAAGATTTGATCATATGAATATGTCGCCTCCTCTGTGTGTGTGTGTGTGTGTGTGTGTGTGTGTGTGTGTGTGTGTGAGATCACCAGCAGCATTTATCCCAGTGATTTGTTATAACATATATAAATGATGGATTTTAAACATTTTCATGTACAATCTTTTCCCTAAATTTTAAGGAATTATTTCCTTAGAAGAGATTCCTAGAAGGGCTCAAAATGTACCACCATTTTCAAGGTCAAATTGTTTTCTATACACGTTGACCAATTTATGCTCGGCCACTAGTGTGTGACACTGGGTGTCTTAGTTTTGCCAGCAATGGGTTTTATAGATCATATCATTTGACAATATCAGACTAGAAAAGACATTGGTTAATTAAAAAAGCCAGTTAAACTGGGAACCATAAAACATATATTCACACCTACTTTATAAATTTTATATCAACTTGAAATGTAATATACACATTAACTTGCCTCTTTTTTTTTGGTATGTGAATGAGATGTTTCATTTGGTATTATTAAACAAAAACATTGCTTTATAACATTGTAATTTCATATTTACATCTTACTGTAATAGTCAAATCTTCATCAGAGTTCTTTTCTTATTAATTTTTAATTGGAGTACAGTTGCTTTACAGTGTTGTGTTACTTTCTGATGTACAGCAAAGTGAATCAGTTATATGTATACATATATATCCTCTTTATTGGATTTCCTTCCCGTTTAGGTATTCCCTTAAACTGTTCTCAATTTTTTTAAATTTGGTTTTCTTTTTGATATTCTGATTGGGTGAGTTCCATTATTCTATCTTTCAGATCACCTATGCATTTATCTGTATCACTTAATCTGTTGTTGATTCCTTCTAATGCATTTTTATTTGCTTGTTTAATTTCAGTTATTTTATTCTTCAACTTTGACTAGTTCTTTTTTACATTTACTAGTTCCCAATTTAAAATTTTACTGTTTTCATCTATTCTTTTCCCAAGTTCATTTAACATTCCTATTACTAATGCTTTGAACTCTTTATCTGGCAAATTATTTATCTGTTTCATTAGTTGTTCTTTTTCAGGGATTTATTCTTGTTCTTTTATTTGAAACAAATTCCTCTGTCTTCTCATGTTGTTTAACCTTCTCTGTCTTTATGAAATTAGATAAAACAGTTACTTATCCTGTTATCGAAGTGGTATCCTTGTGTGATAGCATTCTTATGCAGCCTGCATGTGCCCAGTGGCTTTGGGGAGAGCTGGATCTGTAGTGAGCATGGGTCACATATTCCCCCAGGGTGTGCTGGCAGCTCTCACCTTGGTGGGAGGTGGGGCTGGAGACGGAGGGCCTAGAGCCCCAGGCAAGTATGATCTGTGCTTTGCCTCTGCTCAGTGGCCATCACAGCTTGCTTGTCCCAAGTTGCTGGAGCAGAAGTCCTGAGGGTCAGGTCCACACTGGTTCTATTCCTTCTATGTGTGTGTCTCTCCCTCTCCCAGCAATTGCACCTTTGCCCCAGTGGGGTGCCGTGGCAGAGCAAGATGGGGTGCATCCTGCACTTGGTCCCAGCACACCAGCCAGAGCTCCAAACTACTCCTGATCTACTGCCTCTACGAGTACCAGCATTGGCCATCCTTGCCCAATTCAGAGGCAGTGCAGGGTCTCAGCCATCTCCATCGCCCGCGAATGCTCACCCCTCTTGGCAACAGGAACCTTCACCCTAGTAGGAAACTGCACTGGAGCAAGAGGGGCTGGAGCAGGCACCCAGTGTGGACCAGGGCATGTGCTGGGGTGGTCACGGGAAACCACCCAGAGCCCCAAGGAGTTTCAACCTGTTTCCCCTGCATTGTTCCTAAGAGTAAGCATGTGTGTGTGTGCTCTTCAAGAGCAGAGTTTAGGGATCTTACACTCCTCCTGTAAGTCCCACTGGTTTTCAATCCAGCTAAGGGCACTCATCTTCCTGGTGTTGGACCCCAGGGCTGGGACGTCCAGTTTGTGATTTGAGCCCCTCTCTCCCCAGGGAGGATCTCTGAGCCCATGTAACCTCACCTTCTGTGCCCCCTCCTGCAGGCACAGGTCCTGATCTGATTGTTTCTCCTCCCTTCCTCCCTGATTACACGTGGCTCTTTCTTCACAGCCTTGGCTGTGAATGAGCCTTTCTGCCCATCTCCAGTTTGTTTGCAGTGACAATTGTTCCTCATGTAGATGTAATTTAGTTGTGTCTGGAGAGAAGGCAAGCTCCTTGTGCTCCTACTCTGCCGTCTAGATACTCTCCCCTCTGTTTATGTTTTTTTCCTTGATGTTACTTTATTTACAATAATGGAATTTGTGAGATTCCTCTCATGGTTTGTTTTTTTCTAAATAACATTTATTTTTTCAGGTCAGTTCGATAGGCTCCTCTTTTTCTGAGTCCTGAAGTCCTTCCTCTCACTCCATAGAGAGAATCTCTCTCTGGAGTTTACATTTAAGTCCCTTCAACTTGCCTAGTAGGTTTATCTATAATTCCCTTTGTACCTTCCATATTATAAAATTCTTTTTTCCTAATAATTCTTTTTGCAACCTCAAAAAAGATTTGTTCTTTGCTGCCTTATGTGAGTTTTTCATTTAGTCATTCAATTCACTTCCTTATATAAATGAACTATAGAAATATATTGATTTTTGGCCATATGAGTGCTTCTCTCTTTAAGATTGCACTAAAGTTCATGACCGACTGGTAACTGTGCTATGATGTCTGTTTATCTCACACTCACTGGGGCATTTACCTTTACTGTCTTCATATATGCTGTGTGTCTTACATCAGTTTTGGGCCTTCTCTGTTTATTGACTCTTCCGAAAGGATGTTAGTGTAGAATTAAGGATGCCATTAGATTTACTTTCAGGCCACTAACTGTTAAGTCAATTATGGAAATTCATGGCTGTCTTTCCTTGGGACTTGCTAAACTCATGTATGTTCATGAGGCCCACAGAGCTTCAAGTCCAAGAGGAAAAGACTTTCTTGCTGGATCTTCTGCTGATTGTTCTTTAAACTGCCTGTGTGGGACATCCTTCCAAATAACTACCAGATTTAATGACAGATTCTTGATTTTTATCTGAAATACTCTGCATACTTTTATACTTGGTTCACGCTGGCATATGCTGACCACAATAAAACAATCATTTTTAAATTTCTCCTGCAAGGCTATTGTTCTTCGAGTCCTAGATCATCAATTTCCCACATTTCACAATAAGAAAACCTCAGTCACATGCACTTCTGGACATCAGAAAAAATAGCAACAATCGCACCATTCCTGAATACAGCTGCTGTCTTCAAGAAGTGTCTGTTGAATTAGTAGACAAATAACACATCTGCTTTCCACATTCAGTGACCATCACCACTAATACTAGTCTTCTTTCCTGTCATGTAGAAACTGATTCTCCCTAACTAACCTTCCAGTGTATTGTTTAGATTCTCCTACGTTATGCTGCAGTAGTAAACAATCTCAAAATCTCAGTGGCGAGCAGAAGCATAGATATAATTCTCACGGTCGTTACAAGTAAGCTAAAGACTGGCCCTCACTCCGTTTTGCTCCACTGATGGATCCGGGCGAGATGAGCCGCCAACACCTAGGACAATCTCGGCACAACTGAAAGAGCAACGTCAGAACCGCTTGCTATCGCATAAATTTCTACAACTATTTCTTGGCCCCCAGCTGCTACTTGGCTCAACCTGACATCTTGTGAGAATGGGCTCAGTAGGAGAGGGGATACTTCGACAATAATACCACCTAACACACTTGCCCTCTTGATAAAAATATTTGCTTTTCTTCCCGTGCACATAAACTATTCTCACCCCCTTCTCAGAGGAGCTAACCCCAAAGCCACAGTTCCAGGATCTGTGATCATCTGAACATTGTCTCTACATGGATCTTCTTTATCTATAAACCTATTAACTATACAGATGGTTTTCCTTCTTTCCCCACACACTCCAAAAGCAAGGGTTGAACAGATCCAGAACACCCCACTAAACACTCCTTTCAGGAAGAGAACCATGGAGGCCCAGGGCCATCCCTAGGACATAGCAAATCTGGAACCCCATGGGGAGGATGTGCAGGTCCTACTCCAAGGGTGGGAAATGTCCCCTCCCTGGGAGGGGCTCCACGGTTTTCCCTGGCTTTTGACTCTATCTCCTAGAAGACATTATCTTCCTCTTCCACAGATTAGAAAACATTGAGGAACATGCTATTTTGGGTGAGTGCAGTAATGTTTAACCTGACTCCTGTTTATTGAAGTTTGGGGAGATGGAGCATCGAAAAGGCTATTTTAAGTCTTAGACAGTCTGCCTCTTTTAATTCAGGCAAGTGGTTCTTTTGAAAGTGATACCTTCTCAAAAACTTTGTTGAATTTTTGTCTCTGTTATTCACATCAGTTCTATGTGCCAATAACCTCACTCACAATTTTTACAAAATATGACTCGATTATAGGCTTATTAAGTTTTTCAATTTATGGATGGTTCCATATATTGCATTCCTAACTCTGGGTGATTATGTGTTATTCATTTTTCAGTCACAGTCTCCCTTTGATATCTTGTCACTAAAATCCTGAAATATTGAGTTGAATATCAGTCGTAGGTCTTGTATGAAAGAGTATAAGGTATGGCAAGGACATGCATGTGTCTGGCTTAGTTCTCATCTCTGCAAACGCTGAAATTGCATTTATAACCTCCTTCTTCCAGGAACCAGTTCATTCAGTCTGTAGCCTCAGTCAGCATCTTATGTAGTGAAGTGATCTTAACCTCTTCACCTGGTCAGGTGACCCGAACTATTTTTTTTTTCTAAACTTTTTGATATAATTCAAATTTACAGAAAAGTTGCAAGAATAGTACAAACAACTCCTATATATCTTTTTACTCAGAGTTACCAGCTATTGACATTTTTGTTTCATTTACTTTTTCATCATCTCTCTCTCTATTTATGTGTATGCACATTACATTTTCTGGACTATTCAAGAGTTAAGTTGGAACTTTATGCCCTTTTATCACTAAACACTTTAGAGGTCTTTTCTAAGAACAAGGCCATTATCTTGCATAGCCTCAGTACGATGATCAAATTAGGAGATTTGTCATTGATAAAAGACTATCAGGTGATCCAAACTTTCAGTCCTTGAATTCCTGTGTCATTATTGGTCTTTCTTCTTTGACTTTTTGTATTTTACCATTAACTTTTACCACAGGATTGGCAAATTCTATTAGGTGTCTCAGAGAATTCCCTGGATTCCAGACCCCATTCAGAATATTAACTCTTTCACTGCCTGTTGGCAAAACTGTTCACAGAGGTTAAGTCTGTTTGATGGGATTGTGGTTGACGTACTTTGTGTGTGTGTCTATGTGTGGTTTCACAAGCTTAATTGTTTTCATGAGCAAGTGGCAGTAATATAATTAGAAAAAAACAATTTTAAAATAATACACCACTACAGAGTAAGTCATGAGCCAAAAGAAAAGCAAAATTGCAAATGTGGCAGCTTATGGTCTCTCTCTCTCCCGTTGTAGCGTTTCCTCCTATAACTGTGTTTATCGCCACTGCTAGGCTCCCTCCATGCACCTCCTGTCTCCTGCCCCTTCCCTCCCCACTCAGACCCAGCCCCGCCCAGATTTTCTAGGACTTCGCTACTTATCAAATAGTAGTTTCCTTTTTCCATTCAAGAATGATATTAGGCTGCATTTTACAAAAGTACTTTACATGCTTGATCAAGTGACAAAATATTTAAGGAAACTGAATTAAGTGAGTATATGTGTTTCTCTTTCATGAATGGTGCTCATTGATGGTAGAGAAGAATATGTAACTTGTAAATGAAAAATTAGACATATCAAGAGAAAATCCGGTTAATTAGATTATGTTATACCTCTGGGTCCATATCCCAACTTCCACAGTTATTAACTCTATGACCTGGGGTAAGCTGCTTAACTTTTGTTTCCCATGAAAATGGAATCACAATTATGCCTACTTTGTGAAGTTTTTTTTTTTTTTAAGAATACATGAGATAATCTGCAGAGAAAAGAAGAGTTCAGAAAGTAACTGCACACAGTGAGCACTTATAAATGTTCGGTTTAATGACCAAGTCGCCAACCTGAGTCTATTTAGGGCTGTAAGTTAGTTTGCGCTGGCTTTCTAATGCTACCTTAATCACAAAACTGGTCTCAACAAGTTCAAGGGGGAACAACGTGGGAATTATTGTTAAAATAGTACACGACAAATATTTAAGGAGTGGGATACAGTGTTCTGGAAAATGGATTTTAAGATGCATATGGTTTAACGTCATGATCCAAAGTCACTTTTCTTTCTCCCTGTGCTTGCTGGTTTCTTTCACAGGATGGGGCAGAGCTGGTCCACACAGGTTCAAGGGCACCTGAGCAGCAGATGGCATCGGGTGAGACTTCCCAGGAGCCACCATCTCTCGTACAAGCTGAAGGTTATCTTGGGAGCTGGGAACCCTTTGTAGGTGGGGACTAGTTAATGGGCCGGTCATTTGCCATTTAGATTGTGCAGATGAAGGGCCAGAAGTATGCAAAGGTTAAGGATGGGGCCAAGGTTCAGTTATGATTCAGTTTATTGGGCTATTTAACTTTATCAGAGAAATTACAAAATAAATTGTTCTTATCATGTACCCATGATAAAATGATGGCCCAGAAGGATTGCTCTTTAAAATGTTTTGTTTTCTCCTTTGAGATGAACTTGACCATGGCCAAGTTCACTTCACTATTCTTCCTTAACTATTCTTAACTATTCTTCAGATGAAAATTAACTTAATTTACGGGTCTGTTTTCTTTTTTAATTGAAATCATTCTTCAATGACCCCTATTCTTTGGTCCTCAGTAATCGTCCAGCTACTCAGCTCTACCAGCACCCCAGCCCCACTTCGCTTTTGTGGGTGGAATTCCAAACTGACACTTCCCTGAATCCTCAAAACATTCCATCTATGGCCCGAGGGCTGCTTCTCCTTTTGCTCAAACAATGTCAGAAACATTTCAAGATTCGGCTAAAATTCTTCTGTTTTAAAAATTCTTTAGTGAACAGTTACTCTCTGTTTTGAACTTGTGTACTTAATTCCTTTCCTACTAGTCCCTTGGTTTGTTTGAATTTTGCTTCCAACTTGTTTTTCTAGGGGCTGTAGAAGCAAACAGAACTGCATTACTGATAGTTTTTGCCATGTCAAGCAGTTTTCTCTCATTTCACTATTGCGTCAATTTTCTAGCTCAGGAAATAAAACCAAATTAAGATGCTGTTTTCTTCTCTTCTGTCAATTAATTTATTTTTCTTCCAATGGTATCACATCCAAAGCCTTTATATTATGGTTAGTACCTTCAGTATGAAGAAGATGATAGAGAAAAAAGAAAGAAGTGGAAAATGTAAAGGAAATATGACTTAAAAAAATAAAAAGTTTTTGAAGAGGAGAAAAGTCAGATAAGGAGAAGGTGGAATTTCCTGAATATTTCCCTACCAAATGGTCTTAATAACAAATAAATCAATGTAATGTTAGCAATAGCTACCCCAAATCAGAGAGGAAACAAAACCTAAAACTAATGATTATTTTCAAATTTAGTTATTGTTATCAATGTTAATAACTGTTATCACAAAACTACAGTAAAATGGAAAATAAAATCCAGAATGATTTTAATTAATTAGTAGTATTTCCCATTTATACATGTATAATGAATGATGGAAATAGAAAATAATTTTTTGGCATATACCACAGTAATAAATTTTGCAGGAAAAAACAATCAGTGGGCAGAAGTATGATGAGAAAAAGTATATTTGTACACTCTATTTGTGCCTCCTCCCAAAATACTTTCCAATTATCAATAGAAAAACTGTAATTTTACAGTAGAGAATCCTGGCTGATACCACTTTAATCCAGCTTTGTGTTAACAGCTCCAGTAATGAGACAAATATGTGTCATATACCCCTTACTATAATGCACTGAGGAGAGCACAGAACCAATTCTCTGGTATTTTTGTAAAAAAAATTGCAACTTAAACATAAACATGAGGAAATATCAGACTAACCCAAATGAAAGAAGATATACAAAATTACTGGCCTCTAGTCTTCCAAAGTGTCAAGTTCATGAAGGACAGGATAGCTGGGAGCTGTCACAGATTGGAAGATGTTGAGGACAGCGGATGACCAAATCCAGTGTGTGTCCTGATTCAATCCTGGACCAGGGAAAGGACATTAGTGGGACAAATGGGAACACTTGAATAAAGTTTGTAGATTAGTTAATAATGTGTTATTACTGTTAATTTCCTGGGTCTCGATAACTGTACTATGATTTTATAAGATATTAGTCTTTGGGGAAGCTGGGTAAAGGATATATTGAAATTATTTGTAATATGTTTAACCTTTTTTGTAAGTCTGAAATAATTTCAAAATAAAGTTAAAACAATGGAATAGTGGAGAGACAGCTTTTATAAGCACGTGATCTCCAATTAAGAATTTGAATGTTTAGATAAATTCAGGATCTCCAAATAACATTTTCAGAAATGGACTCTTTCTTATTTTATTACTTACAAAGTAGCAAAATATGTGTCCAGCCAGCAAAGAATGAACTCATGTGGTGTGTATTTAACTAAAGAAGGTTACATAGTTTATGGAGTGTCTGTGGATCATCTTGGATGGCACGTGGTATGCCTTCTGTGTTTATTTTGATATTATCTTGTTTTTTGCACCTAACACCAAATTAGAAGTTTAACATTTTATTTTCATCCCAGAAGAAAATATAAAATCCCTTATAATTAACAGCAAACTGATGTGAGACCACTTGCCTGTCCTTTTGTCCTAATCTCTTCCTAAACTAGAAGACACACACACATACCCCCAAAATACAGTTTCTTGTTATTCAAACTATATTATGAAAGGTGTGACACTAGGATTTTTCACTCAGACTGACTCAAAAGGAAGATAACAAACTATTTTTACTCAAAAAAATTTTTTTAAGTTGGTAATTACTTCCAGAACTTTACATTGTAAAAATCCTACAATGTAGTTACAATAATAAATTACATTTTGTAAGTAATCTGTATCTAGGATAACTCTCCAGCGTATTTCTTTTTATTTTTTACAGTTTGAGCAATGGGATTCAGCTTTTATAAGAGTAAGCAAAATAACCCTGAAAAGTGTCTTGTCTGGAGGGCAGGAGTAAGATGGCCACTCACTCTTTGACAGCTCCTCTCTCATGAGGTGGCATCTAGACCCCATTTGTCCATTCTTGTGTTTGAAGGTATGTCATGACGGTTTCAAAGTCTGATTCTTTAGAGTTTCCACCCTTGAAGTCTAAGCCACCATGTAAAAGAGCAACCACCTACTGGAGAAATGATGTGAAGAAACTATGGGAATACATGGAGAGGCCCAAGGGGCCAACTCAGCCAACTTTCAGTCACGCCCACCAAAGTCTCTGATGTAAGCAAAGCCTTCTCATACCCTGGGCACCAGCCAACTGCCAGCGGTATGCCACCACACGACCGCAGTCAACCCCTGGAGCAGAGGAATCACTCGGTGGTGTCCTACTAAATTCCTGACCCACCGACCTTGAACATCAAGGATTCTTGCTTTGATTCGTTAACTTTGGGGTAGTTCATTATGCAGAAACAAGTAACAAGAACACCTTGATGGGAGGAATGCTGCTTGTTGGATGTGTCTAAGACTTCAGCTTTCTGTACGATTCTCACCTTGCCTTTAAAATCTGAATCTTAGATACATGTGTCAATATGCCCAGTTTAAGACAAAGAAAGGCTAATACTATATGATATCACTTACATGTGGAATCTAAAAAATAACACAAATGAACTTATATACAAAACAGAAACAGACTCACAAAAATGGAAAACAAACTTATGGTTACCAAAGGGGAAACGGGGCGAGGGATAAATTAGGAGTTTAACACATACACGCTACTATATATAAAATAGATAACCAACAAGGTCCTACTGTGTAGCCCAGGGAACTCTACTCAGTATCTTGTAATAACCTATGATGGAATATAATCTTTAAAAAACAACAACCAGAATCTCTATGCTGAGCACCTGAAACTAACACCGTATTGTAAATCAACTACACTTCAATAAAAATAATCATAATTTCCAGGCTCCTTTGAAGGTCTATGTGGTCAAGTGACCAACGTTTCCTCAGAGATATAAATGGAAATACTGTTTGCATGTGCTGGACAATGTCCCTAAACCATTTCTCCTTCTCCATCCTCTGGGCTGGAATGTGAATGTGGTGACTGGTGTTGCAGCCTCATCAGGGACCATGAGGAGGACTTCACCCTCAAGGTGTGGGAGCTTAGTGCTGTAAGGAAGTCTTGTGATTTCAAGAAGCTAGTGACCTTATTTTTCATGAATGAAAAACACATATGATTTTGTATATTATTTTATAGTTTGGGGTATATGAATCTGAGATTAAATAAAGCAGGAAAAGAGGGAGGCAGTACTTTATTTCAAAGAATGTTAAGATAGAAATATATTGGATGAGCTTGGAGATTCTAATATTCAATTATGACACCAAGGATGATATCATATCATTTATCCATCTCCATCATTAGCCAAGATCCAGAAGTTCCATGACACATCCCAATATATGTTTGCAATTCTTAGCCATTTAATTTACCTAATTGTGCTTGTATTTTCTATTCATTTTAAAAAATAAATATTTCATTATATAGAAATGAAGAGTAACATAACAAACAATAATATATCCAACCTAACCAAAGAAATGAAAACTACAAATGGAACAAGAACACTGTGTGTACCTGTACCCAATTGCATTGTATTTCTTTCCTGTAACCACTGTTGTGAAATTGGGTTACATTATCCCTATTTACAGAAGCACAACTTTATTCTATATGTATTATTCTTCATTGGCATGTACTTTGATTTCTGTGGTTTTCTATTTTTAATTAATTTTTTATTGGAGTATAGCTGATTTACAATGTTGTATTAGTTTCAAGTGCACAGCAAAGTGAATCAGTTATACATATACATATATCCACTCTTTTTTAGATTCTATTCCCATATACGTCATTGTAGAGCACTGAGTAGACTTCCCTGTGCTCTACAGTAGGTTCTCATTAATCTACTTTATATAATAAACTAGTGTGTATATGTCAGTCCCAACCTCCCAACTCATCCCACGCTCCTTGCCCCCTTGGCAACCATAAGTTTGTTTTCTAAAACTGTGACTCTATTTCTGTTTTGTAAATAAGTTCATCTGTAGCATTTTTTAGATTCCACATATAAGTGATATCATATGATATTTGTCTTTCTCTGTCTGACTTACTTCACTCAGTATGACAGTCTCTAGGTCCATCCATGTTGCTGCAAATAGCATTTTGTTCTTTTTCATGCCTGGGTAATATTCCATTGTATATATGTACCACACATCTTCTTTATCCATTCATCTGTCAATGGATATTTAGGTTGCTTCCATGTCCTGGCTATTGTAAATAGTGCATCAACGAACATGGGGATGCATGAATCTTTTAGAATTATGGTTTTTGCCGGATATATGTCCAGGGGTGGGATTGCTGGGTCATATGGTAGTTCTATTCCTTAGTTTTTTAAGGAACCTCCATACTGTTCTCCATAGTGGCTGTATGAATTTACATCCCCACCAGCAGTGTAGGAGGGTTCCCTTTTCTCCACACCCTCTCCAGCATTTATTTTTTGTAGATTTTTTGGTGATGGCCATTCTGACTGGTGTGACGTGATACCTGATTGTAGTTTTGATTTGCATTTCTCTAATAACTAGTGATGTTGTGCATCTTTTCATGTGCCTGTTGGCCTTAAATTTCATTAAAAAATTGTGATGCTGTATGTATCCTTCTGCAACCTTTATTTTTCTAATATCACATTTTTGAGATTTATCCGTAGACACACATAGCTGTGGTTTATTCATTTTCACTTCTCCATAATATTTCACTGCAAAATATTCTGAAGTATATCATTTTATTTTATCACCAATGAATATTTAGATTTTGGATTTGTTGCTATTTCAAACTATAAAAACGTTGTATAAGTTTCTTTCTGCACACTATGTTCATTTACAAATAAATCAATCAATACTGTCATTTTTCTCCAGCCCCCCAAATTATATTCATTTCCTATATTTTCTCTTTAGGTCTTGGGAGCAGGCTCAGGAGATGGAGGGATTGGTGGGAGAAGTGATTTCAGGATTTTTGTCTTCTAATGTTGAATTTGGCAGAAATGAACAATCCAATTCAGGACAACACCCAGGAAATTTGGTACATTGAATAAAATTCTTAAACCCTGGTGTGTGTGTGATATTGAAAATGGTACCATTTTACCTTGCTTAGTTCAGATTCTCTAATCACTCAAACCTAAGAATAGGAAAGGGGAAGAGAAGCACGCATGGTTACCCTAATGACCATGAATTATGTCACGGATGGCTCAACACATGGGATCCAGTGATGCTTTCCAAGTCATTTTTATGGAATGGTCTTTTACTTTCTCATTGTTAGTGTTTTTGAAAACCTGAAAAACAGGGAATTTCAGTGTAGTAGAAGGCTTTGAAGACAGAAAGACATGTATCATTTTTTCAACATCACCTGAGTAAAAATGTAGATTTAAAAATGTGTTTAGTGTGTATAGGCACTCTCCAACTTCCTCTCAATTTTGCCATAAACTAAAACGCTCTAAAGTCTTTTTTTAAAAAAATAAGGTTTTTGTAAACTGCTTTTGTCAAAGAGAATTAGAATATTTATATTATGTAAAGATTACTTATCTCCTTTGTACTTTTTACCCATTTAGTGATTTTTATATATTTATTTTGTAATTTTAGATGAAAGTTTACTTTCATAAAATAATAGTACGTTTTATTTTAAAGTTTAGATGAGGTAAATGCGATTTGTAATTTTTGGTTGAAAATGTAGTTTACTATTTATTATTGGCAGGTTACATGTCACAAGAACCCAAATACTATATTTTTGGCAGCATGTACCCTATTCCACAGGTATTTCCTTATTAACAGATGTAAAGCTGCTCTGCTTTCCTTTTTTGTTTCCATGAGGTGACTTCAGTTTGGATTTATTATGAATGTATGTCTTTCTTGAAAACTTGCTAACTATTTCTTAGGTGGGGATGTTTTAGGAATCAGAATTTGAGAGCCATTGATTTAGGTGTTGGAGTAGTTATAGTGCCCCCCAAATATTCAGCCATCGTGGCAAGAAAATATATACAAACATGTATACATTATTTAATACCAATCTTAAAATTCACTTGGGTTCAATAAAATCTACACTGTATTAATAAAAAAAGATAATAATTAATTAAGGGGCTTCCCTGGTGGCGCAGTGGTTGAGAGTCTGCCTGCCGATGCAGGGGACGCGGGTTCGTGCCCCGGTCCGGGAAGATCCCACATGCCGCGGAGCGGCTGGGCCCGTGAGCCATGGCCGCTAAGCCTGTGCATCCGGAGCCTGTGCTCCGCAACGGGAGAGGCCACAGCAGTGAGAGGCCCACGTACCGCAGAAAAAAATAATAATAATAATTAAATTATTATTATTATCCCCACTATTTGTGGGGAATATATCTTAGCCAAAATTTCACATCCATCATTTTTTATTTGTTCTTTTTAATAACTATTTTGATGAACAGAATAGATTTCCTATTCAAAAATTTTAGAATCTGAGGTACAAAAAGTATAAAAATAAACTTCAACAGTGGGGAGGCTACCAGAGAACATACATTTTATAATTCTATGCAACAGATAAATAAATTTCTCTATATTTTGCAAATTTAATGCAATTTCTCTATAGTGTTTTGAAGGAAATGTACTTAAATACTCTGACGATCAACAAGAGCGTAACAGAGTACTATACATAATATTCTGGGAATATTATTTTTATCTATAAGCAAATAGTTGCAAGAGAAAGGGGGGAGTGGGATGTTCGGTGGGTGGGGTTATCATTCACACTGCACCTCTTGAGTTACAGGTTGTATAACCTCCCTTCACCTACACAAACATGCGCTGTTATCATATTTTAACTACTATTTAAATTAAAACACTCTAAATGGGGAAATTTCAAATGCTTTGTCTTATAAAAGAGATAGAATTTATATACTGAAGCAAGTTCAAAATTATAGTATGCCTAATTTTATAACATAGAATTAAAACTATAATCAGGAATCATCAAGAAAACTTAAAATACACTACAGGCTAAATTTTTTTGGCCTGAATTATGAAAAAATTCTATCTGTTCTTTATTGTACTCGTTTTTTGACACAAAAACGTAATCTTACATTTGTAACCATGGTGAAGCTTTAAGAGTATTTCTCAGAATGCTTCTTTTGGTTTTTTATTTATACCATTTGATTCCATTTTAGAGGCTGAATGTTTTAATTGTCATCTCCTAGCAGTCAAGGGAATAAATTAAAGGAATTTTCAGTGAAAGAAGTGATAGCTTTTCCATGCTCTTGGATAGACATCAAAGGAAGAGAGCTCTATTTTATTCCCTGAGATTTTCTTTAGGCTTTTGAGGCCAGGAAGTGTAATCAGAGAACAAACATCCAGTTCAAAACGGAAAAACAGAAAACAAAAAAACCGCAGTGTTTTGCTACTATAAATGGTCTCAGAATTATCCTTGACAGAGGAGGAAAATTTTGAAAGGGGTCTTATAAGATCTCTGCATAAAAAAAAAGCTGTAAGTGAAACAACAGGTTTTCGTTTTGCAGAATTGTTTGAGGTTATAGAACACAATGTGGCAGAATGGCACTCTTTTCCATAGCTGTCAATCAAACAGTTGTCCCAGGAGAAGCAGTGCATCCCGGGTCTCGTTGACTAGGAGCTGAGCAACACAAGGGCAGGGAACTGCAGGTGGGGGGCAGGTTCTTCCTGGAAGCAGACGCTTTGCTCACGATGGGGAGGGAACTGAGGGGTCCTCGGCTTCACGCATCTGAGGCCACATCCAGGCACTCTCGTTGTTGCTGCCCACAGGCAGTTGTGCTTACTTTTAGCAACTTAAGGACATTCATCTGTTCAAAGATTGGGGTGGGATGATTGAAGGTAGTTACTGACTCTTCCCCAAATGCTTCCTGCCCCTCCCGTCTCACTCAAACCAAAAACACACAACACACACGATGAAACAAGGCACAAAGTTCTTCAGAGGAGGTCAGGTAGACCTAAAAGTACCCACTTGTAACTGAAGATGTGGAGATGGGAATTGTGATTATGAACAGTCAATCTCATGGGGTCATGCTCATCTGTACCGTTGCATTATTTTCACTTTAAATATAAATGCTATTGAGACAGGCTGGGACCTGGGACCCTTTGCTGCCATGTTTGTACCTGGACATACGTCTCCTCTAGCAACAGATACAAAGAAACCGTGAGGGACTAAAAATAACTGCCTGCATGAGCAGTTGGGGCAAACTATGGACAACAAGATACAAAGAGAACAACGAAACAACGGCCACTTCTGAAGAGCCGGGAGCAAAAGCAGGGGTTCGGGAGCAAAAACAGAGAACTACACACGCCCCCTCCACTCAACACCACCCAAGGGGTGGGCAGAACACCTAAGTCGCCCCTCCGACCCCAGCCCTGGACACACCCCTGCCCTCACGCCTTATAAGGAACTAGTTCATCCCCCCTCAGGGAGCGAGCCAGCAAGAAAACCTGTTGTTTGTTCTCCTTCCCTCATGCTGCAGCAGGGGCCCCAATAAAGCCTTGCCTGAATTTCTTCTCTGGCCTCTAGTCAATTTCTATTGATCAAGGAGGCCAAGAACCCTGGTCGGTATCACTACTGAATCAGTTTCTTCTACGATAAATGCCTCGATTAGAAGGAGTCCAGTTTCTGACCTCACGCAGGTAACCTATATATAAGTTAGAGACACTGTTAAGTGAGTTCTCTCCCACATGCTAAGGAATCCGTGGCCTGCTCAGCAGTGACATTGAAGGTATCCCACAAGTGGCATGACACTGAAACGTCACAGTGCAATGCAGCCAACCACGGTCACCCTGGCCACGAGCCACCACGGGGGCCCCCCCAGAGCTGTGCCGTACCAGCTGGCGCATCAACCCTGGTGCCCTGGAAATATCTATGAGTTCCCAAAAATAATGAAGTGTGGAATGGATCCCAGGACTTAATGCAAAAAATCACCCTATATAGAAAAACTTCAGGCTTCTAACTTCTCTGAATCCAGTACTAAATGTACCTCCTTATATTCCTCAGCTTCTTCCAAGTCTTTTTCACTCTCTAATAGCTGCAGAAGATCAGTATATGCAGCTTCCAACCTGCGCTGGCGACCTGGGGTCATTATCCGGGACTCTTGCAGGATCTCTGCCTGCTTTTTAACAGCATAATATTCACATCTTCAACTTCCATTTTTTCAATCTTTTCTTCTTGTGGTTTTGCTTCTTTTTCATACATCATTTTTTCTTTGACAAATCACTGTTCAAAGTCAGCTCCCATCTTCTGCTTCTGCACAATTACTTTCTTCAACAGTCCCCTGTGGCTTTTCATTCATTCCTACCAAAGCCATATTAGTCAAATAACCAAAGCAGAAAATGGATTATGTGGCTATCAATTTACAGAATTGATGTACCTCTGGGTAAACTTGAGACCCAGGAACCAAGACAGGAAGTAAAGTGACAGAAGTCAGAGCTGCCAGTTAATAGATGGCCCTGCGAACATGCAACCATGAAAGGATTTTGAGAAATCCTGCATCTTTGCATTGCTTGCTGGGGATTCAACGTCCTGGCTGGAGCCTTTCATTTGATAAACCTCAGTTGCCTTTTGGTACCTAAATCAACGGGGTGTAAACGTTTGCTTTCTGTAGAGGCACCAAAGCCTTGTCTTTCAAAGACTTGTGGTATATTTATACAATGGAATACTACTCAGCCATAAAAAAGAATGAAATGATGCCATTTGCAGCAACATGGATGGACCTAGAGATTGTCATACTAAGTGAAGTAAGTCAGAAAGAGAAAGACAAATACCATATGATATCACTTATATGGTGAAACTTTAAAAAATGATATAAATGAACTTATACACAAAACAGAAAGAGTCACAGTTGTAGAAAACAAACTTATGTTACCAAAGGGGAAAGGGTGGGGAGGAAATAATTAGGAGTTTGGGATTAACATATACACACTACTGTATGTAAAATAGATCAACAACAAGGACCTACTGTATAGTACAGGGAACTCTACTCAATATATTGTAATAACCTATAAGGGAAAAGAATCTGAAAAAGATAGATATATATGTATGTATAAATGAATCACTTTGCTGTACACCTGAAACTAATGCAACATTGTAAGTCAACAATACTTTAATTTAAAAAAAATTTTAAAAGACTCACAAGATGGTGAATCTTCCAAATTAAAAATCTGATATTTGGAAAAATAAAACAAAAAAACCCATGTATTTTAACCTTCTTTTATGTCTCAGTTTCTTCATTTGTAAAAGAGATATAAAAATTCTACCGTCTCAAGGGCTATATGAGGATTGATGATTTAAGGCAGTCAATACAATGCCTGACATCTAGTGAGCACTTAGTAATAGTAGATTATTATTTAACCTTAATTTCATCATGATGACATATCAACATAAATATCATCATCATTGTCATGAATATTCCCACAAACATATATTATATTTCAATAAGGGATCTCTTTAAAACTGTCTGTCAGAGTTTAAGACCATGGTATTAGAGCTCACATTATAACAACAGAAAACATCTTTAAAATGTAATATTATACTGTCCTGCTGTTAAAAAGTCCTCAGGTAATTTTTCCATCTCTTGCTCTGTATTCTTGCCAAGTGGCCAGATCTTCTCTTCATACCAGGAACTCCTGTACATTTGTTAAAACTTTTGAACTTTATTCCTTTTAGGCTCTTCATTACTCACCTCATGAATTTTCTAACTATTTTCCTAAAAATAAATGCATACATACATAAATAAGTCATTTTCTCCCCAAAGATGAAGTGTCTTCCCTGCTCAATTGTATTGGTTTTACTCGTTGTATAATGAGATGGTTTACCTAGTAATATTGTAGGGTTGCTCTGGGACAGCTCATGTCCTGAAAATATGGTACTTTCAGTGGGAAACAGTCTAACACAGGCGGCATCGTTTGGTTGATTTCCCAAGTAATGGTCGCTTATCCCTACTTTTTTTCATAAAACGAGTAGTAAGCTTTTTTAAAACTGTTAGTGTCCATGAGTTTCCCAGCAATGAAAATATTCATATTTAAATATTTAAAATAAGTTTATGATTATTAACATATGGAAAATTTGCAACATACAAGTTTGGGAACAACAAAAATTACAAATACTTGGCAAAAAAATATTGCACTTAAATATGTTGTGATAGGATAGCTTTTACTAATTGCTTACCCATACATGAGGCTAAGCTAGGAGAAACTTAAAGACAAGTTAACAAATGTAGTCTGGGCCCCATTAGTCTGTGAATGATTAACTCACTTGCTTTGAGTGTGATGCTAATAAGGGCCAGATCACAGGTTTGATCTCTTTGTTGGCTGGTTAGGTTGGTTTTTTGCCATCGTTGTATCTTTCATGTCTCAAGTTCATGGTTAACTCTTACACATGTGTCACTGGTCATAAGGAGAAACAAGACAAAGAGTGTAGATGTGCAACTGCAAACTCATCCACTCTACTGGAGAAACAAAACATGCACTCTTCTGGTGGGAGGTCAGTCATCCTCATCTGAAGATACCCTGTCCACTTCTAAGAGAACTGTCGTTGTTAAAAATGGACCAAACCCTCACTCGTAGTTGTGTGATAGGGTGTAAACAGCACGTTTGCCTAGGCACCGTCATTTTCTATAGGCATTCAAAGACACTTAAACTTTACATCTCCACATTTTTTTTTCACACAGGGCACTGAAAAGTAGAAGATGATTTGAACATACCTACATAAAAAAGGAATATTCTTATTACAAATAAAGTAAAATAAGAAGATAGCTTCCAAAGGATTGAGGTAGAAGTCCAGCTAACTCATATTAATGTGAAGATCAAGTATTTTATGGAAAAAATGAATGTATACATTGTTACTAAAGTTAAAAAATCACCAGTAATGACCAATCTATGACATTTGGCTAAAATATTAGTTATGACATCTCTCTCACTGTTCAAAGTATGTTTGCATGTGAAGCTTAGTCACGGCGGTGCTTCAGTTTCGACCTTTCTTGAATTTTGTGGCAATGTCAACATTGTTCTGAGTCTTCCTTGAGGCAGAGCATTCTACAAATACCAGTTCTGTTCACTTTTAATAATGAATCAATGAATGTATAAGTGAACTTGAGCAGAAGAAGTATTTCAAAGGTTGACAGCTAGTTCTCTTGAAATTTCTAACTCTGTCCAATGATTATTTGTTGCATATGCGTGGGTCATTCTCTTAGTCTTATATCCTGGCATATTTTGCCTGAACAAATTATGTGTCTTTAAGAACTAGGCTGTTTTGAATGATTTCTCTCTAACTGCAACTTTCAGCAAAAAATGAATATCTTACCCTAAAACAATTGCTTAATTCAGAAAGAAAATGTAGTGGCAATATGATTTAATTATGATAAAGAGACTGTGGGTGTTATAAAAGATAAATGCAGCATATCGGTAGGATCCAAGTTTCTAAGAATTGCTGTCTTCTACGTTTTTTCTGTTTCTTTTAACCATCAGGGGAGTTGTAGGGTGTACTGTGGTGTGATTTTTGTAGTGCAAATCACCTGTACGCACAATTCTGGACATGACTTAAAAAAAAAGATTGACTGAAGTTATGAAAATTAAGGGGTTAATTCAACTATTTCCATGATTTTTAACTTTCATTTTAAAAACCCATAAAGTTGCAGTAACAGGAGTAGGAATTAGGCAAGGCCCTAGCACATCACTTCTTAGGTACTCCAAAATGGGCAGCATCAAGTTTAATGAAAGATGACAAAATATTTCACTTTTGAACTGAAGGCACTTTGACACACCTTTTGAGATCACACAATATTAATAAAGGAACTTGGTCTCTTCCATCTTTCATTTGAGACTTTACAGTAGTTCCTGGGCATACTCCTTGGAAGAGTTTTGCTCTTTTCTTTCTGGTTTTATTTTTTAAAGACATGTTTAAAAAGTTAGGGCCCTAAACAAAGCCATATTTGAGAGAAATATTGGATTAATTAATTATTTCTATCTTTCCTATATTTTAAACATGAAAGTTAATAAAGATCATGAGGCGACTGAATTCCTCTAGGAAGCCTCACTCTATTTATTTATTTTTTAACATCTTTATTGGAGTATAATTGCTTTACAATGTTGTGTTAGTTTCTGCTGTATAACAAAGTGAATCAGCTATACACATACATATATCTCCATATCCCCTCCCTCTTGCATCTCCCTCCCGCCCTCCCTATCCCACCCCTCTAGGTGGTCACAGAGCACCAGAGCTGGTCTCCCTGTGCTATGCGGCTGCTTCCCACTAGCTATCTATTTTACATTTGGTAGTGTATATATGTCCATGTTACTCTCTCATTTCGTCCCAGCCTACCCTTCCCCCTCCCAGTGTCTAGAATGGTCTCTTTGGGCCTCATGTGTCCCCATCCTGTGTTCATTCTGTGTGCCCAATACATCAATTCCAGTCAAATAAGCCCTTCCACAGTAATGAACTCAAAAACAAAATTGCAAGCATAAGAAGAATTTGTAAACTCAGTTTGCAGTCCTCAAGGAAGTTGAGGATAAGCATGTAACCTGCATGTAACCTGCAAAAATATTTGTGGATATTTAATATCCAGCATCAGGGTCGTGTCATGTACCACATGAAAAACCAAAGAAAAAATGCTGCTGAAAAAATGTCAGCTCTAACTTCAAAACTTAGGAGTTGTATTAATACCATGATGAAAGGTGAGACACCTGCATTCACATAACATCCTGTAAAAGTGATGTTTCACTTAAAACAATTGGCTCTTCTAAACTCAGCTCATATATTTTTTTTTTTTGCGGTACGCGGGCCTCTCACTGCTGTGGCCTCTCCTGTTGCGGAGCACAGGCTCCGGACGCGCAGGCTCAGCGGCCATGGCTCACGAGCCCAGCCGCTCCGCGGCACGTGGGATCTTCCCAGACCGGGGCACGAACCCATGTCCCCTGCATCGGCAGGCGGACTCTCAACCACTGCGCCACCAGGGAAGCCCTCAGCTCATATTTTATTCCAAGTTTTCTTTATGCATTTACAAACAGGGAAGGGATAGTTGGCTCCATTAACAGAAGAAGAATTTCAAAAATGTGAAAGATGCCAGTTTTATATTATTATCATATGATGCTTAAAATAGAAAAAAAAAACAGTTAATTCCAATAATTGTTTGATGCTGTAATCCAATTTTTGAAATCAAAGCTTTGAAAATTTGAGTGGTATTTTGAGTTAGGGATTCAACATTGAATATTAAATGTTTATTTGCAGTGATAATAAGAATAGTAATTTCCTGGGAGCACAGCATCATGACACAGACATTATTGTGCTGAATTAAGAAAGCGTTGGAATAGAAATATATTTGGAATTGATGGCGATGCACACATGACTCATAATTTTGACTATACCAACTGCAATATTCTATCAATCTAAATATAAGCTAGTTGTTAACATTTACAAACATTTTTAAGTATACACAGCTATCATAGATACATTTCAAAAATTATGTGATGAAGCTATTAATACAAATATGCTTGTGCCATGGCAGTAAATCTCTCCTCTCTTTGCTACTTATCATCAATGGGATTTTTGAAGTGGTTTTGCCTTATAATTATTGAAAACAAAGCTTTCAAAAAGAAAGACATTAAAATATATTCTACACAAAATAAGAGAAGAGATGAACACAATCTATGAGAAGTTGAACAGTTTACAATGGAATTTTGAAATTCAAAATGTATTAGCTAAACAGTTGCAAAAAAAGACTAAATATATACATTTCAGAAAGAATGCAAAATGTAAAAATTGGTGTAAGAAGAAATAGAGCACCAATTTCCATTAATGTAATTGAAATAGGGATAGAAGATTGGAATATACAATGTTTAAGTTAATAAATATGAAGAATTATTTAAATACAAAAAATACATAATAATGGAGATCTTTGCCTTATTCCTATTTTTTTTTTTTAATTTATTTATTTATTTTTGGCAGTGTTGGGTCTTCGTTTCTGTGCAAGGGCTTTCTCCAGTTCCAGCGAGCGGGGGCCACTCTTCATCGCGGTGCGCGGGCCTCTCACTGTCATGGCTTCTCCCGTTGCGGAGCACAGGCTCCAGACGCACAGGCTCAGTAGTTGTGGCTCACAGGCTTGGTAGCTCCGCGGCATGTGGGATCTTCCCAGACCAGGGCTCGAAGCCGTGTCCCCTGCATTGGCAGGCAGATTCTTAACCACTGCACCACCAGGGAAGCCCCTTATTCCTATTCTTAAATGCAATGAGTCTCCCAGTTAACTATGCTGTTTCTTGCAGATTTTTGAGATAAATTCTCTTTCTGATAAAAATAGTAATAGAGGTCCTGGCAAACTTAATAAATAAATGGAAATGAGGAATAAGAACTAAAAAGAAATGTATTTATTTGTAAATGATGTATTATCCACAGAGTCAATAAACATGCTAATAACACAAGAGACTTTGGTCCAGTTTCTCATCACTTGACCAAGTTACACAAGTTGACAACATCCCCTCATAAAAGCAGTAATCATACAAAAAATAGAAATGAGGCCATTTCCCTAGCAACAAGAATCATATAGAACATAATATAGAAGATGCTGATGGAGAAAAATATTAAACTCTATTAAAGAATAAAAAGTAGATTCAGAATATATGCGGAAGATATGCAGTGACATCCTGAAAGAGACATGTATTTTCTTATGATGTTTACCTAACAATTCCTTGTTATTTTTATTCAAACTAAAGATTTGCCCTTAAAGTCCTGCTCTTTCTTTCATCAAACATCAGTTTATAGACATAAATCTGTTTCAACAGTGAAGTTGGACAAAGATTTGGTACTTGGGTTTTTAAGATGATTTAAGTGTAATTTTTATTTTCATTCAACTATTTCTATAGTTCTCACTTGTAGCCACACAAGTTAACATTCAGAACTTTCTAGAAGGCAGAAATTGACTCTGACATCTTAAAATACTGATTATATTACACTTCCTTTCCCCCCAAAGTGTAATTTATTACTTCTGGTGAGCTGTGGATTGGTCAAAATGGGTGACAGGTCTGTATTTTTCGGTTCACGTGTCACTGTGTGACTTGCCTTATTCGTTGTAGTTCCACTGTGCTGATTCACGCTTACCCAGTGGTCAAGGGTGACCATTTCTACATGTGTCCTAAAATACTTGCACAAGAGCAAACTTGTCCCACCTGGTATTTGTGGTCTATATTTTTTTTTCCATGTGATTTCCCTTGAACTTAATCCTGTTTATACAGGCTCCTGTCTCTAACAGGAGACAGGAGCCTATATATTCATGCAGCAATGTTGGGTCAAGCAATTACAACTCTTAGGGCCGACCCACTGACATCTGAGGTCAAATAGCTATTTAAAGATTGTTTACCAAACATATTCAAGACAATGAATATTATGCAAGAGATTAACTGGTAAATGACATTTTTGTCAAGTGTAAGGATCTCAAGATGAATGGATTTTATCAAAAAGTGGTCCAAGTTTGACATTATATAATAGGGTTTTAAATATGATGCATGTTTCTGTGAAAGAATAGTTTCCAAACTACTTACTTTTTCTATTAATCGCAGGTCAACGATTACAATAAAGTGGTTGGTATTCTCTTTTCAACATTGAATACAACATACATAAGGAATTTGGAGGTAATGTGAACAAATACGCTGAGGAAGAAGAGAAGCCAGAAGTATAAAAAATAAATACAGAAAACAAGAAAAGAATTAGTTCGCCAAACAGCTAATGCCTCCCGTGAAGCACAGAGGATGGACCTCAAGCTCCTCCCGCCTCAGGCTGGTCCTACTAATCAACAGTAAGAGACGTCACCCTCCGCAGCTGCGTCCCCCTGAAGCTGGCCCCCATCACTTTAACTTGAAATTCTCATCGTTAAATGTATATGTCTTTGAGGATGGCTACAGAAGGAGGATCTCCGGGATTTTACTGTTCTAAGGCCCACTTGTTATTTAATTGCCTGGTGTTACAGAAGTCTGCAGATCGAGATGATGACGGTTGGGGAGAGTAAAAGGCTGTGTGGAGGAGGCCCTGAGCCAAAGACCAGCTTCATCTTCCTTTTGGCCCATAGCTATTCTATCAGCATCTTCCTAGTGAGCTACCCCCAACCATAAGATGCATGGATTTAATTTAAGTTTCTTTGATACTCCACCCAGAAGTACTTCACAGCGTGAAATGAGGCACTCCATGGGCTATTTTAAAATCTGAGGTAAGTAGACTTGTTATTAGATCAATCAGCTCATAAAAAAAATAAATTAATTAAATTTGAATGTAGGGCACTCTAATCTTTCTGCACATCTCCATGTTTAGAATGTCAAGCGTGAATGTGAATTCCAAAGGCAACGCTGCCCTATATTCCGTCAGAGAAGCCGAACCTGCTTTCCCCAGTCCTCCGGTGAGCAGCTTTGAACATCATTTCCAGTGCATGTGCCAATTTGCTGACTGGGGTTAGCCAAGGATGGCTAATTTCAAAGCCAACTTGCATCACTGTGAATATTTCATTCTGGTTTTTACATGCAAGATGCAAATGATGAATGCTGCCTTGTTCTCTTATGATCCAGAAAAGACTTAGTTTGGGGTCAAGAATCACGGACTGCTTTACCAAGTGTTTGTTCTTTAGATGTTGTGTTTTCACTCACTCGCTCACCTGGAGAGCTTGAGTTCATCACTATCACTCACTTTATGTACCTCACTCTCCTCCGCTCACCACTTCAGAGACCAGAGGCTGTGCTGTAGGGAGGAGAGGGCAACGGGAGCTGCTTGGGGTTGGGGGCCAGCAAGGGTCTGCAGCCTCAGCAAAGAGTTCAAACCAGAAAACAAGGCAAAGCACAGTCCCAAGAACAGGGCAAATATGACATAGAGACAAAGATCTTTAAGAAAAGTTTTAGCCTAAGTATATGCGCAACATAGACTTGCACCAATTAACCTTTGCCCCTGATGGGGTGTGAGCCTGCTGAAAGCTGAGGGTCTGGCAATCCTAGTGCCAGCCCTGGACATGGCTGCTCCTGTCCAACTGCAGGTCCTCATGGAAGCTCTGAGACCCTGAGTTACCTAGAGTTTGTAATTAGTCACTAGGAGGTCAAGTCTACAATTCCCTTTACTGGAGGAAACTGGAGTCATATTATCTTTTTTTTTTTTTAACATCTTTATTGGAGTATAATTGCTTTACAATGGTGTGTTAGTTTCTGCTTTATAACAAAGTGAATCAGTTATACATATACATATGTTCCCATATCTCTTCCCTCTTGCGTCTCCCTCCCTCCCACCCTCCCTATCCCACCCCTCTAGGTGGTCACAAAGCACGGAGCTGATCTCCCTGTGCTATGCGACTGCTTCCCACTAGCTATCTATTTTACATTTGGTAGTGTATATATGTCCATGCCACTCTCTCACTTCGTCCCAGCTTACCATTTCCCCTTCCCCCTGTCCTCAAGTCCATCCTCTATGTCTGCGTCTTTATTCCTGTCCTGTCCCTTGGTTTGTCAGAACCAATTTTTTTTAGATTCCATATATAAGTGTTAGCATAGGGTATTTGTTTTTCTCTTTCTGACTTACCTCACTCTACAAGCAAAAGACCATTGAGGCTTTAGGAATGCTAATTTAATATAATAGGGGTAAAATAAATATCTAGATAATTTAAACTGTCTCTTTTCCTCCCTGTGATAAAACCTTTGACGATGGAGGAAATACACCCATTTGGCTTGAATTCTACTCATCAACTAAAACATCAAATAATCGTACAACTTTTGATTAGTGTTTTGCCCTTTGTGTATAGACTTGATGTTCATTTTTTAACGTAAAAATTGTCCCTTTACCAAAGCTGTTTTCTCATCTTTTCTGCTCTTCCTTACACTGTCTTCACTGAAGGCAATTCTTTCCCACCAAGCAAACAGCATCTAAATTCTCTAACCCTGACCTCGCTTTCAAGTTCAAATTATTTCATGTCTGACCAGCTTCTCTCATCTCCTACCTCAAACTGCCTCACAATAGTAATTATCTATTATAATTTATAATTTATCTATTTTTTGACAAGCTTATTATTTAAAAAAGTTAGTACATTTTTTCATAATTAGATGGCTATTTATATATTTATGTATTTTTTTTTCATAGCAGTGCTAAAATGTGCTTTCCTCTGAAAGTGTGTTATTTTCTTGGCTGCCTATACAAGATCACAATGAGGATATATGGGCAGATAATCAATAATGCAGTCTGTATTCAGCTCTCTCCATCATGGTTGCTTGGTTTGATTGGTTTCTTTTTTTTTTAACCTGTAGCTATTATTTAACCTAACAATGCAATTGCTTTGGCAACATATAACTAATGGTTAAATATGCAAAAACAATGAAGGAAGGAAGAAAGGAAGAAATGAGGGAAGGAAGGGAGGAAGGGAGGGTGGAGTTGCCTGCAACTATTTTCTTATCCATCCACTTTCAGACGGGCTGTTCTCCTTGTTATTGAACTCAGGTTAGGCTGTTCGCTGCTCAAACGCCAATAATTTGAGAGACAAGTGTCAGTAGAAAAGAAGGGTGCTTTAATCAGAAAAGCTGGCAACCTGGGGAGAAGGTGGACTCGTGTCCAGAGAACAACTCTGAAGATTCTGCTCAGCCAGGACAGTGTTCCAAGGGAGAAAAGGGGGAAGAATCTCAATGAGTCAATGAGGCAGGAGGTTGGGTTCTGCATCCTTCTCCATTGTGTGCAGGCTGGCTGACGTTCTTCAGATGTCATCTTGCCCATGTGATCTGCCTGCAGGATTGCTAAGGGCGCAGTTGGAGGTGGAGAGCTACTCATTCTTTAACTACTGAATTCTTCTTTCTTCCTTCTTTTTGTCTGGGAAAGGAATCAACAGGTTAGGCAAGACATGGTGTGCATTCGGGAGAGTGTAAGTCAAGAGTTAGGTTAAATTGCCCAATGACCTCATTCCTATAATTAGGTTTTTAAGGTTAGAGGGGGACAGAAATGGGTAAACAGAAAAGGGACAAAAGAGCCGCTTTCAGCAGGCGAGATAAGCAGCAGTAGAAACAGCAAACTAAAGTTGAAAATAAAGGGGAAATTCTCTTATTCTTTCTTAGAGTTTTTAGAGTAAGAAAATAAATAGCAGGTATTTTAAAAATTATTATAGATACATAGATTTGGTCTTCAGTCTCCCAGGTCATGAGAAACTAGTGACTCTATCTCAGGATGTTTCAGCCTTGATCCTATGGATGTTCTGGTCCAAGTCAATTCTTCCTGTATGGGACTGTGCCTTGTAGGATATTCATCCACATTATTGGCCTCTCCCTTCCAGATGCCAACCATACCCCTAAAGTGTAACAACCAAGAATGTTTCCAGACTTTGCCAACTGTCCCCAAACACAATTGTCCCCAGTTGAAAATTGCTGCTCTGTGTGAAGAAAGATGGTAGAGAAGGCTGTCACTTTACTTCATTTCTCAGGTGAATGGTTTGCCATCCCCGGTGCACCTGAGGTCCTTGACAAAAAGTGGTGTTTAGGAGCTACCGCCATAGATTTTCAAGGAATTGCTCTGTTTTGGAACCTGGGAATGGGGGTTTAGGTATCTCAAAATTCTAAGTGAGTTTCTGACATGTATCCAGGGTTGAAATCCCTTGCTGGGAAAGCGTCTGGCTAGGCTAACACGAGCTCTCAGGCTAGTGAAGACTGTATTTCTATACTCTGAAATCACTGAAACTTCTAAATGTCTCCAACACGTAAGGCATTCAGTATATTTTGCATGGAAGGCTATCTTAAATTAAATTTACGAATGCATTAAATGTTAAGTAAAATTGTCTGCATGAAACAAAATTTTCTTTCCTACTTGTACCCACCTCACTTTATCTAGGGTTAAGGCAACGCAGGAAGCCAATTCCCTAACACGTTTGAAGGTGCGGTTGGGTGGACGGACAACACATTCGAACATAATGAAACTGCCAAGTTATTTCTTGTCAAACAACAATTTTCTCTAAAAGACCCCAACTGCATTTACCTGATGATACTCAAACCATTGTTTAAAAAGCAAGAAGAAATAAACACCACCCTCAAAGTGTAATTTTTAATTTACATCTAGATATTTAAAAAATAAACTTTGAAATCAATATGGTCTGTGAATTTAATCAGGTCACTTGCTGAATGCATTCCTCCATTTCATTCGATAAAATTCAACCCTCCATTTTTATTACCTAGTGATCCTAAATTTTGAGACCTGCATGTAATTGATGTTTCGTTTCCTGATAGGTTTTCAGCTTCTGTTCTACGTTTTCTCTGACGTGCTTTTGTTCCCACTGCTTCTTACTTGGATCGTCAACCAAATTTACAAACCACTAGAAGCCTCCAACTTCTGTGAATATCAATCATTTAAAGAGATATTTTAAAAATATGACAACGTTTAAGTGCAATGTCAATTTTCTGGGAAAAATGATGTTTACTTAATAAAGATTTAACTATAGAATTTGTCAAGGCTGTTTAATAAAAGTGAGCACATTTGAAAGTATAATATGCACTTTGAAAGTCTTTAGTATTCTTTTCATGTGAAATAAATGATCTGAAATTAATGATGAGAATGGGCATCCTAGACTTATAACACCTCCTGTGGAGTGCTTCAGACAATTTTACTGATATCATTCTCAGACTGCGATCACAGAAGTGCTCAATTAATGGTGTCAAATTAGGTAATGGGTCAAAAAGTACATATACATTCTTAATATTTGCATATTTGCAAGTCCCACTGTGATAACATGTGTGAAATTCTATCAGATCTTTATAATTAAAGAAACAGGAGGATTAATTGCATTAGAAAGCTTACTTATGGGAAAATCACAAGTTTGAAGTCTACATTTAGTTGATAGAAATTAAATACAGGCTTTAAATATAAATCAAAGTGTATCAATGCCGTAAGATGTTAATAAGTAGAAATTCCTTCAATTTTTGACTGATAGTAAAAAGAGTCTATAAAACTTTATTGATAATTCCATTGGTTCATTTTGATCTCCCATTTTCTCAGTTCCAGTAATAATGTTAAACTGTACTGCATAACTTAAATCCTTATTATATTATTCTTTAGGTAACATAGTACAATGTTTGCTATTGTTATATAGTTTCAGCTTGAAGCCCAGCAAGAAGGGATGACCATCCTGACTTAGGAATCTTAGAAATTTGAACTGATATACAATTGTACCAAAAAAAAAAAAAAAAAGTAGAAATCAAGGCTATTCTTGAAGATCAACTAATATTAAATACAATTATATTGATTTTTTAAGTTTTGTTACCTATACAATGTAATATATGTCTCCTTGTTAAACTTTATTTTCCACTGTAAACAAGGCAAGTACGATTTGGTTCCAATACTTTCAACTTCAATTAACACAGTTTATTATTTTGTAAATTGGACAGTTGATACATGCAAATAATTCTCTACCCGTGTGTATGTGAAATAAGCATTTCTCACATGGAGACCTAAGATAACAAGAACATAACACTGTTTCTAGGTGCTGGTAGCAACTTCCCTCATTAGAGGTGAAACCAGGGTGCATGGGCAGCAGTAATCTGAGCTTCTGTTGCAGGTCTGGGGCAACCAAGGTACACTCAAAACTACTTCTTTCACAAAGCCTTTGTCTTCTTACCAGGGCCCTTTGGCTCAGCCAGAGAATGTCTTTTTACAATATCAAAAACATGATATAGTCTTCAGAATTTTAATTCTGGTGAACTGACTTTTGTGAAATAATGGAACTTTAAAAAACTGCTCAGTCCTGTCCTTTTTTTCCTTAATTTTCCCAAGAAACAATTAGCTGTGGCCTGTAGGAATGATTCTTCCCTTTACTACTTTACTCAATACAACTAAGCTTCTCAGGGAAGAAGTTCTTTTTTTGTGGATAGTTTCTCCAGGAAAGAAAATGAAAGCAAAATTGCTATCTACCATCCAGGACACTTATATGTTCATTCACACATACAATAAGTAATTCATCTTAGGCTATAAAGTACATATACATTCTAAGATTTATATCAGTGAATCCCAACAATAGTTCTTTTCTTCATGGAACTTATAGTCTGAGTTCATTTTGTAGCACCTTTACTCTGTGTTTTAGGTTCAATTTTAGTATCAGCAGTTACTGATCGTGGCCCTAATTTAACTTTCTGTCAATTCTTGTGCTATATTATTATTTTTTAATGTAAAAGTATTTTTTAAACATATCACCGCATTTAGATAGAGTTAAGCACCTGAATGTGATTCTGCAAATGCAAGAATCATCAATTTTGATAGAAATCATTCTTTTCCCTTAAAAGTTTAAGAATGAGCACCATGGTGGGCGCTTCGGGTGCAGCCAGTTTTCAGTCACCACAGAAACCACTTCCCTGACCCCCAGGGACCACAGCTCTCCCTCCTTCCCATGCACGAGCAGGGATCGGAAATGTCAACCAATGAGATAGCGGGAATCCCGTGACGTCAACGGTATCTGGGCAGGATTGGATGAGTTGGCGCTTAGAAGGTTTTGCCTAGAGGGAGACCTTCAAGATCGCAGAGGAGTAAGACGTGGAGATAACCTTCCTCCCCACAAATACATCTACATATGGAACAACTCCTACAGAACACCTACTGAACACTGGCAGAAGACCTCAGACTTCCCAAAAGGCAAGAAACTCCCCACGTACCTGGCTGTGTGGCTAACAGGGTCTTGGTGCTCAGGACGGCTATCAGGCCTGTGCCTCTGAGGTGGGAGAACTGAGTTCAAGACATTGGTTCACCAGATACCTCCCAGCTCCATGTAATATCAAATGGCGAGAGCTCTCCCAGAGATCTCCATCTCAACGCTAAGACAGGGCTCCACTCAACGACCAGCAAGCACCAGTGCTGGACACCCTATGCCAAACAACTACCAAGACAGGAACACAACCCGACCCTTTAGCAGAGAGGCTGCCTAAAATCATAATAAGGTCACAGACACCCCAAAACACATCACCGGATGCAGTCCTGCCCACCAGAAAGACAAGATCCAGCCTCATCCACCAGAACATAGGCACCAGTCCCCTCCACCAGGAAGCCTACACAACCCACTGTACCACCCTTAGCCACTAGGGGCAGACAACAAAAACAACCGGAACTACGAACCTGTAACCTGTGAAAAGGAGACCCAAAACACAGTACGTTAAGCAAAATGAGAAGACAAGAGAAACACACAGCAGATGAAGGAGCAAGGTAAAAACCCACCAGACCAAACAAATTAAGAGGAAATAGGCAGGCTACCTGAAAAAGAAATCAGAGTAATGATAGTAAAGATGATCCAAAATCTTGGAAATATAATGGAGAAAATACAAGAAACATTTAACAAGGACCTAGAAGAACTAAAGAGCAACAAACAATGATGAACAACACAATAAATTAAATTAAAAATCCTCTAGAAGGGATCAATAACAGAATAACTGTGGCAGAAGAACAAATAAGTGACCTGGAAGATAAAATAGTGGAGATAATACTGCAGAACAGAATAAAGAAAAAAGAATGAAAAGAATTGTGGACAGTCTCAGAGACCTCTGGGACAACAATAAATGCACCAACATTCGAATTATAGGGGACCCAGAAGAAAAAAAGAGAAAAAGAAAGGGACTGAGAAAATATTTGAAGAGATTATAGTTGAAAACTTCCCTAATATGGGAAAGGAAATAGTTAATCAAGTCCAGGAATCATAGAGGGTTCCATACAGGATAACTCCAAGGAGAAACATGCTAAGACACATATTAATCAAGCTATCAAAAATTAAACACAAGCAAAAAATATTAAAAGTAACAAATAACATAAAAGGGAATCCCCATAAGGTTAACAGCTGAGCTTTCGGCAGAAACTCTGCAAACCAGAAGGGAGTGGCAAGACATATTTAAAGTGATGAAAGGGAAAAACCTACAACCAAGATTACTCTACCCAGCAAGGATATCATTCAGATTCGACAGAGAAATTAAAACCTTTACAGACAAACAAAAGCTAAGAGAATTCAGCACCACCAAACCAGCTTTACAGCAAATGCTAAAGGAACTTCTCTAGGCAGGAAACAGAAGAGAAAGAAAAGACCTGCAGTAACAAACCCAAAACAATTATGAAAATGGTAATAGGAGCATACATATCGATAATTATCTTAAATGTAAATGGATTAAATGCTCCCACCAAAAGACATAGACTGGCTGAATGGATACAAAAACAAGACCTGCATGCATGCTGTCTACAAGACACCCACTTCAGACCTAGGGACACACACAGACTGAAAGTGAGGGGATGGAAAAAGATATTCCATGCAAATGGAAATCAAAAGAAAGCTAGAATAGCAATTCTCATATCAGACAAAATAGACTTTAAAACAAAGACTATTACAAGAGAGAAAGAAGGACACTACACAATGATCAAGGGATCAATCCAAGAAGAAGATAAAACAATTATAAATCCCTATGCACCCAACATAGGAGCACCTCAATACATAAGACAAAAGTTAACAGCCATAAAAGGGGAAATCGACAGTAACACAATCATAATAGGGGACTTTAACACCCCACTTTTACCAATGGACATGCCATCCAAAATGAAAATAAATAAGTAAACACAAACTTTAAATGATATATTAAACAAGATGGACTTAAATGATATTTATAGGACATTCCATCCAAAAACAACAGAATACACTCTCTTCTCAAGTGCTCATGGAACATTCTCCAGGATATATCATATCTTGGGTCACAAATCAAGCCCTGGTAATTTTAAGAAAATTGAAATCGTATCAAGTATCTTTTGCAAGCACAAGGTTATGACACTAGATATCAATTACAGGAAAAAAAACTGTAAAATATACAAACACATGGAGCCTAAACAATACACTACTTAATAACCAAAAGATCATTGAAAAAATCAAGGAGAAAATCAAAAAATACATAGAAGCAAATGACAATGAAAACATAACGACCCAAAACCTATGGGATGCAGCAAAAGCAGTTCTAAGAGGGAAGTTTATAGCAATACAATCCTACCTAAAGAGACAAGAAACATCTCAAATAAACAACCTAACTTTACACCTAAGGCAATTAGAGAAAGAAAAACAAAAAAATCCCAAAGTTAGCAGAAGAAAAGAAATCATAAAGATCAGATCAGAAATAAATGAAAAAGAAATGAAGGAAATGATAGCAAAGATCAATAAAACTGAAAGCTGGTTCTTTGAGAGATAAAGAAAATTGATAACCTATTAGCCAGACTCATCAAGAAAAAAAGGGAGAAGACTCAAATCAATAGAATTAGAAATGAAAATGGAGAAGTAACAGCTGACACTGCAGAAATACACAGGATCATGAGAGATTACTACAAGCAACTAAATGTCAATAAAATGGACAATCTGGAAGAAATGGACAAATTCTTAGAAAAGCACAACCTTCTGAGACTGAACCAGGAAGAAATAGAAAATATAAGCAGACCAATCACAAGCACTGCAATTGAGACTGTGATTAAAAATCTTCCAACAAACAAAAGCCCAGGACCAGATGGCTTCAGAGGCGAATTCTATCAAACATTTAGAGAAGAGCTAACACCTATCCTTCTCAAACTCTTCCAAAATATAGCAGAGAGAGGAACACTCCCAAACTCATTCTATGAGGCCGCCATCATGTTGATACCCAAACCAGACAAAGTTGTCACAAAGAAGGAAAACTACAGGCCAATATCACTGATGAACACAGATGTAAAACTCCTCAACAAAATACTAGCAAACAGAATCCAACAGCACATTAAAAGGATCATTCACCATGCTTAAGTGTTTAGACCAGGAATACAAGGATTCTTCAACATATGCAAATCAATCAATGTAATAAGCCTTATTAACAAATTAAAGGAGAAAAACCATATGATCATCACAACTGATGCAGAGAAAGCTTTTGACAAAATTCAACACACATTTGTGATAAAACCCTCCAGAAAGTAGACATAGAGGAATCTTACCTCCACATAATAAAGTCATATATGACAAACCCACAGCCAACATCATTTTCAATGGTGAAAAACTGAAACCATTTCCTCTAAGATCAGGAAAAAGACAAGGTTGTCACCACTATTATTCAACATAGTTTTGGAAGTTTTAGTCACAGCAATCAGAGAAGAAAAAGAAATAAATGGAATCCAAATCAGAAAAGAAGAAGTAAAGCTGTCACTGTTTGCAGATGACATGATATTATACATAGAGAATCCTAAAGATGCTACCAGAAATCTAATAGCTAATCAATGAATTTGGTAAAGTAGCAGGATACAAAATGAATGCACAGAAATCTCTGGCATTCCTATATACTAATGATGAAAAATCTGAAAGAGAAATTAAGGAAACACTCCCATTTAACATTGCAGCAATAAGAATAAAATACCTAGGAATAAACATACCTAAGGAGCCAAAAGACCTGTATGCAGAAAACTATAAGACACTGATGAAAGAAATTAAAGATGATGCAAAGAGATGTAGGATATACCATGTTCTTGGATTAGAAGAATCAACATTGTGAAAATGAGTATACTACCCAAAGCGCTCTACAGATTCAATGAAATCCCTACCAAACTACCAAAGGCTTTTTTTTTTTTTTTTTTGCGGTACGCAGGCCTCTCACTGTTGGGCCTCTCCCATTGCAGAGCAAAGGCTCCGGATGCGCAGGCTCAGCAGCCATGGCTCACAGGCCCAGCCACTCTGCGGCATGTGGGATCTTCCCGGACCAGAGCACGAACACATGTCCCCTGCATTGGCAGGCAGACTCTCAACCACTGTGCCACTAGAGAGGCCCTCAAAGGCATTTTTGAAAGAACTAGAACAAAAAAATTCACAATTTGTATGGAAACACAAAAGACCCCGAATAGCCAAATTAATCTTGAGAAGCAAAAACGGAGCTGGAGGAATCAGGGTCCCTGACCTCAGACTATACTACAAAGCTACAGTCATCCAGAGAGTATGGCACTGGCACAAAAACAAGAATATAGACCAATGGAACAAGATAGAAAGCCCAGAGATAAACTTACACATATATGGTCACCTTATTTTTGGTAAAGGAGGCAAGAGTATACAATGGAGAAAAGACAGCCTCTTCAATAAGTGGTGCTGGGAAAACTGGACAGCTACATGTAAAAGAATGAAATTAGAACAATCCCTAACACCATACACAAAAATAAGCTCAGAGTAGATTAAAGACCTAAATGTAAGGCCAGACACTATAGAACTCTTAGCGGAAAACATAGACAGAACACTCTATGACATAAATCACAGCAAGATCCTTTTTGACCATGTCCTAGAAAAATGGAAATAAAAACAAAAATAAATAAATGGGACCTAGTGAAACATAAAAACTCTTGCACAGCAAAGGAAGCCATAAACAAGATGAAAAGACAGCCCTCAGAATGGGAGAAAATATTTGCAAATGAATATTTGACAAAGGATTAATCTCCAAACTTTACAAGCATCTCATGCAGCTCAATATCAAAAAAACAAACTACCCAATCCACAAACGGGCAGAAGACCTAATTAGACATTTCTCCAAAGAAAATATACAGATTACCAACAAACACATGAAAAGATGCTCAACATCACTAATCATTAGAGAAATGCAAAAGTACAATGAGGTATCACCTCACATCAGTCAGAATGGCCATCATCAAAATATCTAGAAACAATAAATGCTGGAGAGGGTGTGGAGAAAATGGAACCCTCTTGCACTGTGGGTGGGAATGTAAATTGATACAGCCACTATGGGGAACAGTATGGAGGTTCCTTAAAAAACTAAAAATAGAACTACCATACGATCGAGCAATCCCACTACTGGGCACATACCCTGAGAAAACCATAATTCAAAAAGGGTCATGTACCACAATGTTCATTGCAGCTCTATTTACAGTAGCCAGGACATGGAAGCAACCTAAGTGTCCATAGAGAGATGAATGGATAAAGAAGATGTGACACATATATACAATGGAATATTACTCAGCCATAAAAAGAAATGAAAATAGGGAGGGTGGGAGGGAGGGAGACGCAAGAGGGAAGAGATATGGGGACATATGTATATGTATAACTGATTCACTTTGTTATAAAGCAGAAACTAACACACCATTGTAAAACAATTATACCCCGATAAAGATGTTAAAAAAAAACCATAATGGAAAGGAATATGAAAAAGAAAAAATATGTACATATAACTGAATCATGTTGCTGTACACCTGACATTAACACAATATTGTAAATTAACAATACTTCAATTAAAAAATAAGATAAAATAAATAATGAATAGAATTTTTAAAAAATGAAATTTTTTTGTAGTGAGGTGGATGGACCTAGAGACTGTCATACAGAGTGAAGTAAGTCAGACAGAGGAAAATAACTACATGAAAATAACTATGTGACACTAAAGACATGATCCATGAACAAAATAATGGATAAGCAGGACTTCATTAAAATTAAAATCTTAATAGATACCTCACCAAAAAAGATAAACTATTTGAAAATAAGCATATTAAAAGAGGCTTCGTATCATGTGTCATTAGGGAAATGCAAATTAAAACAGCAGTGAGATGCTACCATACACCTGTCAGAATGGCCACAACCTGGACACTGACAGCACCAAATGCTGGTGAGGGTTTGAAGCAACAGGGACTCTCATTCATGCCTGTGGGAATGTAAAATGGTACAGCTACTAGGAAGATAATGTGTCTATTTCTTATAAAACTACGAATACTCTTATTACAATTCAGCAATCATACTCCTTGGTATTCCCCAAAGTAGTTGAAAAGGTACGTCTACCCTAAAACCTGAGTGTGGATGTTTAGAGCTTCTTTATTCATAACTGGCAAAACTTGGAAGCAACCAAGACGTCTTTCAATAGGTGAAAATTTCAATAAACTGTGATACATCCATAAAATTAAGTATTATTCAGCAACAAGAAATGATCTATCAAGTTATGGAAAGACATGGAGGGACCTTAAATGCATGTGACTAAGAGAAAGAAGTTAGTATCAAAAAGTTACATACCATTTAATTCCAACTATATGACACTCTGGAAAGGCAAAACTACGAAGACAGTAAAAGGATCAGTGGTACCAGGTGTTGGGTGGAAGAGGGATGAACAGGCGGCGCACAGAGGATTTTTAAGGCAGTGAAAATACTCTGTATGATATCATAAGGATGATAGAAATATAACACCAAGAGGGAACTCTAATGTAAAGTATGGACTTTGTATGGGTGACTATGATGTGTCAATGTAGGTTTGACATTTGTAACAAATGTACCTTCCAGTAGGGATATTGATACTGGAAAAAGCTATGCATGTTTGGGAGCAAGGGGCAAGTAGGAAATCTCATTATCTTCTCTATTTTGTTGTGAATCTTAAACTCTCTTTAAAAAAGTCTGAATTTTATAAAGTTATTATTCTTGGTCCTGTTATTTTAATAATCCCTGAAAAACCCATAACTCTTTAGAATTATAACTTTAAAATTTTATGCTAGTTTTAAAATGGTGACAACAAGTAAGTATCTTCCAGTAGAGGTTTACTGTTTAAAAGTCAGTTTAATAATTAGATAATCAAAAAGATGGCCAAAACAAATGTTAACTGTTAAACAACTCAGTAGAAGAAAATTATCTATTAAAATTAGCTCACATATATTTGCTTGCTTTCACTTATCACTTAACTGTACTGCTTCCTTCAAATTCAAATATTTAAATACAAATATAAACACAATATTTTTATAAGGTTCTCTGATGACTTTAACAATTATAGAAGATAAAAATCTTAATGATTTGATTTTCCACTTTGGAAATATATACACTTATTTATAAATCACTCAAAGATTTCCACTTCATACTGATATAACTATAAGCATTTGTATAAAATCATGCTTTATATAATGTATTCCTTCATTCACCATAAACCTATTAAGAAAGAAGGTGCCATTACCCCTGTTTACAGGTCCCATTTTTTTCCCCTTTTATCCTTAGCATTCATTTTCTCAGTTAATACATACACCCTTCACTTATTTATTGTGTGTACTTTTTTATTTTCTGTATCCCAAAATGGCAGTGAATTTTGTCTGCTTTGTCTCTCAGTCACCTAGGGCCCTGCATAGAGTAGTCTCTCAATATTTATTTTTAGAATGAGAAAGGAAGGAAGGAAGGAAGGAGGGAGGGAGGGAGGGAGGGAAGGAAGGAAGGAAGGAAGGAAGGAAGGAGGGAAGGAAGGAAAGGAGGGAAGGAAGGAGGGAAGGAAGGAAGGAAGGAGGAAGGAAGGAAGGAAGGAGGGAAGGAGGGAAGGAAGGAAGGAAGGAAGGAAGGAAGGAAGGAAAGGAGGAAGGAAGGAAGGAAGGAAAGAAGGAAAGAAGGAAGGAAGGAAGGAAGGAAGGAAGGAAGAACAAGCTTGAAGAGTGCTGTACATGTATCAGTGAAGTGCTAAGAATTGGTAGAATTTGATTAGGTGGTTTTACGATCTCCCTGCGATAAATAGATGTTTTCAGTAATCAGCTTTTGAAGTTGGGTGTCCATGTATAGAGAGGAATTGATGAACCACCTATCAGCAATTTTCACCTAAGGGGTTACAAGCCACAGTCATGTCACAAGAAGTTTTCTGGCATCAATGATTAAAATATCTAGGTATAGATAAAAGATGTATTTTTAGAAAAATAAATTAGAGTAGATGAAAAGCTATTCCTCTAGCGTGTACCGTTCTCATTCACATGCTGGTGTATTTCCCAGAAAGGAGTGCAGAATTCACCCCGAGGGATCGCTGCACACACGCAGCTGTCGGTGGAGAGCTGAGGGCTGCTGGCGTTTCTCCTTACACGTACTCTGCACGGCAGCAGAGCTCTTCCACAGCGAGACTGGGGAAGTTCCATGAATGCCCAATTCATAACAGAAACAAAGAATGTGGGGAAAAAGGGCCAATTGTAAGTGAATTAGCCTGACTTTGTTAACTTCATTCAGGCCTAAAATGAAAAGGCAGAAATTTGCTTCTGAAATTTGTTTCCAAAATCTGCCTCAGTTTTTAATATAAAATAATGTCTAGGATAAATAAATGCTGCTCAGGATGTTGATATAAAGACCATCATCTAGAGCAATGAGTGGACATTAACTAGGGTCGACCGTAACTTGCCAAACTTTGGAATCTTTTGATTTATACTTTGAGTTGCAGAAAATGTTATTCTTATTTTCTATATGAGAAAGTACGGGAAGGGTTTGGACATGCTGTCTGTGATGAATGTGTGTTTGTTTATGAGAGAGTATTAGAATACAGTTAGAATATAAATCAAAATATGTTTCTAGGTGACATTAGAGTAAAATGCTAGCAAGATATTTTGATAAAACCAAATGAGAAAAGAAGATTTTTAAATGCTTAGGATTAAAATATTTTCAGAACATGTCTAGAAGTCACACAGTCTCTTGTTTCTAAAAAGTGTTAAGATTTGTAAATACTAGGTATTCCAAAATATTATACTTAAAGAAAATAAAGTGAAGTTCATATTATTTATGATTAATTACAGCTGGGAGGAAGAGAAAATCCAAATTGCACACTTACACAAGATGGGAATTGATTTCACTCTTACAAAAATGGAATCTGCAGTTTGGAAAATGAGGACTAGATTGGTCCTTGGTGGCCTCAGGGAAACAAAGAACTTTGGTCTGTTGTTCACTTGTGTTTCTTCTGTCCACCCATTTTTAACATGTGGCTTCCCCATCATTGTTCAGTAGCTTCTTGAACCCTAGACATGATGTGTACATGCCAGCCAAGAGGAAGGAGGGAACGGCAAAGGAAGGTGAACCCTTACTTTTGAGGACATGCTTTGCTGGGAGTCATATAGACCAAGTCCACTCCCATCCCCAAATCCAGACCATTCCTCCTGCAGGAACCCCGACCTATGTGGTCCTCATTCTGAGAAGCCATGTTCCCGGCTAAGTACCAGGCAGACATAACACGCAAGAGGGAACTGATCACACGCAAAGGGGAACGGACATCTGAGTAAAACTGACTGCCTTTGACACACATTCCAGGTGGCCCCAAGGTCACAATCTGAAAACGGGGCCCTTCCTTGCCTCATGAGCAAAATTAGGATTCTCCATACTCATTCCATTGTGCATTGCAACAAAGGTTTTTATTTCCATATTAGGAAACTAAATGCACGTTTAGGCAAAACTATGTGTATCCAAAATAACAGTCTGTAGAACGTTTTAGTAAACTTTTTATCTTGGAAGTTTAGATGCACGGAAAGCTTTCAGAGATAGCAGGCAGAGCTCCTGGATCCTCTCACCTGGCCTTCCCGAGATGTCCTCAGCTTACGTTTCCGCAGCCGGCACTTTGTCACAGTCAAAAGCTCACATTGATACATTATTATGAACCAACTGTGCACTTTATCTGGATTTCACTAGCTCTTCCACTAATATCCTCTTTATATCCCAGGATCGAATCCAGGATATCACATTGCAGTTAGGGTCATACCTTCGTCTTCTGTGGTCTGTGCTGGTTTCTCAGGCTTTCCTTGTTTTTAATGAACTTGACATTTGAGGAGTGCTGGTTAGATATTTCGTAGAATGTCCCTCAATTTGGGTTTGTCAGAAAATTAGATCAGGCTAAGGGTCTTAAGGAAGAACCATTGAGATAAAGCGAACTTCTTACCATACCACACTACAGAGCACATGCCTTAAAATGCTTAAATCATTAAAATAGAGTGGAAATAAATGATCTGGCCTCATTGACAATGTTTCCTGTCTGGCTTAATAAAATATCTTGAGAGTATAAGAACAGACTTGTAGAGCATAATACATTTCTGTCAATTTTAATCCTAATACACAATCCAGATTTGTAATAAAGTTTTTTCTAATGGAATTCTTTTTAGGAATTACATTTTTTACATAACAAGAAAGACCAAAATTAAATTATATGAAATTGTGTAGAATAATATACTACCGAAATGATTTAAAGAACTCATTGTAGTAAATAGATTCAATGTTTCTCTCGTAATCTTTATTTCTGTTCATTTGCTTAGTAAAGAAGCCTTGACACAATAACTAAATGCTAAGTAATTAGTCAAAGCCTGCCATGCAAAGTATTCAAATCATCTACAGTATCTACGTACCTGTAATTCTCCTACTCTTACCTCCATAAGGTAAAAGAGTTATCAAGTGGTAACTCTGATTCAGGTGGACAGTGCCTTGATTAATTGCTTTCTGCCTGGATTTTTTCCTAGAAATACATAAGTTCATGTAGTAATTACTACAGGCTCAGTATTTTGCAGAAAATCAATGAAGGATCATGGTTTTTCTTGGTGTCCCTGAAACAGGTAATTTTATGATTGCAGCTGGATGTCAGCTGAACTGTCTCAAGTACTTTGGAAGATGAACTAGGACAGGTTGTGATCCTGAGGCACAGAATGATGAATTCTCATTAATTCTCATTAATGATTAATTCTCCCCATCAGGAGAGCTGGAGTCTAAGAGCTCCTGTTTCTAAATTATAAGGGTTGTTTATCTAAATGATTCTGAATAGTCTTCTTCAGTTCTTCACTGTGTCGCTTGCGATGTACATTTGACTGATTACCAATTACTCTTTATAAGTATAAAGTATATTGTCATTATTAATCATATTTAAGACATTATTGAACCCTAGTAAATTGATGCTTTTTTATATTTAAGAAGTACAGTGAATTAACTTAGATTGGGTGTTCCCAGTACATTACAGGTCTCTTGCTGAGATTACTGCATAAAAGTAAACTTTTTTATATTAATATTAAAATGTAGTATAATCCATATTTAAGAAAAGAAAAACTAAGAGCCTTAGAGGTTAAGTAGAATCATAATCATGTTTTCTTGATCTAAAAACATTGTCTTCCTTTACTATTAATCCTCAGTAATTTAAAAAATAAAATTATACATAAAAAGAAGAGCATCATAGCCCTTACTGAAAAGTTTATTACTATCTCATTATTTTGTATCACTGTCCATGATTTTGTAGAAGTGTACAAACACCTGTGCATTTTGAAATATGATATAATTTTATCCTCTGTGATTTTTAAACTTCTTTAAGAATTACACTGCTCCTTCATCTCCTTTATTACATACTGACTTATCTAAACATCATATTTTCTAAATATCACTGTGATAGGGTGTGAGGCAAATGAGTTTTGGTACCATTTTTGTACTTTCAAAAACTGAGACTTGCATAGAGGCAGTTTGCTTATCAGTACGTTAACAGCCTCCTGACTTCTTTTGTGATCCCAGAATAATAGAGCACTTGGATACCCAGTCTCTCTTGGCTTTGTGAAACGTGTAATTCAAATACAAATATGAATGTAAATAGAATGCACAGTGTTCTTGGGAATTACATAAGGTTTTAAAAAAGCATGATGCGTTATTGTAAAAAGAAATAAGAACAGTCACATGACAAGTGGAGTCCTATCGATGGCAAACAGGCCTCGAAAGCCACATCTTGGTCCTGATCTTGTACGTGTTTTTGCATAAGTCTAGCCCACTTTTCTCATGACGATGTGCAGTGGTCTGCACTTCATGCAAATTCTGATTTTCTTCTTACCTCATGTAAGGTGAAGAAAATTAAACACCTTTAACATCTTACTTTGAAAACAGGAGTCTATTTACCGGGACACAGTGTATCCCTCCCCTCTCGGGAGGCAGAGCATGGTAAAGTCGCCAGGTCAGCAGGGGTTGGCTGTCCACTGATATGCCTCAGTCCTCCTAGACTGAGTTTCTTATTCTCCAATTTTCTCAATATTCTCTTGAGTTTATTCACATGGTATCTGGCTTCAAAGAGCAGCAAGGGGGAAGGGTGTAATGTGAAATCACCCTTCAAGTCCTTGCATCATATTTTTTCCTGTCCTGTTGCCTGAAGCAAGTCTTGTGGCCAAGCCCAGGTTCAAGGCATAAAGAAACAAGCTTTACCTCTTGATGAGAAGAAAGGCAAAGTGACATTTAAATGGGGCTGCATAAGGTATTGGCTAATTGGTGGTCATCTTTGCAATCCACCACATAGCCCAGCCCTAATCCCAATAAATCTCAGTGCAAACTCTAATCTCAGTGCATCTCATTAAAGGGTAGGATGTGACAATCGCCTTTGCTGCAGACTTTAAACTGGGCTCTGATTCAAATATGAGCTGTACCCGAGAAACCTCTTAACCTTTTTGCCTTAAAGAAGATTGTATATACTGCTGTACAGAGGAAGTTTAGCTCCTATTTGATTTTCCAATTTAAATTTGGAAGTAGCTGAAATACCAATTCGTAAACACTTTCTTCCTTTATACATAGTATAAAATCTAAAGTAATTTACTTCTTCCACCGTGTTCCAAGTTCTTTCAAAATGGCAAAGACATATTTTGAGGCTTAAGCTTTGATAAAGACAAGAGTATTGCTTAACACAACTAGACTAAAATACCCCACCCATATTTTCCAAAATTAGGACTTCAGAGTTTCCATAACTGTGGATGCCAAAGGCTAACCATGAAAACCACAGGAATCTTAGCAGTAATGACAACATGTTTGATCCAGAGTTTCATATTTAGTAGCTCAAAATTTCATTTTGTGAAACATTTTGAAAATGCATTTTTCATAGGAAGAAAATAGCCAATATCTCCCTCCTAAACAAATCAGTGATCTCCAAAACATAAGTACGTTTTAAGAAATGAAGCTCTCTTCTTAAAACGATAACACTTTCCAAAATAATGTGACTTCTTATCTTTTAGTCCTGCTTTAAAAAATATATTTATGCTAGACTTGAGTCTCCAGAGACTGCGTCAACATGTTTAAGCTAGTATAAAGTATTTTAGGCAACCTGGCTGCACATGGTGCGGTGGTAAAAATACTGAAGCTCCCAAGCACTGCTTTCTTTCCACAAATAGACCCCCAAAATGGTTGTGGACAGGGCAAAGCAAGGAGAAAGCAGTACCCAAGCTGTGATGTATGATTAAAGAGGTTCTGTGCTAAGTTCAATCTCTTTTTTACAAGTCTCTAGGAGTCCATAAACATATTCATGTAAAAACAGATCGTTTGGCTTCTGACAGCCATAGTGCTGTAATGCAGACTTAACTGCTAGGGTAGGATTCCTCTCCATTGGAAACAACCAAACCAATCCATCAAATCCCACTGAGGAAAACAAGTGGAAAGGACCCTGGTTACATAGCAGGAAGATAAATGTTGACTATCTGGGAGGTGGGATGAGGGATAAAATTAAAATCTGGGGCTTTGGGTCAGAGAGATTGTAAATAAATCTTAGTTGGGCCACTTGTCATCTGTAGGAAAAGTACAATCACTGTCATCCTAAATAACCTCACTAATGTACGGATTTACTTAGTTCCTCCTTCCACGAGTAAGAAAAATGGAGTGAACCTTGTCCTTTTCCCTACCTAATACATAACATGTTTCACTAGAATTTTTATTAAAATTGTTTTTAAGGTTTATAGTTGTAATTTTTTAAAAAGCAATTATATGCTTTTAAATTATATGAAGGAAGGAGATCACGATACTTAAATTATTAAGATCTTCTGAGATGTCAAGGAAAACAAACTGAATAATGTAGAATTCATTTCTCCATGTAAAGAGCTACATATGTTATTTTCATTCTTTTTTATTGAGATATAATGGACACAATGTTATATTCATTTCAGGTTTACAACATAATGATTTGATATTCGTATATGTTGCAAAATGGTCACCACAATAGTTACCATGCATCACCATACATAGTTACAGTTTTTCTTCTTGTGACGAGAACTTTTAAGATCCACTCTCTCAGCCACTTTCAAATATATAACCCAATCTTATTAACTATAGTCACCATCATGGACATTCCATCCCCAGGACCTATGTATTTTAGAACTGCATATTTTAAATGATCGAAATTAATAAAATTCTGTCACTTTTTCCAAAGTTAAGAAAGGTGTCACATTCACAAAGGAAAGGGCCTCCTTGTTCAAGGGATTTTTCATGTGTTTGCTCACTCTACCCACATAGCACCCAATTAGCTGGACTGGTACGTTAGTTATTTTAGAGGGAGTCTGGAATGCAGAGGGAGGTGGGGATGGATCAGGGAGAGGAAGATGTAAAGAAAGAATAGAGTCTAAGGTCGAGGATAGAGGGCAGGGCCAATAGAGACAGGCATGAACGTTGTTCTGGACAGACATATATAAATGCATGAGCACATGTGGTAAAGTATGACTGACAACATAAGAAAACCTGAAGAACTGAAATTTTCTACTGTTGCTCTCATATGATCCCATCTCCCCCATGAGTTCCTCCCCTCCCTTCTTGCTAAATCAGATTGCCAGTCAGTGGTTACCAAGCTGTGAGAGCATTTTAAGAGACTCTGAGCAAATATTCCCAAAGCAGCTGCAGTTCAGCTAACGCCTTTTGCTGATACTCCGTAAAATCCCTGCCCTCCCTCTCCCGTTAGGACACGCTGTCAGGTTGTTCTCAGGCCCCAGCCTTCTAAATACGTCCTGTGTCTAATTATTCTCTGGCTGATTCGTGGACATTCCATCCCCTACAATATCTAGGCTTACTGTGCTAGGCTGTGTTTATTATCACACAATTCTTATTATTAATGTTTCTCATTCATACAATAGTAACACTTTCAGCTTTTTATCCCAATGGTACATCTTTGAATTCTGTTATTTTTTTTCCAGATACCTCATATCTGCCACCAGTATAAATTTCTACAACCAATCTCCTTTACCCAGCTACTCCACATTGTAAGGTCTTCCATGACAGGCAATCCACTCATATCAGTGCTGATTAAACAGTACAGAGAATTCGTGGTTGGAATCTGCAGAAGCTCAATAAACATTTTTCAAGAGGATGAATGATTTCATTCACTAAAGCACAAATGCATAAACTTACTCAATTGCAAGTAGCTATGTAATATTTCATCGCACTGTGTGGACATAAAGAATGTGTACCCTGTCAAAATACCTACAGTTGTCTACGAGCTGTTGGAAATGTCCTAGTTCCTGCTGCAGGGGAACAGATCCACTGTCCTACATTAAACATGAAGAAGTTACTCCTGGGATAATTAGAATGTCAAAGAGCCTCCGTTACAGAAGAAAACTTCACTTTACGATTTATTCCTGCATCGCACTATCAAACATCTTTGTAAAAGCCACAGCCTGGGTTTTCACCATCTAGTATTTTCTTGCTCTCATGTGTGGGTGATATATCTTTCTGCTGGAAAGCAAAGAAGACCCTCCTCCAGCACATGTTTGTTCTCTCTTGGAGGTATATGCATGGAAAATGCACACTGTAAATCCTTAAGGACTCAAAGCCTGTCCAGAGAACAAAGGCGACTTCTCCAAGCAAGACCCAGTGCCCTGTTCCTTCCTTCCTCCCTCCCCACCAAGGTCTCCCTGCTCACCTCAACTAAGGAAAAAACAGAAACTTTTGCCATTAGTGTGAAAATAATGGAGGCATTTAAAATATTTAACTTGAAAGCTGTGCTTCCCTGTTCACATCTTTGTTCAAGTTATCAATAAATCAAGCCTTAATCCACTAAAAGCTTCTAAGCTATTAAGTGTTTTAGGTTTACTTTTCAGTACACTCATGTTTTATTCGGATTCTGAGAGAAAAAGCTTCATATTTGTTTCATCGATGGATAAACCATTCCTCTTTTCTCACAAAATATTTCATTTAAACTTAAGTAGGAATTTTCAAAGTATGAAGAAGGTAAGCCAGCCAGAGGGCTATTTTCATGTGACATCGGCACCGAATCACATGGCTAACGATTGATTTCCATAGCATTGCTCATTTTTGTCTAACAAAATAGAACTAAAACTATCTGCACTTTCCAAAGAAATAGGCATTTCTCCACAATAAAGCAAGTGGTACAAAAGAAGCAAATTGTTACAAAGAGTATATCAGGCATGTGACTCATAAAAAGTGACAATATGACCAATTTTAGGTGGCAAACTGTCCAAACAGATGTCTCACAGAGTTTCGTCTTCTATTTATTTTCAAATGTGTTCGTTCTAGTCACTTTATCATGGGCTGCTTACAGTATCATTTAAAGGCTACTTCAAAAAGCGATTTTTCCTAGAATAGGCCTTTGGCCTTGGAAAAATGTTCCGAGAGAAAAATAGATTCTTTAAGGTATTATAGTATTAGTTTCAATCTTCATGAAAACAGTTTTGTTTGGAATTCTCTTTAGACTTTTCAGTTTTAATATACATGTATTTTTTCTGAGACATGAAATGAGAGTGAGACACTCCTGAAGACATTAGAAAGAAAAAATGGGTCTATATTTTAAATTGATAGGTGAAGTTTCTTTAAAGACCATCTGTTTTTAGAATTAACATGTTCTGCATGGATCAATCAATGACATGTTTTGAAATTTAAAAATAATTTATTTACTATATCAGGGAACTCAGTAAAAAGATGCATTTGTAGAGTTATTAGTAGGACTCAACTTTCTCTGAAGATATATGTAGGGTCGGAGAAGTCTCAAGTGAAATGTGAGAAGCAAAAACTAATGATATTTCTGAGTAGGCATGAAAGGATGAGCTCCAGAATGCAATTAAGAGATTTAGCCTTAGAAAAAAGGAAGGGTTCACATCCCATGGTAGCCTTGGGGAAAGAAAGAATAAATGCACTTATATACAACAAGGTTTAAAAGTTTTGAGGAAAGTAGGGGAAATTCACACCTGTTGCTGTCAGGAACTGTATGGAGAAGTGAGTGGGTTTAATAAGAGTATTAGTGGACCTTCCTGTTGAAAGTGAGTTGGAGACCATGAAGTTAGCACTAAAAAATATGATTACAGGTACATCAGATAATTTGACTCATCCAGAACTGGAATGGCCCTAGGCCATTCAATGGTAGGTTAAAGGAAAAATGGATTTGAGGATAGCATCAAGAGAAAAAATACTGTACAATGAAATCAGAGCCTAAAGATAGAGAAGTGAATTTAAATGCAGGAGAGAGAGAGATAAAAACCAGAAAGAGCACAGCTGGAAGGTCCCTAAGAGGTCAAACCTTAGATATTGCAGATGTAACTGACAGGTGGGAATAGAAGGTCAGAATATAGTAACTTTGAAGTGAATCTTTTGGAAGGCTAACAGTTCTGGGTGGTGGCAGGACATTTGGAATAGAATAGCTCACAATAGAATTGTGACGTTAAGGTCCCTGGATAAAATCAGGTTGGGAAACAGGGAGCATCTTGACTTCGGGGTAAATTGATCAAGTGTAGATGAAGTTGTCAAGGATGATGATTCAACTGGTGGTAGAGAGTAAGACCTAAAAGTATTGAGTGAAACAGAGGGAGGAATGACTGGATTCAGCCTTAAAAAAGAAAGAAACTCTGCCACGTAAGACAACGTGGATGCACCTGGAATTCATTATGCTACGTGAAATGAGCCAGTCCAGAAGCACAAATACTGCAGGATTTTACTTACATGACAAATCTAAAATCGTCAGAGTCATAGAAGCAGAGAATACAGTAGTGGCTGCCAGGGGCTGGAGGGTAGAAGAATGGAGAGTTTCTGTTTGATGGGTATAAAGTTTCAATTATGGCAGATAAATCATTCCCAGTGATCTGCTGTACTACACAGTTAATACAGTACTGTGCACCTAAAATTTGTTGAGAAAGTAGATCACATGTTAAGTGCTGTAAATACACAGACACACACACACACACACACACACAAGACAAAGAGATACTAAGAAACTTTGGGAGGTGTTATACACACACATCATTTTGATTACAGCAATGGTATCATGATATTTGCTTATGCCCCAAACTATCAAATTGTACACATAAAACATGAATTTCTTTATGTATCAATAATACCTCAATCAAGTTGCAATGGGTAGAATTTGACCTTTATTTACTATCGAGAGACTTGGGATGTCTCACCGAGGTTGGTTTCCATCTGGAGGTGTGGATCCTTGTCCTTTTGACTTGTCATTGCCCAAGTATAAACTTTAGCTATGGTGTTCTTTTTAGCAGTTAGGTCAATAATTCTTATGATATTTTTATTTTGATAAAATGTTTTTTTGTCCCAACCTAACAAAGATATTTTCCTACATGCATTTTCATTAAATTTCCTTAGACTTAGAGTTCTGTATGTATCATATCTTTTAACCACATGGAGATCACTTTTGCATAGGAAGAAAGATAGGAAGAAAATTAATTTTTCTCCATGTAGTGACATAAGTTTCTAAGCATTTATTAAAGTTTTCTCTTTTTTTCCCAAATATTTTGGGTTTTATTATTTGGAAAGTTTCCATTTGTATCTTGATCTGTTCCTGACCCCTCTATTCTGTTATATTCATCTACGTGTTTGACCTACATCAGAAGATACATAGTGTTTTTGTTTCTTTGTTTTTAAGAGTATTAGCGAGTCGCGTTCTGTATTACAGTAAGTGCCCTCTCTTTGATCTTTTTTCAAAAAGTAACTTAGGATATTTATTTTTCTATATAGTCTATAGAATATTTTTGTTGTGTTCCACAAAACCATCCTGGGAAATTGGGATTTTGTGGATGCGATTGGACTTTGGTCCAGGGCGCCCTCAATTCCTCATGTCTGCAGTTTCCTTTACTTATGGTCTATTATAAAGACACTTCCTCTGTTCTAAAAAATAATATGTGCATTCGAATTATGTAATTCTGAAGATTCTACCACTATAGCCACATTCAGAAGAATGTCATGTTAACTTCAAGGGGAATATATGGAGGGAGATGGGTCCTTTTATTACTGCTTAGGTAACAGGATCAGAATTTAATGCTGGTTGTCAAATGTTCAGGCTGTACTTGATAAATGGGATGGGAAGCACTTGATATTTTGGGAAAGATGCATAACATTCTCTGTTTTCTGGATTTTTCTACACATTACTGGCTTTTCTGATTCTTTGATTTTTGAAATGCTATCTCTATTGAAATTTCAATGTTGAAAAGATAGATAGGTAGATATAGATAGATATTTAACTGTAATCTTTGATATTTAAAACATTGTTAGCACAATTATGGTTGGAGTGGAAACCACCCGATCTCAAATGGACCCATCCTTCGTATTTGAAACTATAATGTGCAATTTTTTTATCTGAGATCATTTTTATTTCTGTAAAACCCATTTCCTTTGTTATTTTTACATCTGACCAAAATTATCCCTGAGCATGTTTGGTGAAATATTATTTGGGTACCTTTGAATCTTAGGACAGCTGTTTCTGAGGGATAGACTCTAGCAGTTACATTGCTTGTGCCTTTCTATTCTATGTGGATTCAAGTTAGAAGTTAGAGCAAATATAAACAGGATGAGGGTCAGGAGAAGTGAGTCCATGGTAAATCATGTCAAGAAAAATACAAATCCAAACCAAACACCAGGCTGGACAAAATTACATTTTACAAGCATTTCAGAAAATGTTTTAAGGAAATGGTCACATGTACACCACGCAAAAGTGAATCAGCACTTTGCTGTTTTAGGTAACAAAAACATAAGGGTGTAGTGATACATTTGTGGTGAAAACTGGTCCTTTTGCCCATTTTTATTAATCATATCCTCATTGGAAATAATCGAATCAACTGTTCTGGCAAAGAAAGCTTTCATCATCGGTATCTTTTTACTTTCAGTGACAATTTTTAGGTTCTCTTTTGTTTCCTAGGAGGTTCTTAATTTTAACCTACATGTCTATACCTAAGAAATATAAAATTGAATGAATTTAAAAAGAAAATTAGATTACTTCTTCTTACATCCTATATACCAAATACTTATTTCATTATGTGAACAGGTTTCTGACTCCATATTAAAAACAGCAGAAAGAGAGTGCATATCATAAATAAAAACCTTCACTTTAAATTTAAAGAAAATAGAAGATCTGGCAAAAACTATGTAAACCTCTGCTTCTTTCAGGGTGTCCTACTTTTTTTGCTATGTTAAGATATAACTCAAGTATGAGATAGCTAAAATATGAATATTGCCTCTAGGGTAAGAGAACATATCTTTTAACAACAGAAAAATGTGGAATTCCTGCTTTTTGCATTTTTTTCCCTTTATAATCATATAAAATAAGTGAAGGCTAGAAAAAAAAAGGAAAAAAAGAAAAATGTTGGTAATGCTTTACATGAAATATTAGAGTTTGTTAGGGCCAATAAGCCCGTTTTTAAATTTTCATCAATTATATTGACAAATACTTACTTTTACAATTTGAAAATCATTCTAGACTTATATCTCAAATGAATTCTGTCTCTATGTACATAACATTTTATCAAGAACCTACATGTTTAAAGAAAAATTGAACTTTAAAACTTTTTTAATGAAAAATAGACTGCTGGTTTACAGTATATTCAGAAATAAGGTGTAGAATGATTTATCTCTTCCCCAAATTCATCCAGAAATCCATATGCTGGCTTACTCTTTTAAGACTTTCCACTTAAGAATTAACCTATCTGAACATTGCCCAAAACAAGTGAGGATAAATGAGTCTTCTTCATTTTTATAAGCATTTCCTCTTGATATTAAAAGATCATGTGTCAGGATATTTTAATTGAATAACGTGATAGACAGCATAGCCATGCATATTTGATTCTTATTGTAGTTGCGCCTCATCCCCTATAACAAAATGTCAGGCCTGGGTGGTCACATACCTCTGGGTAACAAGGTAGGGTTTTCCCTCCTTACTGAAAGTCTACTAAAGTGGTAAAATATAGAGATATTTGAAGGATAAAAATGAAATAGAAAGTAAACATTGGTTCTTTTCACATGTTTTGAAAGTACAGTCCTTATCTTATAACAATATTACCTTTGGATACCATTAGGAATGTGTGACCAAAACGTAGAGTAAGAAATGTGGAAAATCAGGAATCAAGTACCCCATACTCCCAAGAAATCTTCCTTCCATCTTTACTTCCTTCAAATATGACCTATCTTCATCTTTTCATATTCAATTATGTGTAAAGAATATTCTCACTCATTTTATCTAGTTTCTTCTCAATTTTTTAAAAAAATTATTTATTTTATTTTTGTCTGTGTTGGATCTTCATTACTGTGCACGGACTTTCTCTAATTGTGGCGAGCGGGGGCTACTCTGTGTTGCAGTGTGCGGGCTTCTCATTGTGGTGGCTTCTCTTGTTGCAGAGCACGGGCTCTAGGCACATGGGCTTCAGTAGTTGCAGCCTGTGGGCTCGGTAGTTGTGGCACACAGGCTTAGTTGCTCCGCAGCATGTGGGATCTTCCCAGACCAAGGCTCGAACCCTTGTCCCCTACATTGGCAGGCAGATTCTTAACCATTGTGCCACCACGGAAGTCCCTCTTCTCAATATTTTCCTCCTCATCCTTCACTATACTGCATCTTCTTCTACGTCAGACACTAATGATTTAGAATCACCAAATTCAATGACCAGTTAGTGCACCAGTCACTCTCCAGAGGCATTTGACATGGTTTAAAACAGGACTCAATCTATCATCTAAGACCCATTACTCACACAAAAGTGCTGAACAAGGGCTATCAATTCTACCTTTGCAATATTTCTCCTCACATGTTTCCCAAACTCAATAGAAAGAACTTAGTCCTGAAACTCTCCTGAATAATTGCAAACATCTCCTGGTGGATAATTCTGAACTCCTGAGCTCCTTCCCATTCTTGAAACAACTCACGAATGTAACTGGGATGTAACAAAAATGTTCTTGTGAAGAGTTTCCCATCCATGGTTTATATTTCAGCTAAATAGCTGAATTAATTTAATATTTTCTTCAAAGAAAATGCTTGATTCTGACTTTCTAATGGTATCTCGGCCTATGTATTATTAATATCATTTAATTGTATATATTCCAGATGGGTGAGGGTTGCCCCTCACCCATCTGGAATGTATAAGGTGGTCTTTGGTGGCCAAGGTATTGGCTCTTACACAAATAGGTTGTATTAAGGTGTATAAGTTGCTGAAGTGTGTACATGTATAAGATGGAGAAAGGAGTAAAGTCCCAAAAGTAGAGGCCTTGCTTGTAGAACAGAATTGTTGGAATAGAAGTTTAATGTTGTATCTCGTTTCTTTTATAAATATTGGTTATGTGAAAATTTACTGTGGTAAGTCACATCTGTTAGATGAAATATGCACAAAGAGCAGACTAGAAGAAAACATGCCATTATTTAAAATTAGACAAGTATTTAAATTATTTTTAACGTGTATGATATTTTAAAATTTTCTGCAGTTATGTATGCATTGTTTCTCCATAGCCAGGAGCAAGTATGCACATTGATTAGATATTTTGAATGAGAAAGTCCAGTTGTATATGCTGTGATGTCTCCACCAAGGGCAGGAGAATGCTAGAAATCTTGTAAATTTCTGTGCAAAAATCATTGCAAACATATTTTGAGAAAAGACAATTATTTAACATATTCCAATATCTATCTATTTTTATCTTTATCTATCTATATACTAAATAGTTTCAAAGCATAAAATTATGTTTAAGTAGAAAACTTAAATACTATAAGAAGTAATTGTTCTTTTGGTGTAAGAATTTTGCATTTTACTGTCAATCCAAGTTATCTATTTTATTACTTTTGTATTACTATTGAAACATTGAAACATTTTAAATATCTCATTACTAGATCTTTAAAAATTGATTTAGCTTTTAAGAAAAGGGAAAAAGCCTGAAACTCATCTCTTAATTATACATGAAAACTTCATTTTGAATGCTAAACATTCTTGTGTCTGTAATAATTTTCAAGCTTTAAAAAATTACTAGGACTTCAAATGTTATCATTATTCATTCATTTAAGAATGAAGTCTTCAAAGTATATAAACTCAATAGTTACTATGTGATTTTTATTTTGTTAATTTTACTAAATCTTCCTAGATTAGCTCTCTTCTGATATTTTCTTCTTTTCAATTCCTATCCTTCACATTCCCAACTGTATACATTTTTTTCATTTAACTATTAGCCCCAGAACTTCTAAGGTAAAAATATATCCTTTGGACACTGCATTGTAAAAAGTGGGTCATACTTTTTAGCTATTTATTATATAATTTAATCCTATGGCTTCAATTACCTTTGCATGCATTCGAGGTAACTTTGAAACCCATTTACTACACCCTTTAAATAACTGGTCACTTTCCTCACTTTATATTTTCTTTTCTGTTGTTCATTTTCTCAGAATGTAATGACCTTTCTGTACTAAGAACCTAACAGTATAAACTTTTAGGCTTTATCTATTACACGGGGATAAATTAGTCTCAGTACAAGCTATTTTCTTCTGACTCGTCCAATGCCCACTTTTATGTTATGAGGAAAACCTCTAAAAACAGTGAAAGAACATTAAAACGCTTCATTGAAGGGTTATTTAATTTAGTTGGCTACATATATAAGAACTGCGTATCGGCTTGGTTGTTTAAACTTAAATACACAATTTTCCTTCTATTCTCTTCATAAAAGTAACAATGCATTTTGGGGGCAAGGCTAGACATGCTGCTTTATATGTCATTAGCAGGTACTGTATCCACAAAATTCACAAACAAAATTGCACCTTCCATGTAACAGCTGATGCTGCCAATAACTAGAGACAAAGTTTGAGTATATGCTTTATACTTCTCCATATTTAATTAATGTATGCAAAATACCACCTAAACTATGTATTTGAATATCCTCAAAGCCTTTGAATTGTACGTATTAAATGGGCCAATTGTATAGTATAACTAAATAAATCTTTTAAAAAACTGTTTCAAACAGGAAAGGTATGGACACGACCGAAATTAACAGCAGGACAGAAGTGAGGCTCCATTCTGATCAGCTCTGGGTGCCTCTTGGGCTTAATTTCCTTTTATTTGTGTATGCATATGTTTATTTTTCTATCTGTCACCTACAGGATGCTGTACATAGTTAACGTATAGAACTCAATGTGTTTGAAGATAAGTGTATACCCATGAAACCATCACTGCAATCTATAAAATAAACCTATCACCTCTAAAAGTTTCCTCCTGCTCTCTTATTTGTAATTATTATTCTTATTAATTTATTTTTGTAATAACAACACAAGATTTACCCTCTTAACAAAATTTTCAGTATATGTGCAGTATTGTTAACTGTAAACTGTATGCTATACAGTAGATCTCTAGGACTTACTCATCTTGTATAACTGAAACTTTGTATTATTTGACTAATACCTCCCCATTTCCCTCTCCCAGCCTTTGCAACCACCATTCTAAATATATTTTGTAAAAATAATGCCTTTAAAATTGAAAACATAAAATTTAACAACAGTTGCATGTAACCAAAAAGGATTTTGCTGTTGACATGATACTTTATATAGAAAACTCTAGTCTTCACCCCAAAACTATTAAAAGTAATAAATGAATTCAGCAAAGTTTCAGAATACAAGCTTAATATACAGAAATCTGTCACTTTTCTATGCACTAGTGATGAACTATCAGAAAGAGAAAACAAATCCTGTTTAAAATTTCATCAAAAAGAATGAAGTACCTAAGAATATACTTAACCAAAGAGGTGAAAGACCTATACTCTGAAAACTATAAAATATGGATGAAGGAAACTGAAGATGATAAAAAGAAATGGAAAGATATCCCATGCTCTTGGATTAGAAGAATTAATATGTTAAAATGGCAATACTTCCTAAAGCAATCTACAGATTAATGAAATCCTTATGAAAATACCCAAGCATTTTTCACAGGCAAACACTACACTACACTATTCACTACAGCAAATAATCCTAAAATTCATATGGAGCACAAGAGACCCCAAATTGCCAAAGCAATCCTGAGAAAGAAGAACAGAGCTAAAGGTATTACTCGCCCAGACTTCAGACTCTACTACAAAGCTACAGTAATCAAAACAGTATGGTACTGGCACAAAAACAGACACACAGATCAATGGAACAGAATAGAGAGCCCAGAAATAAACCCACACATCTTTGCTGTGTATGTTCTTAAAGACAGTTGTTACCACTATTGACAAAGCTAAGAGACAAAGAGAAAAAAAGCTATAGAAAGGTAGGATTTCTAATTTTAACATTATTTTCACATTAAACACTGTTGTTGGGGAAATCAACTGCTTATTATTAAAATAAGTTTATAACAGAACACAAAAACAGAAATAGAAATATCGCCCCAATGCATGGTAAATATTTCTTTTTACTTCTTGTCAGGTATAAAATCAGGATAACATTTCAGCAGCACCCCAAACAAATGTGAATACAAGGCACTGGCAGATGACTATTTTTCACCAACTCAGTGACACCGAGAGATTCTTAGGCAAAACTTTTCTGTCCTAACAAACAAAATTTGGATGATATTAATCACTCACCTTATTTATCCACACAGTGGTAGTGGAAAATTCTCAACATATTTTGCAAGTCTGCTTTCTACTGTGTTGGGGGCAGTTTTCATCTCCCATTTACAGTTTTGTTTTGTTTTTTTTTTTTAGAGAGAAGTTAGAAGCTAGTTCTTCATCTTCCAGATCAAGCCTCTGGAAAAAGGCATCCACCTCATATGTCTTTTTTGAGGAATAACAGAGTGGCAAAGTATTTAGACATGAGCAGCTTTAGAAACAGAAATCAAGAGCACTGGGGATTTTTTAAAAATAATGTTTATATTTAAATCATTAAACCAAATGATTACTTAATAATCAATACAAGAAATTATTTTGATTTTAAACACTAATAGAAAAAGAAGTATCAAGTAAAATAAAGAAGAACATATTAAAAACAAGTAACCTATGGTCTTCTGGTCCAAGGTGGTGACATAGGAAGACCCTGAGCTTACCTCCTCCCACTGACACACTGAAGCTATTGCCTACATATAGAGTGATTCCTTCAGAAGAAGAACTGAGGGTTGATTGAACAGCTTTGGCACAGTGAACAATAGAAGGACCACACAGAAATGGGTAGGAAAGATGGAGATATGGTATCGATTGGAACCCCACCTCCACCAGAGTGAATTGGTGTATAAAATACCTAGGAAAAAATGTAATCAAGGAGTTGGAAGAACTGTACTCTAAACACTGTAAAACACTGAGAAAGGAAACTGAAGATGACACAAGTAGATGGAAAGGTATGCCATGCTCATGGATTGGAAGACTTAATACTGTTAAAATGTCTATACTACCCAAAGCAATCTACAAATTCAGTGCAATCCCTATCAAAATACCAATGGTATTTTTCACAAAACTGGAACAAATAATTCTAAAACGTGTATGGAACCACAAAAGACCACAAATAGGCAAAGCAATCCTGATAAAGAAGAACAAAGTCAGGTCATCACACTCCCTAATTTCAAACTATAGCTACAAAACTATAGTAACCAAAACAGCATGGTACTGGCACAGTAACAGACATATAGATTGATGAAATAGAATGGAGAGCCCAGATATAAACCCACACTTATATGGTCAACGGATCTACAACAAAGGAGTCAAGAATATACAATGGGAAGAAGTCTCTTCAGTAAATTGTGTGGGGAAAACTGGACAGCTAAATGCAAAGAATGAAACTAAACCAATTTCTTATGCCATATACAAAAATAAACTCAAAATAGATTAAAGACTTAAACGTAAGACCAAAAACCATATGATTCCTAGAAGAAAACATAAGCAGTAAGCTCTTTGATATCAGTCTTAGCAATATTTGGGGGAGATCTGTCTCCTCAAGCAAGGGCAAAAAGAGCAAAAATAAACAAATGGGTTGCATCAAATTAAAAATCTTTTGCACCAGTAAAGAAAACCATCAGCAAAATGAAAAAGAGTCTATTGAATTGCAAATGATATGTTTGATAAGAAATTAATATCCAAAATATATAAAGAACTCATACAGTTCAATATCCAAAAAACAAACAATCTAATTAAAAAATGAGATATTTTTCCAAAGAGACATAAAGATGACCAACAGGTACATAAAAAGGTGCTCTATATCACTAATCATCTGAGAAATGTAGATCAAAACTACCATGATATATCACTTCCTGACTGTCATAATGGCTACCATCAAAAAGTCTACAAATAACAAGTGCTGGTGAGCATGTGGAGAAAAGGGAACCCTCAGGCACTGTTGATGGAAATGTGAACTGGTAAAATCACTATGGAGAACAGTATGGAGTTTCCTCAGGAAATTAAATATAGACCTACCATATGATCCAACAATTGCACTTCTGGTTATTTATCCAAAGAAATCAAAAGCACTAATTCAAAAATATATTTACATGTACCCCAATGTTCATTGAAGCATCATTTACAATAGCCAAGACATGGAAGCAACTAAGTTCCCACTGATAGATGAATGAAAAAAGATGTGGAGTATTATGTAATATTACTCAGCATAAAAAAGAATGAAGTACTGCCGTTTGCAACAACATGGATGGACCTAGATGGCACTATGCTAAGTGAAATAAGTCAGACAGAGAAAGACAAATACCATTTTATTTCATTTATATGTGGAACTAAAACACAATACAAACAAACAAAAACACGTTCATAGATACAGAAATCAATCTGGTGGTTGCCAGAGGGGGCATGGTGGGTAAATGGGTGAAGTAGGTGAAGGGGATTAAGAGGTACAAACTTCCAGTTGTAAAATAAGTAAGTCATAGTGATGTGATATACAGCCGAGGGAATGTAGAAAATATTGTAATAATTTTGTATGGTGACAAATGGTAATTAGATTATCACGGTGATCATTTTGTAATGTATAAAATACCAAATCACTATGTTGTACAACTGAAACTCTCATAATATTGTAAGTCAAATATACTTCAATTTTTAAAAAAGTAACCTAAGATGCTTCCACTGAAATATTTTGAGGGTAAATTTTGGTCCTTTTTCTCTCTAAGCTTACCCTAAGCACTGAAATTCCCAATATATGGCCAGTGCTACCACTTAAACCTGTTTTCATTTGTACTAAGTTGGTTAAAAGCAGAGTGTTGAATTCAGCTGTCTTATACTTGTTTGGTTTTCAGAAGAGTTCGTTCAACTCAAGACCTTCTTTCTGAAGTAATTTTTCTTCTACTATAATCTCATTTCTTCTTTCTTTGTTAGCTTCTAATGAAAGAACATTTGCAATCAACCCAAAACGGTTAGTACATAGTAAAGACTGTATACAACATACTTATTTTCCCAAAATCCATTTATCCTTCTGCTCCTTTATGACATCTTTAAATTCTTTATAAAACAGAAAAATATATTAGTTAATTGTTCATAAATTGTCTCAAAAGTGGGCATTTTAAGATGTAAAGTTCTATAAAGTAAGGGGCAGCGGGGAAGCGGTATCCCTAATTATAAAGGTGGGTCCAAGAAAACTCACAATGGGAAGAAAGTATTTTCAACTAAGTGAAACTAAATACTGCAAAAAGTGGCTAACCTTATATCCAGTTGTCAAAGCTTTCAAATCTGTCTAGAAGCAGATGCATTCGACACAACTACCTTTCTTTGCTTTATCTAATGTCACTGCTCCTCTAGATTTTTGTCATATGTGAGCAGAGGAAGAAAAGCACACTTATAGATCTTACCTACTCTGGATTCCCAGCTTGTTGCATAAGCCAAAAATAGGAGTTTTCAGATTCCGTTTCTAAAATTCTTCCAATAGTAATTTGATCTCAAGTTTGTTTTTCTTCTCAAGGAATATGTTAGGATGGGATTCCTCTTATTTAGATACATAATCAATCTTCTTTGTGATGATTAATAACTACACATATCCTTATAATAAGAATAGACATGGCTTGAATTTTTTTTAATTAAGTTGCTTCTTGAATGAAAAGTCATTCAATAAAATACAGTTCGTGAAGAAAAATATTCTAGATGCCAAATGCATTTTGGAAAATATAACTGAATTTCTTAAAGCTGATATAATATTTTAAGTTTGGAAAATTTCTAAGTTAATTTAATGCCTTTTCATGGACCATAGAAGGTATTTGAGTTCACTAACAGTTACAAGTTAATTATAGGTTTTAAAAAATATGGATATATTTAAGACAAAGAGGAGCAATGTCTCAAATTAGCTTCTCCTTACAAAGAGCTACTAGTCTGTAAAAATTACATCTGTCTAATTTCCTTGTTAAGGACAGCCACAGTTAGTTTAGTGCAATTAATTGGTGATGGACAGAAATGCATATTATGGAGTAATTTTATACTTCCAGATTGAATGCCATCATGCAGTCAATGCAAGTTTTATTATTATTAAATAATAGCAAGTATTTATATAGCAAGTACTCTGTTCCAGTGACTACTCTGTTTTGTATACATTAACTCACCAAAGCCCTATAAGGTAGATACTGTTATTGTCCTGTTTCATCCGTAGGGTAACAGAGACCCAGAGAGGTCAATCAATCTGCCATTAGATGTCAGACTTGGGATTCAAAAACAAAGACTTGTTCCAACGCTTCTGCTCTTAACCTCTATGCTATACTTCCTATGAATTTATTTTTTCTTTATTTTGATAGAAATTCCAGTGGGAACATATTAATAAGAAAATAAATAATTTCATAAAGATCATGTATTTGTTATTTTATGGAAATATCATAAACCTAGATAGATTCAGATGTTAGTATTTTTTCTGCCACATTTGATCCCTCATTCACAGACTGAGAGTCAAAGACTGCCCTGATGTATCTGCTGAATGACTGCATGAATACATTGGAAAACTAAATAACTACAAAGACGGTTGTTAAATAGTTGATAAAGAGATCCAGTATAATTCCACTTCTGGGATCATGGCATGAGTTCTGTGGACCAGCTGCTATAAGAAACAATCACAAGTTGTTTATTGTTTATTAACAAGACAAATTCATTAAAAAAAAAAAAAGTCAGTTAAGGTTTCCGGATATTCTCCTAAGGGCATACAACAAATGAAGCAACTTTTATTCAGGAAAATCTACTGAATCTTGGTAGGAACACCCAGGGGACTTGAGCCACAATTCACCTCCCACACCCAGCCCCCACAAAGCCCAGACTAAAGGGAACCCCGCCTGGAGAGAATGTGGCCAAGCAGTGGCATGCCTCTCTGTCCAGCTCCCAGTCAGGGGCCCTGGGCTCTCTCTGGGTCAGCATTTCTCACTCCCCTCAGCTACTTGTGGCCACAGCTCAATTCCAAGTGAGTGAGGCCAGAGGGCAGGAGCTCCTTCTCTCCACGCAGCCTTGACTCACAAACCAGAGGATCACCACAGGTATGGGAGGCCAAGAATCCTGGGGCTTCGATCGCCCTTACCACAGCTTACTCACGGGGTGGAGCTTCCACACTGGGAAAGATAATCTGAGGCCTGGAAGCCCACTGGGACCCCACTCACAAACCATGGTGTCAGCCTGGGGGTAGTACCTCCAGTTCAGAGATTCTGCCCAGTGGGAGAGACACACCCTAAGAGCCTTCAAGTCTTCAATGCCTTCCCCTAAATACTGAGCTCCATTGGAACATTGCTGGGGAAGTTCACGCTTAGGGGCGGTCCCCCAAACAATGGATATTTTAGTGGTCAGCTATTAAGAGTAAGCTGGTAACTACGTGAGAGCGACAGCTAAACCGTAGCCCAGCTAGTTTGCCAGAGAGACCTAGGAATAGCTCACCCACGGTCAGAGCAAACCTCTAAGACTGGCCCCCAAAACAGCTCCTGCAAAGGACGCAAACATAATTGGATCAGACTGGAGCAATTTTTGCCTCGAGGCATTGTTGAAAGCAGTAGGACAGTCAGCCACCAGGTAGTGAAGCCTAGCAGCTGGGCGTGAAACCGAAAAGGGAGAAGGTATAACAGAGAGATGAGGGAAGGGAAAAATCAGAAGAGCCCTGCTAAAACCATTGACATCACTGACATTGATGGCTGACGGTGCAGCGCCCACAGATGGCCCTTTGAGGAGAGACAGCAGAGGCTTCACACTGCAGGGGACAGTAATTCAGTAAGATTCTCCAGCCAGGTCACCAAACAAGTAAATAAACAGCAAGAAACCCTGGGAGTGGGGATTGGTGTGTGTGTGTGGGGAGGGGGGAGACCCAGTCCCTAGAGCTGCAACAATGTAATCTCAAAAATGTCAATTTCTCAAAAAACAAAGAGACATGTAAAGAAACAGAAAAGTATGACCCATACACAGGAAAAAAGGCAAGAGAAACTGTGAGATTTACTAGGCAAAGACTTTGAAACAGCCTTTATATATACATTCAAAGAACTAAAGGAAATCACATTTAAATATAAAAGAAATTGGATGTCAATTATACTTCAATGTTTTTGAAAAAGTAAAAGAAGGTATGATGACAATGTCTCGTTAAATAGAGGATATGGATAAAGTGATCAAAATTATGAGAAAGTACCAAATGTAAATTTTGGAATTGAAAAGGATAGTAACTAAAATTTTAAAAATCATTAGAAAGATTCAACATTAGATTTTAACAGGCAAAGGGAAATAATCAGTGAATTTGAAGATGTACAGAGAGAGATCATGCAAACTGAAGAACAGAGGGAAAAAAAGAACAGAGAAAAATGAACAGAGCCTCAGAGAAATGTAGAACATTATGTGGACCGACATATGCAGGATGGAAATAACAGGAGGAACGGAGAGAGTAAGAAGCCACAAATAGAGGAAATGTGTGCAGTATCTAGTGTAGGATCAGGTGCCTTTAATCGCCATGTGTCTTTCATCTTTGTAAATCTAGTACTTTCCTACAGCCCTTTTTCTCTTTAATTTAATGATGTAGTAACATGAGCATTTCTGAAGAATACAGCCCCTGTTGTTGCCCCAGGATGAGACTCAGGTTCTGCATCCCCAGGTGGACAATGCAGAAAGGATGCTGAGTCTTGCTGAGAACACCACCTGGGTGGCACACACTGTCCATCTGATTCTCACTGGTGATGTTCAGCTTGATCACTTGGTCTAGAGGGTCCCAGCTTCTCCATAGGAAACTCACTGTTCTTTCTCATGCAAAAATTAAGCAATCTCTGAGAGAACAATTTAAAATTATGAAACTATCTAGATCCTTATCAAAATTTCTTCTAGATTTAGCATGTTAAAGATTCTTTCCTGAACCAATCTTTACTATGATGAATGATCATTTTATTTTGTATTTTAAAAGATTTAATTACATTTTCAAAATTATTTATATTTAAATAATTTAGATTTAAATTTTTAATATTTTTACTTAGAATTTGTATTTTTCACTGAATTTTGCTAGGCAACTTTTAATGTTTTAGAAGAACAATAACCTTTAAAAATGAAAATACTACATTTTTATTTTTAAATTTTGTGTAACATCTCTAATAAATTATGGCTTGATTATGTTTTAATCCTAATTACTCATGTCAGTTACAATAAAATGCAAATCATAGAAAAACCTTGACTCCAACAAAATCAACCATGATTTTGTATAAGTGAGGGAAATTAAAAGAACTTCTGAAATAAACGTCTTATGAATTATGTATATTAATTTTATTTCTAACCAAAATATTGCTGAGTTATCAATGGTACACCCACATAAATGCAATAATACAAATTTTGTCTCCTTTAATGAGCAATCATAGTTTACATATTTAAAGGTATGTTTTTTTTTGTTTTTGTTTTTGTTTTTACGCGGGCTTCTCATTGTTGTGGCCTCTCCCGTTGCGGAGCACAGGCTCCGGACGCGCAGGCTCAGCGGCCATGGCTCACGGGCTCAGCCGCTCCTCGGCATGTGGGATATTCCCGGACCGGGGCACGAACCCGTGTCCCCTGCATCGGCAGGCGGACTCTCAACCACTGCGCCACCAGGGAAGCCCGGTATGTGTTTTTTTAATGAAAGTTTATTTTTCAAACTAGGACTATAGACTATATTTAACTTAGCAGTTTACTAGCTTGGTTTACAATATTTAAGGATTTAGACATAAGGTATTTGGGCTTTCATGCACAATACTGCTGTGTGTCCTGCAGTTCTGGCGGTGAGGCTGCAGCCTCTGAGCTGAGAGTGTTTGAGGAATGACTGGAATATTCTGGGTGGCGCTGATCACACACACTGGGGATTCACTCTGAGCAAGAGAGAAGAGATTTGATCTCAAGTGAACTATTTGAGTAACATTCCATGAGTTTATAGAGAGAGACAAGATATTTAGAAGTTCAAGCCATGAAGAAAAGATACAATGATCACAGTGGATCAGGTGCTAGAAACAAATAGGTCTGCCTTCGCACAAAACATAGGAATTCTCTCTGGTTTTCACAAGAGCAAACAAGGCAAATTGTTTCTAAGCATAAATGGATTAATATTCCTCAGTTTACCCCTAGAGCCTAAATGTTTTTATTTTAGCTCTGAAGTTTTAAGGGTGGAAAAATATAACATAAATAACCAGGCACTCCCCGTTCAAGTGTGGGAAACTAGAGTATAGAGAACATTTCTGCACAATCGAAGTTAACAAAATGCATTAACTCTGTGCAATGCTGTCTGAAAAAAAATCAAGACTCCTGCAAAATAGATGTCTCAAATATTATTGTTTACTGGTATCTTCATCAAAACAGGAAAACCAGGCACATCACTCCTCCTGGGACAGAGAAAAAATACCCCCCAAACCATTTTCTGTGTCCCTTCTCTCTCTTAAGCTAAGCACCCTCTCCACCCCTGGGCAATGCTTGTGGACTCTCCGTTATTTCCTCTGTGTGTTTAGTTCGATCTGCTGTCTGACACAGGGACTAAATTTAGGCTCCTGCTATTTCAAGCCTGGGAGGTCATGAAGTGTGCCTGTTTCTGTCAGAGATTAGAAAAAAAATTCAGACTGTACTTCTTCATGTCACTGGACAGCAGAAGTTCACTAAACTTACCACTCTATTCTTTTAGCCACACTTTCATGTTAATATCACTGCTGGAAATATTTCAAAAATCTCACTGAAATACAGGAAAAATCCTAAAGAACAGGAGAAAAACGTAAACAAACCCCACTTTACCCTTGCTTACTGCGACGTATGACTCTTCGTATGCTTGTATGACATAAGATCTTTCTTATGCCTTTAATGTCAACATGTAAAGTTAAAAAATAAATAAGAAAACAGAGGAGCAAAGTTGTTGGGTGAATATTTCTAATGTTATGCCTAACTCTGTTTTCTTTTTTTTCCTGAGCTTCATTGGGAAAGTAAATCAAATTTGGATGTATCCATGTCATAGATTTATGACTCTGGGTTGTTCTAATCTTTCCTTGGTTAAAAATAACTTAGACAGCTCATTAATTATGAGGGCTATTTTTTTCCTGTTGATTTAGAGGATCACAGTAATACTCATTCTTTTTAAGTTTATAGTACCCCTGACCTCAAGATCCTACTACTTTACAAAAAAAGATTTGATGTCCAGCCCACAAGCCAAACAGCAGGGTCACTTCCTGAGATGTACTCACATCCTTTCCCATAACTTCACATCGTGGTACTCAGCACGCCTTCCAGCTGGCTGAGTAGCATTCTCACACTTCCTTTGCTCTTAATTACTCTACAACAGATTTTTATTAACAACACAGGTCATTAGTCTTACATGAATAAAACAGCTATTTTGACCGTGGAGAAATGATCCCCAAATAATATCACTGGGGTCTTTAAGAAGGTTGAAATGCTCACAAAATCCCTTTTAATAGTTAAACAAGGTTTTCTTTACTGGTATTTCTGAGAGAAATCAGAAAATGGTAAAATTCTGTTATTTTGATTTCTCTTCTCCACTTGCACAATGTCAGATTTTACATAACAGGAGTCATTACTACTCTGACCTGCAAGTTGGCCAGTTTTTTTTTTGTTGTTGTTTTTTTGCGGTACACGGGCCTCTCACTGTTGTGGCCTCTCCCGTTGCGGAGCACAGGCTCCAGACGCGCAGGCTCAGTGGCCATGGCTCACGGGCCCAGCCACTTTGCGACACGTGGGATCTTCCCGGACCGGGGCACGAACCCGCGTCCCCTGCATCGGCAGGCGGACTCTCAACCACTGCACCACGAGGGAAGCCCAGTTGGCCAGTTTTTACAAACAAAGGCTGTGGTTTTGTTCCAATAAAACTTCACAAAAACAGCAGTGGGCCCGATTTGGCCTACAAGTCATGCTTTGCCCATCACTGAGAGATGTGAAGCGTTCTATTAGATATTAAATGGCATACGATTAAGTATAAGTTTCTAATCTCAAAACATTTACAAGCCAATGACAAAACACAAAGATAACGCACCATAGAAGACATTTTATGGTAAGTTTTAAACGAATGGTGTGGAGAATGTCAAAGGCCAGAATTAGTCATTGAGATAATGTATGTGATAGAACATCTTGAATTAGGAAATAAGAAAAATATAATATTACGGTTGTTTAACCCCTATTGCTATCCACATTTAATACTCAAAATTTTAATTATATTGATAAATTTCTTTACAAAATGAAAAGCAAGATTTTGATTATTGAGTTATGTTAGTGATTAAAACATGGTTTATTTCATAGCTGGTCTCTTTACTATTTTGTTTGACTAGTCACAATTTTGGACCATTCTTGGTAAACATGTTTCTATCTTAGATCTGTTCTTTTTACTTATTTATTTTCCTTGGCACTGAAATTTATGATCGATTCCAAACAGAATCATCTGGGCTCTTTACACTTTCACACTTTGGGGACATATTGTAATGTCTGCCAGAAGAGAAACAGTTTTTGTGGGGTTTTTGCCACTAAATTATTTATGCCTGTCCTGAAAGAAAATAGTCACTTCTTCCACAGAGTTTAATGATAGCCCCTGGGTCAAGTCTCCAAGGCCAAATAAGTCAGAGAATTAAGATGGTTTTCAGAATAATTCATGAGATTTGCTTAAACTATCTGTATTTTTCAATATAATTACCTGAACTATCTGTAGTGATGCTTCAGCTCTGTGTTTCAGCTAAGAGATCTGACCTCCATGGGGTGGGTGAAAGACAGTGACTAAAAAATATTTTTAAAATGACTGCAGATGAAGTGGCCAAAGAACAATGCACTTTTAGTCTGAAGGGGACCAGTTCTGTAGGAACTGGAGTGGTGTAAGGTCACAGAAATATATATATGGTGAGTAAAAAGAAGACGAAGCTGGGCTTGTCCCTATCTAATTGCAGGAGCTGTGTGTTAACACTTTTTAAATTTAAAAAGGAATAAAGAGAACAGTATATTCTGACTTCTTAACAAGTCCATACTCTAATAATAAACTGAGATTGAATTTTCTATTTTTAATAAAATAAAGCTATTTATTTTAAGGGATTATTTATAATGTTTAAATTACTAAGTGCAAAAAATACACTTAACTACAAAAGGGCAGCAAAATCACACTGGAAAATTAATGTAAAGGAAACAATTTATCTGCGTTAGCACAAGTAAGTCTTTTTCTCAATTGTGGCTGGACCACAGAAGGCTGGGGGGTGGAGAATGGGGATCTATTTAACATGCTCTGTAATTGTGATGATTTACATCCATAAAAGAAGCAGCACAATTAATTAGGAAAGGAAAAAAAAATATCTCTGAAATGGATACCTGCAATTAATTCTCACATATCTGAAACACCTCTTTTCTCGAAGGTCTTTTTCTCTCTTTTCTTTTTAGATTTTACATATTTACCTTATAACTAATGTGATGTAGAAACCATTCATCTGCCCAAGTACAGCTCCTGAGGTTTTTTAAATATACCAATTTTTTAAATTGAAGTATAGTTAATTTACAATGTTGTATTAGATTCAAGTGTACAGCACAGTGATTCAGTTACACACACATATATATACATATATATATATATATACACAAGTATACATATATAATTTCTTTTTTAGATTCTTTTCCATTATAGGTTATTACAAGATATCGAGTGTAGTCCCCGGTGCTATACTGTAGGTCGTTGTTTAGCTCCTGAGTTTTAATGAAAAAGAGTCTTAAGCAAAAATCTGTCACTTGCTACTCAGAACTGAAGAAAAGTTTTAATCTTACATGAACAAAACAAGGGCACCATGACCCCTCTCTGGCTATTTTTAACGCTGTGAAGAGCTGTTGCTTTGGTACTTGTATTGCATCTTTTCTTGAACACGCCTACTCTAAACATCACAGCTTGATTATGTTTGCCACAAATGACACAATGGGCATTGGCTCTTGTCCAAACAGGAAGTTTAACCAAAAATCCATTCCTTGCCACGGTTATCCCAAGGCTCAAGTTATCCTGACTTAACGTAAACACAGCTCTGAATGAATAACCTGAGTTTGTGCTCCTGCACAGGCTTGTTGACTCAGCGGGAGCCTGTCGCCCTGTATAATTGCATGGGACGCTTGCCTTTGAAGGCTGATAAGAACACTTCTTTAAGTGTTCTAAGCCCTGTTTCATAGCTAACTGCATTTTTGGCAAGAAAGCACATTGAATTTTACTCATATTTCTTCAATCATTACCAAGATTATTTACAGAATGCCAATGATAGATGATTTGCTTCTTTATTTAATCTAGAATGTTACCATGGCTCTACAGGAAAATAGGGAAAAGGGGGAAAATATCACAAGGTAGCATACTTGCTTCTTGTACCAGTTCATAATATTTTGTTAAAACATTGAACCTCAGTTTAAAGAATCAGCATTAATTTTCATAATTAAAAACTGAACAATTTCCTGAAATAAGAAATACTCCTCTCGCTTGCTCTCTTTCTCTCTCTCTCTCTCTGTTATATATAAACCACTTGGGAAAGTGAGATATTTATGAAAGATGTTCAATAAATAAAATGATAATTAATCCACTATTCAGTTACTGGACAAAACTAATTTGAACAATCATGTTTTGGAGCAACCTGATCAATCCAAAGTTGTAAAATATTTAGGTAGCAATCAGGTTGGAGCCCTAGGAGAAATCATTGTACATTGGCATGAAGGTAACTTAAACTGTATATCAAAGCATGTTTGGGCTTCCCTGGTGGCGCAGTGGTTGAGAGTCCGCCTGCCGTTGCAGGGGACATGGGTTCGTGCCCCGGTCTGGGAAGATCTCACATGCCACGGAGTGGCTGGGTCTGTGAGCCACGGCCACTGAGCCTGCGTGTCCGGAGCCTGTGCTCCACAACGGGAGAGGCCACAACAGTGAGAGGCCTGCATACAGCAAAAAAAAAAAAAAAAAAGCATGTTTGTTATCCATGGAGGCATTCTCATAAACAAGTGCATTTGAATTGATGTACATAGTAATACTGTGTTTTCAAACTTACAGCTATCTCTAGGAAGAAAGGCTTTAGTATCATGATGTGTTGTGATTCTACCAAGCTATAGTCAATAATTGATGAGTAAAAAATGACTCTATTGTAATTCTGATTAAATATGAAAGAAGAATGCTTGTGCCTACTTAATGGTTGAGTTGAATGTCAGCCTCTTGCATTGGCCAAGGGTGCATAATGTGTTCTGATTAGTTTGCAGACAATTTCAGAAACTAAACCCTATAAATAATCATAAAAATGTAATAACAACATTTTATTCACAACTTGATAATCATGGTGATACATAAAACCACGTGTCATCCAGGTTCCCAGAGACATGTCAGGACATTCTTTTCCATTTTGGTCTCAAGAACAGAGAATTCTTTGGAAATTTAACTATGTATACCTTTGATTAAGAAAAAAATTAGAAATCATAATTATCCCAGAAAAGTACCTATACAATTGGAAGAATCAACATTGTGAAAATGACACTACCACCCAGAGCAAACTGCACATTCAATGCAATCCCTATCAAGCTACCAATGGCATTTTTCAGAGAGCTAGAACAAAAAATTTCACAATTTGTATGGAAACACAAAAGACCCCAAATAGCCAAAGCAATCTTGAGAAAGAAAAATGGAGCTGGAGGAATCAGGCTCCTGGACTTCAGACTATACTACAAAGCTACAGTAATCAAGACAATATGGTACTGGCACAAAAACAGAAAAATAGATCATTGGAACAGGATAGAAAGCCCAGAGATAAACCCACGCACCTATGGTCACCTTATTTTTGATAAAGGAGGAAAGAATATACAATGGAGAAAAGACAGCCTCTTCAGTAAATGGTGCTAGGAAAACTGGACAGCTACACATGAAAAAATGGAATTAGAACACTCCCTAACATCATACACAAAAATAAACTCAAAACAGATTAAAGACCTAAATGTAATGCCAGACACTATAAAACTCTTAGAGGAAAACATAGGCAGAACACTCTATGACATAAACACAGCAAAATCCTTTTGACCACCTCCTAGAGAAATGGAAATAAAAATAAACTAATGGGACCTAATGAAATTTAAAAGCTTTTGCACAGCAAAGGAAAACATAAACAAGACAAAAAGACAACCCTCAGAATGGGAGAAACTATTTGCAAATGAAGAAACTGACAAAGGATTAATCTACAAAATTAAAAGAAGCTCAGGCAGCTCAATATCAAAAAAAAACAAACAACCCAATCCACAAATGGGCAGAAGATCTAAATAGACATTTCTCCAAAGAAGATATACAGATTGTCAACAGGCACATGAAAGCATGCTCAACATCACTAATCATTAGAGAAATGCAAATCAAAACTACAACGAGGTATCACCTCACACCATTCAGAATGGCCATCATCAAAAAATCTACAAACAATAAATGCTGGAGAGGGTGTGGAGAAAAGGGAACCCTCTTGCACTGTTGGTGGGAATGTCAATTGATACAGCCACTACGGAGAACAGTATGGAGGTTCCTTAAAAAACTGAAAATAGAAATACCATATGACCCAGCAATCCCACTCCTGGGCATATACCCTGAGAAAACCATAATTCAAAAAGAGTCATGTACCACAATGTTCACTGCAGCCCTATTTACAATAGCAAGGACATGGAAGCAACCTAAGTGTCCATTGACAGACAAATAAATAAAGAAGATGTGGCACATATATACAATGGAATATTACTCAGCCATAAAAAGAAACAAAATTGAGTTACTTGTAGTGAGGTGGATGGACCTAGAGTCTGTCATACAGAGTGAAGTAAGTCAGAAGGAGAAAAACAAATACCATATGCTAACACATATATATGGAATCCAAAAAAAAAAAAAAAAAGGTACTGATGAACCTAGGGGCAGGACAGGAATAAAGACATAGATGTAGAGAATGGACTTGAGGACACGGGGAGGGGGAAGGGTAAGCTGGGATGAAGTGAGACTGGTATGGACATATGTACACTACCAAATGTAAAATAGATAGCTAGTGGGAAGCATCTGCAAAGCACAGGGAGATCAGCTCTGTGCTTTGTGACTACTTAGAGGGGTGGGATAGGGAGGGAGGGAGGGAGACACAAGAGGGAGAGGATATGGGGATATAAGTATACATATAGCTGATTCACTTTGTTATAAAGCAGTAACTAACACACAATTGTAAAGCAATTATACTCCAATAAAGATGTTTTTTAAAAAAAGTACATATACATCGGAGGGGAAAACAAAGAGTAAATATTATATAGAAGATTATGCAATCTGATTGCTCTCTTGAATTATTTTCTTGCTGTTAGTAAAATATCAGTTCACAATACATTAATTGAGCACCTACTAAATGCAAGATGTTTTACTGAAAGAACATTAGATTTGAAGTCAGAGACAAAACACTTAAAGCTGCCACATTAATTTTGTTTTCTTGAGAAAATCTATTCATATTGTTTGTTTCCTCCTCTATATAATGCACATAGTATTAATCCTTAACCCTGTTGTCAACATCTTTGCAAATAATGTATATCAAAGCACTGGTAAAACACCAATTGCTAGTTATGTTGTAGCTTATTCAAGGTAAATTCAAATTGAAACCATGGCATTCTGGGACCTCCATTATCTAAAACTAAAAAGTCTTTTAAGCACCATTGTTACCCAACTTCCTGTCTCTGTTACTCTAGTTATAACAAATTGCTTTCAGTAGCTTCAATATGCATGCATTTAAAATCTTATTCTATGATATATAACATACACTTGAAAAAGCATCTGTTTTAATGAACAATTGCAGCATCAACACCCATGTAAGAAACACAGTCACATATCCTATTCCAAACGCAATCAGTCTCCCTTCCCAGAGCACCTGTCTTAATTACATTATAGTAAGTAATCCACTGCCTTCCTTTATAGTTTTTCTAGCCATCTATGTGTTTTTAAACAACGTAACTTTCTTTTGTTTATTTTTGGAACATTGATTAAAAACTCAAAGTTTATAAAATCCCTGTGTCTTGCAGGTTTCACTCAAGATTTCTGGGGTTCATCTGTATTTTTTTGCGTGTAGGTAAATTTTGTTATTTTCAATAGTATATATTACTCCATTTTAGACTACAGTGTTATTTGTCTTACCAAAGTGTTGATAGAAATTTGAATTATTTTCAGTCTGGGACTATTTTGAATGATGCTGCACTACACATTCTTGTTCAAGTTTCTGGGCTCCTAGGTACCTGATTCTTCCTAATAGTAGAGCTGCTGGGTCATAAGATATGGGTGTCTACTTACTTAGAATGTAAAATTTATGTCTTTTCTTTTCATGAGTGTCCTACGAATCCCAGCATCCATATTAAATTAAATGTTTATTGATAACTCTGTCTTCCTTGATCATTAAATGGACTAGAACACAGTAACCATCTTCTGGTGTTTATTATTGTCATTGAGTATTTTAATTCTGTATTCATTTTTTAGCTCTAAAATGCATTTTTACTTTTGTTTGTACAGACTGTTTATTTAGATTTATAAAAATATTTACCCGTTTCTTTGATTTTCATTCCTTCTTCCTTCTCAAACCTATCTGGGATCGTTTGCTTTCTGCCAGGGGCCTGCTGGTGGCATGGTTTTCGCTTGAAAATGAATTCATAAATTTCTCACTACTAAAATATTTTTTGCTGGGTGCAGACTCCTGGGATACTGGTCCTCTTTCCCCCTTTCTACGCACTGATTTTGTCGCTCGCAATTGCTGCTGTTGAAAAGATGGCTGTCAATTCACCTTTTATACTTTTGTGAGATACTCTTTTGTCTTTTAATTTTAATAATTTCTTTTTTTATTTTTGACATTTTAAAGTTTCACTAAGCAGTGTCTATGTGAAATGTATCCCTCTTTATTTATCCTCCATGTGAAATTTCCAGGTCCAAACAAATCTAAGGACGTAACACTGGGACCCACTCCAGGTAATTTAATCTGACCTAGTTTATCGTTTATACAGTCTCTTCAACGGTGTCTAATCCGATGAGAATGAAGCTCATTAAGTTTTTGATTATGGTTATTGCGTGCTTGATGTCATGTTTAAACATTTTTGTCCTCTGAGATATTTGCAAGCTTATTTATAATTTCTTAAACACTGCAAACATGGTTATTTTATAATCTATCTCTGATAATTCCAAATTTATCTGAAGTTTGCCTGAGTCAGTTTCTGCTGTTATTTTTGTTGGTTTTGGCCTATGTTACCTTCTTTCTTTCCCTGTTTAGATAATCCTGACTGCATACCTCTTCTTGTTATTGAAATTTTATTTTTACAGATTCTTGGAAGCCTAGAATACTACCTTCTGTTGGGAAGAGTTTATGTTTGCTTCTTCCAGTTCTGAATCACTGTCAAGTCCAGGCCGTCATGAACCAAGATTGAGACCTAAGGTTGCATGCACTCTGCAGGTGACATTACCTGAGCTGTGAAAGGACCCAACGTTACAAACTGATTCACACCCATGACTAAGCTCACTTCCGTTTTCCTTTCTTTTATTTGTGAAGCTCTTTTTATTGGCAGGGCCACCACCCCTGTAGTGCTCTAGGGGGAACAGTGCTGTGGATCCCAGTTTAAGACGGGGAGGATTTCTTACAAGGTGCACCTCTACGGGTGAGCTCTGAATCTTCACTGTATCCTTCCTCAGAGGCGTAAATTCCAGAGCCCGAGCTTCCCTGACTAACTGAAACCTTCAGGGCAAAGTTCTTTATTTGCTCTGCAGGATTACTTACCTCTCTGGATGGTCACTTTGCTTTAGATTTGGGTTTCATAGTCCCTTCCTATGTTGTTGGCTCTTCAATCCCTAAAACATGTCAGTAAATCCATATAAACGTGTATTCATTTTCATATATATTTACATAGTATAAATACATATGTACACTCAATTATACATATGTAGGCATCTGTTTATTTTCAACCCATTTAGAGGGGACTTTTTAAAATTTAGTTGTTTTCAATAGATGGTGTTATGAGTCGCATTACTTCCTTCTAAAATTCACATGTTGACATCCTAACCCTCAGCACCTCAGAATGCGGCCGTATTTGGAAACATGGAAACGGTTCAGTTAGAAGGAGGTTATACCGGAGGAGGCTGGGTCCTGATCCCACATGACGACTGTCCTTATGATGAGGTTAAAGGTGGACACAGGCTCACGCACAAGGATAAGGCCGTGTGAGCTAACGGCAGACATGGGGGCGATGTCCCTACGAGAGAGGCCGGGCAGCCAACCCAGTGCCCGGGGCAGGCTTCCCCACAGCCTCGGAAGGAAGCACCATCCCGACCCCTTGACACCAATGAACGCCCCCCTTCAGAACCAGGAGACAATAAACTTCTGGTGTTTGAGCCACCTAACTATGGTACGTCTTGCAGCGGCTCTAGAAAACTAACGCAGGTGAGTAAGTTTTAAGAGTTTTTCCAATATTACCAGAAACACGCCAGAAACGCTTCCTTGCTCCTTTGTGGAGGGAGTGACTTTTTGTGTGTGTGCTTCCCAGAGAACAGGATGTTTCCCTCTCCCCCCTTCCTTCCTTCCCTTCTTCCTTCTCTCCTTCCTCCCTCTCTCCTTTCCTTCCTTCCTTCCTTCCTTTCTTCTTTTTCTTTTCTTTCCTAACCCTCAAACCTTCTCTATTACTTTCTGTCAAAACAGTCCAAAACATCTCTTTCTGTCTTTCTCTCTCTCTGTCTCTCTCTCTGTCTTTCAGTCTCTCTGTCTCTCTCTCTCTCTGCCTCTCTCTCTCTCTATATATATATATACATATATACATATATGTATACATATACATGTATATATACGTATACATGTGTATATATACATATATGTGTATATATGTATATATACATACATATATGTGTGTGTACATGTATATATACATATATACATATACATATATGATAGAAACACACACACACGATGGCAGTAAAGAGTCTACTGGTGGGACACAGTTTGCTAGGGGCTTTTTCTGTTCTTATATATCTTGAATGTACAAAAGTCAAAGACTTTGATTGTTCTTTCACCAGGCCACTTCCTACAACTGTTTCCGCAGCTGGCAATCTTGAGACGTGAAGAAAATCCTTGTAGGAATGCATCACATAGTCCTGAGATACACCTAGTTTTTTCCCAGAAGAAGAATACGCGCGCCCACTACCTAGTATCGGAACGGCAGATGCCCTAGCTTCTCCTGTGGCACACCCTGCTGCACAGGTGGCTCCACCCGGCTTCCTGGGTGTTGCCTTGAGACTCCGGGTGTGTAGACCCAGCAGGACAACTTTGATACTCTTACCACTGCTGCTGTGCAGGACACAGTCCTTCATTCCTGACCCAGGAGTCTCATGGCTTCTGCCGGCATCCACGTGACAGCCTCTGTTGTGAGCTTTCAGAGTTGCTTTGGCTGGGGTCGTAGCTCTCCACCACACTGTCAGACTCATTTCAGTACAGTAAACCTCCCTCCCCCCCAACTATACGATAGTTCCCCTGGGAAGAGAAATGAGAGATGCTGAAAGCTGAAGAAAATAAAAGGTGCAACCAAGAAATGTTATACGTTCACTTGATGTAAACAATTTTTTTTTTTTTTTTTTTTTTTTTTTTTTTTTTTTTTGCGGTACGCGGGCCTCTCACTGTTGTGGCCTCTCCCATTGCGGAGCACAGGCTCCGGACGCGCAGGCTCAGTGGCCATGGCTCACGGGCCCAGCCGCTCCACGGCATGTGGGATCTTCCCGGACAGGGGCACGAACCCGTGTCCCCTGCATCGGCAGGCGGACTCTCAACCACTGCGCCACCAGGGAAGCCCTAAACAAATTTTAACCTACTGTATTGGCAGAAAAAGAACTGATTTGTTTTGCATTACTTTGCTATTTTTTGAATCTTATAGGAAACAGGAAATAAAATCATTTATAGCCAACAGCAAAATAAGGTAAACATTGATTTGAATTTGTACAAACTTTCCTGGTATGCAGAGTCTTATAAAAAGATTATTGCTTTGAAGTTTCTCTAGAGTGTTGGAGGAAGACACAACCTGCCAGAAAGTATATAAATGAAATTTTAAAAATATAATATAAACTAAATCTTTCAACATCTTGTTCCATCTTATTATGCACGTGTTGTATCATGTCAATGTAATAAGATACGTACGGAAAGCCATCCCAAACTAACAAAGTAAACTGTAGATGACCTATGTGACATTCAAAGAAAATATTAAAGGAAGAGAAATAAATTAATCACTTCTAAATATAATTCTTCATAAAATGTAAAAACGGCTTTTGATAAGTTATGGTTATATACTCAATAGGGCTGCCAGTTCAAAGGACCACAGACTGAGGGGCTTAAACACAGTAATTTGTTTCTCACCATCCTGGAGGCTGGGTGTCCATGACCAATGTGTTGGCAGGACTAGTTTCCCTTGAGGCCTCTCTCTGTGACATGCAGATGGTCGTGTTCTCCCTGTGTCTTTACAAGGTCTCCTCTCTGTCCTTGTCTGTGTCTTAAACTCCTCTTGTTATTGGGACACCAGTCATGCTGGATTAAAGCCCACCCTAATGACCTCATTTTAACTTAATTACCTTTGTAAAGAACCTGACCCAAAATAGAGTCACGTTCTGAGGTACTGGGGGTTAGGACTTCCAGCATATGAATTTAGGGGGACACAGATTACCATACAGAATGTAAAACATCGAATAAAAATGCAAATGCGATTTTAAGTATAATAATTATTATTACAATCCTTCTGGACTAAACAGTAATGTAAAAACACTAATGTAAAAATAACTACTTAAGATGAAGATTTGTGTCTTAGTCAAAGACAAAACGCATGTAATATTCACAGGAGAGAATAAAATATCAGAAAATGTATGAATGAACTTATTCTTCTACCTATTAGCCAGGCTAGTCATTTGTATTTGAGCAGAATCCTTGGATTGCAAGTCACCGAATCTAAAAATGTTGTTGATTTCAAGTCCCACGTGTAAGGTACAGAACACCTTATAACACTGACTATCAAAAATACTTCAAATAAAACAATCATATCAAAAACTGGGTTGTATGGCAGTTTAAGTGCTGTATAATTATTAGCTGTAGCTATCTAGGCAAACATCTTTAATCTCTATTTCTGGATGTTACATGTTTTTGTCAATTTTTTGTGATATATATTGGCTATAACACTGATTGGGATTTAAAACTACAGTTAGTAATATTCTATGCAACATAAGACCCAATATAAATCTTATATTTTCCACATAAATCATATAACACTGATATTTTCTATTATATCTATATTATCTATATGTGTACCACATATTTCCCTGTAATAAATATATGCTATTACAGTCTATATTACATTCCAGATACTTAACTATCTCAAAGATAGATGTCTATTTATTTATTATTATACCTGTACACTTTAGTCATTTAGATGATGAGGCCTCACAGCCTAGATTTGTTATACCTTATTGCACATTTATTCAAGATGTCACATTGTTCAAAATGACTTGTTTGGTAATTTTGAAGAGAAATGTCACAGCTAGGGTCAAAGATTTTATTTTTTGGATTTCATCACTGACTCAAAGGAATGGCTTGAATACTAGATGCTACTTACATCTGAGGGTTTGAGCATCCTGGCAAATGTTTTGATTCAAAATCAAGGGCTCATGGTAAAAAACTGAAACCATTTCCACTAAGATCAGGAACAAGACAAGGTTGCCCACTCTCACCACTATTATTCAACATGGTTTTGGAAGTTTTAGCCACAGCAATCAGAGAAGAAAAAGAAATAAAAGGAATCCAAATCGGAAAAGAAGGAGTAAAGCTGTCACTGTTTGCAGATGACATGATACTATACATAGAGAATCCCAAAGATGCTACCAGAAAACTACTAGAGCTAATCAATGAATTTGGTAAAGTAGCAGGATGCAAAATTAATGCACAGAAATCTCCTGCATTCCCATACACTAATGATGAAAAATCTGAAAGAGAAATTAAGGAAACACTCCCATTTACCATTGCAACAAAAAGAATAAAATACCTAGTAATAAACCTACCTAAGGAGACAAAAGACTCATATGCAGAAAACTATAAGACACTGATGAAAGAAATTAAAGATGATACAAACGGCTGGAGAGATATACCTTGTTCTTGGATTGGAAGAATCGACATTGTGAAAATGACTATACTATCCAAAGCAATCTAGAGATCCAATGCAATCCCTATCAAATTACCAATGGCATTTTTCACAGAACTAGAACAAAAAATTTCACAACTTGTATGGAAACACAAAAGGCCCTGAATAGCCAAAGCAATCTTGAGAAAGAAAAACAGACCTGTAGGAATTAGGCTCCTGGACTTCAGGCTATACTACAAAGCTACAGTAATCAAGACAGTATGGTACTAGCACAAAAACAGAAATATAGATCAACGGAAGAGGATAGAGAGCCCAGAGATAAACCTATGCACATACATACCTTATCTTTGATAAAGGAGGCAAGAATATACAATGGAGAAAAGACAGCCTCTTCAATAAGTGGTGCTGGGAAAACTGGACAGCTACATGTAAAAGAATGAAATTAGAACATTCCCTAACACCATACACAACAATAAACTCAAAATGGATTAAAGACCTAAATGTAATGCCAGACACTATAAAACTCTTAGAGGAAAACATAGACAGAACACTCTGTGACGTAAATCACAGCAAGATCCTTTTTGACCACCTCCTAGAGAAATTGAAATAAAAACAAAAATAAGCAAATGGGACCTAATAAAACTTAAAAGCTTTTGCACAGCAAAGGAAACCATAAACAAGATGAAAAGACAACCCTCAGAATGGGAGAAACTATTTGCAAATGAAGCAACTAACAAAGGATTCATCTCCAAAATATACAAGTAGCTTATGCAGCTCAATATCAAAAAAACAAACAACCCAATCCACAAATGGGCAGAAGACCTAAATAGACGTTTCTCCAAAGAAGATATACAGATTGCCAACAGACACATGTAAGAATGCTCAACATCAGTAATCATTAGAGAAATGCAAATCAAAACTACAATGAGGTATCACCTCACACCAGTCAAAATGGCCATCATCAAAAAAATCTACAAACAATAAATGCTGGAGAATGTGTGGAGAAAAGGGAACCCTCTTGCACTGTTGGTAGGAATGTAAATTGATACAGCCACTATGGAGAACAGTAGTCAGGTTCATTAAAAGACTAAAAATAGAACTACCATATGACCCAGCAATCCCACTACTGGGCATATACCCTGAGAAAACCATAATTCAGAAAGAGTCATGTACCACAATGTTCATTGCAGCTCTATTTACAATAACCAGGACATGGAAGCAAGCTAAGTGTCCATCAACAGATGAATGGATAAAGAAGATGTGGCACATATATACAATGGAATATTACTCAGGCATAAAAAGAAACAACATTGAGTTATTTGTAGTGAGGTGGATGGATCTAGAGTCTGTCATACAGACAGCACCATCCTAAGATGAGATGAGGGACACTGAATCTGCATCGCTGCCTACAGGAGCTTCCTCTGGAGAGTTGTTCTACCCATGTGTGAATTCATGTAAGCTTTTCTTTGTACAGTCACTGATATTTGGACTTTATTTTGTTAGCCTCCTTGTGCATTCCATTGATTTATGCCTCTTAATTGTATCTCCAATGGAAAATGTCTACATTGGCAGACTTTTTACTCCTCATTGTTTATTATTAGTATATATGCATCATCTTTGAGAAATTCAGGGAAAAGCCACCCTTGACTTAATGTGTGAACTGAGTCAATAAATTTCTTGTAAATCTTAATTGCACCCTCAAATTTTTCCTTTGCTTATAAAATTACTATTGACGATGTTGTGAATAAATTTTTTCCAACAGATGTGGAATTGATCTTGGAAAATAGGATCTCCATTAGAGAAGAAATCCATGGTAAACATAACAAATGCCACAGTTGAAAATAAGTAACATGTAAATAATAGGTCATGATTACTTGGTCCAGGAAAATTAGTTAATTAAATATGTATTACTCAAAGATTTTTACTTCAATAATTAAAACTCTTAGATTTTCAATTAAGAAACAACTCACAATTTACTAGTGATTTCCTATTTCCACAGCATACATTTTTAAACATTTTATTGAAGTATATTTGATTGACAATGTTGTGTTAATCTCTGCTGTATGGCAAAGTGACTCAGTTATATATATATATATATATATATATATATATATATACACACACATATATATATATATACACACACATATATATATATATTCTTTTTCATATTCTTTTCCATTATGGTTTATCACAGGATATTGAGTATAGTTCCCTGTGCTGTGCAGTAGCACCCGTTGTTTATCCATCCTATATACAATAGTTTGCATCTGCTAACCCCAACCTCCCAATCCCTCCCCAACTCCCACTCCTTGGCAACTACAAGTCTGTTCTCTGTGTCTGTGAGTCTGTTTCTCTTTCATAGGTAAGTTCATTTGTGTCATATTTTAGATTCCACATATAAGCGATAGCATATATTCTGACTTACTTCTGTTAGTATGACGGTCTCTAGGTCCATCCACACAGCATACATTTTCACTGCCTTCTGAAGTATAGTAGCAAGGCCATATTGTCCTTAATGCATGTAACAATGGAAACAAACATACAAACACTACTTTAGAGGAAAAGGAAAGAGTTACTTTAGGTGAGTGAGAGTTCAATCATACAGAATTATTTTTAGATTTGACCTACAGTGTTGGCTTTAAAGATAAAACATCTCAACATGTCATGAGAAATGTGAGGGGTGAAAAGGCTGGTGAAACTAGGCAAGAGTACTGTACACAGGATAGATGTGGTTTGTTTTCATTTTTGTTTTATTTTTAATGGCCAAAACCTTGGAAGCATGAGGTAGAAGGGAAATGAAAAAAAAAGGTTCTAGAAGGGTGTTTGAATTTAGAGTTCAAATTTAGAATTGGAATAAAGGGAACTAACTAACTATTCACCAAATGGCTAAAAGCCATTTTAAAAGTGATGGAAAATTTTGAGCATATGATTAAAACTTTACAGGCAATTCACTGAATTATTCTGACACGTTAGATGAAATGTACATCTTACATGCACAATTTTAACTCAAGATAATTTGTGAATTGGGAATTATTTCAGTTTTGCAGTTGCGAAAATAGGTTAAAAAAAATCCAAGCTCTCTCAGATAATAAAGATGGAGGTTGGATTTTAAACTTTACATGTCTCATTGCAAGGGTTTTCATTTTTCCAGTGGATCTCATTGCTCTTCTTAGAAGTCATCTATGCTAACTTTTTAAGGGAAGCAAATGGTAGCCCAATTGCTTACAGACAAAAAGAAGCAGAGATTAGCTGCCCTAAGTTCTATCCTGGATTCACCGTGCTAAACCAAGGCTTGGTTTCTAGACTGAAGTGTAAGACAGGAAAGAAAAAGTTTAATAAGAAGTATTTGGCCTGGTGTAAAGAACACAGATGCTAGAGTCTATGGATATAACTTAGTATGGTAAATAATACCTTCCCTGTGGGATTTTTGTAGATATAAGTGATTGTGCATAAGTGATCACTGCAACGGTGATCTAGCTCACGCTAAGGGATCAATAGGTGATAGTTACCATTTTCACATCTTTTTGCACCCTGCTGTTTGGAGTGAATACAGCCCAGACTGTTTTTCTGTACACACAGAAAGTGGAAGTGACCAGCGTAAAGTTAATAGGAGTCAGGTGAATTAGGTGACAGCAAGACGGGGACAGATGTGGCTGCATTTTTCTACAAAAAGAAAATCAGGCTGTAATATGCAAAACTAGAACAATATCAGATAAGACATTAGAGACCAAATTTGACTGAGCTTGGCCAAGGCCACCGCAGGATGACCGTATCTATCTCCCAGCAGGAGAGACGAGCACAGTGTGGGGAGAAGCACACTGCCCTCCAGGACAAGGTAGGATGACTCCGATTCTGGCCCTTCTGAGTTAGCCTCGCAAAATAGTGGGTTAGGAGCCACCTGATGGAAACGGGCACCTCTTCCAGGGAGAGCTACGTCATTTGTCCCAGGTCTCTGTGGTAGGTAGCCGTGTTGCCTCTGCAAATGCTCCGCAGGAGTATTCCACATGTTTCTGGATTTTACAAGGTATAACTTGTCTTACACAAACATTTCAGGTGTTCGCAGGATGGTCTGCGAAAGCTTATAGAATCTTGTGCCGGCTACTAAGCTATTGATTCTGAGCACAGGAAACAGTCGCCTCCCCTAGACTTGGGGGGGTGATGAAAAGACCGTTTCCCGGGGCTGCTGCCTCTCTGACACCCTCTGTGTGGAGCGGAGTGAACACAGTGGGCCTGAGATGCTGTCCATAGAGAGTCCTGCGTGAAAGACTGGCCCATGGCTGGAACTTGGATTTGGGGAAGAGCCCCAGCGTCCCCTGAGGGGACGAGCTCGATATTCCTGACGTGGGCAAACGCTGCAGTTTATCCTGAGCACCTGCTTTCTTTCTGGGAGTCGGGAATTTGGGTGCATGATAGGCAGTGAGACCACCTCCAATAAACACCTGGGGGTCTGAGCATCTAATGAGAGTCTCTGGTGAACAGGGTCTCACGTATTGGGGTGGCCGTGGGGATCCCAGGCCCACCTTAGTATTCCTTCTTTTTCAGTTTTCCATACCTAGGTAATAACTCCTTACATTAAACTTTTTCTGTTAAAATACCTTGTATAGATTAAGCCCTAACCTAAAACTATTTTATAGCAGGGCTTTCCACAGTGTACCTTGTACCTGCACCAGAAGGATTACCTGGACATAGTTGCAGGTATACTGGTGCACGCCAGGGGGACTCAGTCAGAGTCTGCAGGGGAGAGATTTGGGGATCTGCTTTAACGCCCACCCCTGATGAGATACTTGTAAGTAAATCTGGGGAACATTTCTCAATGATGTGAAATAAGTTTTTTTTTTTTGAATACCTGAGAAGGTATTTATAGTAAATTATATGCTCTTGTCTTCAAGGAGCGAATGTACTTCTCGTATATGGGCAAATCACTGCCAACTCCTCGGACACTTGATATCTGTGAGCATTTAACACCCTGGCAGGTCACTCTATAACCATATCTAGTTATTCACAGAATCTGCGGGTAGTGTCTACTTTGGATTTATCCTAAGGTCTTTGATAAAGACCATAGAAATTAAATTGTGAAAGTGGACACTGGCACAGTAAGGGGTGTTACCGCCTGCTTTAAGACAAACATTTCAAGTAACACAGATATTTTTGAAAATTTTCTGGAAGACCCACAAGAAAATATGTTCGGTGAGGATACAGATACTAAAATGTCTCTAAATATTTTCTGTGGAGTTGACACCATTTATCAATAAATCGGCAGAGTGAGAATAAAGACCATAAAATTAAAACCATATGACACACAAATGGGACATAGAAATTTTCATTATAAAAGCAAAGCATAATCTCCTTTTCCCTTTTGAATACATAAACATGTGTGTTACTCTCACCTTTTTCCTTGTCATCTTGGGTTGACAACTATGATCAATAATTTAAGGACTGAAAAGCAAATATGCTTGCGATGGGTCGTAAAGTCATGCTAAGTTCCCGTGGAGGTGTGGTAGTGGGTGACCTCACTATTCCCTCCTGACTTTGAAAGCAAAACTTCAGCAAATTGCACAACTCAAAGGCACGCCCTCAGAATTTGGAATGAAACTGGAAGCCTCAAGGAGATCTTTGCCGAAGGCATCTGCTTTCGATTATGTTGTTTCCAGAGCTGAGAGGGAGGTATCTGGGCATCACTGTAGGTTCAGATCTGTCATTATAATCCTCCAACTCTCTGTGTACACGATGGCCACACCATCACAGGACACTCGGACCAGGACACTCTGAGTCTTTGGAGTCAATCGGGGAGACGCTAGGAGTCAGTTCCATCCCTTGTCACCTCCTGGGGGTGCCACATGGTAACCCTCCTCGTTTTGTACCATTTCATTATTTCAGTTGCCATAACACCTGTCTGAAAGGAATAAGATCTTTGCACTCAAATTTCAGATTAGAAAACTTTGGACCTCCTTAGAGGAAATATTCCAGGCCCTTTCCAACACTTAGCCAAATATTATTGAGAAGCGCAATACAAACATATAGAAATGGCTTAAGTTATAAAGTGTAGGTTCTTCTGGTTTTGCTCAATGTGCTTTGAATAACTTCCATTTGCCTGTGGACTAGACACTTGGGGATACAGCCTTGCATTCCTCGCACAGACATCCTTTGAGGGGCCTCATTTTTTCAAATGGTGCTACTGTTAGCATGTTGGGTGGATGACTATTTGTGTTTGTCGTATTGCAAGATATTTAGCATCCCTGGCTTTTATCTTCTAAAAACCTACAATATCCTCTTCCGTTATGTTGGCTACCAAATACACCACACACATTCTTAATGTAAGACATGTTCCACCCAAAAACCACTATACTTGAATTTTATTCTGAGATGATTTAAGTATCATTTCAATAACTAGATCATTTAAAAGTCAAGAGGACATCCTTCCAAAATCTGTTACGTCCTGTTCCTGTCTGAGAGGTTTCTGTGTTAACATCTAATTCCTTCACCTCTTTTCTCGGCAAGTGTCTCAAGTTCCTCCGTAGCAACGTGGTTCCCAGAGTGGATGACCTTTTCCTTGAAGACTAAAAACTCCGTGTCAGTTTCCTGACATAAGACTTTTTATTCTTCCTCTTGCAAAGCTGTCCTTTACTACTTCACTACCCACTAAGTTCCAATTTCCTTCATGAGGCGAGCCTTCAACTCTCTACTAATTCACAAGCACAGATGAGCAGAGGCCCTGAGTCATCAGGAATTTCCAGTTTGTTTACCAGATCTAACCGCTTCCAAGGTACTCTTGTATGAATCATTTGTTTTTATTTTCCCATCTCTCATACTTCAGATGTTCCTTCGCAATCATGTCCCCTCAGTTTTATAACAAAAATCTGCATCATACTTTCAGTGACTGTAGCAGACCACTCCAGACTACAGCAAGAATTGTCTCTTACACTGGAGCAAGGAGAAGCCTTTCTCTGAGTGCCTGCTGTGTCTCAGAGCTTGAGGACAAACTCAAGTTAGCCAGCTGTGAGACTGCAGGCGTGCCCCTTAGCGGTTCTGACACTGTGTCTCTATTTTAAATGAAGGGCAGGGCCAGGAAGTCCGTAAAACACCCAGCAGCTCTGTGAGCCAAGACTAAATGCTAATGGAAGTTGAGTGATTTTTGTCTTGTGAAGTTGAAAATGAGGGATATTTGCACGTTAAACTCTAGTGTGAACTTAGATTACCCATGGTCCTTGAGTTATGATGAACAGTTTAAGGGATAGAAGAGAACTATTTCTAGGACATGTGCTGAAGTAGCTTCTGTGCTGCACTTCTAGAAGATTCTCTGGCTTCTGATTCTTTTCCCAGTGCATACTTTGTACAACCTCATTTTGCTGTTGTTCAAGCCCTAGTGTCCATGCAAACCAGACAAACACCTGGGTGGCACCAAGTGGAGGCCCTCTTTCCTGTGCATTAATCCGGGTTGGCCATGACAATGTATTTCTAAATCAAATTATTCCTAAGTAAGACATAAAACTGAAATGAGGGAAATCAAATGCAAATTAGTCTCATGTTCAGTGTTTCAAATCACTGCCCTTAATCCAGTTTAAAAAGATGAAGCTTTTCATTTATATAGTTTCAACTTATTTACATCTAAGCAGTTAAAATGTCATATCTAGTCTAGTGTATATCTGAGCACATATTAAAAATATCAGGACTTCCCTGGTGGCACAGTGGTTAAGAATCCGCCTGCCAATGCAGGGGACATGGGTTTGAGCCCTAGTCCAGGAAGATCCCACATGCCGCGGAGCAACTAAGCCCGTGAGCTACAACTATTGAGTCTTTGTGCCACAACTACTGAAGTCTGCGCGCCTAGAGCCCGTGCTCCACAAGAGAAGCCACCACAATGAGAAGTCCACACACCGCAGTGAAGAGTAGCCCCTGCTCGCCGCAACCAGAGAAAGCCTGTGCACAGCAACAAAGACCCAATGCAGCCAAAAACTACATAAATAAACAGAACTCTCTGTGTGTGTGTATATATATATATATATATATATATATATATATATATATATATATATATATATATATATATATATCAGTGAACTGTAGGTATGGCTATAGGGGTATATTTGGAACTACATTCGTGACCACAGATTAAATGACATACAAATTTAACTCTATTATTACATTCAAGCTATCCTTGCCATTCCTCCATGAAATCCATATATTGTTATGTTCTGTAAATATGAGTTTTGGTTCTGAAATGTTTCTATTAAAATGTCTTTTACTGAAAAAATGCAAGAAAATGAAGAGACCCAATTAAAATAAAATTTGCCAATTCAGATGTCTTATAACTCTGAGGAACTCTATAGGGGATCCGCTTTCTATACGGTGACTGTGTTTCAAGTCCTGATTCATTGCATTTGGGGAAGATGATGAAACATCACCAGTTCCTGTGTCAAACTCTGCGATGACCCCTCATCTTACTCAGAATAAAACCGAAGCACTAACAGCTGTCTCCACCACCAGTACCATCTCTGTCCCTGGTTAAGTCATGACCTCACCTGCTTCTCGCCATCCTAGCCACACTGGTCTCCCTGAAATCCCTCCAACTTCACGCGTGCTCTTGGTTTTGGGCATTGGCCCTGGTTGTTTCCTCTGCCTGAAGCTACTTTCTCTGGCTAACTCTCTCATGCCCTGTAGGTATTCGCTTTGATATTACCTTTCTGATGAAGATCACCACCGTATTTTTAATGGTAACCGGTTCCATATCCCAGTTCCTCCAAACCAACCATCAGGTTGTAGCTTGCCCTGTTCAATTTTTGACTGCTTTCCATGACATTTAATGGCTTATAGAAATGTCATGTAACTTACTTATGCATTGACTTGTGTGTGAATTGTTGTCTATATCCCCATAGAATATAAATAGCAGAAAGGGCAGAGCTGTTGCTGTGACCTGAATGTCTGTGCCCCTCACAAGGGCAGATGTTGAAATCTTAATGCCTGGGTGGTGACATTAGTAGGTAGAGTCATTGGGTGATTAGATCATGAGAGTGGAGATGCCCTTATAACAGGGAGCTCCCTTGTACCTGCACCAGGTGAGGACGCAGTGACAGGTTGACATCTGCAACCTGGAAGGGCTCTCACCCCGTAACCAGCCTCCACCCTGGTCTCAGACTTCCAGTCTCCAGAACGGTGACAGGTTTCTGTTGTTTACAAGTCACCCTGTTTGTGTTATTTCGTTATAGCAGCCTGAACGGATTAAGACAGTTGTTTATCGGTTTTGTTCATTACTGTGTCCCAATTGCCTAAAATAATGATTAGTTCACACTAAATACAGTTGACCCTTGGACAACCCGGGTCTGCTTATAAATGGTTTTGCCCCTAACCCCTGCGTGGTTCAAGGGTCAACTGTACTCGATAAATAGTTGTTTTTATAGAGGAAGAGCATGATTAGGTAATGACGGTGACGATAATGATGGGATGAGCGATTATTCGGTTCTCTCCTCTGGGCTAAGAAATTTACTTTCATAATCGACCTAACGTGCCCCTGCCCCCAGACACTATGGCACGTGGATGTTATGATTCTTATTTTATCGATGAAAACAGTGTAACTTGAAAAGCTAAGGTATTTGTCCTAAATTACACACCTGATAAACTATTGAGGTGGTACTGTCATATTCCAAGCACTGTGCTCTTATCCTCCACAATGCTATCATTCCTAAAACCATAATTCCGGTCAGTTAATTTTATACTTGTTTTGACCTCTAACCAATAAGGGAAATACATTTACTTTATATGGTCAGTATATTGAATAAGCTGTACTGAGGTATGTTATATGTCTTTTAACTAAGCCATTTGATTTTTTAGAGGCTTTGTTATTCTGGCCCTTGAGCTCATGAATCATTTGTTCCCCATCTATTCACTTTATAAAACTCTGCGAATTAATTGTGAAGGATATCCTGTGAAAGTCCATCAGGACAAATGCAGTATTTGGACATGAAACGTGGAGAGTGAGAGTGAAAACGTTTGTTAACTCATCTTGCCTGATAAAGCAGAATCACAAGTAAAAAAGTTATGGGACAGGAGGGAACACTATTGTCAAGGGCAAAAACATAAACGTCTAAAGATTCCAGTGACTAAGTTAAAAATAAAACAAGCAAGACATACAGTAGCTATTGTCGACAAGGGTGCATGCTCTGAAGGGTGGAGGTGGAGAATAAGAAAAGAAAACGGTGAGCACAATTAAGCAGATGGGAGCCCACAGTTCCCATCTGTTCTGAAGGGCAGAACCCACAGCTGTTCAGGGCACTGAGCTCTTTTCAGTTTGCTCATTTCCAAGTTGGTGATAAAAATAGTACCTGCCTCAAAGAGTTGTTTAGAGACTGAAATGAGCTTCTATATTTAAAATGATTAGAAACAGTGTTTTCTATGACCATTTGTATGATTTTGATGGACAGAGATGTATCTTTCATTACTTTCCTCTTATGGAAATCCATTATTCATGAATGATTTGATCTGCAGATCTACCTAGAAATAGGAAGATTCCAATTCCAGTCAATTTAATACTGTTATCTTTCCTTCTTTCTCTTCTCTTTTCCCTCTGTAGCATCTGGGCACAGGAAACTTATAGCATCATGATGGAGAAAGGAATAGTCTCTCACCTGAATACCGTCCGCCAGGTCTTAGCTGGCCTTCGCACCTCACCCCTCCTGGCCCTTAGGGGTGTGTTAGCATCCATACAAGTATCTCTGGTCCCAGACCACCAGCTCATCATTGGAGCCCCAGAAATGACTGCGTTTCCTGCACGCCATGAGCAGGAAGTCAGGAGGGTTAATCCAGGATTTTCTCTGCCTAATCACACAGCCACCAACAGGGCTCACGGGGTCACCGCGCCCACTGAGTGGTGACTGCACCTCAAAGCTCCGAGTGAGAAGTAGTACCGGGGTCCTCACCGTCTTCATATGCCCCTCAATCTGTGCCTTTGTTGCCCCACTCTGCCACCTTGACCAAAGCCCGGATGAGGTTGGTACCGAATCTTATCTCAGAACCGGACAGCACCTTCCTGGCTTCACTCCTTTAAAATCTACCAGGAGTACTTTTCCTATGTGGAAAGAACTTCCCTTACATTGTATCTTGCATTTTCTACATCCTGTGGCTAATAATGAGACTCAACAATAAAAAACAATCCTCAGGCAGTCAATCAGATTTAGATTTTGAAATTTCATAAGCATTTACGTGTACAAATCTTTTTTCCGCTCTTTAAGCCCTGAGTTGAACACTGACCCCTCTGTCTGGCCTTAATAGCAGAGAGCGCTGGGTGACAGGCATTGTCGGCAGTCAAAAATACATAGGATGTTAAATTCAGAAATGATGTAACGCTTTGCAAGAGTAAGAAAAAGGAAGTAAACTTACATTTGCTAAGTGACCGTTACTATTTCTCAGACAAGCGTTAGCCAGTATCATGGAAAAGTCAATGTTTATCAAAAAGTCGTAGAGTGAATGAAAAGTCGCCTTTTTACGCCGAGTGCAGGCTTTGATCCTGTGTCAAGAGCCGTTCTAGGCACAGCACGCTGCTTCCTGTACTCTCTTTTTCCATCCCAGCAACATCTTGTGACACATATAGCCACAGGTCACAGCTCTGTCCCCAGAGACAGCCTCTCGTTAGGCCTTTGGTTCCAGGTCTCTCTGCTCTGAATTGCATCCGAGTCAAAGTACTCAGAAAGGAAATCCACGTGCTCCCTCCTTCCCCAATTGTTTAGTCGATTGCGTAGTAGAAGGCAGTACCCAATTATGTAATACTGCCCCTTTTAAAGCTTTAACTATTTTTCCTCTGTCTATATATTGAAGTTCTTTATACTGTACAGATCATACAGTCTAGTCTTTATCTGTACCCTTCAGATAATATAACCTAGACCCACTTACTTTCACAAAGGGACAGCTCTAGTAATCAGAAAGAAAAAAGATTTTTTTCAAAACACTAATTCAGCAAAAATGTTTGTCAAAATCATTCGACCTTCCCTGCTTTTGATCTTCCTTTCTTACTTCCTAGAATCCATAGGTGTGCTGGGAACCCCGATCTTGCAATTAAGAACATAACAACATAAAACCTAGTGTTTAAAATGTGTAAGGCCTATGTCTTGTAGAATTCCACGTATTATTTGCTATACAAATGTACCTGTTAGAACGTATACATTCTGTTATGTCAGATGATTCCCTCATTTAACTCAGTCAAAATGCCGTGGAAATTCTGTAGTTTCACACCCCTTCTTGGAGCAATCCAGCCCACAGTCAAACCTGTACTCTTATTTGCTTGTAAGACTCTGGACCTTATAATTGCTCAAGTCTATTTAGCGCATTTCCATACAAATTGTGATGGTTAATTTTATGCAGCAATTTCACGGGCGCACAGGGAGCCCGGATACTTGGTTAAATGTGGCTGTGGGTGTGAGAGTGGGTTTCTGGATGAGACAAACTTGGGAATCTGTAGACTGTTGTCCCCCATGTGGCGGGTTGGTCTCATCTAATCCATGGAAGGCCTGAATAGAACCAAAAGGCAGAGTGAGGGAGGGTTTACTCTCTCTGTCTTCAAGCCGAGATATCTGCCTTCTCCTATCTTCAGATTAGGACACAGGGTAGAATTTACACCGTCAGCACTCCTGAGTCACCAGCTGCAGACATGGGGACTTCTCAGCCTCCATAACTGAATAGGCCAACCCCTTACGATAAATCGATCTCTCTGGATACAGAGATACGGATATATACATATATAAATTCTTCTTCTGTTTCTCTGGAGAACTCAGACTAAAACAAATATTGAACCACAGGATTCAGGATTCTTTTTCTCGTTACCCCAACTCACTAGTATGCTGTGGGGTACCTTTAGGACCAGCTACTCGTGCATTAACGCACACTGCATGCAATGTGTTTCGAAGATATATACGCTTTTATGGTGACAAGAGTGTACAGAGAAAGTAAGACTAGATTAATACCTGTGGGTGTAGACAGATGATTGCGAGTGTCATAATATCTTTAGCAGGGATTGTCTAAAACTACTTGGGAAAAGAAAACAGATATGCTTGGAGCAGGACATCGTGCTCCACAGGAGGACTTGTACTGCCGAGGGGAGACCTAGGAATGGTTGCTGCCCACACGTGAAGGGGAAAGATGATAAAGGCAGGAAGAGAAGATGTGAGGCTTTATAAAGTAAACGTTCACCTGCTTTAAACTATTTCCTAGGACCATCCTGGTGAGAGCTGTCCTCCGTGAGCTGCTCCTTTCACTCCATTATATTAAACTGTACAGTGGTCTGCCAGAACCCCAGTCATAATCTACCCGCACTCAGTATGACTATCTGGCCTAGGAAGCCCATGGAAAACACAGGCAGTCATGTCTAGGGAAACATGGAAATCGAAGGATGCTTATTCTGTAGTCAAAGCTATTTACTAGTGGCAAGTAAATTCTTGGGGTCATTGTGAATAAAGAAAGAAACTGAGAATTTGAGAATCAGATTAAGATGGAAATGAACTTTCAAAATTGAGAGAAGCTTGACCTAGACGGAAGGTTGGCCCTTTCTGAGAGGAGTAGTGTGTAGCCCTGGTCACTTGCGGCTGGTCAGATGGTGGCCACACGTGACCCCCCCCTTCAGCCACTGCCCCGCCTGCTCCGACCTCCGCCCGCTAAGCAATCCCCTCACCCACGACTCCTAACCACACCTTCAGGGTCAGAGATGGGAAAGGTTCAAGTTTGCAGTGTGACTCAGGATCAGGGTACGTATTCAACTTTTGCAAGCTCCTTGATGATAAAAATAGGTACGGGGTAGCAGGGAGGGATAAACTGGGAGATTGGCATTGACATATACACACTGCTATATATAAGTAGATAACTAATGAGGACCCGCTGGATAACACGGGGAACTCTACCCAATACTCTGTAATGACCTATATGGGAAAAGAATCAAAAAATGAGTGGATACATGTATTTGTATAACTGATTCACTTTGCTGTGCACCTAAAACTAACACAACTATAGTCCAACAAAGATCAATTTTAAAAATTAAGCACAAATTTAGAGCCTGAATTTCAAAGACAGGAAGATGATTATGATAACAGCTCCTCGAAACGGCATCCTCACGTCACTGTGTGAGCACACCTTGTAGTTCTTCCCCGAGAAACGCCTTCTGTCGTGCTCAGAACAGCACAGAAATTGCTTCTCAAAAGACTTCCTTGTCTCTCAAATCTGAGCTAACTCTTCCTCAGGCGTATATAACACAACACAAGATACAAATGCTGAGTTAATACTTCTCTCCACTAGGAGATGGGCCCTCTTTTCAGGCACAAAGAGGATTTTACTAGCCTATATACTGCCCGCACCTAGCATGACACCCAACAAATAATGGGTGCTCAAAAAAATGTATGGCATAGTGATTAAATAATAAATCTCTACTAAAAATAGCTCTTCATTCACCAGGATTGAGCTGCTGAATTAGAAAGGATTTACTTACTGAACAGTGACTTCAGAAATGCCTCTTTACTTGCCTTTAGTAAAACGAATAAGCAAGCATGTAATATTCATTTAGCTCTAATTTAGCCTGAAATATTACAGAAATTGGTGAAAACATGTACAACTGGTATATCTCCTGTATGAAAATATGAATTAGGATTGTGTCAAGTAGGAAAAAACAATGCAAATTCCCATCATTAAGAATAGTCAAGTCCTTCATTTGAATTTTCTTTAATTCTCCTTAAGTTATGTTACAGGAAAATATTTAGATGGGTTGCTATTTAAAACTAAAATTAAAACTTCTACACAGAGCTTCCTGCCCTGAAATGACCATGTTGTTTCTTATTCCTTATTGAAAACTGACAGCCTATCAACAACCTCATCACAATCCAACCTGGTAATTGGCTAAATCTTCATCGGGCTCTAACTCCAGAAAACTATGCCCTCCTGGTAGCATTGCTTCATCCATTACTTGCAAAAACTAGCAGGAGACCAACTGTTCATAACACTTGGACACTATTTCTAAGGCCAAATCCTACTCACAAAGATACTATAACATTAACAAAAGCAATTCTGTACACTTGATGGAAATTTCCTTTTGAAAAGGTGCTTATACACATACTCCGTTTCCAACCTGATTCTCAGACACACATAATGGTGAGGGCTAGAATTGTTCATCCTAAATTATAGGGTTTTTTAAAAGTCTGTTTCTCAAAATTGGTAAATTATTTCAGCTTAGAAAGCCCACAGAGAAATGTGTGGAACTGTTCGTGAAACCCACACATTCACTCCGAACCACTCTGAGCAGAAATGGAAGCTACTAAGGATGGTTGGAGACAACCCTTCTCTTCATAGTCTAAATTCAGAGATGCTACTTAGCAAAGCCAAAGCTAAATGCTATACTATCTAAAAGCCACACAAGAATAACACCGTAAAGCTAGTATAATAAATGTGTTTGTTGAATTATGGTTCAAATGTGGTATTTTCAGCTCAATTATGCTTAATCCTGGTACCTCAAAGGCTCTCCTTTTTTCCTTTTAATATTTTAATCAGGGATCCCGTTTGAGCTGGAAATTTGAAAGGCTCAGAACTACTCTTGCCTTGACACAAAATTTTGGGTTTTTGTTATGACTATAACAAGTAATGTTTTCATAATCCTCTGTTTCTGAGTTGAGCTGTGAAAAGTAGCTTTTGATATTTGGTATTATTATTTGCTTTCTTTTTTGGCGGTTGATCCTGGCACCCTAGAGTGTTTTTTCAAAGACTGTAGCAATAGCAAACCCTCCCAGAGTTTGGCTACTGATTTAGAGCAAAAAAGCTGGATATTCTATGGGTAATTCAGTAGTTTCTCAACGTTAACTTTGTTTGGTTAGATTTTCATTCTTAATTAATTAATCCTAAATATGAAAACATTTCATTAATATGTGATGCTAACAAGAAAAAGGCAGACACTATACATAATCTTAAGTGAGTCTAGTAGCAAAAGTTGAACTGGCCAAAACACCGATTTCTAATTTGAAAGATGTACTGACTCCAAGGCACCTAGAATTGGAAAAGAAAACAAAAGCCTGTTATCCTTAACTCAAAGCATTTCCCACAACAGTGCATTGCTCTACGAACTTAGTTTAAGTTTCACTTAAACATATTATACGACTTTATTTTTCTTGATATAGTGTTTGGCTTAATTATCATTTATTATCATTTTTATCACCCTATTTACTTAACAAAAGAATTATGATAAACTACCTCTGTTTAGTGAGTTTTAGGGTCGTTTCCTTAGGGAAAAATAAAAAAGAGAAATGGATTATATCTTGAAAAGATGTAGGACTAATTGTGTATGCATATATTTTATGAAAATGTTGATTTGCAATTTATTTCTTAGTTGATCTAATCCTTAATCTTAGATGTCTCCAAACTAATGTAAGATAAAAAATTAAAAATTATAGTAAAATATAAATGAATTTATCTCAAACAAAATTAGTAACATCAAGTAAACTAAGCACATTATGTATAGAAACTCATTTATACCTTTATACAACCTTATCCATTAGGAGCGTCACTTTACAGATAAGGAAACAGAGGATTGGAGAGTTTAAACAGGAAGCTTGAATACCTCCAGTTAGTGAATTCCTGGGCTAACATCTGAACCCAGTTAACAAAAAACAAACAAAAAAGCATGTTTGGAACCACTTGCTATATGGCTGATGAACTGGAGGGTAGAGATTACATGTAAGGATTGCTGAGAAGTATAAATGTATGTAAGCTGCCTCTGACTGTGTCACCCAGTACCTGTGTGACTTTGGATAAGGTGATTACCGAGATTCAATGTCCTCATCCATGAAATGAAAGTATTACCCAGACAAATTCAGTCAAAGCTGCATTTTAGAGGGTATAAATGTGGACCAAATTAATCATGACCATTCCATGGTGGTCAGCATTAAAAACAACACTGGGCAACAAAGCGGTTTACACCATCCTCAGCATCTCAGTGCTTCAAAACTTTTGTTGGTACTTCCTGTCAACACTGCTGTCACTTACGAGTTACTGCAAGTTGCAATTATGGGACCACAAAAGCCCCAAAAACACTGAACCTGAGAAATTCTTGTCAGATATAACAGGAGTGTCCTTGAGCACTAGTAAAGGAATAACAAACCTGGTGTTCTTCAGTTTACTTGAAAATATACTCTTTTGAAATTGCCTGGATTACTAAATGAAGTAAGTCAGACAGAGAAAGACAAATATCGAATGATATCACTTATGTGTAAAATCTTAAAAAATGATACAAATGAACTTATTTATAAAACAGAAACAGACTCACAGACATAGAAAACAAACTTATAGTCACCAGAGGGGAAGGTGGGGAGGGATACATTAAGAGTTTGGGGTTAAAATATACACACCACGATATATAAAATAGTTAACCAACAAACACTTATAGCACAGGGAACTCTACTCAATACCTTGTAATAACCTATAATGGAAAAGAATGTAAAAAAATCACTTTGCTCTACATATGAAACTAACACGACAGTGTAAATCAACTATATTTCAATAAAAAAATTATTTTTAATAGCCTGGATTGTCTGCACTAGCTCGATCAGTTTCTGTTTTAGCTGATTTTCTAATTACATTGGAATAAAAGCAATTATACCTAGATTATAAGTAGAAGACAAAATAGCTCATCACACTTTGACAAAACCTACACAATCCTTGGATCCAATGGGAAGGGTGGTGATGTGTGCATCCCAGCATTGGTCCTCAGAGTACCAGCAACCTCTCAGTGTACTTTACTGAAGTTATACCTAGGAGTGGATGCTGATTCGTATATAGGGTGTCTGGCATTTTTACTAGATACTGTTGACAGTTTCTAATAAGAATACACCAAATTAACTCCTATCTGCAGCCGGAGAGAATTCTTATTTCTTAACTAACTCGAAATCTTTGAAAACATTTGGTCATTAAAAACAATATTTTCTCTGTAGTCATTTTAGAATTTGTGTTAGAGCACTATGATTTGAGTTTTGATGCTGATTAAAAGAGATTCTTCTAGTATTTTTTGGCCATTTGTTATCCTCGTCAGTAAGTTATCAGCCCATTTTTCTATCGCATTGTTTAATTAATACTGGTCTGCAAATATTATTTATATATTTTAGATAGGAATCTTAAGTCAAATGCACGTAAGGCAAAATACATCTGTTAATCTGCCTTTTGGCTCACTTAATAGTGTCTGTTTGATAAACATTATTTATTTTAATGTAGTCAAATTGATTAATTTGACTATATTAAAATTAAAAAGTATTGTTAGTGCTTTCTCTGTCTTATTTGAGAAATGTTTGCCCTCACGAAATTGATGATGTTGCTTTTTATTTCGTTCCCTAACGGCTTGTTTGCCACTCACCTTTCAATCTGCACTGTATTTGAAATTGGTTTTTACGGCTGGAGCGCACAAAACATCTACTTTCCTCCATATGCATATCTAATCCACTCAGCACTGTCTACTGAAGTGGCAGTCTTTTCTTCCCTTCACTGCAGTGTGACTTCTGTTGTAAGTTAGGGGACCACGTATGCTTGTCCTATTTCTGAACTTTCTCCCTACTTATCTGTCACTGCACTGAATCACAGGGGCTTAATCATGACAGCTTTATAGGAGGTCTTCTCACTGTCAGAGTAAATCCTCTTTCTTTTCTTTTGTGTAGTTTTCATCAGATTGCCTTGGATCTTCTTAGGCCTTTGCATTTCTCATGAGTTTTTAAATAATTTTGTCAGTTTAAAAACCAACCAAACAAAGCAAACCCAGATGTCTATTGTGCTGAATCTATTGTTCAGTTGGGAAGGAAATGCCCTCTCTTTTTTTTTTTGCTTATTCCATATGAATTTTATTTATTTATTTTTTAACATCTTTATTGGAGTATAATTGCTTTACAATGGTGTGCTGGTTTCTGCTTTATTAACAAAGCGAATCAGCTATACATATACATATGTTCCCATATCTCCTCTGTCTTGTGTCTCCCTCCCACATTCCCTATCCCACCCCTCTAGGTGGTCACAAAGCACCAAGCTGATCTCCCTGTGCTATGCGGCTGCTTCCCACTAGCTATTTTACATTTGGTAGTGTATATATGTCCATGCCACTCTCTCACTTCGTCCCAGCTTATCCTTCCTCCTCCCGTGTCCTCGAGTCCATTCTCTACGTCTGCGTCTCTATTCCTGTCCTGCCCCTAGGTTCTTCAGAACTTTTCTTTTTTTTTTTTTTATTCCATATATATGTGTTAGCATATGGTATTTGTTTTTCTCTTTCTGACTTACTTCACTCTGTATGACAGACTCTAGGTCCATCTACTTCACTACAAATAACTCAATTTTGTTTCTTTTTATGGCTGAGTAATATTCCATTGTATATATGTGCCACATCTTCTTTATCTATTTGTCTGTCAATGGACACTTAGGTTGCTTCCATGTCCTGGCTATTGTAAATAGAGCTGCAATGAATATTGTGGTACATGACTCCTTTTGAATTATGGCTTTCTCAGGGTATATGCCCAGTAGTGGGATTGCTGGGTCATATGGTAGTTCTATTTTTAGTCTTTTAATGAACCTGACTACTGTTCTCCATAGTGGCTGTATCAATTTACATTCCCACCAACAGTGCAAGAGGGTTCCCTTTTCTCCATACCCTCTCCAGCATTTGTTGTTTGTAGATTTTTTGATGATGGCCATTCTGACTGGTGTGAGGTGATACCTCATTGTAGTCTTGATTTGCATTTCTCTAATGATTAGTGATGTTGAGCATGCTTTCATGTGTTTGTTGGCAATCTGTATATCTTCTTTGGAGAAATGTCCATTTAGGTCTTCTGCCCATTTTTGGATTAGGTTGTTTTTTTTGATATTGAGCTGCATGAGTTGCTTGTAAATTTTGTAGATTAATCCTTTGTCAGTTGCTTCATTTGCAGATATTTTCTTCCATTCTGAGGCTTGTCTTTTCATCTTGTCCATGTTTTCCTTTGCTATGCAAAAGCTTTTAAGTTTCATTAGGTCTCAATTGTTTATTTTTATTTTTATTTCCATTTCTCTAGGAGGTGGTCAAAAAGGATCTTGATGTGATTTATGTCATGGAGTGTTCTGCCTATGTTTTTGTCTAAGAATTTTATAGTGTCTGGCCTTACATTTAGGTCTTTAATCCATTTTGAGTTTATTTTTGTGTATGGTGTTAAGGAGTGTTCTAATTTCATTTTTTTACATGTAGCTGTCCAGTTTTCCCAGCACCTCTTCATATTGAAGAGGCTGACTTTTCTCCATTGTATATTCTTGCCTCCTTTCTCAAAGATAAGGTGACTATATGTGCATGGGTTTATCTCTGGGTTTTCTATCCTGTTCCATTGATATATATTTCTGTTTTTGTACCAGTACCATACTGTCTTGATTACTGTAGCTTTGTAGTATTGTCTGAAGTCTAGGAGCCTGATTCCTCCAGCTCCAGTTTACCTTGTTTCTTACTGTACAGACTCTTAAGCCTTGACTCCATTCAGAATGATCCTTGATTTTTAATTTCCCAATGATTTAGACTCCATGAATAGATTTAAAAAAAATCATTATCCCACTAACTTTTCAGTCCAACAGTATGTCAAAAAACCCTGATTTCCAGGAAATGTCTGAGTTACACCGTTCATGTTATTTTGAAATGGATGCTGAAGCACAAATCACTTGAAGGAAAGAATCATCTACGCATTGTCAGGAATTAAACCAACAGTGCTAGGATTCACTGTTTAAGGGGGGAAAATCTCTAATTTTGAAATATTAAAAATTAAGGACCTGTTTGGTTTTTATAAATTTTTATTTTGAAATAAGTTTAGCTTCACAGAAGGTTGTACAACTATGTAGAGACAAATCTCATCCCTCAGAGCCTCTTCTGAGGACAATCTCTTACACAACCATAGTGCAATGTCACAACCCAGAAACTGACAAAGGTTCCACCCACAGAGGTTATTCATACATCTACAGCTACACATGACCTGGTGTGTGTAGGTCTATCCAATTTCATTACACACGTAGCCTTGGGTAACCATCTCCATGATGAAGGTGGAAGATGTGAGGAATGGGGGTGGCCCATGTGAGGGGTAAAAAGAAGGAGTCTTGTGCTGATTGTTCAGTTGAGTGAATTGTTTTCTAATATAAATTGTAGAATTTGTTTCTACTTAAGGTTTTTAAAACACATTTAGAGAAAGTTTATACTGTTGCCCTTGAGGTGAAATTCTCCATGAATAAAGTCAAAATAAACAAGCAAGAAGATGGAGATTTTAAAGGGATAATTGATTAAAATCACAGCCGACCACCCTCTTTTCAGATTGTGTTACTATTTAAATTAAAGTGTCTGGGGGGAAGAAGTATTTGACAACAAATAGAATTCAAATGACCTCTTGTGTTTGTTAACTTTATTAATTGCTTTAACTCCAAGTGCCTGCATTTACTGGCACAGAAAGTTCCCGTTATTTATGGCCCTTTATTGTGGAAGACCTTTGTTCTTTGTGTTTTTCAGCTCTGTTATTCTTAAGAGCCAGGAACTCTGACAGCTGCTGCCAGCCCTATGCAGTTTGTTTAAAACAATAGGGAAAATTGCCTAGCAACCTCACATCCAGCTTCTGGTACCCTCCTGGAGATCACATTCCAGACACACTCTGCTCATCTCCACCAGCTCACAGGGGAACACACACACACACACACACACACACTATATCAGAACTAGACTGACCTTCACTTTCCTAAAATAAATGGCCCCATTTTTCACAACCAATGCATTTGTCCAGCATGCAGATCAGAGCTGGGTTGTTAACTCTGAAGTGCTTATAGAGATTTACAGAAATGAATTCGTTTCACCCTCTGCAGAGTTTGCTGTCAGAGGTGTACTTTTTAAAGATGGAAGTGTGCAGCCTCCATTGCTAAAATGGAAAAAATATACCCCTTACACTTTATTAAATATTTAATGCCTTATAACTAGTGATATTGACAGAGCTGTGGGAATTCAAGTTTATTGGGAGTCAGTTTCAGAGCCTGGAAGAGGAGTGAAACCAGCATTCTATGAATCTTGATTACAACCAGGATTTCAGTCTGCTCCTGTTGTATTTCCTTCTTTTGTACTGCTGTTCATCAGGTGATTATGATAGACATTTAGGATGTTATTGGACTTTGTGAGGAGAGCACTATATCAAAGGCTCAGAAGGCTGGACTTCAACTGTGGAGTTGCATTTGTTTTGTGTTCCATATCTACATAGATCTAGGTAATCACTTCACTTCTTTATCTTTATATCCTCATCTGCATGATAGAAACTTACACTAAATGATCACTAGGGTCCCGTCCCATTTAACATCCCAGGATTCCATAGACAGTGTTGGTTTTCTATGAGACTGTTTTATACAGAAAATTGAGGAGGGAAAAGCTATGCTAGATAGTTTTTTCCTTCTTGTAACTATGCTGTTAGGCCCAACATTGCTGTTTGTAAAACTGGGAGAAAAGGGTGAATCAGAGGGCCACAGACACATACACAACCCTGGCAGGAGTACACATATGTACAACTATTCCACATAATAATACAAGTTATATATAGACCTTTTGAAAGTTGGGGGATGATTGAAAGTCAAAGCAGTAAGAAAGAGCAATTCTAATGCAGAGGTCAGAAACTACAGCCTGTGGACCAAATCCGTCCAGCCTGCTACTTAATTTTGTAAACAAAGATTTATTGGAACACGGTTCACCCATTCTTTTACATATTATCTGTGGCTGCTTTCCTGCTAGGATGCCATAGTTAAGTCATTGTGACAGAAGCCGTATGTCACAAAGCTGAAATACTTACTATTTGTCCATTTACAGAAAAACTGTGTGGATTCCTGTTGCAGTGTATGAGAACCTTTGTTGTATTTATTTAGACTTGAAATCAGTCAAGTCAACAAGATTATGTACATATAAATGAAAGAGAAAATTTTATAACAATTCAATGTTCTAGATTATCTATTATTTCAATAGAGCTCATAGTCACAAAGAAATTAAAGACTGAATTTGATGGAAGAGAATAAATGTGTTTGTTCTTAATTTTTCAAAATGAGTTATTGCTTTTAGGTTTGCTCATATATTTATAGTTAAATATTCAGAAACTGTTTGGAAACATCAAGGTTACTACATGTGAAATGTAATATCTGATCAGAGGATGTTATGTGAAAATTTGGAGGCCCTCCAAAAAAAAGAAAACCACAACAGTAATCCTGAGGAAAATGTGGAATTCAGGGGCCTGGTTTCCATCAATATCCCTGACAGCATGATTGTAAATTTACACATCATCAATGTAAAGCTGATCATTTTACATTATGATACGCTTTATAGCTTTATATACACCTTCCTACCACGGGATCAGGACTGTTTAATTTCTCAATCATATGTTACTTTCTGAAGTGATTAGCAGAATCTTTAAAACAGAAATATAAAAAAATATATTAAATCAATGGAGAAAGGAATGTTCAACTTCTCTGTTTCTTCCTTGTCTTTAATCCCTTCTAACCCACACCCCAAGCAGCAAAACACATGGAGATAGAGTTTTATCTTGCTAAGAACTTCCTCAACACGTAGGTAATTTTCACTCTTATAGAAGAATACAATGTAGGTTAATACTTCATCTCCCAGTGCTCTGAGGAGAATCTTGTCATAGAAAAGGTCATCTCTGAATAGTAGACACAATTCAGCCCCATCACTATGGAGTCAGAAAGCAATATTTTCTTTTCATTTAAAACATTTGAACCCAGAAGGATAGATTGTGTCATCTCTTTTCTTACCAACTGGCCCCTCCGACAGGCCCTCCTGGGCTGTCCAGTGACAGCCTGGTCTGTTTATGGTGAGTCTATGGTGAGATCTATTTTGCTCGGCTCTTACCTTTTATTCTTTGGTCTCGTTTCCAGCCACATGCACTGCCTCTCTGCCCCTAAATGCGGAGTTTTTGTAACAGGGTGTCCTTCGGTCTGATCTTTTTTTGCTACCCAGGTCGGGTCAACACGGTTTGTGATGCTCTTGTTCTCTTCTCTCCTCATAACTGTCAAGTTACCTGGAGATGGGCATCCTCAACCTTATGTCCTCTTGCCTTTGGATCTGCTCCCTGTCAAGGAGCAGTTCTGATTTTGATCCTGTCCAATTGGGCAGATTCGGCCACCCTCCCTGCCTGTGTTTTGCTTTTGCTGCCATCTGCTGGGGAACCAATTATTTCATCTCAGACACGCCTGACAGCTTGCTTGAAACTTCTGCTCAGCCAACTCAGTGCATCTTATTAACTAGACCTGCGTCGTCAGGTCCCCCAGATCCGACCTGCCTAAGTTGGAAGGTCTGCCCCCGTATCTAAGTTGTCTAATCACACAGCAAGTAACTCGAGAAGAGAATACTAGAAATCACTGAAATGAAAATCAGTGTGAGAAGGTACGTTTGCTTGCTTTCTGTGAATTTTACTTAAGGTGCATTTTTCTGTGTGTGTATTTTGCCACATTCTCAGAGACCTGCCTATCTGGATACAGAACACTCCCTGATATCAGGCCGATATCAGTGAAGAGGCCAGTTTCCATACAGAGACCACATAAAAGAAGCGAGTTCACAGGGGCATTTCAACCAGACAGACTTGACAGGTAACTCTGGCACCACCACGAATAAGCCATGGTACTGAGAAAACATGATTTAAGTAATTCTAAACCTTATTTTCCTTTCTTTAAAATTGTGTAGGGACTTCCCTGGTGGTACAGTGGTTAAGAATCCACCTGCCACTGCAGGGGACATGGGTTTGAGCCCTGGTCCAGGAAGATCCCATATGCCGTGGAACAACTAAGCCCGTGCGCCACAACTACTGAGCCCGCGAGCCACAACTACTGAAGCCCACACACTAGAGCCCGTGCTCCGCAACAAGAGAAGCCACTGCAATGAGAACCATTGCAGAGCCCGTTCACTAGAGCCCGTGAACCACAACGAAGAGTAACCCCCGCTCGCCACAACTAGAGAAAGCCCACACGCAGCAACGAAGACCCAACACAGCCAAAAATAAATAAATTTATAAAATTGTGTAAACTACTATCAACCATTACAATTTGTGAAGAATAAGAAAATAATGCATGTTAATACTTACCTCAGTGCCAGGTACACAAACTTCATCGATAAGTGAGACTCATGCTGTCTTGTACCACATGTATCGAGGTGGAATACTTAGGTCCAATTATGGTGAAAGGAAATGAACTCCCCCCCTTTCTCTTTTTCTAAAACACAGTTCTAGTCTATGACATCATCTTCATTTTTATCTCTCTTTTCTGCCTACAAGAATTCTTTGTCCACACGGGATAATTCATACATGTCATTGCCTAACTGGACACAAGCCAAAGGAAGAAATAGAATTTGTAAAAGGAAAATGGAAAAAACTCTCGCGTTCTCTAATGCAGAAAATGGAAAAAGCTCTCGCGTTCTCTAACGGTCTCTTTTTTAACCATAAATATGCAGTTGAAGAGAACTTGCATTTCAGTGATTTATACTCTACCTCCTGGTTTTGATTTTAAGGTCTCAGGAAGTTTCAGTGTTTAAATCATCAGAAGAGATACAGCTGATCAGTTTGAAAAAAGTCAGTCTTTAAGGGAAGCTCATGAATGGACTCCGAACCCGGTGACGTTTGTCAACAATGTTGTTCTTTCTATGTCTTTGGCAAACATACTGCTAAAAGTGCTTGATACACAGAATATACCTATAATTGGAAAAGAAATGCTTGCATATTTGGTTTCTGGTACTTATTCTACCTATGCCCTCATGAAAGTTCCTGTTGAACATTTGCCAGCTGGAACCATGGCCAACGTCAGGTAGAGAAGATTGATTTGTTCTCACAATTAATAAAATTGCCTAACAAAAAGAGCAAGTTGGTAAATCATTCTCAGATGGTTTGGATTTAGAATTTATTGGCATTTGTTTTTTCCTGAATGTAAATAACTAGAATAAGGTTTAAAGGCTGCAAATTAAGGAAGACATCCCATGATAAGGTTATCGTTTGCCTTAAAATTTGAAATTATCAAAAGATATTCACCCAATTATCTTTAGAATTGTTGAAGAAAATTCTGAGGGTAGTTTATATCCTTTCAGTGAGAATAAGAGTTAATAGAATTTATTTCTGTGCAGTAAAGAAAGTAAAAAGAAAAAAATCTAGATTTCTGATTCTTACAAATTCCTTTGTCCTTAACATCCTGTTAAATGCGTCAGCCCTAATGACTTAATCTGCTCAGGCTGCCATAATGAAACATCAGGGACTATTCACTTAAGCAAACAACAGACTTTTATGTCTCACAGGTCTGGGGGCTGGGAAGTCTAGGATCAGGGTGCTGGCCAAAGTGGTCCCTAGGGAGGGCTCTGTCCTTGGCTTGCAGGGGGCCTCCTTCTTGCTGTGTCTTCATGTGAAGGACAGAGAGAGAATGAAGGGATTCTAGGGAGCTCTCTGGCACCTCTTCTTACAAGGACACTAACCCTATCAGATTGGGGCCCCACCCTTTTGACCTCATTTATCCTTAATTCCTCCCTATGGGTCCTGTCTCCAAATATTGTCACATCCGGTTATTTTCAACACACAAATTTGGTACACGACACACAAACTGGTACACAGTTCAGTCCACATCACTGAATCTACACTTTTGGATGGAAATACAATTCTCAATGTTGTGTGTATTAGTTCTGTAAATGCCATCAATGTGTACTTTTTTTTAAATTTAATTTTTTAAAATTTTTATTGGAGTATAATTGATTTACAGTGTTGTTAGTTTTTTCATGGGTGCCTTGATCATAACACAAAATTATAGAAGACTGTTATGTCTAGGAACACACAAGTATATTCTAAAATGTTAGAAATTTGTTACTTGAAAAAATCTAAAATGTAAGGAAATTTCTAATATAAAATCTATATATTAAAAATATGTAAATATTAGAATTAATGTGTCATGATAAACCTGCCTTCTAAGAACTACTTTAAATGCTAATTATATCATTACATGAGAAAGAGAATACTTGAAATATATGTAAGGCTAACCCAAGGATATTTAAATTAAGCCATTTGAAGTTAAACCAATAGCAAGTTAGAACAGGGATGCAGAGATATTCACAATTTCAAGATATCAACAAAATAGGAGGTTCCTTTGATGACAGCAGAACTTCTATTACTTTATTATTAGCACAGAAATCTCCCATACATTATTTGATTTCATCCCACGGCATCTCTCTGACAAAAAAAAAAAAATCAAGCAGTGTATTATCTCCTACTCATTTAAAGAAACTAGTCTAAAATGATCATGAATTTGTTAAAGTTCCATCAGTATATGAGAAGCTGTGGGAGTACTCAGGTAACTATACAAGTCCAAGTCTTCTCACTCAGCATTTAAACAACATCACCTTATTTTCTACTTCTTGTTCATAACTTTACTATTAATCAGAAAATCAAGCAGGTAAATTTCAACCGTGTAAAGTTGGTTATTCATTCAGATAGTTAATTAGACTCTGAATTATTGTAAAAACTGTTAATCTTCTCATATGGGTTGCTGCAACCCCTCCCCTTCCATTTTTGATTTTTACTATAATTCCTCCTATTTATAAATGAATAGAACATTTTCCCCTTCAAACGGAAAGAAATATAAAAGATCCTCAAACTATTTTATTTGCCTTTAGTCATGAATTGCCTGAGCACTTTGGGACTATCAATTATCTTTCCTTCCTCAATGTCTGAGCATCTGCAGTGTTGCTCTAGTTCCCTGGGATTACTCCCCAAACAATGCTTTTGGTGCATTCAACCTTTTATCTGCAGAGGACTCAGCACTCAGTGCCAAGGGAGTGGTTTTGGGTCAACATCATTTGCAACTATGGACAGAACCTTCTTTGTTCCTGTTTAGATAATTACATCAGTCTTGTTGTCATGCCTGTGTATTGGAATGAGGTTTAGCATAAAGATGGAGGAATTTCAAATGCAATCGGAAAATAGTGCTGACAAATAGCTTTTGTGATTTATTGTTTAAACTCAGCATACACTTATTTAGGATATTGAATTAAACCAAAGAATAGCTATCCTGTAGGACTGCGACAAAACAATAATATTTGCATCCATTAGAAAGTCTGAACCAAAACATTTTATAAGTATTTATTCCTTTGACTCAGTTTAACCTTTTAAATAAAATTTCTTTGAGGAACACAATGCTTACCTCAGCTCCAATAAAATTCATTCCTCAGATGAGACTAGCAAAGAGTTTGTCCTATTATAAGCTACATGTTTCTTTCAGCTGAAGCTCATGAAAATAGTAGACTTATCTCTGTTGTGAAGATTCACTGCCCATGGTGTGGTCAGAGGTTTGGAGGTTGGAGTTTGTTAAGAAAAGTACCCTAGGTATTCCCAGGCACAGATGCAAGAAAAATGGCTCACGATGTTTTGTGGATAGGGCTCCTTAAGACCCCTATTAAGCCACTGAACATAAGGGATTAATAGATAATATTAAATCATGCCAAAAACCCTTCCTTAAAGCAGAGAACTCCATGTAGAAAAGCAGAAACCAACCCAAGGGCATGAAATCTAACTTTTTCATCCTTCCTAATAATAAATGTAACCATTTTTCTTAATGTTAAAATATACTTATGTAAGAAATAAACCATGAATCCACAGAAATATGAAGTCTACCTGATTTAAAAAAAAAAAACCTTACAGAAAAGAACTTTAAGAATTAGATTGATCATTTCTTTTCAAATAACTTAGTAAATTCAACTTTTAGTTTAGTTTAGCAATGCATAGAAAGCTCACATTACAACTGTGAAGGAGATAACTTGGAAGTGGTTTCTGAGTAGTAGACGGGATTACATCGACAGGTAGTTGTAGAAAAGTTGGCATGTCAGACGCAGTAAAAACATACTGAAGGGAATATCAATGTAAAAAAAAAAAAGGTGAATCATTGATTTGATCTTTTGCTCAGTGGGAGTGTGGAATTTGAATCTTGGAAGCAGCAGATGAGAAAGGGATTGATTTAGGCCTTTGAAGTGAAATCCTAGCCCAGACAGTCGTGCCATGGAAGCCACAAAGCCTAGAGCGAGCTCAATAAAACTCTGCGGGTGAGGGCGCATATTATAGGAAGGATCTAGAAAAGTTCATATTGGAATATCTGAGCCGTGGCTCACAGGCAAGGACCTACCATCTGGAGAACAGGATGACACCGAAGTAGATGCCAAGAAAGCAACTGAAAGGAAACGGGGAAGTAAAAATATTTCTGGGGCTACACAGTAGACGGAGACTCAAGCATGGAAAATAGCAGGTTGCTTAAAAACGATCAAAACTTCTGCAAAAAGTTGAACTATAAGCTATAAGGGAAAACCGTCAAAACTCCAGCCAATAATCAATAATGGTTAATTAAAAAAAGAATGCCTCTATGGAAAATCACATTGGCTAGTTTATATTATGCATTTGACATATTTACATTAAAAATATATTTACTATCGTATTTTAAAGTAATGCTTCGTATTTGAATTACTCAATGTTGTGTGATGTTGTCACGATGTTTTCCCTTCCTCGAATGTGGAGTAGTTACATTTAAAAAGAATAATGAACATGGTCAGATCAGAATTAATAAAACTAACTAGTCCGATCATAAATAGTTTCACTAGAGCTGTGCTAACCCTAACCCTAACCCTAAACCTAACCCTAACCCTAACCCCATTACTTGCTGCCCTATCTTGTAATCTGTCAGGGCAGCAAAGTGATCTCAAAGCAAGGGGTTCACATTCCTTCCTCATGAGTCATCTTTCCAGCCTTTAACAATATCAGATGCCTTTTAAATCAAACAAAAAGCTCTACCCTGGAGAAAATGACCTATAGTGCCTTCCGTTTAACATCAGTTTAGCCCTTTTGTCCTTTTACAAGTACACTGGGAGCAGTTTATGACACTAGCGCTGTGTCTGACCTAACATTCTGGATGAAGACATTAAAATTAATTTGAAAATAATTTCTTTAAAAAGCTGGAGTATCACAATATTGATGCTTCTAAGATTCTTAATTGTGTCATTAATGGTTACTGAAAAAATTATTCAAGTTAGTTAACTGGTTAACTTTAAGAAATTTAATGTTCAGCCACTAAATGTACAGTCCAATTTGTGCAAATTACCTTTTCTTTTTATTATTCAATATTTTTTCTTGAATTTTTTTGTCTCCCGTACAAAATTGTCTAAGGAACGTACTCTTCCTAGCATGTGGATAGTTTGACCATCTTGTGTATGCAATTTGCTTCCTTCTGAAACAGAATGATAAACTTTGTGGTGGTGTCTATCATTCCTGGACCTGGCTGTGCAGGTGGCTGAAGTCCTCTAGCTACAAATAAAAGACAAGAAGAAAATAAGGGAAAGGACACTGTGTCTGAGAGTGTGCCTGTGTAATCTCACAACACCCGCCCAGAATCCACAAATCAAATAATGGGCTTATTTTGTTCCCCCTCAGTCATGACTGAACCAGCATCTGCCACTGACTGTTTAGGGAGACACGGGGCATGAGGGCAGCGGTGTGTCGGACTCTGTGAAGCATCACCTCACGCTGGTTCAGATCCTACCCACTGCTTTATGTGCTCCAGCCCCACTGCAGTAGGTGGAACCCAAGCGAAGCCAAGAAAGTCCATAGTGGTTAAATATCCTCTCCTCATCCTACACAGTTTCTACTGTCTTTTCTACGTTTTATGCATAATGAATTTTTATAACCCCAGCATTAACTTGTCATTAATAGTTACAGATCCTTCTCCTGTCGCACTTGGAATAAACAGGCATTACTGAAGGAGGTCTGCATTCTGCGGTGGGTCTTACCTGATGTGAGACCTCAATTTTGTGTCAGTCTTGTAGTCATGAGGACTGTTTACCAATGTTCTGCTCTCACTCTGGGGCACCTGGTTGGATTGCATTTTTCCTCTTCCATTGACAGTGTCTGCCATGTGATTTGCTTTGGCCGATGATACGTGAGCACGAGTGGACTGTTGGACTTTCCAACGGAAGTTTGCTGAGCCCGTTTGTCCTTCATTCACGCTGTCCCTTTCCCTCTGCCTCTGTGACCATAAGCATCCCATCACCTCGGGTCCCAGAGTGAAGACAACAGGTGCAGAGCAGACAGGTAGATCCCAGTAAAAACTAAATTGGTTACCTTTTAATCCACTGAGATGTAGGGGTTATGACTCCCCAACCTGGCTAACCTGGCTGATAAGCTTGAAGAACTAAAAAGGTATGAAGTCCATTTCCAGATCAATTTTTTTAATTTGGATTAGAAAAATAAATATGATAATAATAAAAATATGTAAACTAGATCTTCCTGATAAAGCAATACATCTAGAAATAATACTTTCCATATAGATAAGTATATGGACAGATATGGGTTCTGCCATGTGAAATTGCCAATATTTGACCAGTTTTTAACCTAAAAGTGGCAACTCTGTATGGTTTAACCTAATACATGTCCTGAAGATACGACATTGTCTTTGTGTATCTAAGGGAAATACACATTGTGTTTTAGCGAGCTGATTGCCAGATAGAAATGATTACTCATGTTTTGTATTTGCTAAGAGTTTAATTTTATTTCTTTTTGTATCTAAGAGAAATACACATTGTGTTTTAGCAAGCTGATTGCCAAATAGAAATGATTACTCATGTTTAGTATTTGCTTAGAGCTTAATTTTATTTCATTAATGCCTTATGTTGAGGACATTAAAAAGTTAGGCCAAATAAAACAGGGTGATAACAAACATTTGTCTTTTGCAGACATGATCTAATGCATTTTTTTTAAGTTTTTTGGTTTTTAACATGTTAACTGTTGTTTTCTGCAGGACACATTCTTGAGGGCATAGACAACGTTTATATCACTTAAAATACTATGACAGGGGCTATTATGAGTTTTCTCCCACTCAGTTCCTGAACCCTACCAAAATAAAGTCAAATTTGAGGTTCTAGTTCTACATGCTTTGGAGAAATGTGACTTTCTGGTTTAAAGAAAAGAAGTTCAGGAATGATTTATATAACTTTAGAATTTCCAGATGTAACTTCTCATAAAGCTCTTTGGATATCAACTGCTGTAGCATTTACCAAACATTTTGATGAGTTAAGTGTAAATTAATCAGTAACATAAGGATTAAATTTCTCTACAAATACACAAGAGCTTAAAAAATTAGGGAAAAGAGTGCCTTGGCAGAATTCAGTTGGGTTTTGTCAAATGCAAAGCATTTCAAAACTATGTTTTGAAGTTTTTCTGAAACTGAAACCTCTCTATGTTTGATCATCTTTTGTTACAAATCCAAATTGAATTGTGTTTTGAAGTTCTATTGGTGATAAACAAACTGAAAGTGGTTAGGACCAGGACCACAAATTCACTTTCATAAATCATTTTTATAGCATTAAGAGATTCATCGTACCATTTCCTATAAATGTTTATGAGAATTATAAAAATTAAAACTAGAGGAAGGTGGTCAAACTCTCAATAAACTCTCAATTAAAGGATAAGTCCTAGGGAGGTCATGTACAACTCGGTGACACTATAGCTAACACTGACGTATGGAATATAGGAAAGTTGTTAAGAGAGAGATCTAAGAATTCTCATCACAAGGAAATTTCTTTTTTTTCTTTTTCTTTTTCTTATTGCATCTATATGAGATGATGGATGCTAACTAAGCTTTTTGCAGCAGTAATTAATTCACAAAATATGTGAGTCAAACCATTATGCTGTATACCTTAAACTTACACAGTGATGTATGTGCATTATATTTCAATAAAACTGGAAAAATATGAATAAACCTGAATTTCAAGAAATGACAAAAGTAAAAATAGAAAACAACCTGACTCCACTTGTTCTCAAATTTTCTGTTATCAGTAATAGTTTCACAATGCCCCTAGGCCAAAGGAAACTCCCTAACAGTTTCATTTATTAAGTAGCTAGGTTTACACAACTTAATACGTTTTAATATCCCAGCAACTCGGTAGTCACGTGTAAAAGCACTACACATAAATTTTTAAAATAATACTTTTGTCTTTTACTTAAATAACCACAATCACTTACTCATGGGTTGTGTGCCCAGTTGGGTACAACACAACTTCTCAATCCTTGAAATCTGATCAGTCATTGCCACCCTCATTTCCTGTTTCACTCTGATTGTCTAATAGTATTTGGTGTTTATTACAGAAAAAAAAAAACAACAGAAAATCCAGGTTCATAAAGACATAACATCAGTGAGAAGAATGATACAACATTGAGACTGTGACTTACCTTCACCTAGTTGTTCAGATGTTGTCCAATAAATGTTGAGTGCTTCTATGTTTCTTTTGGAAATTTAAAATACTCCATGGTGCCTCTTTGAGTTCCCTATGGCGCTCCAGGATACCTCAGGTCACAGTTTGAGAACTGTGGATTTTATCAGTTCCATTAAGTTATCTTACAACCATTTCAGGATTTTCAGTATCAATTTATTTATAATCAAGCAAGTGCTGACTGCAGTGGATGCCAATATTGACAAAAATTACTTTTATGGAACCCTAGTAATAGTACTTTATAATATATTACAATATATTTTTCTATCTACAAATAGTTTTAATGAATTAAGAGAATAATACAGTCATTGGAGCTTACGTTTTTCATAACAATCATAATTTACTCTGAAGGAATGTTAACTAATATTTAATAGACTTTTTAACTGAAAATATAAGAATGAATATCTGTGTTAAAAAGAAACTTCATGATAAGATTTTTCAAAGGAGAACTAATGTAGCAGTATTTCACTAAATTTGAAAAAGTGTTTCGCTATAGTGTAAAACACAGAGTATTAAGGAAAAAGTAACATTTATTCACCTTGGTGTTCTACACACAAGTGATGTCTAAAAATAAGTAAACTGATTTTACTGTAAGAGGAATCTGCAAAGGAACCTGTCTGAGAAACTTTAAGGACCAAGCAGAAGGTTCGTCTTTAAAGTAATGTTATCATGAACTTTGTCAGGCTAGGTATATCTATATATCTTTTAGTTAGAATTCAAGTATTTTGCCTAAAAACTAGTTAATGGAAGTCATATGTGTATGTTGATAGTAAGCAAATGTTCACAAGACTGAAGAGAGTCTATATAAGTGAGTCTTGCAGAATTTATAGCATATCTGTTCAATGGGTATAAAGGTGCATGGGAAACCTATTATGGGCTGGCATAGTCCCAGGTGTTCAGGGTACAGCAGTGAACAAAGCACAGGGGGACCACTTCCCTCATAGAGCTTTCATTTCAGTGAAGGAGACAGACAGTAAATACAATGAGTAAGCAGAATATCTAGAATCTTAGTGTTACAGGCTAAGACGAATGAATACATTAGTGGAAGATGATAGGAAGTGCTGCAGGAGGACTGAAAATTTAGAAACTGTACACAGAAGGGCCTTAGCTAGAACGTGAAGGAAACAAATGAAACAAGTAAAAGAGCAAACCCGGCAGAAATCTAGAGGAAGAGCGTTCCAGGAAGAATAATATCCAAGAGGAAAGATCCTTGTTGGGAATGTCCCATTGAGGCAAAGGTCAGAATCCTGAAACCAAGTGAATGAGAGGCAGAGCAGTGAAGAAAAATCGGAAAGGTACCAAGGAGAAAAGTTCATGGTAGGGGCTGTATTGGACATTTGCTCTGAGTAGGAAGAGATGTATCTGGAAGACATCCAGGGAGGTGCTGCTCTGATGTGACAGGGATTCCAGCAACGTTGTTCTGGCTGCAGAAGTGGAGACACCAAGGAGGCTGATCACATAATAAGACAAGAGGTCAGGATGTCTTGGACTAGGATTGCAGTCACGCAATTCATCAGAAGCGGTGAGATTCTAGATAGACTTTGAAGATATATTTGCACCATCCGATATGGCCACGTGCTGTCATTTAAATTTTAGTTACTAAAAATGAAATAAACTACAAATTCAGTTAGCCCCAGGAGCCTATGTTTCCATGTTGGACAATACAGATATAGATCCTTTTCATCAGTATAGAAAGTTCTAGCAGACAGCACTGGTGGAACTGACTGTGTTTACGGGAAATTTGAGTTAGGTTATGAGAGAAAGTCATCAAGGGTGATATTGGCCTGAGCAACTAGCAGAATTGAGCACACAGATGGAAAAGTGGGTTTGGAGGGAATACCAGGAGGTCAGTTTAGGAAATGTTCCTGCTTACGAGGCACGAGATAAGATCTCAAGTTTGAGTCCAGCTTGAAGGGGGAGGTCTAGGCTGGGTGGTCACAGCAGGTCGCTGTGTGCCAGGTGCTCTTCAGGACACTTGCAAAGTCCATCCAATTTCACACCAACCTCATGAGCTACATGCTCTTATCCCCATTTTATAGATGAAGAAAGTGAGGCACTGAGAGCCATATTATCTCTTGTTAAAGACTAAGGATGAGAATGTGAGTGTGAGGAGCTTTCTCTCCACTACACACAGGAAGCCACCTGCAGGAAGAAGCCAAACACACCTAAGAAGGATGAGAGATGGGGAAAGAAGGAGAAAAGAGACATTTCGATTCTTTGAGCATTCCTCTTGACTATGGGAGCTAATCCAAGGGTCATTCCTACCCAAATCTATGAGGCAATAAATCCCTTCTTTTTAAGGAATTGCAAAATGAAACTGCATGAATAACACAATCGATGAGCATCTTGTTTCACACGTGAAATGCTGCAGCTTCCTAAGACAATGTAGTCGATTTGCTAATTCTATGGAAATCTTAGCACTGTAATTTATGGATTATATATTGTTTTACTTTACCCATGAGATAGTTGTTCCCAGAAATAATTTTAAAACAAAACCTGTTCTTTCTCCTCGCTTACATTAAATGTAAAGTTTTAATAAAATATTTTCCAAAGAAATTCTTACCTCTTTTTTCTGGATTATTACTTATAATGTATTATCATTAAAATAACTTAATTTTTTTCTTACATAAACTTACTGAACTGTAACTTACATTTATAAAAGTGCACAAAAAAATGTAAGTTTGCAGCTGGCAAGGGGAACATACATATAAGTTTATCATTTCATAAGGTGAACAAACCCAGTTCTCACAGTACTCAGTATTCACAGTACTCAGTACTCACGGATGAAAAGCCTCAAAGGTTCCCTTCTTACACCACACAATCACTAACCCCTAGTTCCGCAGGATTATCCTGACATCAGAGATCAGTATATTTCTCTTGGCTGTGTTTAAATTCCAGGTTAAAAGAATCATATGGCAACATAGTTTTTGTGTCTGGTTTCTTTTACTCCATATGCTGCTGTGTATAGTTGTAATTTGTGAATTCTCACGTTCTCGACTATTCCATTGTATAAATACACTGCAATATATTTATTCATTCGACCACTGGTGGACATTTTATTCCAGTTTGGTGATATTATGAATAGTGCCCCTGTGTGCATTCATGTACATGTGTTTTGGGATATATATTCAGGCTTCTTTGCTAGCAACATACCTGAGAATGACGTTGCCAGGGTATAGTTATGTTATGCATGTGTTCCGTTTAAATAGATACTGTTAAACACTTTCTGACAGTATTGGTGTTAATATACCTTCAAAACATGATAACGTATGAATAAAAGTTAATAATTCTACAGATTATTTCTACGCCCTCTTTCCATCCATTCAATTATTTGGTGTTACTTAGTTTTCTATTGTATGAAAAACATAACTAATTTTTGGATATAGACATTTTTATTTTACCCAAGTATGATATCAAACTAGTAAGCCTAATCACAAACTTCTATATTAAAGCTTCTAATGATAGTGGATACACATAGAAATCTGTTGTTTTCCGCTATGGTGGGAAAAAATAAAATTTGTCCTTATAGGCTTGTTAATAACATTTTACTGAGGATCAAATAACATAGTAGATGTGAATGAAACCCCTCAGGTGTAGTTCCTAATGTGTAGTTTGTTCCATACAGCTCCTCTTGCTGTGTAGGCTTGTGAAACTAAAGAGACAAGGTATCTGCTCCCCACGCCTTTCCACGTGCACAGTATATATGGCAGGACAGGACTAGGGGAAAACGGACACCAAGCATGAATTACTGGTCCATAGCGTTTCTGAAATCCAGCCTGGCAGTTGTTGGAACTTTCCTCGTTAGGGCCCCAATGCCAGGGAATAACTCTGATGGGCTCTCTGCATCTTCCTCTGGGCTCTAGATTCTGCCCTCTGAGTCAGTTTTTTTGTGTGTTTTTTTTTTTCATGAAAGGTAACACCTGTTTTCTGCTGAGTAGTTTCCTCATACTGTTTATTGCCAGTAGATCCGTGGGGCCAGAGGGAGCTGAAACAACCTCTTTTCACTCTGCTCTGCCCCTTTATGGACCTCCTGTGATCAGCACTGGAGTCCTTGCATTAGACAAGATCAGGCCCATAAATCTCTCAGACATAAACCCTTAGGCTTCACTTAAAAAAACCTTTTGTGTGACTGACTATCCCTGTGAGGCACTGCCATTGATCTTTCTGAAGGTTGACAGAAGATGTGGTAGTAACACTCAGATTCATCTGTAGACCACGCCTCTTTAGAAATGCCATGGAACTGATCTTTCCTGAAGACATTTCTTGAGTTTAGCATCACTTATCAGTTGGAGAGGCTAAGAATTTTCAAAACTATCAAGTTCTGGTTCCTTCTCTCAATCTCCTGCTATCCTTTTACATTTTACAATAGACAAGAAAGCAAGCAAGAAAGGAAGGAAGGGGAGAGAGAGAGAGAGAGAGAGAGAGAGAAAGAGAGAGAGAGAGACAGGAAGGAAGAAAGAAAGAAAGAAAGAAAGAAAGAAAGAAAGAAAGAAAGAAAGAAAGAAAGAGCAAGGAAAGAAAGAAAAAAGGAAGGAAGAAAGAAGGAAAGAAGAAGGAAGGAAGGAAGAAAGAAAGAAGGAAGGAAGGAAGAAGGAAAGAAAGAAGGAAGGAAAGAAAGGAAGGAAGGAAGGAAGGAAGGAAAGAAGGAGGGAGGGAGAAATCAGGCAGCATTAAACATGTTGCTTGGAAATCTCCTTAGCTATATATATGGTCCAGTAGACACATTTTCTACATTGCAGGTTGCTGCAGGTGACAGAGTTGCTAAACTTTCTGCTGCTCTGTATAAAGGATTCTTTCCAATAACATCTTATTCATTTCTTTTTGAGCTCTCATTGGCCATATCCTCAAAGTCCGGATTTCTACTGTCTGTTTGAGGTAATTTAGGCTTTCTCTAACAAGCTCCACAAAATCATTACCTATCACTTATTATCTTGTAGTTTCTGTAGATCAGAATCTGGTCACAGATTGGCTGGCCTCCTCTGAGCCAGGGTCTCTCAAAAAGCTGTCATCAAGATATTATATAGGATTGCAGTCATCTCAAGGATCAACCTGGGGAGAAACCAATCACTCACATGGCTAGAAAGGATAAAGGAAGATGGTATGGTCAAAATTCCTTGGAAACTTTCAAATAACAGACCTTCTGGCATAAACACTAATGGTGTATCCTGACAAAGAGTCCTGCTCTGAGGACTGCTTTCGTGGCGTGTGCCTGGTCTGTTCTGGTGTGCATACGGTAAACAAAGCTTGAATCTATGGGTGCATAGGTATAGCTCCTAGGAAAATGTCACATGAGCTACATAACTCTGGGTATCAAATAGGAATATTTCAAAATTGAAGCAACTCTGTTTTTAACAAGCATGTTGCTTAGAGCCCTTACATGTTCATCTGTTCCAGAGATTGTCATAATGGAGCATAAAGAAGGCGCCAGGAACCAGCACTGGGGTTTTCCTGCTTCTCCTGTGCCTTGTGATGACCTGTACTCTCTATTAAATAATTAGTGAAGCTAATTCAGTAAGATCTCTGATGTTTTAAAATGGTGATTTGATAATCTAGTTTATCTTAGAAACAATTTAAAGAGAAATAAAACATGCATAATGATGTAGTGAAATAAAATTGCCCGGTAATAATCTAACTAGAGGTGCTCTCAGGAGCAAGAGTTTAAAGCCACTTACCAACTTTCTCCATTGACTTTTTCAATGCATGTGTGTGCATTTGCTTGTGTGTGTGTGTGTGTGTGTGTGTGTGTGTGTGTGTGTTTTCTTAAAAATATGTAGAGAGTATTTGGATACAGAAGACTTAGAAATTTCTGATTTTTGCATTTAAAGGTAAATAATAAAATTGGGGGAAAAAAGAGCTTTGTACACAAAGGCAATCCTTAAAAATCTATGAACTTTTACATAATAATTTCCCAAATAGAAAATTGAGAGAGAAAAAACAAACAAACAAAAAAATGTGACCAATAACTGAAATAGAAAAAAAGGAAAAACAATAGGTCAAAACACAAGTTTAAGGAATGTGTACTATATTTACTTATCAAATATCAAAGACTTTTTTTCAATGGGTAATGCGCAGTGTTTTCTAGGATAAAAGTGCATGCATTTTGTATCTACAGGGAAATTTTATATTATGTGTTGTAACATTTTAAAATGCTTCTGTGTCTTGACCAGATATTCTTGCTTCTATGAATTTAGAGTAATATTCTGAGATGTAGACAGATTTATATAGAAAAATGTTAACAATATATAATATAAACTGTAACTGTCCAAAAATAGGACAATGTTTTCATAAAGCATGACACAGCCATGGAGTCCAAAGGATCTAATATTTTTAAATTATATTATAGAATTATCATAATAATTACTTTTTACTAATGATCACTAATACTCATGTATGTTCCTTAAATATCAAGGGTTGTTTCCATACACATATTGATGTAATTGTGTGTATGTATAAGAGGTCGACAATGTAAATAGTAGTCATTTCTAAGTGGATTGATTATGACAACTTTTATTATCTCTTTTCTACTTCTTTGTGTTTTAAAGCTTTTCTATGGTAAGTTTTTTTTAATTTAATAATCACAAAGCTAAATGGAACTAGGATGCTTTCCATTTCACGCTGACTGTCTGATTGAGCAATTGGTAGAAGGATGTTAAATCAATCTCTAGACCATATATTTTCCACTAGAGCAAAAAAGATACAAAGGCCAACTTTTTAATATCCCCTATTCCTTGCCTTCAAGTTGAATATCGTGAGTCTAGAAGAAAAATATACATGTACTTGCTATATATGTATCTGAAGAGCTTGTATTGGGTTTTGGAACACGTCTGGACACTCCAGTAATGGTTTCCTGGCAATGACTGGATGGAATTCCATGAGCACAATTATTTATCCTCACACTGTGCTAAGGTCAATGCTGGTGCTGTGACACAAGGCAGAATAAATGAGGGCTCCCAGGAAGAAAGAGGAGTTAATCACTCACGTTCTAAGCTATTCTCTTGGAGTTCATTGCTCCCAGACATGCTGCAGAACAAATTCCACATTTCTTTGGCCTCCAAAGAGAAATATCAAGCCTCATTCTACCTAAAAAACTTTCTTGCAAAACACTCAAGAAAACGTAAACAAGCTAACAAACAAGCTGAGAAGTATAGACAAGAGAAAATTATCCCTGGCTAAAATTTTAATTTTCTGTTATGCTCAGTCGTATTATAATTAAAATCTATTTATCTTATGCCATTTAAAAAACTTACTCATTAAGTGAGGAACATCCATCCATTTTCCTTCTATACCAGTTTTAGACAAAGACAACTTAACTCTCACTCCAGAAAAATAAGCTTCTAGACTGATAGACCTGAAGAGACTTGGTCCTGCCCTCAGGGAGCTTAAATCTGGCCAGTTTGTAATAAAAGGCAAACCAGCCCTTCAAGCACTAGAGACACAGCTACTTCTGTGTATGGTTGTTGGACTACATGACTTTGAAAAAACTGATCTTTATGCTTCCAGGAGCCTATGATCTGAAAATTCTTCACCTTCCTTCTGTCTTACACCTGTTTCCTCCCATTTGGTTTGTGATCCATTTCGGATTATTTGCAGGACCAAGTTCTAAGTTGCTCAGCAGTGACAACAGCACCTTTTAGAAAGAAACCAAGTGATCACTTAACATTTCTTCTACTAATGAATATTTCTTCTTTGATATAAAGCATTTTGTAGTTTTAAGTACGGCACAGTGTCCTGTGATTATACTAGGTTGGATCAGCTCCTGGCCAGAGCAAAGAGAAGCTCCCTGGCACAATTACGCTGAATTTAATTTAGAACTCAAGTGCCAGAATCCTACATATTGGAAATTTCATATGTATAATTCATATTCTCCTCAGTGACATGACAATAGATTATTTAATTCAACGTGAAGCGCACTGTTGGGTAGCCAGACATTGATGTTTTAAATCATTTGTTTGTTATGAGGTCTCTTCACTTGCATTTTAAGTATTAATCATGAGTTTGTAAAATAAACATGGAACGCTGAAGAGGGTAACTCATTTGCTGAAGTGACTTCAAAAGTGGAAAAGGGGGGAAGAATTGGGTCATCCAGCATTCTGCCTGGGAAATTTCATTTCTTACTATTGCCATAATTAGAGCAGTTGAATCATTTCAATTTCTGCTTATTCCTTCTCCGACAGGATTAGCTTTTATTACCATGAACAAACTCATTATCGCCTTCTTTAACTTTGCTTTAAATTTATTGATTTAATTACATGAATTTGCAACAGTAAACATGCAGCTTTAAGGCATCTAGTTTCATATTTCAACCTTCAAAAGCACACTCTTAGACTATAGGGAGCCAGTTCAAATAGTTTTCATCTGAAATGAGCCAACTTATGCGCCATCGTTTTACTCCAAATGATAATCACTGAAAGGAAGCGTCACGGAAAGAGATTTTTTAATGGAATATTGTTAATGATCAAGACATGCATGGAGATATCTATTTTTATTTTTATATTTGTAATAACAGCACTAAATTAGTATTTGTACTGCATTTATTAGGTACAAATGTCCACAGGTTTATGTGGAAAATGTTCTCAAAATGAAGAAAGATGAGTGGATTTGAAAGGTTTAGCCAAGAGCAGCCTATCCGTAAAATTCCTATAATCAGCACTCTGCTCTAAGGCCAACATCAACCCGGAACAAGAAGTATTGAAAAAGAAGAAGTAAATACAATAAAATGATTTAAGTCCTTGGTTGCTTTAGGGCTACTAAATCATTTCATCAGTCCCGAAAGTTTCTGCTTTTTTTGCGTTACGCGGGCCTCTCACTGTCGTGGCCTCTCCCATTGCGGAGCCCAGGTTCCTGATGCGCAGGCTCAGCGGCCATGGCTCACGGGCCCAGCCGCTCCGCGGTATGTGGGATCCTCCCGGACCGGGGCACGAACCCGCGTCCCCTGCATCGGCAGGAGGACTCTCAACCACTGCGCCACCAGGGAAGCCCACCACTTTCTAATTAACCTACAGTTTCCACCTAGGCAACAACATCCTAATTTCTGTCACCTTAGGTTATTTTGGCAGTTCTTGGACTTTATATAAATGGAATTATACATTACATAGAGAAGAGAAAATTTTTTCCAATTCTTTTCCATTACAGTTTATTACAAGATATAGAATATAGTTCCCTGTTCTATGCAATAAATCCTTGTTGTTTATCTATTATACATATATAAAAACCAAACTTAAATCTGGGTGAGATGTCCAGAGATACTTTTTGTCATGAATAATTATCTCTGAGAGAATTCCCTGGTGGTCCAGTGGTTAAGACTCTGCGCTTCCACTGCAGGGGGCGCGAGTTCGATCCCTGGTCAGGGCAATAAGATCCTGCATGCCAGGCGGCACAGCCAAAAAATTTAAAAAAACAAAAAAAGGAAGAATTAGCAGTGGGAAGGACTGTTTTCTTTCAAATGTTTAAACCACATTGACATGTTATAAAAACAATTTTATCATCTAAACTCTCCAAGCATTTAAGACCATGAGTTATAACTACAGGTTTTAAGTAATCAAACTCATCCAAATACTTCTAATTATCAGTCTCACTATGGATTAGTTCACTTGGCAGTAGAGGTCACCTATAAAACAAAATTCTTCAATGTACTTCCAAATCACTTTAGACCTAAAACTTGGTGTTTTCTACACATGCATATGCCTGAAAGATGAGAATGCAATACTTCATCATTAACCTTAGCCAAGGATTTCAAACGCCATTGGAAAGTCTTTACTGTGATAAAAACTAGTTTGTTTTTATTAAACACCTCTGTCAGAGGACCAAAATATTAAGCCACTGAACCTTAGTGCTGTTTAGCAAGCAGTAAACTTAATTTTGAGGCTCTTGTTAGTGGGTTCAGCACAGTCCATAATTTTTTCATTTTTCATTTCATTTCACTTTTTATTTTCAGTTTCCCTAGAACTTCTCATGGAACTCTATCTACTGAAGGAAATAAGTGTATAGATGTTATAAGATACTGAGATACATGCTAGTACGTGGGTTCCTGCAAATCGCAATGGGGTCTGAGAAGAAGTATAATAAGAATGGCCATGGGAGAGCCAGTAGTTACACACACAGAAGGCAATATAGGATTTAAATCTTGGTTGAAGTTTAGACATGTGTAGAGGGACTAGATGGATTTTCTAAGCAATATATCAATAGTGGTTCATAAATTGTAACAAATATACTATGCTAATGTAATATACTAGCAACAGGGTAAAATGGGTATGGGAGTATATGGAAACTCTCTGTACAATCATCATGCTTTTTTTGTAAACCTAAGACTGTTTTAAAGTAAAATGTTTATTGAGAAAAAATTTAAAACAATTAAAAGCTAAGATGGAATTAATGGCAAATTTGATGTTGTAGGAGCAAAGCTCAGTGTTCACGAAGACATGGAGTTGAAACTTTCCACAATGAAACACAGCGTGAGGGAAGAACCCAACAAACAAGAAGAACATCAGTGACCTGTTGGACAAATCAAGTGATCTGAACTACATTAGATTAAATCAACTGAAGAAAATGAGGAAAAGGGGGCTGGAGAAAAGAAAAAAGATTGAAGGATAAGGGCCAAAAGTTTAAAACTAAACGCCTATAGATCTAAGAAGCTCAACAGGGCTTCCCTGGTGGCGCAGTGGTTGAGAGTCTGCCTGCCGATGCAGGGGACGCGGGTTCGTGCCCCGGTCCGGGAAGATCCCACATGCCGCAGAGCGGCTGGGCTCGTGAGCCATGGCCGCTGAGCCTGCGCGTCCGGAGCCTGTGTTCCGCAACGGGAGAGGCCACAGCAGTGAGAGGCCCGCATACCGCAAAAAAAAAAAAACCTCAACAAATTTTAAGCACAAGATACATGAGGAAAAACCAAGGCATATCCTAGTCTATTTGCTCAAAAATTATGATGGATATCACAGCTTAAAATCTACCAAGGAAAAAAAGACACATTACATGGAAGGGAACAAAGATAAGGGTGACTGCAGATTTCTCAATGCAAGTGAGAACATAGTGAAACAACTTGTTTAAACTATTAAAAGAAATATAACAATCCAGTAATTTCCATTGCTACGATAACAGATTTCCATGAATTTAGTGACTTAAAACAATAGGATCCTTTTATCTTACATTTCTGGAGATAAAAACTCTGAACTCAGTTTCACTGGGTTAAAATCAAGATGTTGCAGAGTCGTTTCCCTTCTGGAAGATCTAGGAGAGGATTCGTCCCCTTACCTTCTCCTACCTCTAGGCCACCTGCATTCCTGGAACTCATGGTCCCTCCTTCCAGCTTCAAAGTCTGTAGCATAGCATCTTCCTGCTCTCTGATACTTGTTTCTGCCCTTACGTCTTCTCTCTTTCATCAGGCCACTTGTGATTACATTAGGCCCACCCAGAGAATCCAGGATAAATCTCCCCATCTCCAAATCCTTAACTTAATCACACCCACAAATTTCCTTTTACCATGTAAGGCAAGGTGTCCACAGGTTTTGGGGACTAGGACATGGATATCTTTGAGAGGACATTATTTAGCCTATTATTACTGTCAACATATAATTCCATACGCAACAAAAATATCTCTCAAAAACAAAGGCAAATAAAGACATTTTCAGACTAACAAAATGCTGAGAGAACTAATCACAGGCAAACTTACACAACAGGAAATGGTAAAGCAAGTCCTTCACATATAAGAAAAATGATAGCGCATGGAATGTATGAGTCCATTTACATAACATTTCCAGCAAAAGCTTTTCGGGCACATATAAGGTATATGTAGCAGAAATGATTTATGCCGAGTATATTCACTAGTTAGGAATATCAAGTTTATCAAATTCATTGTGATATACAGAGCTATTTTTTGCCTGTGTTCATAGAGTCCAAGACATACCATAAATGACGAAGGGAAATATTAGTTCTCATTAATATTCAAGAGGCAAAGATGGGTTAGGGTACAAATGAAGTAGAAATTCATGGAAATCCAAGAAAATGGCAAAAGACCCTCAAAAAACAGATGTTCAATCATAGGCTTGATATTGCAAGTAGAAATCAGCTTTAAAATATAAATTTTTATATTTTATTTACATATGATTTTTTTCAGGGAAAGTGTGTATGGTTACAAAATTTAACCAACTCTAGGATGAACCAGCCAGGGCATCTTCAGAAAGTGACTTGAGTTTCTCTTACTCAGTAACTTCTACCATACAAAGAAAGGGTTAGATTATGTGAGTTCATAAATCCTTCCAACCTTGAGTTTTTATTTTCAGCTCTTTGTTGCATAGGCCACTGGTGGTTAGCTAGTTAGCTTCAAGAAGCTGACTGCTGGTTCAAAAATTTTAAAACTTTTATGTTCAACATTATTCATGGACTTACCGGCACTAGGAAAATGTATGTTTATTAGCTTATTTGATCCCATACACAGCTTTTAAAACACCATAGTCAGTGCTGTTCATACAGCCTTGTGTCCCTCATCCATTACAAGAAAATCCATGACCACCTGAAGTACCAGTAGGAAGGAAAGGGCCACGGAATTATCTACCTGCCTGTTGAACAGAGAAAGATCCTCACCCTGCCTCTTCATCATACACACATAACAGTGACTGGAGTGAGTGAGCCCCCAAAATGTATTTTAAATTTATTGTTTAAGAGTTTTTAGATTTTAACAATTACATATCACTTTAAAACCGTAACTATCTTCTTGCATTGGCGTGTGTTTGGGATAAAAGGATAAAATGTCTACATGTCATTACGGCAGCTGCTGCATTAGCCAGTAATAATGACAATAAATAAGATAAAATGTTTAATAAATAAATAATAAACAGAACTGAAATAAAATAGGAGCCAAGTATGATTTTACAAGGGCTCATAGAAAATAATACAATATTTGGATTTTGTGCAATCTTAGACTTCAGCCAATCAGACTGCCAGGTGACAGTATAATACATTTGGTATATGCTGAGAAAATGTTCTGAATGTATAAATTATCTGTGTTCTTCCCCTGTAATATATGCTTCTGAGATAGTCACCAGAAAATAAAACCCGTAAGGATATGAGATAGGTCCAAACACTTCAACGAGGCTAAGACTCTCAAGACATATTTCAAATGTGAAGTGTTCAGAAAATGAAATTTTCATGTTCAGAAAACTAGAAACAAATAACTATTAAGGAAGAAAGTAATCAAAGTAAAATGATGACCCCAGACTTATTTTAGTCAATGCAAATTAACATTTAAAAGCATGGATAAAGCCATTCTATACATTAGTAATGTCTTGTTAATCTTCATTAGAAAGAAAAAAGAGATGACAATTAAGAGAATAAAAACATGGTAACTGGCTGGCCAGTTAACAGATGCTATGCTAAATTCCTTACTGTGAATTTTGCCCAGCACGTGGCAGGAAACAGATCATCCGCAAAGCCAGCAGGGGATTAAGGGGTGATTTGTTCCCAGCTTTCCTCATCGGTTATGTTCCATTGAGCTCTAATGGTGAACAGGGCAGAAGCCAAAGAGAAGAGTCGAATACAAACTCTCAAGCAAATCTGTCGTGCAGTTGTCCATCCAATACTTACCGACACACCGCTGTGCCCCTGGCCCTGGGCTTCTTCTCGCATCCTCTCCAGTTCAGCTTGAGATCCCGCTGGACCCGACTCTCCTGCCTGTCTGTCCCCTCCCCTCTGACCTCTCCTCTCTCCGAATCACCTATTCTGTGACTTCCCCTGGGATCTTGTCCACCCAAAGCAGCCTATCCCCAGGCTCATCAAAGAACAGGCAGTGCCAATCAAGCACAGAAAAATCTCCAGATGTGCAGATGACCCCTGTGCAAAACCCCCAGTGGCAGTTGCGTGTGTGAACAACTTGAACATGAGGCTTTCATCCTCCAGCTTTGGTGCCATCATTATGCATCATTTCCGCTTTTTCTGTCTTCTATACCCAGGCTGGGTAACAAACATACGGGTGGAGGGAGAGAGAAGGAATTTTCCTTCTTCTTGTCCTTGTTAGTGTCCTCCTCCACCTTCGTCCTCTTCCTCTTCTTCTTTTTCTCCTCCTTCTTCTTCGGCACTTACGGATATTGACAAAGCTTCAAAAATATCAATAATAATGTTATAAGTAGTGATCAGCACACTCCAGGTGATTGACTTGAGTCATTGGTATATTCCAAGCAATAGAAGTTGGGGGTCTTTGAGCCTTAAAGATATTGATAGTGAAGCTTATTTTATCAGGAATATTAATGATAATATTGATGAGATAAAGTTCCAGAAGTGAGTGGAGAAAACACATTGCTGGTATTTTCCACTGTGTTTTCTGGAAGAAGGTCAAGACTTAAGCAAATTTCCAAACTAACAAATTATTTTCAACTTTCTTTAAAAACATTTTAAAATGTTGTGCAAATAGAAATAATAATTTGTATTATTACATATGTAAAACTCAAATATCTAAGTATCAAGTGAATGACTAAATGCATTAAATAACATCTAGGATGTGAAATAGTATTCAGTTATTATAAATTTTTTTTTACACAATATCATTGACAAGGGAAATACTCAAGATGTGTGAAAAGTGAAAAATAGGACATACAGGTGCCTATACTTACAGTGACTACAGTTATTATGTGACATATTAAGTGAATATGTCACATAATAACTGTAGTCACTGTAAATTGTGAATTAGGGGTGTTTGCATTCTCTTTTGTTTTTGGAATATTCTCTAAACTTTCTACAATAAACTTATACAGACAGGAAAACATACATTAAAACACTGAGAAATAGTCTTGCATGAACCCAAAATCTAAAGTGAGCATCTCACCATGCAAATGATATGTTGAGGAAACCATCACCACCAACCTGCAAATATGAAGGGAAGAAATTCTACATTCCTGCCATGGATTATGACGTTTTTGTCAGAGAAAACAGATGAGTCTTAGATTTAGTAGTTGATCTACTAGTGATATGAGTAGGCTTGGCGATCAAGTGAGAAGGATGCGCCTATACTGTTGAAGAGAAGAAGTTTAAGAGCTGTGGACAATGGTGCCCAGGAACATTAATTTAATGGTTTAAATACTCAAACAGGCGAAATGTGTGTATTTATGTAACCCAGGCAGTAAGTAGCTTCGTCAAAGAAAGTAGTGTTGATGTTGGTTCTGAAGTGTCATTACCATGACTACAGCTCCCTGGAGAATGAATCCAGCCTTTCTGTGAAAAGCAATATTTATTTTTAAACAAGTACCTCAGTGACACCTTCACCCTTGCAAATGTGTGGCTGCATGATTTATGCATGAGAGGGAAAAAGATTGCCATCTCGTCAAGGCTTCTGAGTCCAAATGAAACAGAAACCTGAAGTCCGTTACCTTTCATTCTGAGTGACAACAGGTATTCACATGTATTTTTTAGATAATTGCCTCCATTTTCTCATTTAATGTGGCTGATAAGTCCCTAGTTCACCACACCCTTTCTCCCTTTTGGCCTCTGGGCAGAAGGAAAGAACTGAGATTATACAAAGCCAACGCTGTGGCAGATTTCTAAAACGAAGGGCAAACAGACGAATAAAGCCAAGAAAACAGCTAGGAGAGGCTCTTGGTTACTATGGAATCACAAGCAACTCCAGCAAAGCTTGAGTCAACGTGGGCTTTCAAATGACCAAGGAGTGCTCTGAGAGGTTTGCCGTGAGAGTGAGTAAATACAGAAATTCATTTGGAAACTCTGAAGCACAGATGGCCATCGATGTGCCGGCAGAGCACAATTCCCCGGGCATCCCTTGCTCTGCGCAGTGACCGTGCACTGTCAGTTGACCTTCTTTTACTTCTCTGCATTCTTTTCCTACACACTAAACAGATGTATGTCCCTAGTGAAATCCTTCAACATTTTTTGAAATTAGAGAATTCGCTGCAATTTAAATGAGGTGCAAACGCTTCACTTATATGTCTGCTCTTGTTCCACACCATCAGCTGGGGAGAGGTTCACCTACTGTTGATTTTTATTCTGCCCACTCATGTTTCTTTCTCTGCAAATAAGTGAGCTGGGAATGAAGTGGGGTTTGGCATCAGACAAACCTGAATTCAAATTCCTGCTCTGCCCCAGACCCACTTTCTAACATGACAAAATGCTTAACTTCCCTAAACCCTGGTTCTTCACCTAGAAAATGAGGAAGGGGGTAATAATATCTCCTCTAGATATAGGTGTTCAGTGAGAATCCGATGAGTGTATGTATGTCAAGTGCCGGCCTTCCTCCTTCCTGGTCATAATCCCAGTGCCAGCCCTTCCCTACTTCCTCACCGTGTGTTCCCTGAAAGATGATACGGAAATAAGTAAGTGTGGTGGGGATATAGGGTGAGGGATAGGAAGGGAGGAGAGAGAGGAGAAAACAATAAGATGAAATGAAAGCATCTATTCTGCGCTTTCTTGATTTTGCTCTTGTTTTCATATTGATTTTAACCCTTTGCTACTTTCTTTTCAACTTAATACTAAATTTGGAAAAAATTTAAAGAGACACAGACCTACACACACTCACAGGAACTCCATGGGGCGGGGAGGGGGGAGAGGGGGAGTGAAGCAGAAGAAAGTAAATGGGTCCGATTTTAAAACATTAATGGTTGTTCTTCCCTTTCTTCATTCCAAAATGTAATAAGACAAAGTTTGCTCTTGGGAGAAAAGAAAGGGAGTTATCCACCCCCTCAGAATTCTCAGTGTAGGTCCCTGATCTGCTTAGTGACCCGCAGAGAACCTCACCCCAGGGTTTCCTCTGTCCTCAGCCCTGTCCCGGTGGGAGGAAGCATCCTCTGACCTTCACTCATCAGGGAGGGAAAGCACTCCATCTGCGAGCATGGGGCTCTCTCCAAAGAAAACCCCCTTGTTTCCCGAGGTGTCAACGTTCTCTCACAACCCCTGCGATACAGCAGAGGTTGCTGGATCCTTGAAGAGCCTCAGAAATCTGCCCAGTTGACAAACAGGGTTAAGTGAGACTCGTCTGACATCATTCATTCACATCCATGTACCCAGTCGATAAACACATGCATCAAGCACCTACTGTGCGCCTCAAGCACCGACAACGTTCTCAGGAACAGCACAAACATGGTCCCTAACCTCACTGCTCTAGAAGTCTGAAAGGGTAGAGAAACACTAACAGGTTTACAGAAATGCAAGTGACTGCAACCATCACTAGAAAGCATGAGAGAAAATAAATGGGTCTATTAGTTTGAATGAAAGAAAAACCTGCTGCCATGGGGTGGGGAGTAACAGCGAGAGCTTACCTGCTTAGTAGAAGTTTTGCTGAAATTTGACGATGTTAAATTAGGCAAGGAGGAAAGGAATCACATAAAATAGAGGAAGCTGGGAAAATGTGGAGAAACAAGGCTGTGAGGAATGTGAGAAAGTGAGTGAAGTTTGGTGGGTGGAGGACAGAGTGAGGTGAGCACGGAGAGGTAGGGCTTGCGAGGGAAGAAAAGTGTTTTCATCCACATGTGCCCCCCAAACTAGGAAGAGCTCCTACATGACTGATATCAAGCTAAGTTCTCTGTGGGTAGAAGACCGGGGGTCAATGCACAATCCTTGCATTTCTTATTTGTATGAAATGAGGAATTTCCTGTGGTATCAGAATTTCAAGTAAACCCGGAAGCTGAAAATAAGCACAAGGTATCTGTGAAGTGTACAGAAAGAAGCAAAGCAACCCCAGAGCCCACTGCCGGCCCCCGGAAGCTCTTCCGCCCCCAGGGCAGAGATGGTTGGCCCTCACCACCATCCATGTGTGTCTCTATTTTTCTCAGCTTCACTTGCAGGTAAGCAGAGGCATGGGTCTGGGTTTTTGCCCATAAAGAGAAACGACAAAAAAAGATACACACACACACACACACAAAAAGAGAAACGACAGAAACTTTCTACAAGCTGAGTAATTAAACATGCCACCCACCCAGCCACCTAGCACCCCTGCCAGGAGCTTCTCCTCCATCGGGGCCTCTCCAGTGCCTCAGCTGCTCTGGGAGCCCATAGTCTGGAGTCAAGGCGGACTAGGGCCACCTGTCAGCGTCAGATTATACTCTACATAGAAAAGAAAGAGTTATTTGGTTAAGACACTGCAATTTGGGGGACCGTAGGGTTTATTACTCATATAGCATGGAGCATTTGATTACTGCTGCATAATAAATGACCAAAGTGGCTTAAAACAATAAGCAGCTAATAGTTCTGTTTCCGCAGGTCAGGAGACCCAGCGCAGTGTACCTGGCTGACTCTGGCTCAGGGTTTCTCACTGGCTCCATTTAAGGTGCCAACCAGAGCCACATTCAACTCAAAGGTCCGCGGGAGGAAAAATTGCTTCTGAGCTCACTTCCAGGGTGAAGGGAAACCTCCAGATGGCCGGCTGGAGAGATCAGCTTCCTGTCATGCAGAACTTTCCAGAAAGCGGCTAAAACATGGCAGGGGACTTGTCTCAGATGGAGGGAGCATGAGCGGGAGAGGGGACAAGATAGAAGTCGTCGTCCTTTTGGAGCCTGATCTCAGGGGAGGCAGCCCATCACTTCTGCCACGTGCTAGTCCCTAGAAATTGGAAAGATCAGCCCTCGCTCAAGCAGAGGGGGTACCACAAGGGGCTAAATGCCAGAAGCCAGCCTCCCCAGGGGCTGCCTACCACATAGAGTGATGCCACCTGCACGGTCCCAACTAGCCCATTCAGAGAGCAAATGGAAAGCAGAACAGAGGAGAGCATATGGAGTCTGAGGCTGGAAATGGTGGCTGTTTCGCTATTCGCTCCCCATGCTTCCTGCACACCTCCTGACACCGTGATGTGTCTCCAATAGCCCATCACTCAGGGATGAGTCGAAGCCACAGGAAAGAGGGCGCCCACTCCCGCTGTGTCCCCACAGCAGAGACGGGGTGGTGAGCTGGTGGAGAGTGGCAGTGGGGGTGTGCGAAGGGAATCTTGAATTATACGCAGGCATGAAATCTCTTATAAGCCACACCTAAGTCCCTTAGATACCTAGCTATGAATACTAGAAGGTTCTGCAGCCCAATTCCAGTGACGTGAGGGGGATGGGTGGTCCCCCCACAATGATTCTCCAACACCAGCTGGTGGTCCTACAAGTCAACTCAGTTCCGACACTGTCTACCTGGAGATGGCATCAGACCCCACAGGTTGCTCAGTCCCACAAGGCAGCACTGCCCACCTTCAGGTGCCAACAGCAAGTCCAGATGGCCATCTGTGTGTATGACCCACGGGCTGTAGGTCAGAGGTCCCAATCACCCCTCATCTAGTTCAATTAATTTGCTAGAATGGCTCATGGAACTCAGAGAAACATTTTACTTACTAGATGATCAGTTTCTTGTAAAAGGACGTAGCGCAACAGCAGCCAGATGGAAGAGACGCACGGGGCAGGGGTTTCCATGCCCTGAGCTCACCACTCTCCCCAAATCTCCACGTGTTCACCAACACTGAAGCTCTCTGGACCCCGTCCTTTGGGGTTTTCACAGAGGCTTCATTACATAGTCACGATTGATCAAATCATTGGCCATTGATCATGGTTCAACCTCCAGTCCCTTCCCCATCCCAGGAGTCAGGGGATGAGAAGTTCCAATCTCCAATTACAGGATTGGGTTCCCTGCAAACAGCCTCCAAACTTAGGCTACCTGGTTGCTTTCCAGAAATCTCCTCAGTAACGTGGCAAACGTCTTTATGGCTCTTATCACATAGGAAACTCCAGAGGTTTTAGAAGCTCTCCGCCAGGAATAGGAAAGAAGACCAAACTTGTATTACTTATCATCAATCACAGTATCACAGATACTAACACCCCATCCAGCAGGTCTTAAGGTCTAGGAGGAATGAGTCACTAAGATGACAGGGATGAACACGGCCATCAGGGGAGCCGCAACAGCCCAGTATGGTAGGTCAAGAATCCATGAGTTTACAGAGAAACCATACTGTAATATCTTGCCCTCTTTTATTGTTTTTATTTCAGTTAATAGGTATTTAAGAACCTCCTACTATGTGTATAGCACTACATATGGTCTTGGAAAAAAGCAGACCTGGATTCTGCCCTCAACTAGTTTAAGATTTGTCAGAAAAGACAGGCAGGTAGACATAAAATTTTATTTAATCAAACTAGCACAAGGACAGAAGCATTTCCAAGGCGCTATGGAAGCACAAAAACCAAGTGTTTTTTGTTTTGTTTTGTTTTTAGCATCTTTATTGGAGTATAATTGCTTTACAATGGTGTGTGAGTTTCTGCTTTATAACAAAGCAATCAGCTCTGCATATACATATGTCCGCATATCTCCTCCCTCTTGCGTCTCCCTCCCACCCTCCCTACCCCACCCCTCTAGGTGGTCACAAAGCACCAAGCTGATCTCCCTGTGCTATGCGGCTGCTTCCCTCTAGCTATCTAGTTTACATTTGGTAGTGTATGTATGTCCATGCCACTCTCTCACTTCGTCCCAGCTTACCCTTCCCCCTCTCTGTGTCCTCAAGTCCATTCTCTACATCTGCATCTTTATTCCTGTCCTGCCCCCAGGCTCTTCAGAACCATTATTTTTTTTTAGATTCCATATATATGTGTTAGCGTACAGTATTTGTTTTTCTCTTTCTGACTTACATCACTGTATGACAGACTCTAGGTCCATGCACCTCACTACAAATAACTCAGTTTCGTTTCTTTTTATGGCTGAGTAATATTCCATTGTATATATGTGCCACATCTTCTTTATCCATTCATCTGTCAAGGGACGCTTAGGTTGCTTCCATGTCCTGGCTATTGTAAATAGGACTACAGTGAACATTGTGGTACATGACTCTTTTTGAATTATGGTTTTCTCAGGGTATATGCCCAGTAGTAGGATTGCTGGGTCAGATGGTATTTCTATTTTTAGTTTTTTAAGGAACCTCCATACTGTTCTCCATAGTGGCTGTATCAATTTACATTCCCACCAACAGTGCAAGAGGGTTCCCTTTTCTCCACACCCTCTCCAGCATTTATTGTTTGTAGATTTTTTGACGATGGCCATTCTGAATGGTGTGAGGTGATACCTCATTGTAATTTTGATTTGCATTTCTCTAATAATTAGTGATGTTGAGCATCCTTTCATGTGTTTGTTGGCAATCTGTATATCTTCTTTGGAGAAATTTCTATTTAGGTCTTCTGCCCATTTTTGGGTTAGGTTGTGTGTTTTTTTGATATTGATCCAAGCCAAGTGTTTTTAAATTGGGTCTTGAAATATTTTTTAATTTTTAACTATTTTTTTAGCTGAAGTATAGGCAGTTTACAATGTTGTGTTAGTTTCAGGTGTCCCGCAAAGTGATTCAGTTATACATATATACATATATGTTCTTTTCCAGATTCTTTTCCATTATAGGTTATTTCAAGATATTGAATACAGTTCCCTGTGCTATACAGTAGGACCTTGTTGTTTATCTATTTTATATATAGTAGTGTGTATATGTTAATTCCAAACTGCGAGTTTATTTGGTATTTTTAAGCAGTCATACGTATATTGTAGGGGCAGAAAAATTTTTCTTCTACCTTTCCAGGTTTTTTGGCTGGTCTAATAATTAAATTGACGTAAGACAGATTAACAGGAGAAACATGAATTTAATTTTGTAAGTATGGGAGTCCCATAAAAATATGAGACCCAAATGTAATTGAGGCAATTGAGGCTTCTGTGCTATCCTGAGCTGAGAGATGTGGTAGGGCTTCAGAGGGCAGGAGGGCAATTTGCAGGGAGATGAAAAAAGCAGACGGTAATCAGGTATCTGCCCTACCATGCAGGTAAGTCCATGAAAAGGTACCTCTGTTAACAGCTCTCATTTTGGGCCAGGCCCCCATCTAAGTTCTTCTGGGCAGTTTAGGGAAAGGTAAAAGGTTTTCTTGCGTCTGCTGGGTCTTGATTGCCTTCTGCTCCAAATGGTCCACATGGCAAAGGGCACATCTGGGGTTGCCTATTCTGCTCTCATCCTTTTCATGTGTAAAAACTAGACCTTTGTATCTTACATAGAAAAACAAACAAGTGAGCCAGGCTGCCTCCACCTAGACTGTGGAGTGCTGTGTAGACTCTCTTCTCTGCCCCCCGCTCCTCTTCTCTCCATCGCTAACTCTAATTTATGGTTCCCAGTCCTGCTTTGGCAGCCCCTCTTTCTGAGTTCCTCCCTCAAGTCCACGCTGCACCCCTGACCCCACCACCATTCGTCAGAGGCTGTCGGTTTGTGCTTTTCCTCACATGCTTTATGGTTTACCCCAATTAGGAGTTGACGCTGCGTCTCTTCCCCTGACTTCTACTTCCTCGAGCAGAAACACTCTGTGTGATTTATCCTTCTGTGGAGCTGGCACGGAATATGTCCTCAGTGATTTTTTTTTTCCTGCATAATTTGTATGCTTCCTTGTCTCCAAGGAAAACCTTTTCATCGTAAAGTAGTCATTTGAAAAATAAAAGTCAGCAAAATCTAACCAATTAAAATGCCTAATTCTACCTCTGGAGATAACTGCTATTCATATTGTAGTATTATCATTAGTTAACAAGGCTCATGAATGACATGCCCGTGTAATCTGATTGATCTAGAGCGGTGCACAGTAAACAGATGCTGAATGCATCTTCTGTCCACTACAGATGTCTTAAAAATCTTTCCATATCATTAGATGTTGTTCTTTGATATCACTTTTATAGCTACTTGATATTTTTATCTATAATAAATAATATATTTATTTAACCAATCCTCTCCTGTTCGTGTTCTGGGTTGATTATAGTTTTCTCACTCCTATGACGATGAATAGTCCTGAGGATATCTTTGCTGATTCAAGAAAAAAATGTGGAAGACTTTGAACTAGACAAAAAGAAAAGATAACTGTGTGTCTTGTCTAGTGCACACTTCTGGGTTACTTTATTCTATAGAGACCACACCCTTCATTGTATTGGAGCTATTTTATATCTCTTGTAAGTTTAAGAAAATGTATAGCAATGCAAACAATTCTTGCCCATAAAAATGCAAATGAATTAAGTCTGATGGAATGCAGGTGATTATTGTCCTGTGAATATGGACCAGTCTTTCTTCTTTTTATAAATCATCTTCAGCATTCCCGATTGCCTATGTGTATGTGTTCTTCTTTGAATTGGTCGTAATAGCTTAAAAGTTCACCTGTTAATTATCAAATTAAATAAAACCTCTGACATACATTTATTAGAAAAATACAAAAGCATCCATGAGTTTCCCATGGACTTGACAGAAAGATGACAAATGTTTTAAGCCATTATGATGGGCAAACTCTAAGTTTCTTTCTGGTTTCAACCTTTGTGTAATCCCTTCCCCTTGAGTGTGGCAGAACCTGTGACTTATGTAGCCAATGAAACATGGCAAAGATGCTGAGGTGTCATTCCAGCAGTTGTGTTACATTGTACAAGACTCTGCGTTGCTGCAGACTCTCCTTGCTGGCTACAGGAAATAAGTGGCCATGTTAGGAAGTCCGTGTGGGCAGAGACCTGCAAGGTCTTCTAGGAGCTGAGGATGCCTTCAAGAGCAGAAGGGAGCTTCTCTCTGACAGCCTGTGAGAAGCTGAGGCATCTGTGCTACTCCTTCCGGCAACCTGAGTAAGCTTGGACATACATCCTTCTCCACTGGACCCTCTAGGTAAGAATGCACCTATCTGACTCTGCCTGCAGACTTGTGAAACCCCAAGGAGAGGACCCAACTAAGCAGTGCCTGAACCCCTCACCCACAGAAGCTGTAAGATAATAAGGGTATGTTGTATTAAGCTGCTACGTTTGTGGCACTTTGTATGCAGTAATTGAAAATGAACACAACCATTGAAGGTATCTTGTCCAAGAGAAAGGCCTTTAAGAATGAGGGGTCTCCATAAAATACAAGTGGGAGTTATGTTCAGTCATATCAGGAGGGCTGCCAGGGGCAGCAGGGGAGACTATTGTTTATGTCTGGAGGTGTGCAGGGGGCCCCACTCTTATAAACTCACTTATACCCCCGCCAAAGAGCGGGGGATTTGAACCCACGTCACAAAACTGTCATCAACAGCCATTACATCTTAGTCACAAAGAAAAGAATGAAAAAGGCATTATTATATAAGTAAAGCGTATGCCTGTTTCCTCTAATAGAAGGAAGAAGACTTATTAAACTACTGACAACAATGTCTGAACCCTATTCAGACATTTAGGGCCTGAATTGGTGGAAGGTGATGGGGGATATTGAAAGAAGAGCTTTAACTAGATGCAAGCTTGCAATTTTGAATTATATTGGTCGCTTCTATATAGAACCTAAAAGTGAGTCATATTTACTGAAATGGAGCTTGTTCTTAAAATTGAAGGTGAAGAGGTGGACTCTTCTTTTCAGAGAAGAGATGGAGAAGGAGTCCTGCATTCGCTCATTGAGCCCAGCTCTTCAATAAAGTAATGAATTCATGCTTCTGTAAAAGGCACCTTAACTCAGTTTCCACAAAATAAAGTGGAGATAATATACTAATTTACAGGATTGTGTTTGTATTATGAAAGTACTTTGTAAACTACAACTTTCTGTGTAGTCCTAGTACATTGTCATCCCTGCTCTGTGTTGACATTCTGAAGGAGGTGCAACCTGAAGAATGTAAGTTTAATATAACTGGATACAGAATCACCTCCACTGTTCAGGAAGTCACATTCCTCTCAGCTGTAAAACATAACACGTGCTTTCCTTTCAGAAGTTTATGACTATGCCTTATTCTGAGGCATAAAAAGGACCTGCTTCCACTGTGTGCTGACTCAACAGTATACAGATATAATAAATATTTTTATTAAACTCTAAGGGCTTTTCTTGGAGTGTAACCTCTAGCTACAGGATCCAAGATTGTTAAGGAAGGAAGGAAGGGAGAACTGTCCCAGATGGAGGAGGACCAGGGTGGTGTGACAAGTGCAGACAGTGAGTGGCCCCTTCGTTGAGTCCTCTCCTATAAAGGGCATCAGTGGACCAAAGGCAAAACTTGAATTGTTCACTGAGCAGCAGGAATGTGAGAATTATTTGTATGGCTCTCACAACTTTTCTGTAATTTTGAAATTATCTCAAAATGTAAAGTAAAAATTGTAATATTTCATAATGACAAAAGATTCAAGTCCCCCAAAAGATACGATAATTCTACATTTGTATGCATCTAAAAGCATAGCCTCAAAATATAAAATCATAAATCGATAAAGCTAAAGGAAAAATGGCCAAACCCAAAACCAGAGTAGGAGATTAAAAAAGAATCTTTCAGTAATGATTGAAAAAGTAGACAAAAATCAGAATCTTTCTGAAACTGAAAATGCAATTAACAGACATAACCTAATTTACATATATAATAATTTGAACTCAACTGTTGCAGAATACATAGTCTTTTCAAATTTATATGAAACATTTTCCTGAATTGAGCAAAACTGAAAACCGGAGTAAATTTCAACAAATTTCAAATGTTTGATATCTTACAGAAAAGGAGAAGGTTACGGGCTTCATTGTATCCCCTTCAGAATGCAAATGTTGAAGCCCTAACGCCCTAACACTACTTCAGAATGTGGCCATACTTGGGGACAGGACCTTTCAAAAGAGGATTAGGGTTAAATGAGGCTGTTAGTCAGGGCTGTAGCCCAGTCTGACTTATGTCTTTATGAGAAGAGGGAATTTGGACAGAGAGGTACCAGGGATGCCCACACGTAAAGGAAAGACCATGTGAGGGCACAGCAAGAAGGCGGCCGTCTGCAAGCCAAGGAGAGAGACCTCAGAGGAAACCAGCCCTGCCAACACCTTGATCTTGGACTTCCAGCCTCCAGAGCTGTGACACAATAAATGTCTGATTTTAAGACACAAAAATCTGTGGTGTTTTGTCACAGCAGCCCTAGTAAACCAAGATGGAGAATATCTTGGCAAACACACATAATTATCATAGGGCTTAAACGCAGAATTTATGAAGAACTAGTATGAATAATAAGAAAAAGACAATCCAATAAAAAAGGCAGGTCACACATTTATCTATGATAGACCCACGACAAGTTGATTAAAATCATATGTAGTATCATAAATGCAAGTGAAAATGATACCCCCAAAATAGAACAAAAAAAAATACAAAGTATTGTTGGAGTAACTGGATCCCTCAGACTTTGCTGATTAGAGTATAAACTGTTATCTACACTCTGAAACTCTTGGGCAGTAACTAGAAAGTTTAATACACATATAGTCTAAGACCCAGCCATTCCATTCCTGGGAAACAGAAGTGTGTATATATGTGCATCCAAAAACATATACCTAAATGTTTATAGCAGCATTTTCATATTGGCCTCTACTGGAAATATGCATCGATTATAGAACAGGAAATAAATTGCATTGTAAATGGTTCACTCTACAGAAATAAAAATAACTCAATTATAGCTACATGCAACAACTTTTATGAGTTTCAAACAAAATGTACAAAGGAAGCCAGATACAGAACACACGATTGCATTGAATTCAAACTTGAAAAACAGCAAATTTTATAGCCTAGAAATCATGACAGTGGTTACCTTTTGGACAGAAGATGTAAGAATTTGTCAATGGACCTGGAGGAGCTGCTCGCCCAGCTGTGCTCACTTTGTAAGCTATCCCTGGGATGTCGTTACAAATTATGCACTTTTGTGTTATGTTATGTTAAACTTCAATATCTTAAATTCTTTTAAAAATAGAAAAACAGGGCTCCCCTGGTGGCGCAGTCTTTGAGAGTCCTGCTGATGCGGGGGACGCGGGTTCGTGCCCCGGTCTGGGAGGATCCCACATGCCGCGGAGCGGCTGGGCCCGTGAGCCATGGCCGCCGAGCCTGCGCATCCGGAGCCTGTGCTCCGTAACAGGAGAGGCCACAACAGTGAAAGGCCCGCGTACCGCAAAAAAAAAAAAAGAAAGAAAGAAAAAAAGAAAAACATTATGCCATGTTCAGACTGTTGTTTGGATCTTACTTGATACATTGCTATTTAAACAAAATGCTTAGGTCTACTAAAAATAAATGAACTTGATTATTTTCCACTAATACTATCGAAGTTTCAAGTTTGCTTCCTCCAGTGGTTTCAATAATTCTGCACTAGTTTTTGGTCATTTATTGGTTTTATTTCTGATACCCTGCAGGTAGTACACATTTTGACTCTGTACCTGGACTTGGCTTCCTGGGTATGAGATCTGTTTATTTTTATTTTTTAACAGTGTGGTAAAACTGGTTAATGGGGTGAAAAATGTTCATCATCACAATAAATATAAAAAAGATTAAATGAAAAGGATAATTCCATTTTATGAAAAACATATATACATGTGTACATAAGGAAAAGGCTATAAAAGATAAAGCTATCAGGATATAAGCCAAAATGTTATTCCTGGATACAGCAGCTTTCCATGGCTGCATAACAAATTGCTACAAACGTAGTGGCTTATACCAACAGACATTTATCACTTCTCAGTTTCTGTAGGTCAGAAGTCCAGCCACATCCTAGGTAGAGTCTCCAGGCAGACAGCAAGGTGTCAGCCAGGGCTGCGGTTTCCATCCAGGGCCCGGAATCCTCCCGCAAGCTCACCGGCTGTTGGCAGAGTTGCTTCCTTGTGGTTGTCTGACTGAAGCCCTTGTTTGCCCGCCAGCTCCTGGAGGCTGCCGACAGCTCCTTGCCACATGGCTCCATGGGCGAGTCAGGACACGGGTGTTTGCTGTCCTCCAGGCCAGCCCAAGCACCACTTTCAGACTTGCTATTCTGCAACCAGCCCATGAAAACTCTCTATGTTTAGAGATTTTGGTACTGACCAGGGTTCTTGGCCTTCTCCAACAAATAGAAATTGATCAGAGGCCCGTTAAGAAAGTCAGGCCAGGCTTTATTGGCGTCCCTGCTGCAGGAGTGGGGAGCGAGAGCAAACAACAGGTTCCTTTGCTCACTCCCCGAGGCTGGGCGAGCTGCTTCCTTACATGGGGTGAGGGCAGGTGTGTGTCCAGGGGTCAGCCGGAGGGCTGGCTTACATGGTGTGCCCACCCCTTAGGTGGTGGTGTGCGCAGGGGGCATGTGCAGGGCTCTGCTTTCTCCCTACTCCCTATTATTTGTTCTTGTTAAATCTGCAAAGGATCGAGGGTCCTGCCCACCACACTGGATGCTTTGGGCTTTAAATTTTCTACTTTATGATTTTCTGTTCCATGTCTGTAAAACAAAAAATGCTATGACTAGAAACCTGTAAATGGTCCCCATGTACCTGAGTGCTTTGCCTTAGTCTCGGAGCCCGTGGTTACCTTTCTTTATGCATGTGGGAACCTGTGAATGGTCCCCATGTACCTGAGTGCTTTGCCTTAATCTCGGCACCCATGGTTACCTTTCTTTATGCATGTGGGAACCTGTGAATGGTCCCCATGTACCTGGGTGCTTTGCCTTAATCTCAGCACCGTGGTTACCTTTATTTATGCATGTGGGAACCTGTGAATGGTCCCCATGTACCTGAGTGCTTTGCCTTAATCTCGGCGCCCGTGGTTACCTTTCTTTATGCATGTGGGTTGGCACCACCATTTGTAATGAATGAATAGTTATGAGATGTGCTCAGCCTCCCAGGGCCCGCCCTTTGCTTGAAGGGCTCCAGGTTTAGTTTAATATTCAGCAGTCACCTTCTTGAAACTCAATCATTTTACCTTTGAAGTTGTATTGAAGTGAAGTCTAATGGGACAATGGTGCAGAGAAGATACACACAGTCTAGGCACCCAGCTGTCCTTGGTGCCCTGTTCTCAGATGGTGTTCACAAGGCCTCCTGAGCACAGAATTTCTGTGCACCCACCGGACACAGGACTTCTACAAAACTCAAGCCAAGGGAAGCCTTGTCCATCTACACCTGATCAAGTACAAGTGATGACAGCACAAAGAGGCCATCCATGTGTCCAAACCAGAGTTCACATCAAACAGAAGAGACACAACGGAATTCTAAGAACCACAAATGACCAAGGAGCCCTATCAAATCCTTTCTTACTGTTTTAATTTAACCTAACCACCTACACTGAAAATCATAGAAGGAAAGGGAAATATAGGGAATCCCATAGTTCCTTTTCCTTCCAGTGCTTATTTCATTGTGCATATGCTTAGATAGCCATGTGGGTAGAATGTGTGTGTACCTAGAAGTGAAATAAACACAGTTGAGTTTTGTGTGGTGTTTCCACTATTTTGGTGGAATGAAATACACATGCACATGTGAGTTAGACAACATGGATTGTGGGATCTGTGATTCTTTGCACTGAACAAGCATGCATATTTGCATTGAAAATGTTAGAGCACACTCTAAATATGAAATGTAAAATTCCTGCTAGTAATTAAAATTTTTTACCTAGTAAGATATTAAATATTGAACAAAATACCCCAGGACAAGTCAGAGAGATAATATGAAAGAAAGATAAAAGTTTGATATTTTAGTAACTTTGATGTTGCTTTTGTTCTTCCTTTTTAAACAGGCAGCACTGCACATTCATTCTGTTCTGAGTTCAACAGGTCTGTAGCCAGCCCTGCCTGTATTCATGCTTAGTGCAAGTCAAGGATCCTTTTACTCAGGGGTGACTTTTCTTCCCACCCAAGCCTCATACAGATGACAAGATCTCCAACTAACTGGCCACAAAATGGAATTTTTCTAATCCACGAGGATTGTGAACACCCAGAGGGTCCTGGCCTTGAATGCAAGCCTCTTACGTTGCTTCCAAGAGGGTATCTGGTTCTATCACCTTTTAGGAAGGAAATGGCTTTGGCATCCTCCAATGGCTGACAATGCATTTTTGGTGACCAGACATTTCTTTGTTCCAGTCTTGGCTCCAGTATTTACTTATTTATTTACTGGGTTTATTTTTCCTTGTATTCCCATGAACTTTTAGTGGCAAGGGACTCTACTACATCAGATTTCTTTCTGCCATATCTCTCAAAGTCTGCCAACTATTTGTAATCATCAAATTCTTGTTATTTTATTATTCTGTCTAAATTGAAGAATACTAACTCACCCTCTTATCCTGGAATTTGTACATGTAGACTCAGGTTAAAACCTTGGGGCCATTTACCCTTCTCTAGGATTGTATATCCCTCCTACAAATTTTGCTGTTAGAGCTCTGATTACTTAAAATATTTGTATGTATTACTAAAAAAAACCAAAAAAAAAAAAAAGAAAAACTATACTTTTACCTCTTATACACTGTGCATATAAATGACACAATTATTATGAAACAATTAGGCAAACTGGCACCTATAAAACATTAGATATTTAAATGTTAATAATAAAGGAAATGTTTAACAAGGACCTAGAAGAGCTAAAGACCAAACAAACAATGATGAACAACACAATAAATGAAATTTAAAATACTCTAGAAGGAATCGGTAGCAGAAAAACTGAGACAGAAGGACAAATAAGTGAGCTGGAAGACAGAATTGTGGAAATAACTACAGCAGAGCAGAGTAAAGAAAAAGGAATGAAAAGAAATGAGGACAGTCTCAGAGACCTCTGGGACAACACTAAACACACCACATTCAAATTTTAGGGGTCCCAGAAGAAGAAGAGAAAGAGAAAGTAGCTGAGAAAATATTTGAAGAGATTATAGTCAAAAACTTCCCTAACATGGGAAAGGTAAAAACCACCCAAGTCCAGGAAGAACAGAGAGTCCCATACAGAATAAACCCAAAGAGAAACATGCTGAGACACATATTAATCAAACTAAAAAAAATTAAAATGAAAGAAAAAATATTAAATGCAACAAGGGAAAAGCAAAAATAACATACAAGGGAAACCCCATAAAGTTATCAGCTGATTTTTCAGCAGAAACTCTAAGACTTCTGAGAAGGAAGTTTATAGCAATACAATCCTACCTCAAGAAGCAAGAAAAATCTCAAATAAACAATATAAACTTACACCAAAAAGAACTAGAAAAGGAAATACAAAAAACCCCAAAGTTAGTAGAAGGAAAGAAATCATAAAAATCAGAGCATAAATAAATGAAATAGAAATGAAGAAAACAATAGCAAGAATCAATGAGAAGCTGGTTCTTTGAGAAGATAAAATTGATAAACCTTTAGCCAGACTCATTAAGAGCAAAAGGGAGAAGATTCAAATCAATAAAATTCGAAATGAAAAAGGAGAAATTAAAATTGACACCACAGAAATACAAGGAATCATAGGAGACTACTCCAAGCAACTCTATGCCAATAAAATGAACAACCTGGAAGAAATGGACAAATTCTTAAAAAGGTACAGTCTCCCATGACTGAACCAGGAAGAAATAGAAAATATAAACAGATCAATCACAAATAATGAAATTAAAACTGCAATTAAAAATCTAACAGAGACCTTCAAGGTGGCAGAGGAGTGAGACATGGAGATCACCTTCTCCCCACAAATACACCAAAAATACATCTACATGTGGAACAACTCCCACAGAACACCTACTGAATGCTGGCAGAAGACCTCCGACCTCCCAAAAGGCAAGAAAATCCCCACGTACCTGGGTAGGGCAAAAGAAAAAAGAGAGACAAAAGAATAGGGATGGGACATGCACCTCTGGAGGGAGCTGTGAAGGAGGAAAGGTTTCCACACACTAGGAAGCCCCTTCACTGGCAAAGATGGGGGATACGGGGGGGAAGCTTCGGAGCCATGGAGGAGAGCACAGCAACAGGGGTGCAGAGGGCAAAGTGGAGACATTCCCTCACAGAAGATCAGTGCCAAATAGCACTCAGCAGCCCAAGTCACTTCTCTGCTCACCCACTGGGGTGGGTGGGGGCTGGGAGCTGAGGCTTGGGCTTCAGAGGTCAGACCCCAGGGAGAGGACTTGGGTTGGCTGTGTGAACATAGCCTGAAGGGGGCTGGTGCACCACAGCTAGCCGGGAGGGAGTCCGGGAGAAAGTTTGGACCTGCCTAAGAGGCAAGAGACCATTGTTTCAGGGTGTGCAAGGGGAGGGGATTCAGAGCACCACCTAAATGAGTTCCAGAGATGCGTGTGAGCCACGGTTAACAGCATGGACCCCAGACATGGGCATGAGACACTAAGGCTGCTTCTGCAGCCACCAAGAAGCCTGTGTGAAAGCACAGGTCACTATCCACATCTCCCCTCCTGGGAGCCTGTGCAGCCCACCACTGCCAGGGTTCCGGGATCCAGGGACAACTTCCCTGGGAGAACGCACGGCGTGCTTCAGGCTGTTGCAACATCACACTGACCTCTGCCACCGCAGGCTCACCTCACATTCCAATTATAACTACCGAACTCCTCCCTCTCCCTGGCCTGAGCGAGCAAGAGAGCCCTAATCAGCCTCTGCTTTAACTCCCTCCTTTCTGGGCGGGGAACAGAGTCCTGAGGGCAACCTACATGTAGAGGCAGGGCCAAAACCAAAGCTGAACCCCAGGAGCTGTGCGAACAAAGAAGAGAAAGGGAAATCCCTCCCAGAAACCTCAGGAGCAGTGGATTAAATACCCAAAACCAACTTGATGTACCCTCCATCTGTGGAATACCTGAATAGACAACGAATGTTCCCAAGATTGAAGTGGTGGACTTTGAGAGCAACTGTAGACTTGGGGTTTGCTTTCTGCATCTAATTTGTTTCTGGTTTTATGTTTATCTTAGTTTAGTATTTAGTGTTTATTATCATTGGTTGATTTGTTTATTGGTGGGGTTGCTCTCTTCCTTTGTTTTTAATCTATATATATATTTTTTCACCTTTTCCTCTTTTTTGTGAGTGTATGTGTATGCTTTTTTGTGTGATTTTGTATGTATAGGTTTGCTTTTACCATTTACCCTAGGGTTCTCTCTGTTCAATTTTTGCTTTTATTTTTGTTTTTTCTTTCTTCCTTTTCTTCTGAGCCATGTGGCTGGCAGGGTCTTGGTACTCTGGCCGGTGTTGGGCCTGAGCCTCTGAAGTGGTAGAGCCAAGTCCAGGACATTGGACGACCAGAAAACTCCCAGCCCCACATAATATCAATCAGTGAGAGCTCTCACAGAGATCTTCATCTCAACACTAATACCCAGCTCCACCCAACAGCCAGCAAGCTCCAGTGCTGTATGCCCCATGCCAAAAAACTAGCAAGACAGGAACACAACCCCACCCATTAGCACAGAGGCTGTCTAAAGTCATACTAAGTTCACAGACAGCCCAAACACACCACCAGACTTGGCCCTGCCCACCAGAAGGACAAGATCAGCCCCACCCCGAGAACACAGGCACCAGTACCCTCCACCAGGAAGGCTTCACAAGCCACTGAACCAACCTCATCCACTGGGGCCAGACACCAAAAATAACAAGAAACACAAACCTGCAGCCTGTGAAAAGGAGATAGAAAACACAGTAAGTTAAACAAAATGAGAAAACAGAGAAATATGCAGCAGAAGAAGGAGCAAGGTAAAAACCCACCAGACCCAACAAATGAGGAAATAGTCCACCTGAAAAAGAATTCAGAGTAATGATAGGAAAGATGATCCAAAATCTTGGAAATAGAATGGAGAAAATACAGGAAATGTTTAACAGGGCCTAGAAGAACTAAACAGCCAAAAAAAAAAAAAAAATGATGAACAACACAATAAATGAAATTAAAACTACTCTACAAGGAATCAAAACCAGAATAACTGAGGCAGAAGAACAGATAAGTGACCTCAAAGATAAAATAGTAGGAAAAACTCCCACAGAGCAGAATAAAGTAAAAAGAATGAAAAGAATTGAGGACAGTCTCAGAGACCTGAGAGACAACATTAAATGCTCCAACATTCAAATTATAGGGGTCCCAGAAGAAGAAGAGAAAAAGAAAGGGTCTGAGAAAATATTTGAAGAGATTATTTGAAAACATCCCTAACATGGGAAAGGAAATAGTCAATCAAGTCCACAGAGAGTCCCATATGGGAAAAATCCAAGGAGAAACATGCCAAGACACATATTAATCAAACTATCAAAAATTCAATACAAAGAAAAAAATATTAAAAGCAGCAAGGGAAAAGCAAAAAATAATATACAAGGGAAACCCCATAAGATTAACAGCTGATCTTTCAGCAGAAACTGCAAGCGAGAAGGGAGTGGCAGGACATATTTAAAATGATGAAAGGGAAAAACCTACAACCAACATTACTCTACACAGCAAGGATCTCATTAAGATTCTATGGAGGAATTAAAACCTTTACAGACAAGCAAAAGATAAGAGAACTCAGCACCACCAAACCAGCTTTACGTCAAATGCTAAAGGAATTTCTCTAGGCAGGAAACACAAGAGAAGGAAAAGACCAATAATAACAAACCCAAAACAATTAAGAAAAAGTTAATAGGAACATACATATCGATAACTACCTTAAAATTCAATGGATTAAATGCCCCAACCAAAACACAGACTGGCTGAATTGATACAAAAACAAGACCCATATAAATGCTGTCTACAAGAGGCCCACTTCAGACTTAGAAACACATACAGACTGAAAGTGAGGGGATGCAAAAAATATTCCATTAAAATGGAAGTCAAAAGAAAGCTGAAATAGCAATGTTCATATCAGACAAAATAGACTTTAAAATAAAGACTATTACAAGAGACAAAGAAGGACACTAAGTAATGATCAAGGGATCAATCCAAGAAGAAGATAGAACAATTGTAAATATTTATGCACCCAACATAGGAGCACCTCAATACATAAGGCAAATGCTAACAGCCATAAAAGGGGAACTCAACAGTAACACAATCATAGTAGGGGACTTTAACACCTCACTTTCACCAATGGACAGATCATCCAAAATGAAAATAAATAAGGAAACACAAGCTTTAAATGACATGTTAAACAACCTGGACTTAATTGGTATTTATAGGACATTCCATCCCAAACAACAGAATACAGTTTCTTCTCAGGTGTCCATGGAACATTCTCCAGGATAGATCATATCTTGGGCCACAAATCAAGCCTTGGTAAATTTAAGAAAATTGAAATCGTATCAAGTCTCTTTTCTGACCACAACACTATGATGCTAGATATCAATTACAGGTAAAAAATCTGTAAAAAATACAAACTCATGGAGGCCATACAATACACTACTTAATAACCAAGAGATCACTGAAGAAATCAATGAGGAAATCAAAAAATTCCTAGAAAAAATGTCAATGAAATCAGGACAACCCAAAGTCTATGAGATGCAGCAAAAGCACCTCAAAGAGGCACATTTATAGCAATAAATCCTGCATCAAGAAACAAGAAAAATATCAAATAAACAACCTAACATTACATCTAAAGCAATTAGAGAAAGAAAAACAAAAGAAAAACCCCAAAGTTAGCAGAAGGGAAGAAATCATAAAGATCAGACCAGAAATAAATGAAAAAGAAACGAAGGAAACAATGGCAAAGATCAACAAAACTAAAAGCTGGTTCTTTGTGTAGATAAACAAAGTTGATATACCATCAGCCAGACCCATCAAAAAAAAAATGGGGGGGGGAGAAGACTCAAGTCAACAGAATTACAAATGAAAACGGAGAAGTAACAACTGACACTGCAGAAATAGAAAGGACCATGAGAGACTACTACAAGAACCTATACAGCAATAAAATGGACAACCTGGAAGAAATGGACAAATTATTAGAAAAGTACAACCTTCCAAGACTGAACCAGGAAGAAATAGAAAATATGAACGCAACAATCACAAGCAATGAAATTGAAATTGTTGTTGAAAATCCTCCAACACACAAAAGCCCAAGACCAGTTGGCTTCACAGGCAAATTCTATCAAATATTTAGAAGAAGCTAACACCTATCCTTCTCAAACTCTTCCAAAATATAGCAGAGGGAGGAACACTCCCACACTCATTTCACGAGGCCACCATCACCCTGATACCATAAGTGGACAAAGATGTCACACACACACACAAAAAAAACTACAGACCAATATCACTGATGAACATACATCCAAAAACCCTCAACAAAACACTAGCAAACAGAATCCAACAGCACATTAAAAGGATCATACACCATGATCAAGTGAAGTTTATCCCAGGGATGCAAGGATTCCTCAATATACACAAATCAATCAATGTGATACACCATATTAACAAACTGAAGGATAAAAAAACATATGATAATCTCAATAGATGAAGAAAAACTTTTGACAAACTTCAGCAAAAATTTATGAAAGTGGGCATAGAGGGAAGCTACCTCAACATAATAAAGGCCATATATGACAAACCAACAGCCAACATTGTTCTCAACGGTGAAAAACTGAAACCATTTCCTCTAAGATCATGAATAAGACAAGCCTGCCCACTCTCACTTCTTTTATTTAACATAGTTTTGGAAATTTTAGCCACAGCAGTCAGAGAAGAAAAAGAAATAAAGTGAATCCACATCAAAAAAGAAGAAGTAAAACTGTCACTGTTTGCAGATGACATGATACTGTACATAGAGAATCTTAAAGCTGCTACCAGAAAACTAGTAGAGCTAATCAATGAATTTGGTAAAGTAGCAGGATACAAAATTGATGCACAGAACTCTCTTGCATTCCTATACACTAACAATGAAAAATCTGAAAGAGAAATTAAGGAAACACTCCCATTCACCATTGCAACAAAAAGAATAAAATACCTAGGAATAAACTTTCCTAAGGAGACAAAAAACCTGTATGCAGAAAACTATAAGACACTGATGGAAGAAATTAAAGCCAGTACAAACAGATGGAGACATATACGATGTTCTTGGATTGGAAGCATCAACATTGTGAAAATGACTATACCACCCAAAGCAATCTACAGACTCAATGCAATCCCTATCAAACTACCAATGGCATTTTTCACAGAACTACAATAAAAAATTTCACAATTTGTATAGAAACACAAAAGACCCCAAAAAGCCAAAGCAATCTTGAGAAAGAAAAATGGAGCTGGAGGAATCAGGCTGCCATACTTCAGACTATACTACAAAGCTACAGTCATCAAGACAGTATGGTACTGGAACAAAAACAGAAATATAGATCAGTGGAACAGGATAGAAAGCCCAGAGATAAAGCCACACACATATGGTCAACTTCTCTTTGATAAGGGAGGCAAGAATATATTATTGAGAAAAGACAGCCTTTTCAATAATTGGTGCTGGGAAAACTGGGCAGCTACATGTAAAAGAATGAAATTAGAACACTCCCTAACTCCATACACAAAAATAAACTCCAAATGGATTAAAGACCTAAATGTAAGGCCAGACACTATAAAACTCTTAGAGGAAAACATAGGCAGAACACTCTATGACATAAATCACAGCAAGATCCTTTTTGACCCACCTCCTAGAGAAATGGAAATAAAAACAACGATAAACAAATGGGACCTAATGAAACTTAAAAGCTTTTGCACAGCAATGGAAAACATAAACAAGACGAAAAGACAACCCTCAGAATGGGAGAAAATATTTGCAAATGAAGCAACTGACAAAGGATTAATTTACAAAAATTAAAAGCTGCTCATGCAGCTCAAAGTCAAAAAACCAAACAACCCAATCCAAAAATGGGCAGAAGACCTAAATAGACATTTCTCTAAAGAAGATATGCAGATTTCCAACAAACACCTGAAAGGATGCTGTACATCACTAATCATTAGAGAAATGCAAATCAAAACTACAGTAAGATATCATCTCAGACCAGTCAGAATGGCCATCATCAAAAAGTCTACAAACAATAAATGCTGGAGAGGGTGTGGAGAAAAGGGAACCCCCTTGCACTGTTGGTGGGAATGTAATGTGATACAGCTACTATGGAGAACAGTATGGAGGTTCCTTAGAAAACTAAAAATAGAACTACCCTACGACCCAGAAATCGCACTACTGGGCATATACCCTGAGAAAACCATAATTCAAAAAGAGTCAGGTACCAAAATGTTCATTGCAGCTCTATTTACAATAGCCAGGACATGGAAGCAACCTAATTGTCCATTGATAGATGAATGGATAAAGAAGATGTGGCACATATATACAATGGAACATTACTCAGCCATAAAAAGAAACAAAATTGAGTTATTTGTTGTGAGGTGGATGGGCCTAGAGTCTGTCATACAGAGTGAAGTAAGTCAGAAAGAGGAAAACAAATACCATATGTTAACACATATATATGGAAGCTAAAATAAAAATGTTCTGAAGAACCTAGTGGCAGGACAGGAATAAAGATGCCGATGTATAGAGTGGACTTGAGGACATGGGGTGGGGGAACGGTAAGCTGGGATGAAGTGAGAGAATGGTATGGGCATATACACACTACCAAATGTAAAATAGATAGCTAGTGGGAGGCAGCTGCATAACACAGGGAGATCAGCTCGGTGCTTTGTGACCACCTAGAGGGGTGGGATAGGGAGGGTGGGAAGGAGATGCAAGAGGGAGGGGATATGGATATATATGTATACATATAGCTGATTCACTTTTTATACAGCAGAAACTAACACACCATTTTAAAGCAATTATACTCCAATAACGATGTTAAAAAAAAATTTTTTTTTAAATAAAAGAGGTGGCTACCTCATGGGACCAAATCCCCGGCAGAACTGTGATCAAAGACATACTTAAGAGTCACCAGGAGCAGAAACTGACCCTCAGCTATTGTCTAACTGACCTCTGAACCTTGCTAATAAGAAGTTTCTGAGAGGTGGATAAAATATTATCACGTGAAAGAGGTCTTTTATTTCTGGTAATTTCTTTTGATGAAATGGTTAAGTTATCTTTAGTTGATAGGCTGTATTAGCTGTTTTATTTTCAGGCTGCCCTATAGGGGAAGCAAGCTAGCATTGCACATTATTAAGTTTGATATATGACGAAGGAGTTACCAGAATTCTCGGGACACTGAATATTTAATTCTCAACTCTTGAAAAACTATAATGTGAACAACTAATATATCTTCAATACATAGGAGTGACATTTTTCTGTCTTTTAATAATTCAGAATATTGTTTAAGTTTTATAATTTTGGGCCCAAAGTAGTTGTTTGGACCCAAAAGTAGTAGTACTCTCAATACACACACACACACACACACACACACACAAAAGCAAGACATTTTGCTTTATATAAACGCAATATATATGCTATGTTTTTGTTTCTTTTTGATGTAGTAAGTTACTTTCAACCAAATTTTTCTGTATTTTAGTATATGCAGTAGGGATATTAACATATTGTTCAAGAATCCATATTTTTTAATTATTTCAAAAATATTATATATCATTGACTCAAAATTTAGAAATTGATATTGATAGAAATCGATACTATTTACTTCAGTTTTGCTAAGTTATCAAAACTACCAAGGAAAGAAATATGGAGATATACAATTTCAGAGGTCTTGGAAAAATAGCTTCACCACATAAAATCATATATGCTATCCTTATTCTTCCTTTAAATCTTAGTTCTTTCCTCTTAGAATTGTATTCTTTTCCACTAGTTTGAAAGTCAAAACGGCCTTTATTTTTATTAAAATGTTGTCTTTTAGGATCCAGAGAATGTCAGTGAAACTTATTGACTATAGATCTGCAACCACTTTGAACCACCATATCTATGGTGATTTAATATTTTTAATCATTCAGAATCATGGGCTTTATAGCAATTTTCTCAGGGCTGATTTCACGTTCATGAAGGCTGAATGGTTGCAAACATTTAGAACTGACCCAAGACTGAAATTTAATGTTCAGGGTTTGAGAACTAACTTTATCACTAGTTGTGTGAAATTGTCAAGTTCTTTAATAATTCTGGGACAAATTCTCCTCAGATGATCATGAGTAGTTCACTAGATTATTCTCTAAAATGGCATTTCTTGAAAAATAACCAATCTGCAAAACTGTAACAAATATTAAATCTTATTTCCTGTATTATCACAGAGTCTAGTCTCAACATTTAACTACCTACCATAACATTTTCCAAGGTGGCCCAAGGATACAATGCAAAACAGATTTTAAATATAATTTTCATGGTTACATAGCTTTAGAAAATACTGTGTTCTGTAGCCCCACTTAAAGGAGATCTGTATTGCAGGGCATAAAAACTCTGAAATGTTCTGCAGTAAAGGAAACTTTTTTAATATGGTTTAACCCAGGCTTCCTGAACTTCCTTCATCTAGAAACATTTTTTGCATAATACTTGTCACGTTCATTTTAACTTATGGGGCCGATAAATAGGGGGAAATTAAATATTTGAATATAACGATCGTACATAAAATTAAAATGATAGTTTACATGAATTACACTCTGGATTTGCACAGAAATTTGATTTTTAAATTTAGGGACACTTATCAATACAAACCTGTGAAACATACACAGAGAATGTACTGAGCAGCCTTCCGATGGCTGGAAGTGGTAGGTATCTATGTAACGCAGAGATGAACAGAGTGAGGGGCAACACCCCTGCAGGGTGAGCTGCAGAGGAGAATCCCAGTTAAAGCCAGTGAAATATGATGGTACAGAAGAGGCAAGCAAGTCATGTGGGGATGACAGCCAGCAAAGTAACTTGACAGATGTGGGATCTCAGGCTGGCAGAAATGAGAGACAATTCAGTGAGACTGAGTGAAAATAGAATCTTAGGGGTGAGACCAGCTCAGGAAACTGATGTTTTTCATGGAACTTAAATATCAAAACATCTACATGCATTTAATCAACCAGGGTTCACAATTCATCATAAGTTGTCCTTTACTTTAAATACTAATTATTCCTGTCTAGACGTTCAGTGAGTTATGTGTATGGTTTTGGAAAAACTTGATAAATATTTTGAGTCTGATCCTGTGCATGAGACAAAAAGTCTTTGTGTGGTTTCCCAGCCAGTTGAGCGAGAGTGACATGAAAAACACGCAGACGCGTTTTTAACAAGAGTTACCCCTGTACGTGCACCTTCCTATAAACACTGGTCTACCTCTTATGAATCCACCTGCTCTCCTGAAGCCTTATTTCTAGGAATGCTGCCAACATTTCTAGTTTTGAGTATGACAGTAGAATACTAACGAGTGAATTCCACGCAGCCTCATTTAACATAATACATCACATGCCATGGCAAACTTTTAGAAAGATAGAGATTCAAATACTCATTTTTCAGTATATTTCAAATCAATAGACCATAAAAAGTCTCCATGATACAATATAGTTGATTATATTTTTAACCTCCAAGAATTTTGAGCTTTGGAGCAATTCAGACGGGGCTGTGGTTAGGTTTAAAGAACTTGTCGACAGAGGAATAAAAATAAATAAACCATAAAAACAAAGGGACATTGTATCATACATCTAAAAATAAGATATTTTAATACATTAAGTATTTTCACCATGACTATTCATAAACCTGAAAAAATGTTTTTAGACTTCTCCGTAAAGCAGAATATTATAGAACCTATATTTGACTTGTGGGTTCTGGTCCCATAAACGCTTGGCAATAATATAATTAGATTTCCATGATATAGTCCATAGTTTTTAGTTCTTTCAGATTCCAATACATTTCTGTCAATTATTCTGAATTAATTAGGTGGAACCTCTTTCAGAGTGTTTTCAAAGCCAGTTGTACAAGGCATTTCACACGAATTTAAAGAATTATTGTAAAAAGTAAAAATAGATGCGAAGGTCCATGTTGGTTTTGGTCAGCTATGTTCTTCCAGAAAGTCAAGCCGAATCCCCCTGTGAGCAGCGTTTAGACTGTAGGGTCCCGAAGCTGTTCTTGGCAAGTCACACAGACATGGCAGGTCTAACTTGGGACATGAGCTTTTTAATGGCCTTTCTAGAATCTTAAGAAAGTAAAACAGATTTTCGACTGTTTTGATAACCATGGTGTCATTGAGACCGTGTTTACACAGCCAGGGCCTGGTCCCGTGGGCCACAATCACCGATCTGTCCCCTAGATTTGGTCATCAGTGTGAACGGGAACAGGCCGCTAGCTGTGTTCTCGCCACACTGCAGAGCATCATTCTATTTCATTATTTATCACCTTGTTCCATAAGGTGTTTGCATTGGCTGGCAAACCTCAAAGTAAATAGCAAGTGAGTCAAGATGAAGAGGATGCAGGTACACACACCAATGCCAGTGTGGTGAACGCACACAGACACACACCGGAGTCTCCAGCAAGTTTCTACAGGAGGACTTCAACTCTGGCTCTCTGTAGCCTAGTCATAAGAGAGAGACAGAGGTAGGTCAGGCAGTTATTCAGAATCTGGGGGTCTTTTTCTAAGCTTGACCAGGAGGACACGTAGTACCATAGCAGACAATGTCCCAGGCAGCATGGTGACATGAAGGGAATGTTGAATCTGATACGATTTTTATAGCATTTCTCAATGAGGCCATTGGTTAATGACAAAGGCTAGTCAACAACATTTTAAATAGATGCCTTCCTTTGCTTTGAGTCACCACCCTACGTAGAAAGGAATTTCCTGGGAATCTTATTTTCTTTTCTTGGAGGCTCCCTTAGGATCTAGAGAAATTATTTATTCACTTGGCTATTCCTTTGACACTTGGGGTGAATCAGCATCAAAACCTTCTTTTTAAAATACAAGTAGTGTGAAAAAGCATTGACAATAGATTCCCTGGGAATAGTGCAAAGCGTGTACAAATTATAACAATATTTACTTTAACTGATCTATTTTTAAATGTTTTAAATAATTACTTTATTCTTACAGCAGTTTTCATCTCAATTTTGAGGATTTTATCAGCTCTTCAAAATTTAATAAAGAGCTAAAAGATGTGAAAGTTTCTGGCCAAATGATGGCGCTCTGCTTATTCTCAGCTCTATTTTATAGAGAACCTTTCTGACGCTCAAACTACAATATTTGGCATATTTAATGAGGACATTAAAGATTGTCCCATAAGTCTCCATCTGTAAAATGGAAGAAAATTTGGCTTCTGAGGTATTTCTCCTTAATCATCTAAAGGCTTCTAAAAGATGATTAATTATGTAGCACACAAATCTACAATCTTTAGCAGATAAACATTGTAGGAGCCAGTCTTCCTGCCGCTGTTCACTCTATATGGATTACGTACAAATAAATCTAGATTTTCTTGGTGTTTGAATAATTATTTTCAAAGACATGGCTTGGCTTAAACCATTTTTATCTACATAGTAATTGCTAAGAACAAATCTTTCTGGATCTCTCTACATAGCATTTCTTTATAATCTGCATCAAACCAATTGCTAAAAAGAATGAATTATGTCAGTTTCCTTGCCACCAGATGAGGTTGTAGGGTTTGAAAATGGGCCATCTGTAAGTTCTTGGCGTTCAGAGAAACAGAGAGAAATACCACCAGGAAAACAGTATCCTTGAGATGCCGCAGTCCCCACCCTGCCCATATGCCCTGTTGAGGCAATAGATCTGCAGCCACACTGTCTTCTGTGATCCTGTCTTTCCCTTTGTACAACCAGTTGGTCCAAAATTAAGCATCTGATCCATGCATAACCAACTGATAGATTGAACAAGGACCTCTTACCTGTAACTTAGGATCTGTGACCCAACAGGAAATGTAGCTGAACAGTCTTATCTAGCGGCCAGGTATTTGAACTGAGAAACTTACCCAGAATTTTGTCAACATGAAGAGAGATTTGAAACAAAACAGTTATGAGGAGGAGAGAGAAGAACCATAGGAAGCCAAAATGAAATATGACGCAAATTTTGAGGCAGTAAATAATACAAGCGTGCAGGTGAAGGTGTGGAGAGAGATAGGCGACATGAAGAACAAAGAAAGATTATGCGGCTCACACAGACTGGATTGATAACTGTGCCCTTATAGATACTTTGATTCTTTATGAACCAATAGTTCCAGCTGCTTATGCAGGTGTAGTCCTATGATAAATCCTCATTTGCTTGAATTTACTGGAGAATGTCTTTCTGTTTTAGGCCCCAAAGAGCCAGGAGCAGATATGCAGGCATAAGGGAATATGGCCCAAAGGTTATGCAGGTGATGGAAATTCAGATGGCTACAAAAAAGGAAAGCATGGCATAAGTCGTCAATAGGAAGAATGCCTGGGGCATCCCAACAGTGAGAAAGACATGTGATGGAGGATGTGGTGGGGTTGTATGTGGAGTTGGAGTGTTAAGCAGATACCCACTCCACACCCTGGGAAGGTAGTCACAGGACTGCAGGGTCTTGGAGGAGGAGTGACGGAAGCAAGGCTGGCCCTGTGTCCTTACATATATCACAGGAACAAAATTCATAATCGCAAACAAACAAAAACCTATGGGTGAGGTCTGGGCACATGGAAGAGAGTTAGACTTGGACATTCACAGCTGGGGGCAAGACGGTATGCCACCATCACAAGTGAGTCTCCGAGCAGAGAAACTGAAAGAGGAAATTGGCTTCTGAAGCCCTGTTAGACCAGCGTGCTGGGGGATTTTAAATATTGAACAGAATGATAGGTGAGACTTTGATCACAGAGACTGATTGGGCTTGACCCCTGCATGGCGGCCTGGAGGGACCGCTCTCCAACAGGACTCTGGGTCCTCAAGGCTCCCAGGCACCAGGGCAGGCTCCAGAAAAGAGCTCCTTCAGCCTGCAAGCCTCTGCTCTGGGGCTCCTCCCGGGCATCCAGTCTTCAATCTCCTTCTCTGTCCCTCTCAGTGTTTTGCTTTGGATCTTTCTTTCGCTCACCAGCCATACCTTTGGCCCTGACTTTATTTTTTTAGGAGTCACGGGTATTTTTTCTCTTCAACTTTTTATTTTATATTGGAGTATAGTTGATTAACAATGTTGTGTTAGTTTCAGGTGTACAGCAAAGTGATTCAGTTACACATATACATGTATCTATTCTTTTTCAAATTATTTTCCCATTTAGGTTGTTACATAACAGCACAGGGATCTCTGCTCAGTCCTGACTTTTTACCTGCTTGGCCCTGAGTTACTTTATTTATGTGTTTATTTATTCGTTGCTGCACACAGGCTCTCTCTAGTTGCGGCGAGCCAGGGCTACTCTTTGTTGTGGTGTGCAGGCTTCTCATTGTGGTGGCTTCTTTTGTTGCGGAGCACAGGCTCTAGGCGCGCGGGCTCAGTAGTTGTGGCATGCAGGCTCAGTAGTTGTGGCGCACGGGCTTAGTTGCTCCACGGCATGTGGGATCCTCCCGGACCAGGACTCAAACCCGTGTCCCCTGCATGGCAGGCAGATTCTTAACCACTGTGCCACTAGGGAAGCCTCCGACCCTGACTTTTTAACGGTCCTGGTTTCCTTTCCTAAGCTCAGCCATTCCCAGAGAGACAGCCCACATCCCTCTCAGTTGTGACTCATGCTTCGTTCTCCTTGTTCTCACTCCACAAAAGTCTACCCACCCAGCCAGCTGCACTCTCAGGCTTGTCCCGCTCCTGACAACTCAGTGCTGGCCTGAGCCTCTGCCCTAGGATGGGAGGTGAGGAAGCAGAGGCTTGGTGCCTGGCCTCAGTGGGAAGGAAGTTCAGCAGGGACTACTTGGCCATGGGGACAATGCTACTGGAATGGTCTTGAGTCTTCCAGCCACAGATCTGGTGTCTTGAAAAACCAATTGCCCACCTGGTAGGGGGGTGGCAGTGGGGAATTAGGGAATAAATGCTCAGGCACCATCGTGGCGTCTAGTTAACTAGTATTCAGTAATCAAATGGTAAATGCATGTGGTTTAAAATTCAAAGAATGTAAGAAAACAAAAAGAAAGGCAGCAATGAATAGATGGACCATCTTTTGCCCTTTATTTCAATAAAGACAACCACCACCAGTATGACAATGATTCTAATAGTAGCTTTGCATAAACTACTGCATTATTAGCTACTAAGTTCATATATTTGTTCACATTTTCCTTTCATGCCCTCTAAAAATTCCAAGTGCTTGTTTTTGATGGTGTAGGCAATCATCAATGATTATGAAAATTACTTTGATTATGATTTTCCTGAAATATGTAGTGGGAATTTAAAAAACAGCTATAACCTAAACAGATTGAGAAAATGGAAGCATTCTATTAAAGGAATAAAAACAATCTCTTGCTAAATATTTGGCTTGCATGTTAAGTATTGCAAAAGACAAGCAAAGGTAAATTGTAGGTGTTAAAATAACTAACAAAAAAGTGTCATGGCTGAAGTGAATAAGACAGAGAGGAGGGTTTTGTGGTGTCCTGGGTCTGGCAGTGAAATCCCTTAACTGAAACCTGGATTCTACAGGGCTTTTGTGCTACTATTTGTCATTCCTATTAGGGTCGAAATGACATATTCTCAGTGGAGGGGTAGTTAACAACCACAATCTGTGCTCAGTTCTGGCTGTTCCATTAGTTTATAATGAGGAAGACCCAAATCCTGAAGGTTTCAGTGCAGTTCACGTTGGTATTATACAGGTGGTGGAGGACCTCTGAGTGTCTCAAGGTCAGCTTTATCTGAGAGCTGCCTTCTTTTTCAAACCCACGGGGAGCCATTTATAAAAACTGCTGAAAAAGCAAGGGGACACATTTCTTCATTGTGAGCAGTACTCACCCTTAGAAATGCATTTAAACCTGCAACTTTACAAAGTACACTCTGCTAATAAGCCTGCAAAATACCACAGGGTTTACGAAAACATAGATCAATGCCAACTACTTTATTATATGACTTTGCCAATGGCAGGCACCTGCATTAAAGTTTTCTGTTTTTAGAACACATTTTTTTCCCTTCACATATTTGTATCTTTGGATGAGAGATTATATACCAAGTAATCTCATGCAGTTATTGCTTCATATCTGAGCTCATAATTCATATTTTAACCACATGTTATCATTGGCCATATATATATATGAGCTTTTAACTCGATGAAAGAAAATATAAGCAAACTTTATTTTGAGAAATAAAAAGAAAGTAATATTTATTCTTGATTTTTTTATTCCCTCAAAATAGACCAGTGAATTACTTTGCAATTTTCAGCATTAATGTTCCTCAAGTGACCAGCCAGAGAATATTTTGAATATATGTACTTCTCCTGACTATGATAGCTGTGTGTTCTTTAAATAAAATACCAATAAGTTAATCTTAAGAGAATTACCAGATACTCATATCTTAATTACATTCTTACATGAAATGAAATGCTCAGCTATTTCTTATAAGCCTGGAGCTTCCTCTTTAAATGCCCAAATCTCACTATGTTAAGGAAAAAACATGCTTAGAGATGTTCACAGAAGATATTGAAAGAAAAACGTAGCCTGATGTGTGTGTGTGTGAGAACATGTGTGTGTGCACAGATATACATACAAGTGTGTTTTAGGGAATCATCCAACACTTTTCAAATACAGTTTGAGAATTACTTCTTGTTTGTGAATGTTCTTAAATCCGTTAATACATTCATAGACAATAATTTTTTAAAAACTTTATCTGTTTGAGTATGTCTGTCTTTTTGGCTGTGCATTAAGAATAGTGCTTCATAACCTAAATGTCAATCGACAGATGAATGAATAAAGAAGATGTGGTACATACAGATGATGGAATATTACTCAGCCGTAAAAAAGAAATAATGCCATTTTCACAACATGGATGGACGTAGAGATTCTAATACTAAATGAGGTAAGTCAGACAGAGAAAGACAAATACCATATGATATCACTTATATGTGGAATCTAAAATACAACCCAAATGACTTTATTTACAAAACAGAAACAGACTCACAGACATAGAGAACAAACTTACAGTACCAAAGGGGAAAGGAGATGAGGGAGGGTTAAATTAGGAGTTTGGGATTAACAAATACACACTACTATATATAAAATAGGTGAACAACAAGGACCTCCTATATAGCACAGGGAACTCTACTCAATATCCTGTAATAAACCATATGGAAAAGAATATGAAAAAAGTATATATATACATTTATATATATAACTGAATCACTTTGCTGTACAGCAGAAACTAACACAACATTGTTAACCAACTACACTTCAATAAAAAAGAACAGTGCTTCAAAGTGAACAACTTAATGTAGTCCAGTCATCATGCAGACAGACCGCTAGCCCATCATGGGCAAGAAACAGTCTCAAGTCTCAACAAATAATGCAGTCATTTAACTCTGTTGTTGATTCGAACACACTTCTCTCCCAATAAAATTCTACACATTATATGCAGCTTCATAGCTTCCTGCAGCCCCATGTAATTCCAAGGTGAATGTGGTAGAATCATTATTTATTTATTTCTAAATTGAGGTATAACTGACATATAGCCTTATATTAATTTCAGGTGTACAATGCCACTTGATGCTTGTAAATACTGTGAAATGATCACCACTATAAGTCTAGTTAACATACATCACCATACACAGTTATAACATTTTTTTCTCGTGTTGAGAACTAAGACCTACTGTCTTAGCAACTTTTAAATATGCAAGTCAGTACTATTAACTGCAGTTGCCACGCTGTACGTTACATCCCCAGGACTTATTTATTTTATAACTGGAAGTTTATACTCTTGACCATCTTCACCCATTTTGCATACCCCTCCCACCCAATGACCACCCATCTATAATCTATCCTCCGTATCTATCAGCTTAGATATTTTTGTTTGTCTCGTTTTGTTTTTAGATTCCACGTAGAAGTGAGATCATTAGAATCACTTCAATATTGCAAGCTCTAGTATATAAAACCAAAAGAATCAGAAACACCTTTCTGCCATTACAAATTCAGTAAGTTCCCCATCTATGTACTCAGTTCCAAAAGAATCTCTCCAATGAGTCAACTGATTTTAAAACAGTCAACCTAAATAGCTAAATCTTGATTGGTATGAGTATTTAATGCCAGAGATTACAAAATATATGAAGACTTTAGATTTACAAAAAAAGTATGTTTTGTTATCAAAATATTAATCATTGAAACTACTAAGGTCATACCCTCAATTCAGCTTTAATTCTGCTTATTTTTATTTGAAATTATATTTAAAGTATGCCATTAAATATTTTCCCAAAGCCTTATTATTGGTATCCTAATACAATATCCTACCAACATTAAAATATTATATAATTCTGTTCTCATTTTGATTGCTTTCAAATATTTGCTACTATAAACATTATTATGATGGACAACCTTCAACATGATTTTTTGTTCAAGTCCCTAATTATATTTCCGTATTGATTCCTTAAAATAGAATTACAAGGTCAAAGGCATGACTGTTTTAAGGTTTTCAAATCATAGAGCCAAATTCTTCCTAAAGGCTACCAAACCAAACAGTAAATAAGTGTGTATGTCACTGCGTCCTCACTGAGTGTTATTATTAAAATGAAGGCAATTTATTTTATTTTTAACATTTTTATTGGAGTATAATTGCTTTACAATGGTGTGTTAGTTTCTGCTTTATAACAAAATGAGTCAGTTATACATATACATATATCCCCATATCTCTTCCCTCTTGCGTCTCCCTCCCTCCCACCCTCCCTATTCCACCTCTCTAGCTGGTCACAAAGCACTGAGCTGATCTCCCTGTGTTTTGCGACTGCTTCCCCCAGCTATCTATTTTACATTTGGCAATTTAAAAGAAAAATTGATAGTCCATTATTGTTTACATTTTTACTGTATTGCATACAAAAATATTTTATTTTTTATATATGTTGGCTATTTTTATTTCTTTCTGTGATTTTTCTGTTTATGTGCTAGGCCCATTTTTCCAACATTTTCTGTATGAAGTTTTAAGAACTTGTATTAAGATAAGAAAAATATTAACTCTTTGTCAATCATATTTTTGTCAAATGTTTAAAGTATATTCACATGTACATCTGTGTACCTCAATCTAATTTTAACATTCATATAATAAAATTTAAACATGACATCTCAAATATGTAATATGAATAGTTTTACACTAATAAATCCAACAATCTAGATGAAATAAACAGCTTTCTTTAAAAACCACAATTTATTCAAGCTGACAGAAGATGAAATAGAACATCCAAATGGTGGTATACATATGAAAAAATTGAATTCCTTGTGGAAAACCTTCTCATAAACAAAATTCCAGTCACGAATTGTTTTAAAAGTGAATTCTATTGAACGTAGAAAAGAAATAAAACTGATCTTCATTCTGGAAAACAAGGATTTGGAGCAAACAATTTCCAGTGTGTTTTATAAGAGGAGCATACTCTGATACCAATACTGATGAGGATATCACAAGAAAACTACAGACCATTACCTCTCATGAACACAAAGGCAAAAACACTTTAAATTTCTAGAGAATCAAATCCAGCAGCAGAGAAAGATGTTGATATCTCACCATCAAGTATGGTTTAACCCAGGAATGAAAAGTGGATTTAACCCTTGAAATTCAGTCAATATAGTTCATAAGCGCATCCCTCTTTAAAACCTTCCAGAAATTATTCTCACACACGGTTGACTCACCAGACTTAGATCATGTGTCCCCTCCAGCCACTGCACGGTGGTCAGAGAAAAAGTCTACGTATATGAGAAGAGGAACAACCAATTCTGCCTGCCATTCACCCTGAGTTGGCATTTTCTGTTACAAATGTGTTTAACGGAGAAATATATTTATCAGTCAATGGAAAAGGGAATTAGAGTGAAGTTTGGGGAAAATGTCCCCCACCCCCCGTGTCCACACGTCCATTCTCTATCTCTGTCTTTCTACTCCTGCTCTGCAAATAGGTTCATCTGTACAATTTTTCTAGATTCCATGTATACACGTTAATATAAGATATTTGCTTTTCTCTTTCTGACTTACTTCACTCTGTATGACAGACTCTAGGTCCATCCACATCTCTACAAATGACCCAATTTCGTTCCTTTTTATGGCTGAGTAATATTCCATTGTATATATGTGCCACATCTTCTTTATCCATTCATCTGTCGATAGACACTTAGCTTGCTTCCATGACCTGGCTATTGTAAATAGAGCTGCAATGAACACTGTGGTACATGACTCTTTTTGAATTATGGTTTTCTCAGGGTATATGCCCAGTAGTGGGATTGCTGGGTTGTATGGTAGTTCTATTTTTAGTTTTTTTAGGACCTCCATACTGTTCTCCATAGTGGCTGTATCAATTTACATTCCCACCAACAGTGCAAGAGGATTCCCTTTTCTCCACACCCTCTCCAGCACTTATTGCTTGTAGATTTTTTGATGACGGCCATTCTGACCAGTGTGAGGTGATACCTCATTGAAGTTTTGATTTGCATTTCACTAACGAGTGATGTTGATCATCATTTCACTTGCCTCTTGGCCATCTGTATGTGTTCTTTGGAGAAATGTCTATTTAGGTCTTCTGCCCATTTTTGGATTGGGTTGTTTGTTTTTTGATATTGAGCTGCATGAGTTGCTTGTAAATGTTAGAGAAATCCTCTGTCAGTTGCTTCATTTGCAAATATTTCCTCCCCTTCTGGGGGTTGTCTTTTTGTCTCCTTGCTGGTTTTCTTTGCTGTGCAAAAACTTTTAAGTTTAATTAGATCCCATTTGTTTATTTTTGTTTTTATTTTCATTACTCTAGCAGGTGGGTCAAAAAAGATGTTGCTGTGATTTATGTCAAGATTGCTTTGACTGTGTGGGGTCTTTCGTGTTTCCATACAAATTGTGAAAAAAAATTTCCTAATTCTGTAAAAAATGCCATTGGTAGTTTGATAGGGATTGCATTGAATCTGTAGATTGCTTTGGGTAGTATAGTCATTTTCACAATATTGATTCTTCCAATCCAGGAGCATGGTAAATCTCTCCGTCTGTTTGTGTCATTTTTGATTTCTTTCATCAGTGTCTTATAGTTTTCTGAGTATAGGTCTTTTACCTCCTTAGGTAGGTTTTTTTCCTAGGTATTTTATTCTTTCTGTTGCAGTGGTAAATGGGATTATTTCTTTAATTTCTCCTTCTGATCTTTCATTGCTAGAGTATAGAATGCAAGAAGTTTCTGTGCATTAATTTTGTACCCTGAAACTTTACCAAATTCATCAATTAGTTCTAGGAGTTTTCTGGTAGCATCTTTAGGATTCTCTATGTATAGTATCATGTCATGTGCAACCAGTGACAGTTTTACATCTTCTTCTCCAACTTGTATTCCTTTTATTTCTTTTTCTTCTCTGATTGCCATGGCTAGAACTTCCAAAACTATGTTGAATAATAGTGGTGAGAGTGGACATCCTTGTCTTGTTCGTGATCTTAGAGGAAATGTTTTCAGTTTTTCACCATTGAGAATAATGTTTGCTGTGGGTTTGTCATATATGGCCTTTTTTATGTTGAGGTAGGTTCCCTCTATGGCCACTTTCTGGAGAGTTTTTATTATAAATAGGTGTTGAATTTTGTCAAAAACTTTTTCTGCATCTATTGAGATGATCATATGGTTTTTATTCTTTAATTTGTTAATATGGTGTATCACACTGATTGATTTGCATATGTTGAAAAATCCTTGCGTTCCTGGGATAAACACTTGATCAGGGTGTATAATCCTTTTAATATGCTGGTGGATTCTGTTTGCTAGTGTTTTGTTGAGGATTTTTGCATATATGTTCAGCAGTGATATTGGCCTGTAGTTTTCTTATTTTGTGACATCTTTGTCTGTTTTGGGTATCAGGGTGATGGTGGCTTCATAGAATGAACTTGGGAGTGTTCCTTCCCCTGCAAGTTTTTGGAAGAGTGTGCAAAGAATGAGTTTTACCTCTTCCCTAAATATTTGATAGAATTCGCCTATGAAGCCATCTGGTCCTGCGCTTTTGTTTGTCAGAAGATTTTTTTTTAATTAAGCATTTATTATAGTTCACACACTATTCTGTGTCCACATATTAATCCTTTTAATCCCTACAACAGCCCTTGGAAGTGGGTACATTGTTCCATTTCTGCAGTCAAGGAAACTGGGACTCGATTCAATAGTTTGCCAAAGGTCATAGGGAGAATAAACACAAAAGTTGAGATCCTAACAAAAGCATTATGGCTGCAAAGTCCAGTTCTTAACCACTATGCTATGCTGAAGGATAGGGAAACATTTTTCTGGCAGTGATTCTACCAGCTTGTACTCTCCTCCTCATTATAGGTCCGTTCTCTGCTCCTGTTTGCATAGTCAGAGCACCTGAGTTGGGGCTTAGTCCCTGTCTATTAGAGGTATTCGTCAATCACGTTGAAACCAACAGAAATTAACTCTTGCAGAGCAGCATTTTACTGAACAGATATTGCATAGTTCACAGTATTGTCAAAAATGTTTTAAGAACCAAGGTTTAAAACAGTACACAAAAGAGACAAGACCAAACAAATGGTTCCCCACCCCATGGACACCAAGCTTTGTTCTGTGACTTATTTTTGACAATGAAATGTAAACGAAATTTTTCACACCACTTCTGAAAAGAAGCTTTAAGAGGCATTGCATGATTCTATCATCTCTCTTTTCTCTGTCTTGCAAACTCAGCATGTTCCACATAGGGACTGTTTCTAAGGTATAAGTCCCAGAAATAAATGCTTATCATTTTTTAACCCCAAGATTTCGGTGTGTTTGTTAAGCAACATAATCTATCTTAAACAGACTCATATAAAGGGCACTCAGTAGCAAAAAGAACCATATCCACAATGATGCCACAGTATCAGTTCAGTGAGAACTGACTACACTACAAATAACTCAATTTCGTTCCTTTTTATGGCTGAGTAATATTCCATTGTGTATATGTGCCACATCTTCTTTATCCATTCATCTGTCGAAGGACACTTTAGGTTGCTTCCATGTCCTGGCTATTGTAAATAGAGCTGCAATGAACTCTGTGGTTCATGACTCTTTTTGAATTATGGTTTTCTCAGGGTATATGCCCAGGGGTGGGATTGCTGGGTCGTAGGGTAGTTCTATTTTTAGTTTTGTTTTTATTTTTTGCGGTACAGGGGCCTCTCACTGTTGTGGCCTCTCCCATTGTGGAGCACAGGCTCCGGACACGCAGGCTCAGCGGCCATGGCTCACAGGCCCAGCCGCTCCACGGCACATGGGATCTTCCCGGACTGGGGCACGAACCTGCATCCCCTGCATCGGCAGGCGGACTCTCAACCACTGCGCCACCACGGAAGCCCGAGTTGCAGAGTTTTAAGAAGTTTTATGCGTGTCAAGGTCCTGCCTTAACACAGCAATTGCCCCAGCAAATAGCTCTCCCAGAAGCTCTAATCCTGAAACTTCTACCAAAGGACACTGACCCACAGGCTGCTTCAGGAGAGCAGGGGACTTGAGAAGTCAGTGACAGGCTCTTAGCACCTGGTGGGCGTCATCATTCCTAAATCCAGGCTACTATGGATTTACGAGCGATTTCCCAGGACGTGATCCACGATAAATACAGAGGACCCCCTTCAAAGAGGCATAATGATCCTATAGAAGCCAGTCCAGGGATCGGATCCTGGGACCATGTTGCAGACTACATGGGATATTGTTATCACCTGTGTCAATTTTTTTTATCAGAATTATTCTGTTGTTTTATAAAAATATTGTGAACTTTCAGTTACTTGGGCGGGTTTTGTTTTTGTTTTTTGCCCATTCCAACTTCATGTTATAATGAAAGAAGTTTCAGATCAAAGTCTATCAGACATAAATATTTATCATTAAGTGGCAATAAAACAGTCATCCAACCTCTTATGCAAGCTCAGGGAAGCTCAGCTCTCTGCACTTTCAGCTGCTATGATAGCACAAAAGTTTTACCAAGACTGCTCTAAAAATAGGCTAATGGCAGAATTTAACTTTTCTTTTTTTTTTCTCAAGGAGAGCTAGGTGGTAGAAGCAGGATAATAGTGTCCTAAAACCTGAGTGTCATTTTGAGTGGTCTGTGCTTTCTAGCTCACTGTATCCTCACACTTACCTATCCACTGCCAGGCGGGCTCACAGGATATTTCCAGCCAATCTACCCCCCTTAAACACCACTCTTTCCACCAACAAACTATCATCTCTAGTCACTTCCATGCTAGTTAGCAACCATTTCGTGTTTGGGGAAAATAAAGACAGCTAATGATCTGAGGCAGCCTGTTTTGGAGCGTGGACTTTTGTTGTTACTGCTTGGGTTTATGTTTTTGCCTCTTAGCTTTTTCAAAATGCTGGCTAACTAAGGAAGCAGACTATATTACAAAGCTACAGTCATCAAGACAGTATGGTACTAGCACAAAAACAGAAATATAGATCAATGGAACAGGATAGAAAGCCCAGAGATGAGCCCACGCACATATGGTCACCTTATTTTTCATAAAGGAGGCAAGAATATACAATGGAGAGAAGACACCATCTTCAATAAGTGGTGCTGGCAAAACTGGACAGCTACAAGTAAAAGAATGAAATTAGAGCACTCCCTAACACCATACACAAAAATGAACTCCAAATGGATTAAAGACCTAAATGTAAGGCCAAACACTATAAAACCCTTAGAGGAAAACATAGGCAGAACACTATATAACATAAATCACAGCAAGATCCTTTATGACCCACCTCCGAGAGAAATGGAAATAAAAATAAACAAATGGGACCTAATGAAACTTCAAATCTTTTGCACAGCAAAGGAAACCATAAACAAGATGAAAAGACAACCCTCAGAATGGGAGAAAATATTTTCAAATGAAGCAACTGACAAAGGATTCATCTCCAAAATATACAAGCAGCTCATGAAGCTCAACATCAAAATAACAAACAACCCAATACAAAAATGGGCAGAAGCTCTAAATAGACATTTTCTCAAAGAAGATATACAGATTGCCAACAAACACCTGAAAGGATGCTCAACATCATTAATCATTAGAGAAATTCAAATCAAAGCTACAATGAGGTTTCACCTCACACCAGGTGGAATGGTCATCATCAAAAAATCTGCAAACAATAAATGCTGGAGAGGGTGTGGAGAAAACGGAACCCTCTTGCACTGTTGATGGGAATGTAAACTGATACAGCCACCATGGAGAACATTATGGAGGTCCCTTAAAACTAAAAATAGAACTACCATATGACCCAGCAATCCCACTACTGGGCATATACCCTGAGAAAACCACAATTCAAAAAGAGTCATGTACCACAATGTTCATTGCAGCTCTATTTACAATAGCCAGGACATGGAAGCCACCTAAGTGTCCATCGACAGATGAATGGATAAAGAAGATATGGCACATATATACAATGGAATATTACTCAGCCATAAAAAGGAAGGAAATTGAGCTATTTGTAGTGAGTTGGATGGACCTAGAGTCTGTCATACAGAGTGAAGTAAGTCAGAAAGAGAAAAACAAATACTGTTTGCTGACACATGTATACGGAATCTAGGGGAAAAAAATGATACTGATGCACCTAGGGGCAGGACGGGGACAAAGATGCAGACATAGAGAATGGACTTGAGGACATGGGGCAGGGGAAGTGTAAGCTGTGAAGAACTGAGAGAGTGGCACTGACGTATGTACACTACTAAATGTAAAATAGATAGCTAGTGGGAAGCAGCTGCATAGCACAGGGAGATCAGCTCGGTGCTCTGTGAGCACCTAGATGGGTGGTATAGGGAGGGTGGGAGGGAGACACAAGAGGGAGGGGATATATATATATATATACGTATAGCTGATTCACTTTGTTATACTGCAGAAACTTACACAACATGGTAAAGAAATTATACTCCGGGGTTGTTAAAAAAAAAAAAAAAGCAGAGGCAACAATAGAAAAGCATAAGCCCTCCTTCCATGGCAGACAGATGGACTGAAGGAAAAGACACACATTCCCCAGTGAAACAAAGAATTGCTTAATGTGCTTTAATACAATGTCTCTAGGGTCTGTCTCACACTTCACGTGCCTTATAAAGTGTTTATGTTAAAAGCAAAGCCAGGTTCGTGTTGGTTTTCTTCCACCACCCCTCCAGAAAATAAAACATCAGCATCATTTCTGGACCCACTTTTAATCGGGCACTTCCAATATTTATGTGATCCTTCTCTTTGAAAAATGTCATAAGCTCCAACTCTGAGATCGCTTTCCAATTTAAGAGTCTAATTCTACTACAAAAACGAAACTCTTTCTACTATCATTTTTGATCAAATGGGGCCCATTAGATTTTACTTACTGTGCTGGTTTATTTATTTCCTGGAATCTGATTTTATAATTCTTGTTCCTTCTAACGTCGTGAAAATGCAACTTCTGACGTTCCTTCCCTAAATCTTTTTAGGATGGGTAGCCAACCCTGAGTGAGGGATGGTTAGGACGACAGTGAATCTCACAAGCTTACACACTAATAAGAACCTGCTGTATAAAAATAAATAAATAAAGTAAAATTCAAATCAAAAAATAAATCTCAGTCTCTTAAATATAAAAAAAAAAAAAAACCTTACACACAGGGTGGTCAAAATTGAGAAATTCAACTCACTTCTAAGATTCAAATATATCAAGTTATGGGTATGTGTGTGTCTGTGAGAGGCGGGTATGTGTGTGACTATATTTAGGGGGTTAAGTTAATATAATCCCATCCAGCTCTTTGTAAAGAATGTAGTCCAATATAAACTCTGTTTTTGACCCAGACTGTATTGCCCTAAAAATAAATAAATAAATTAGAATACTAAGCAACTTACACATTAAATTCAAGTCTCTAAGATGCACTGGCAAACAAAACAAACTTCAAAGCAAATTACCACAGCTTTCTCCCAACTTTGCCAACTCACTTTACAGGCAGCTGGGTACTTTGAACTTTTAATTTCATTTGCAAAACAAAATTGGGAGCACCTAAATCACTCTGGATTTAACTTCCTCAGCCTATAAATTGCAGTGAATAGGGTGATTGGATCACAAAATGCCAAGGCAGAGGTCTTTGAAGTTTGGCTGGTAATGCATCTCAGTCAGTAAGACTTCAAAGGGGCTGGTGAGGCCCCTTGGTCACCGTTGCTTACCTGGCCAGGTTCTTAGCACAACTTCATAAACAAGTAGGCTACAGGGCACTTGTGTTCTGCTAAGGAGGACACCTCTACGTTTTAATAGTGAAACTGAAAAACAAGTTTTCTACCTGCTAATCACTGGAAGTGAACCCCAAATACATACTTTTAAGGATGGCTGTGTTTCCTTGTGATCTATTTATCAGCGTCTATCTTACCAGCTTGCAAAGAGTAGCTATCCTGACTCTGAAATGTGAATATCTCTTCCCTTCAACATAAAGTTTTATAAATCATGATTTTACAAAAAAATACCTTTAGAGTATTATTCCTACACTTAGGTACTCTGCTTTTGGTCTTTTCTCACACGCCCACTTCCTCACTCCCAAGGGAGCATGCGTGTGCGCACACAGACACACACACAAACACACACAGAAACTGGGACTTTCCTTCTCTACTCTTTTTTTTTTTAACATCTTTATTGGAGTATAATTGCTTTACAATGGTGTGTCAGTTTCTGCTGTATAACAAAGTGAATCAGCTATACATATACATATATCCCCATATCCCCTCCCTCTTGCATCTCCTTCCCACCCTCGCTATCCCACCCCTCTAGGTGGTCACTCTACTCTTATACACCTTTTCATTCTTGAGGGTTCTGCATTTAAAGCATTTAAAGCGATTATCCAACATTTCAGTTGGATTCAGTAATATTTCAAAGATGGGAGTGTTAAAAATTATTAATTTTATTTTATTATTAAAAATTATTCAGAGCAAGCTTTAAATATCCAGACGCCCTCCATTTGAGGCCCAGCATGAGACTGTGGATTTCATCGTTCAGAGATGTATCTTAGTGAGACTTAACCCTGAGAATAAACTCCCTGGCAGCTGGTCAGGGTAGCTATTCCAACGCCGGACCCAGACACTGTAAACGCGTCTGTCCGTGGGAGTTCAGGTGAAGTCTTGTCTGGAGGTTGTGGAATGAACTGAACGGTCTCTTAAAGTCCCACAGAGCCCTTTGATTCTACGCTAAGCAGGCCCCAGACCACACACAAGCACTTTTTATGACATGCTTCCTTGAATATTTGTTTTCTTTGTGGAGTAGACGGGAAGACAGAAGAAAAAGTCCCCTTTATCAAAACAGAGTCCTACAAATGAAAATGATTTTACAATAGAGATAAAATGACTATAATAAAAGATAAAACACCCTTATTTATCAACTTGACATTGAATTCAATCCAAAGTTTAAGAATAAAGATGAAGAAAAGCTTCAGGTTTCTGCCTGGTTTTGCGTTAGGATATTTATCTTCTCCGAGGTGACCACACCAAGAGAGAACATTTTTCTTCTGGTCAGAGTGGTGGAAGCATGTTGCTCATGTTTAGTCTGTATCATTACAGAATTTATGGTCTGGTTTTGACTCAGAAGGATAATTCCAAATAAGGAATCATAAGAATTTATAAGCTCCGCGCTGTGGAACAAACATATGTAACATTCAAGCAAAGGAAACAAAGTAGGGAATTTCCTTAAAATGATGAATTCATGGCTGTGCTATTTCTGTGGTCCAAGAATGATTTGTAAATAGATCTGGAAATGCATATAATGGATTTTCTCCTTTCCTTGTAAGGATCAAGAAGCTCACGGTGTCTCACTGAGAGCTTCTTCACAAATTTGTGAGATTTTGAGAAGGATTTTTCTAAAGCACACTGCTACTCACGAGAAATTGATTAATATATTCTAGACCAAAGATAAAGAGTGCCTCCATTATGATAATCCAGAACATCTTTTTTATCCCAATAACAGTTTTATGAAATACATTCTTTATGAAAACTAAAATTAAGAGAAGTAAGCTTGCTTTAGATGAAGCCACACTCTTTTTCAGAAAACTTCATTCAGAAATATTCACCCTGCTTTCCCTTCACCAAGACAGTCACCCTGTACCCCAATGGTTCAAGGTCACAATAAGTAAAATCTCTTCGTGTCCTTACAGTTCTGTGCTTTTTGTGAGCTCCTGACCTCTTCATACCTGAACTCTTCTGAGAGTTTGGTTCAATAAAAAGTAACCTACATTACTATTAACTAATGAGTATATAAAAATAATTATTACAGTTATTAACAAAAATTGCAAAAGAATTTACTGAACTCCCCATTGTGTGTCAGGCATTCTGCTAGGTAATTTACCAGCATAATTTTACTCAACTCAAAATATCAGCCTGCAAGGTAGAAATTATTGCCTGCATTTACATAATAGAAAACTGAAGCTCAAAATGTTTTAGCAAAATGTAAAGTCTACACAGCAAGCAATGGACAGAGCAAAGATTCAAGCCAAGGTTCATTAACTCTCAAGCTTATGTAACTTCCCTTATAACCGTACCTACTCACTAGTTTCATTCATCATATAAAAAATGTTAGATTCCCCCCTCTTTTTAGGAAATAAATCTTTTTTATTATAAAATACCGTTAATTTTTTTCTTCTTTTTTTACTGAAGTATAGTTGGTTTACAATGTTGTGTTAGTTTCAGGCATACAGCACAGTGATTCGGTTATAAATACATAGATGTGTACATATCTATTCATTTTCAGATTCTTTTCCCTTATAGGTTATTACAAAATATTGAGTGTAATTCCCTGTGCTACACAGTAGGTCCTTGATGTTTATCTATTTTATATATAGTAGTGTGTATGTGAATCCCATTCTCCTAATTTATCCCTCCCCCTTTCTCCTTTGTTGACCATAGGTTTGTTTTCTGTGTCTATTTCTAGATCCCTAAACAAAACTTTGAAAATGTCTTTTTTTTTCTTTCCCTGAGCTATTACTCTGTCTTTTTTCTCCTCTCCTCTCTGTGACCAACTTTGTTTACAAAATTATGTCACTTATTGCTTCTCCTTCCTTTCATCACTTTTACTCCTAAGTCCCATTCGGTTTCTACCACCAGCAGCTCCTTATTGGCAGTGAGTTACTGGTTGATGGTCTGATGGGCGCCTCCCAGCCCATGTGACTGAGCTCACCTCCAGCCTGAGTCCTGGACTGTTTTCTGTTCTTTCCTCCCCTTCCTTGTTCATGGGCTCCCACCTTCAATTCCAAAACAACACACTGTCCTGTTATCACTTCTACGTCTGAAACTCCATCTACTGTGTCATCTAAGTCCTGACCCATCTTCTTGCAAACTCTTCCTCAGTGACCTTCAACTACCAAACTGCTAATATCTCGATCTTTATTTCTAGTCTAGACCTTCCTCTCCAGTTCTAGACCCAAGTAGGAAAATGCCTTCTCGATTTGGCCAATTATTTTTCCATAATCACCTCCAACTCGACAGGTTTCAGACAGCATTCATCATCACGGCTCTTCCTCTGATCCACCCATCCTGAGCCCCCATCTTAATGAATGAGTTCAGATACATTCTGGATGCCAGTCCAACATCTGTTCCTTATCAGCACTCCTCTTATTCCACGTGTCCAATCAGTGATGTCATGATGATATTATCAGTTTACAGTCACTCAAATCCACCTCTTCCTTTTCATTCTCTGATGCCCTTGACCTCAAGTCTAGGCCTACAGGGCATTTCATGTCCAACAGCTTCATAGCCGGTGTCCCTGCTTCTGTACTTGCCAGTCTCTCCCTGCATTCTGCACAAGGCAGCCTAACCCCTGGGTTTAAAGTTATGTGAGAGCTTTTCTTATTGTCTTCATGGTAAAAATCAAAATGTTTAGAAAGGCATCTATGGTTCTACAACATTCAGCCTAAAACTTAGCAGAAGGGAAGCCACACTGTGAATATTTTAGGCTCTGAAGATGATAAGGTCTCTGATGGAGCTACTCAACTTTGCTGTCGCTGTGCAAAAAGCCATAGGACACACGTAAATAAACAGGCGTGGCTGTGCTTCTGTAGAGTTTCTTCACAGATCTCGGCTTCAGGCCAGATTTGGTTATCAGGCTGGAGCTGGCCACCCCCTACCTGTTCCTCTGGCTTGACCCTCATCTTCCCCTGCTTCCCATGTCACGCTCTGGCCGACATAAACTGTTTTCAGCTCCGTGACCTGTCATGAGTTTTTTTGCCTCTAAGTCTTTTCACCTGCTGTTTCTTCTCTCCTCCTGGAAGAATATTCTTCTAAACTTCTTCAAGTATATAATTCTTATTTCTGTTTCAAAATTCAGCATAGATAGGACATCTTCAAGGAAGACTTCCTCATCTTCTCCCACACCATCTTCCATATGTTACCATACAAATGTTCATACACTATTATAATCATTATTTTAATTGCCTTTTCCTCCCTTCCAGTGTGATATCCCTAAAGGCAGGGACTATGGCTTTTCTCTGATTATTTTCCAAGATATCCAAATAGTCTTCTCTTTGATACGTGTCATAAACTCTTGTTAGTGAGTGAGTTAAAACACGACCATGTGTTTTCAAATCCAATCATGATCAGTCCAGATTAGGAGAGCGGATTCTTAGGGGCTTCTTAGCAAGGGAATCTATCACGGTCAGTGAATTTCAAATCTCTCCATGTCGGCCACTTTATCCTCCATTACTACAAGAGGTCACAAGATAATAGCTGTCATCCTTAACTGTTTCATGGGGATAAGCTTTTCAGAAAAAAAAATTAAAAAGATGTGGCCTCCTCTAAAAGAACTGTACCATAATGTCACACACTGTGGAGAATATTCAAGGATCAAGATTCTGTTTCTCAAGATACCTGAATTTGTGGGCAAAAATCAGCTCTACAACAGAAGGATTAATTTTTAGAATAGCCATCACTGACAATACAATGGGAAAAGGAGGTTTCAGTTCGTTGGTATTAAAGAGAAACATGTCAATTAGAAAAACAAGTGAAACTGAAAGCAAGATAGTGTAAAATATTTTGATCAAGAAAACACTTTCACACCAATTTCTTTGGTTCGGAAATGTATTTCTATGTAACGGAACAGTGAGTTTACTTCCTTTCAAAATGAAGAAGTTGTTTTAGATATGTTAGCATCAGATAGATAGCCCTGGAATAAGGTAGTACTCTTCCATACAGAGAAGAATAAAATATCCACATTTTCAGTGGCCATTGCAGCCTTAACCCAGCTGGCTACTTTTTCCCCATACACCTTTCTTTTTATCAGCCGCATGTTTTGGACCTCACCTGTCAGTAACGGTGTGAGGTGCATTGAGAGCTCTGTTTCTGCACTGGACTTGGTACATATACAATATCATTTATGAGCTATGTAACTATATACAAATTACTTAACCTTTTCTGTCTGTTTTTCCAGCAGATAGCCATTGACAATAAGTGACATTATTTCCAGTCACATTATTTTTTGGAATCATTTCTGCCATTGCCAGAATACAATTTATATAATGCAATGAAACCATTTGGTTGTCAAAACATCATGTAGGGTTTACCCTGATTAAAATAATAATAGCAATGTTAACAATAACAATAATAGCAAAAACTCATATAGCGCTTACTATATAACAAACATTCTGAACACTTTACAAGTATTCATGCATTTAAAGTCCGTTCACGGACCCTGCAATTTATGGTGGTGGTTACTATTATCTTCCCCAGATGAGGAAATTAAATTATGGAGAATTTAGGAAACTTTCCCAAAGTCACACAGTGTCAAAGCTGGGATTCAAACCCAGGCGTCCAGCTTCCAAATGTATGTACTTCAGTACTACACTCTAGTGACTCCCAACCATTAAACAGAATGTCTGTTCTGGAGTGTGAAAGCTACTTTTCATTTTTATGGACCCAATCCACATTCAAATAATGAAGAGAACAAGAATGGATTGAAAGTGTATGATAAATGGTTGCTATTCTACTGTCAGTGAACCAAATTCCAATTCAAATACTAGAAGCCACTGGCCTGTTTCTAATAAAAACGGAATACAAAATAAAGCATAAATCACCCAAACTCTTATAAAGAACTTCCTTAAAATCAGCATGTAAAGGAATAGAGCCTCTATATTTGCAAAAAGCAATAAAAGAAGGAAAATATATGCTCAGGTCGCCTTGGCATACACGCCATTCTAAAACCTGATCAAATGTAGTGGTGGAAAGTAATCTCTGGGAAATTGAAAACCAGTTATTACCTTCTCTGCTGGCAGGCAGGAGAAACAGAAGGACCCTGAAATGGCACACAGAAGAGGTTAGCGTGTTCACTGAGGATATTTGAAATTGCAAAGAAAGGTAATATGCTGCCTTCTGCATTAGCATTCAGACAGCTCCTTGAGGGAAATGGAAAAACTGTCGTTTGTGTAGCTGGGTTGAACTTTGTGTTGTCCTTGGTGCTGATCGCCCAAACAGGCGGTAAGCCTGCACGTTTTTCATTTGAACGTGAGAGAGAGGGTCTGACCTGTGTCACTTCTGGACACCAGCTTTAAGTGCCTCTGCAGTTTGGGCCACATTTCCTTCCTCTGCTGCAATGACCACAGACGGACGTAGCAAGCAGCTGTCTGTCTGCCAGACTGAGACCCTCCTGGAACCCCTGAGAAATGCGTTTCTGTTGCGTTAAGTCTGTGGGATTTGGGACTTGGGTGAAGTGCTTCATCACAACCTAACCTAACAAATACACACCGACCTCCACAACTTCAGGTTGCAAAAGAAAAATAAAAGGCAATTCCTTTATTTTCTGTCATGGAACCAGAACCCAGAAGTTAGCTTGAAGCCTCCATCTTACTGGGTTGGCAGTAAATTGAATATTATTCTATAGTGGAGTTCACTTCCATTTCCTAAATTTTATCAGTATTCTGATATTTTATACAACAATTGAATGTCAGGGCATCCCCTTTGGTCTTCTCTTCCAGATGATTATCTCTGGTTAGGACCATTCAGGGCTATCTGACATTGAACAGTGAATGGATAAAGGAGATGTGGTACACGTATACAATGGAACATTACTCAGCCATTAAAAAGAATGAAATAATGCCATTTGCAGTGACATGGATGGACCTAGAGATTATAATACTGAATATTAAGTGAAGTAAGTCAGACAGAGAAAGACAAATATCATATAATATCACTTATATGTGAAATCTAAAAAAAATTGATACAAATGAACTTATTTACAAAACCAAAACAGACTCATAGACTTAGAAAATGAACTTACGGTTACTGGGAGTGGGGGGAAGGATAGATTGGGAGTTTGGGATTGACAGGTACACACTGTTATATTTAAAATGGATAATCAACAAGGATCTGCTGTATAGCCCAGGGAACTCTATTCAGTATTCTGTAATAACCTAAATGGGAAAAGAACTTGAAAAAGAATAGATACATGTATATGTATAACTGATTCACTGTGCTATACACCTGAAACTAACACAACATTGTAAATCAACTATGCTCCAATATAAACAAAATAAAATAAAATAAAGACTTGACTGTCCTCATAAATCCTGTTTGTATCCAATAATCTTGTTGGATGGTGGGAACCCTGCTTCCCCCTGGGTGCATGAAGGCTGGAGAAAAATAAAATAAAATAAAAGCAGAGAGTAGAGAGCTATCTCCTGACACCCTTGCCTTCATTTCGGGTCCTGTCTCTTTGTATGTTTAACACCTGTAACAGGTAAGAGTCCAACTGTTACGGGGACCTGAGCATATACAGTTTGGAAAGCTCTCTTTGATCAAAGGGAAATATAATTTCTTTATCTTGATCAGGGTGTTGATTACAAGGATACATATATTAGGAGGAATTCACTTAGGGTTTGTGTATTCTGCCATCTGAAGGTTATATGGCAAGAAAAAGTTCAGGAAAAAAAAATATAGGGCTTCTCTGGTGGCACAGTGGTTGAGAGTCTGCCTGCCGATGCAGGGGACACGGGTTCGTGCCCCGGTCCGGGAAGATCCCACATGCCGCGGAGCGGCTGGGCCCGTGAGCCATGGCCGCTGAGCCTGCGCGTTCGGAGCCTGTGCTCTGCAACGGGAGAGGCCACAACAGTGAGAGGCCCACGTACCGCAAAAAAAAAAAAAAAAATATGATTTTGAAATTAGGCTCAGGACTTTGCAAGCCTTCCCTGTGGCTGAAAGCCCCAAAGGGTCAGTTTCATGAGTGTCCAGGTACAGCAGTGTCTCTGACCTTGAGGCCTCCTTCCTGACCTCTGCTGCCCTCTGTCAAGGTAAATCCACTGGCTCTTATCCCAGGATAATCCTCCCCGGAAGCAGGGAAATTCAAGAAGAAAAGTCAGAAAGGGGCTTGTCCTTAATTTCCCCTGAGGTGAGGGGGCTTCTGTAGTCCATCAATTGGGAGTGGAGAAAGGATGATCATACTGAGAAATGGGAGAATTAATGTCCAAGTAACTGACCCTGTCACATACAGCTGTAAGGAGAGAGCTGCATATATCGTGTAGAATTGCACTGCAATCTTGCCCATTGTCACCTGAAATATCACATTTTTCTTTAAATCAAAGGTCAAAAGAATCTTATCTAGAACACATTTTAGTACTGGAACACACCACCTTGGAATGTCTATAATTATGAGAAATTGAGAACAATGCAGGGTTGTTCCTTACGTATACTTCTCTCACAGTGGTTAAAGGGAAACATAATACATACAAGGGGTAGCCCCTTAATAAAGACATTCCTTGACTTAATTCTATAATATCATAAAGAAAACGGTTTTTTTCTAGATGACTTCAAAAATTTATTTTTTTCATTTACTTTACTGAAGTATAGTTAAATTGCAATGTTGTGTTAATTTCTGCTTTACAGCAAAATGATTCAGTTATACACATATATATTCTTTTTCATATTCTTTTGCATTATGGTTATTCACAGCATGCTGAATATAGTTCCCTGTGAAGAAAACTTTTAACATAAGTGAAAGTTAGAGATGCAAAAGAGGGTAAAATATTTATATTGTTAACTAGAAAAGAATCATCACTTAGGGTTCTGAAGCAATGACAAATCCTCTATTGTTTGATTTTGAAGTGTCTATAAATGTCAAAACCGGCTTTTATTCTGCACTTGACTTTTCCAGAGGAACAGAATTATTAATTCTGTTTTTAATGTACAGTTTCCTAAAGACAGGTAGAAAAGCAAGATTTCCAAAGTCTCCCACCATGGACCCAATACTGGTTCAATAAATTTCAAACTTTGGAAGTAACTTTGCTATAATCATCAGCGGTCTTAGTGGTCTTAGCTCTCTTTAATTTAAATTAAATAAATAAATTAAAAAAGAAGTGCATGGTGGGCTTCCCTGGTGGCGCAGTGGTTGAGAGTCCGCCTGCCGATGCAGGGGACGCGGGTTCGTGCCCCAGTCCGGGAAGATCCCACATACCGTGGAGCGGCTGGGCCCGTGAGCCATGGCCGCTGAGCCTGAGCGTCCGGAGCCTGTGCTCCACAACGGGAGAGGCCACAACAGTGAAAGGCCCGCGTACCGAAAAAAAAAAAAAAAAAATTAACAGCATAGGAAACAATGCCAAGAATCGGCTAAAGACAAAGTCTCCCTATTTCAGAGTTTTTCTCAGGCTGGCACTGTTTAAACTCTTTCTTTCTACCCAGACACTACAGCTTCTCTACTTACTCTCCAGAGGCTGTTTGGACGTTTGCTGTGCTCTGTCTGTCCCACCTGCCCAGATTGTGAGGTCTTTTTACCTCCTCATATACACCATAAACCACAACGTCAGTGTGAATGATCCTGTACTTGAGCTTGAGATTATGGTTCACAGAAGAAGCAGATCAAACTCCCAAGAATCCTGGTGGTAAAACAGGAGCTGTCTCGGTAATACCACGTTTCCAGGACTTGAGGCCAACTGTCACCAGGCAAGAGCATTCCTCCGCCAAGAATATGTCCTGTTCTGAGCACATTGCAGCTGAATGCGTATAATCCAAACTCATTTTAAAAGCTGCTGGATCGAGGGCTGGTGTTAAATGCTGTACAACTGATAAAAGCACTACCATTGGATTTCCCAGGCTCAGGTAAACACGATTGCAGCCTTCCTCAACTTTCTTTCCAGTTTGTAGAACTGCACTTCATTTGAAAAGTGGTACATTATCTCACTCTGGTCATTTTCTGTGAGTAATCTCGGGACTGTTTAACGTCACTGAAGACAGGGAGTAGAATGAAAGCAAGCTGTATAGAAAAACAATGCAATTCTCTGAGCAAGATATCTCACTGAATAGCTGCTAAAAACTAATCTTCCTATTCAATAAAAATAAATACGCAGCCTCATGTCTTTTCTTTCCTCATGTCTAACTGAGATAAAAAGGCTTTAGCTTCTCACATTTAGCTAATGGGCCATTCATTTAGCATTCAAATTAATGGGCAAAATGCCAACACTACTGATTTTTATTTATTTATTTATTTTATTGAAGTGTAGCTGATTTACAATGTTATGTTAATGACTGCTGTACAGCAAAGCGACAGATAGAATATATAGAGAGAATATATAACATATGTATATAGAATCTATATATCTAGAATATATATATTCTTTTCCATTATGGTTTATGACATTGAATGTAGTTTCCTGTGCTGTACAGTAGGACCTTGTTGTTTATCCATCCTGTATATACTAGTTTGCATCAGCTAAACGCGAACTCCCACTCCATCCCTTGGCAACAAGAAGTCTGTTCTCTATGTCTGTGAGTCTGTTTCTGTTTCATAGTAAGGTTCATTTGCCAACACTACTGATTTTATGATAAATCAAAAGAAGACTTCTAAAATAATGTTTATCTTGCTCTTATAATTTAGATTTTAAAAAATTAATAACTGCCTACCCAGTAATCTGAGTCATTGCTAGCCCATTCTAGATAAAAGTAAAAGAAAATGATAAGGAATTCATGCTGTTTTGCACATGTGTCTATATTTGTATTTTATTTCTTCTCTGTGTGCACAATGAGATCGACCATTTTCATTTGTCAACAAATGCCTGTCTTCCTTACGTGATGGGAGGGCAGAGCTCCGGATACTGTTTGGAAGCCTCTCGTTAGCATATAAACTGCGAGGTGTCAACATCCTGCAGCTCCTTAGCTCCAGGGAAAGAGATGACATTTCAGGAGGGAAATGTCATCAGCCTTTCTTACCAATGGCTTTTCGTCAATCTGTGTAAGCTGGTTCTTGGAGGAAAGGAAAATGCCGGAACCCATGGACCGGCGGATGCTCTAATTCGGGCTGTCTACTCTCAGTCTGGCTTGTGGCTTGAGTCATTTAGCTCTAATCCATTTCAGCAGCTGTGTTACAGCTGTTCATTGTGTCCATCTGGCAGCACGTGCAAGTGAGTTACAGATGTCACACCACGATATGACCTTGACCAAGTAGGAACTAGCGGCACAACGTAATTAAAGACTTCTGCCTTCAAATGTGCTCTCATGAATCCGGCTTCTTCTTCCTTATTTCCTTCAAGTAGCATGGATTTATTAAATTTTTGAAAGAAAACAGTAACTTGTTGTTTGTAGACAATTGAGAAAGTAAAATAACAAAAAGAAGAAAATAAAACCGTCTACTATTTCTAACGATTGCCATTTTGAGGGATTTTGTCTGGGATCTTCTCTATATATGCAATAAAATGATATGCATGTGAGTGTATTTATATTTACATCTGAGTAGCGCATGTTTTTAGAAAATCTAGGTTACATTGACTGTGCAGTTTTATATACTACTGTTTTACTTTTCTACTCTTAGATGTACGTATATTTTCCTTCAGTCACATCCAAATTACTTCTTCACATATAGACCTGCAATAAATGGTCTGGAGCCTGGTTCTCAGGATTCTTACGTACGTGTACAAGGCAGAGTCCCTTGTAAAATGTCAGGTCAGTTGGGTAGGCGAGCTGCGAGGTTCAGCTGCGACCCCCCGACCCTGAGCGCCACCCCCCTTTATAAAGGGCCGCGCTGGTGATGCTGGTACAGGTGTAAATAATTCCTGAGGGAGTCTCCGCCACTAACGGGTGGGATGTGCCCTCTCCAGGCCCATCTCTCCTGACTGAGGGAACACAGTCACAGTCGGGGGCGGGAAATGCACCACCCAGCTTTCCCCTCCTGCTTGCAGAAATCAAAAGGGAGATTACACCCTCCAACCTTTATCTCTTACCTCCTGCTCAGATGAAGTCTGCTTAACAGTGCTGAGCATGATATTCTAGAAGGAATAGGTAAATATAAATGCCCACAAGTCCCTATAAAGATGTGGAAGAATGGAAGAACCTCTAACGGGAGCCCCCGAGCCGTGGAGCGAAGGAAAGAAAGACGGACTTGCAGAGGACCCTCCCCGAGGCTGGGTTCAGACGTCGGTGGAGGTGTGGTTACAGCCCACGGGAGAGCAGAAGCGTCTGTTGGGTAGCCCAGACCAGAGCTGGTCTGTGGTCACCAAAAGTAGCAGGAAATAAACCTCCTGGACAAAGGTGAGCCAGGCGGGTGGGCGAAGGCACAGACAGGGTCCCATGGCGCCGGGGACAGAGGAAGACGCCTCGGGAGGATGCCACTGAGTTTGAGCTGGGGCAGTGAGGTCGCCACAAGGGCTGTACCCTTGGGGATGTGGCTGGGCAGAGGCCTAGGGATGCCCTCCATCCCTGCAGCAGGAGCCAGGAAGGGGGAGGGAATTCACAGCCAGGCAGCCCCAGTTGGGAAGGTGTGTAACATCACCCCAGTGCGCTCTGTTGGCAAAGCCTGATGTCAGGGCTATGCTCAAAGTCAGCCTGCCATTACCAGAGAGCAGGTGCCGAGAGGTAGGGCTGGAGCTAAGAGGCAAGTCATTGGAACCGGCACAGTCCACACTGTGCTCCTGGCTGGGGCTGGCTGATAAAATTCTCACAGTTAAGGCCTTCACTTTACAGTGTTGTCTCCTGCTATAATCGCCTCCTATTATCCAGTTAAAAACAAGTCAGAATGTCTCAGTTGATGATTCCCAGTCCCTCAGGCCTTTGTCTTCATTTAGCATCTGTCCTGCATGTGCTGCCCACTTCCTGGCTTCACAGCATCACGTTGATTCATACTAATCTACACATCCTACTAATCCATATCCTTATCAACGATCTCATGGAATATTTCATTCATCCTTTAAATAAGAAATGTCTAAGGCAGAACACTCTGACATAAATCATAGCAACTAAGGCAAAAGAAATAAAAGCAAAAATAAACAACTGGGACCTAATCAGACTTGAAAGGTTTTGCACACCAAAGAAAACCATTGGCAAAAGAAAAACACAACCTATGGAATGGGAGAAAATATTTGGAAATGATGTGACTGACAAGGGGTTAATATTCAAAATATATAAACAGTGCATACGACTCAATAGCAAATAAATAAATAATAAATAAAACACCCAATCAAAAAATGGGCAGAAGACCTGAACATACATTTTTCCAAAGAAGACATACAGATGGCCAGCAGGCACATGAAAAGATGCTCAACATGACTAATTAGTAGAGAAATGCAAATCAAACCAATGAGATATCATCGCACACTGGTCAGAATGACCATCATCAAAAAGTCTACAAACAATAAATGCTGGAGAGCGTGTGGAGAAAAGGGAACCCTCCTACACTGTTGGTGGGAATGTAAATTGGTACAGCAACTATGGAGAACAGTATGGAGGTTCCTCAGAAAACTAAAAACAGACCTACCATATGACCCAGCAATCCCACGCCTGGCTATATATCCAGAAGAAATGAAAACACTAATTAAAAAATATACATGCACCACAAAGTTAATAGCAGCATTTATTTACAATTGCCAAGATGAGGAAGCAACCCAAGTGTCCATCAGCAGATGAATGGATAAAGAAGATGTGATATGTATGTATGTATAACAAAATATTGCTCAGCCATAAAAAAATAAAATAATGCCACTTTCATTATTTTATGCATGTCCACATGGATGGACCTAGAGAATATTACGCTTAGTGAAATAAGTCAGAGAAAGACAAATACTGTGGAACATCAATTGTATGTGGATTGTAATGACCAGCAAGCTACAGTGCTAGACACCCTATGCCAAACAACTAGCGAGACAGGAACACAACCCCACCCAGTAGTAGAGAGGCTGCCTAAAATTATAATAAGGTCACAGACACCCCAAAACACACCACTGGATTCAGTCCTGCCCACCAGAAAGACATGATCCATCCTCATCCACCAGAACACAGGCATTAGTCCCCTCCACCAAGAAGCCTACACAACCCACTGAACCAACCTTAGCCACAGGGGGCAGGCACCAAAAACAACGCAAACTATGAACCTGCATCCCACAAGAAGGAGACCACAAACACAGCAAGTTAAGAAAAATGAGAAGACAGAGAAACACACAGCAGATGAAGGAGCAAGGTAAAAACCCACCAGACCAAACAAATGAACAGGAAATAGGCAGTCTACCTGAAAATGAATTCAGAGTAATGATAGTGAACATGATCCAAAGTCTTGGAAATATAATGGAGAAAATACAAGAAATGTTTAACAAGGACCTAGAAGAAGTAAAGAGCAAACAAACATTGATGACAACACAATAAATGAAATTAAAAATTCTCTAGAAGTAATCCATAGCAGAATAACTGAGGCAGAAGAATGGAAAAGTGACCTGGAAGATAAAATAGTGGAAATAACTACTGAAGAGCAGAATAAAGAAAAAGAATGAAAAGAATTCAGGACAGTGTCAGAGACCTCTGCGACAACATTAACCACACCAACATTCAAATTATAGGGGTCTCAGAAGAAAAATAAAGAGTCTGAGAAAATATTTGAAGAGATTATTTAAAAACATCCCTAACATGGGAAAGGAAATAGTCAATCAAGTCCAGGAAGCACAGAGAGTCTCATCTGGGATAAATCCAAGGAGAAACATGCCAAGACCCATATTAATCAAACTATCAAAAATTAAATACAAACAAACAATATTAAAAGCAGCAAGGGAAAAACAACAAATAACATACAAAGGAATCCCCATAAGGCTAACAGCTGAGATTTCATCAGAAACTCTGCAAGCCAGAAGTGAGTGGCGGGACATATTTAAAGTGATGAAAAGGAAAAACCTACAACCAAGATTACTCCAACCAGCAAGGATCTCATTTAGATTCGAAAGAGAAATTACAAACTTTACAGACAAGCAAAAGCTAAGAGAATTCAGCACCAGCAAACCAGCTTTACCACAAATGCTAAAAGAACTTCTGTAGGCAGGAAACACAAAAGAAGGAAAAACCTACAATAACAAACCCAAAACAATTAAGAAAATGGTAATAGGAAAATACATATTGAAAATTATATTAAATGTAAATGGATTAAATGCTCCAACCAAAGACATAGACTGGCTGGTGGATACAAAAAGAGCCATATATATGCTGTCTACAAGAGACCCACTTCAGACCTAGGGACATATACAGAATGAAAGTGAGGGGATGGAAAAACATATTCCATGCAAATGAAAATCAAAAGAAAGCTGGAGTAGCAATTCTCATATCAGACAAAATAGACTTTAAAATAAAGACTATTGCAAGATACAAGGAAGGACACTACATAATGATCAAAGGACAATCCAAGAAGAAGATAGAACAATTGTAAATATTTATGCATGCAACATAGGAGCACCTCAATACATAAGACAAATGCTAACAGCCGTAATAGGGGAAATCAACAGTAACACAATAATAGTAGGGGATTTTAACACACCACTTTTTCGAATGGACAGATCATCTGAATTGTAAATAAATAAGGAAACACAATTTTTAACTGACACATTAAACAACCTGGACTTAACTGATATTTATAGGACATTCCATCCAAAAATGACAGAATACACATTTTTCTCAAGTGCTCATGATAAATCATATCTTGGGTCACAAATCAAGTCTTGGTAAATTTAAGAAAATTGAAATTGTATCAAGTATCTTTTCTGACCACAACGCTATGAGATTAGATATCAGTTACAGGAAAAAATCTGTAAAAAACACAAACATATGGAGGTTAAACAATACACTACTTAATAATCAAGAGATCATTGAAGAAATCAAAGAAGAAATAAAAAAATACCTAGAAGCAAATGACAATGAAAACACGACTACCAACACCTATGGTATACAGCAAAAGCAGTTCTAAGAGGGAAGTTTATAGCAATACAATCCTACTTCAAAAAACAAGAAACATCTCAAATAAACAACCTAATGTTACACCTAAAGCAATTAGAGAAAGAAGAATTAAAAAAAAACCCAAATTTAGCAGAAGGAAAGAAATCATAAAGATCAGATCAGAAATAAATGAAAAAGAAATGAAGGAAACAGTAGCAAAGATCAATAAAACTAAAACCTGGTTCTTTGAGAAGATAAACAAAACAGTTAACCCATTAGCCAGACTCATCAAGAAAAAAAGGGAGAGGACTCAAATCGATAGAATTAGAAATGAAAACGGAGAAGTAACAACTGACACTGAAGAAATACACAGGATCATGAGAGATTACTACAAGCAACTACATGCCGATAAAATAGACAACCTGGAACAAATGGAAAAATTCTTAGAAAAGCACAACCTTCTGAGACTGAACCAGGAAGAAATAGAAAATATAAACAAACCAATCACAAGCACTGAAATTGAGACTGTGATTAAAAATCTTCCAGCAAACAAAAGCCCAGGAACAGATGGCTTCACAGGCGAATTCTATCAGACATTTAGAGAAGAGCTAACACCAATCCTCCTCAAACTCTTCCAAAATATAGCACAGGGGGATCACTCCTAAACTCATTCTATGAGGCCACCATCACCCTAAAAGCAAAACCAGACAAAGATGTCACAAAGAAAGAAGACCATAGGTCAATATAACTGATGAAAAAGATACAAAAATCCTCAACACAATAGTAGCAAACAGAATCCAATAGCACATAAAAAAGATGATACACCACTATAAAGCGGAGTTTATCACAGGAATGCAAGGATTCCTCAATATATGCAAATCAATCAATGTGATACACCATATTAACAAACTGAAGGAGGAAAACCTACAATAATCTCAGTAGATGCAGAAAAAGCTTTTGACAAAATTCAACACCCATTTATGGTAAAAACCCTTCAGAAAGTAGGCATAGAGGGAACTTACCTCAACATAATAAAGGCCATATACGACAAACCCACAGTCAACATCCTTCTTAATGGTGAAAAACTGAAACAATTTCCACTAAGATCAGGAACAAGACAAGGTTGTCCACTCTCACCGCTATTATTCAACACAGTTTTGGAAGTTTTAACCACAGCAATCAGAGAAAAAAAAGAAATAAAAGGAATTCACATTGGAAAAGAAGAAGTAAAGCTGTCACTGTTTGCAGCTGACATGATGCTAAACACACAGAATCCTAAAGACTCTACCAGAAAACTAGTACAGCTAATCAATGAATGTGGTAAAGTAGCAGGATACAAAATTAATGCACAGAGATCTCTGGCATTCCTATACAGTAATCATGAAAAATCTGAAAGAGAAATTAAGGAAACACTCCCTTTTACCATTGCAACAAAAAGAATAAAATACCTAGTAATAAACCTACCTAAGGAGAAAAAAGACTTATATGCAGAAAACTATAAGACACTGATAAAAGAAATTAAAGATGATACAAACAGATGGAGAGATATACCACATTCTTGGACTGAAAGAATCAACATTGTGAAAATGACTCTACTGCCCAAAGCAATCTACAGATTCAGTGCAATCCCTATCAAACTACCAATGGCATTTTTCCACAGAACTAGAACAAAAAATTTCACAATTTGTATGGAAACTCAAAAGACCCCAAATAGCCAAAGCAATCTTGATAAAGAAAAACGGAGCCAGAGGAATCAGGTTCCCGGACTTCAGACTATACTACAAAGCTACAGTAATCAAGACAGTATAGTACTGGCACAAAACAGAAATATAGATCAGTGGAACAGGATAGAAAGCCCAGAGATAAACCCATGCACATATGGTCACCTTATTTTAGATAAAGGAGGTAAGAATATACAATGAAGAAAAGGCAACCTCTTCAATAAGTGGTGCTGGGACAATTGGACAGCTACATGTAAGGGAATGAAATTAGAACACTCCCTAACACCATACACAAACATAGACAGAACACTCTATAATGTAAATCACAGCAAGATCCTTTTTGACCCACCTCCTAGAGAAATGGAAATAAAAACAAAAATAAACAAATGGGACCTAATGAAACTTAAAATCTTTTGCATAGCAAAGGAAAACATGAACAAGATGAAAAGACAACCCTCAGAATGGGAGAATATATTTGCAAATGAAGCAACTGACAAAGGATTAATCTCCAAAATTTACAAGCAGCTCATGCAGCTCAATATCAGAAAAACAAACAAACCAATACAAAACTGGGCAGAAGACCTAAATAGACATTTCTGCAAAGAAAATATACAGATGGCCAACAAACACCTGAAAGGATGCTCAACATCACTAATCATTAGAGAAATGCAAATCAAAACTACAATGAGGTATCACCTCACACCAGTCAGAATGGCCATCATCAAAAAGTCTACAAACAATAAATGCTGGAGAGGATGTGGAGAAAAGGGAACCATCTTGTACTGTTGGTGCAAATGTAAATTGATACAGCCACTATGGAGAACAGTATGGATGTTCCTTAAAAAATTAAAAATGGAACTACTGTATGACCCAGCAATCCCACTATTGGACATATACCCAGAGTAAACCATAATTCAAAAACAAGCATGTATCACAATGTTTATTGCAGGTCTATTTAAAATAGCCAGGACATGGAAGCAACCTAAGTGTCCATGGACAGACAAAAGGATAAAGATGATATGGCACGTATATACAATGGAATATTAGCCCTAAGAAGAAACGAAATTGAGTTATTTGTAGTGAGGTAGATGGACCTAGAGTCTGTCATACATAGTGAAGTGAGTCAGAAAGAGAAAAACAAATGCCGTATGCTAACACATATATATGGAATCTAAAAAAAAGAAAAAGGTTATGAAAAACCTAGTTACAGGACATGAATAAAGACACAGACATAGAGAATGGACTTGAGGACGTGGGGAAGGGAAAGGAGAAGCAGGGACGGTGTGAGAGAGTAGCACTGACATATATACACTATGAAATGTAAAATAGATAGCTAGTGGGAAGCAGCCACATAGCGCAGGGAGATCAGCTCGGTGCTTTGTGACCACCTAGAATGGTGAGCTAGGGAGGGTGGGAGGGAAACACAAGAGGGACGAGGTATGGAGATATATGTATACGTATATCTGATTCACTTTGTTATACAGCAGAAACTAACACACCATTGTAAAGCAATTATACTCCAATAAAAATGTTTAAAAAAATAAAAAGAAAATCTCACACACACACATACACACACACACACAAAGAAATGACTAAATGTGTGTAAGTTACCAAACACTGTGCTTGGCCCTTGGAATAGGTCAGTATGGTTTTTATTTTTTCTTATATGGCTTAAACTTTAGTTTAAAGATTAAACAAAGACACTACTAGATGTATAATTGCAAACTTAAAAACGACCCTGAAACACTACTGCTACTAATACTACTGCTAATAATAATAAATACCAATTTTGTATGAGAAAATGGCTTAGCAACTAACTGAAACCAAGAGGTTTTGGTCTGAAGCCCTGAGGTTTAAGTTTAGTATGATAATTCAATAGAGAATAATTTGGTAGAAGTGTGGGGAAAAGTGTTCCAAATGAGGGTACATAATGTGAAAAGGCAGGAATGTGCTTTATTTAAGGATCTTCAAGGAAATCAGCCAATGTGTCTGGGAGAGTGAGAGGGAGAGGACGAGAGAAACACAGGATCATCCGAGGAGATGAGGCTTAAGAGGGAGCCAACTCTTGGACCTGGTGAAGCTTGAAAGCAATGTAAAGATTTGGGTATGTTCCCCAAGAGTAGTGGGAAGCAGTAGTTTCTTAACTTGTTTAGTTTCCCATTCATAATTCTCTCTGCCAAGCCTCCAATCCAAATTGTCTATACATTTTCTGGTGTGGTTTTGGCATCTTCCCATCATGGCTGTCTCCCTCTTCTCAGACAAATCACTTGCTCTGGAGGAAGTCGGTTGCCATATTATAAGGACACTCAAAAAGCCCAATGGGGAAGTTAATGAAATGAAGAACTGAGGTCTCCTGCCAACATATGAAGAGGAGTTGAAGCCTCCTGTCAATAACCAGCAGAAATGAGGGCTCCTGCCACCAGTCATGTGAATTAACCATCTTAGAAGTGGATCCATTCCCCATCAAACCATAAGTGATTGGCGCCCTAGCCAACATCTTACCTGCAACCTCACAAGAGATGCTAAATCAGACCACCTCTCCCATAAGTGACTGGCGCCCTAGCCAACATCTTACCTGCAACCTCACAAGAGATGCTAAATCAGACCACCCAGCTAGCCTCTCCCAAATTCTAGGTAACTAATACACTCGTGGTTATTTTTACCCTTACCCAACCAAAACTATCAGACTCTAGATAAATCTACCAATTAAAATGTCGGACAGGTGAGTCCCACAAAGCCATCTAAATGCTGAGTTTCTTTGTCCCTAATATTCTCTATGTGACGGAGATCGGGAAGCAGATCTCACAGGATGCTTTTGTACTTCGAGGCTGTCACAGGCTTGGACTATGTAGAGTTTCACCTATAAGTATAAGTGGGTGTGAAGGGTTATAACAGTCACTTTTAATCACTTTATACATTACTAAAAGTCTCAGCTCAAACATCACTTCCTCTGGGATGGTTTCCTTGTTTGCTTAGGATGTGCTACATCCTCTTCCACTGTATTTTCCATAGCACTTTTTGTAAATTTCTATTATATTTATTAGAGTGCACTGTGGGTTTTTTTCTGCTTTTAAGACTCCTCATTAATATCTAAGCTAATACTACTTTTTGTATCTACTGGAAAATGTAATGGATACAGAGAATCATGGGATTGTGGGTTGCAACATACTGATAATATTATCTCAGGTGATTACAGGGTTCCAAAACATGTGTGTGAATATGAGCATGTAAGTACAACATACATATGGGATCAAGTCAATAGCAGAAGTCAGGAAACCGAGAGTTCAAGAGACAGAAAAAATACTGACTAATGAGCTGTAGGGCAAATGGAGAAAACAGACAACTAGCGAAGATTAAAATTTGTCCTGTGTCTGAGAGAGGAAATAGAACCAAAAAATTGGAAATCACCCAGTGAGTTCCAGAGATGTTTGAAATGATGATCTTTCGTCTACTTTTTGAAGCCAACATCTAAAGCTATGGAACCTTGTGCTTGTTGTAAGATGTGACAACCAGAAGAGCTTTTGGAGAAATGAATTTTTTTCTGCATACAACTAAACCTCGTAATGTTGTAGCCAAAGGTGAAAGGTAAGATATGTGTGCCTTTATTGCACTAGTTGGTGGGTGAGGACCAACTATTGTACTAGTTGGTGGGTGAGTCTCCCTTTAAGCTATCAGACCCAGTATAGAAATTTCCAAAGGAAGATTCTTCTCTGTGTAGATGACTGACATCCCTCCCGGTGAAGAAAGCCGATTTGTGAATACTGTCCCCTTATGGGTGCCACAAAGGGAATGAATTCATTAGATGCCTGGGTAACTAAGTGATCATTAAATTCTTTCTAACAGATGTAGGATTTTTCAAATATCTAATTTTAAAAACTAACACCTGCAAATTCATTTTAGCCAAAAAGAAAACAAAAAATTAGGTTCAAATTCACTCTTTTTTTAAAATTTATCTCTTCATTTCCTCTACTGCCTTTGCTGCTAAGGCCTCCTGGCAACCCCCTGAGCTGTGAAGCTGAGGAATGAAATCGCTGTAAACAAAACAAGAGCAGAAAAGTTACTAAAGGGAATATTCTACAGCTACAAAAACCCTTCTATGCCTTCTTTTAATAAGATGCAACCCCTGTGTGCTCAGAGCCAGCTACAGGGCCACAGCATCCAAAACCCTCCAGGAAAAAGGCTGGTTGCAGATTTTCTGAGGGTGCAAGTCATTAGAAAAACTCTCCTCTCATAGGAAACTCATAACTGAGATTTTCACACTGAAAACCCCAAGCTCTTAGAATCAGGTAGTCTAGATATTAGAGCTAAATGATCCTCCCTCAGGCCCAGGAAACTGATGGCAACAAAGTACATTAAGCCAGGTTTCAGTGCCTGGTATTCATGGTCTGGCTTGCAGCTTTGGAAGTATTCACTAGATAACCTTATGAAAGTACCTGGGTCAGGTATCCTGGAGGTTGGTCTAGATCAGCAGCTCTTGAACTTCAGGCTTGTATCAAGTCACTTAGAGGAACTGTTAAACACAGACTGCTGGGCCTTAGCCCTAGAGCATCTGATTGGTAGGTAAGGGCTGGGGCTGGATAATTTGCATGTCTAACAAATTCCCCAATACTGCTGCTTCTGATGCTGCTGTGGAATCTGAAACTACTCTTGGAGAATCACTGTCTACATACAATTGCTTGAGAAGTTGGAACTTTGTCCTAATGAAATGTAAATATTTGCCCATTCAGTTAACTGAGTTTTATTTCATAGGGATTATGACCCTGAATGCTATAGTTACTTGTCTTAATTCTAACATGTTTCTATGCAAAATTAAACTCTAGTCTCATTTTTTCTAAATAATATTATTGTGTTGGCTAACATGGATACACTGTTGGATTTGCCAGGAACTTTATAGGTAAAGAATTACATAGTGCTCGCAGAAATTCTAAGCCATAAGAATTACTATTCCAGTTTCTGATGAAAAACAGCCTGTCGTAGGTTACGTAAACTGTGTATGATGACAAAGCTACCAAGTGGCAAAGACAGTATTAGAAGCTGGGTCCTACTTATTCTGTGTCCTACAGCAGGGTTTTTCAGAATTTAGTGGGCATGTAAATCAAGATAAGATCTGGGTATCTTGTTAAAATACAGACTCTGTTGAACATATGCATACGTAATTGCAAAAAATTACCAATATCACTATAATATCTCAAATGAATTTATATTATGCCAATCACAATATTATTTATATAATTTAAAACAGTGGTACATAAGGTGTGAAAATATTGTTTATTCCATCAAAGTAAGTTATCTACCACATGTAAATGTAAGTCTTTTGAAAAACCATATATATATATATATATATATATATATTTTTTTTTTTTTTTTAAAGAAGATGTTGGGGGTAGGAGTTTATTAATTAATTAATTTATTTTTGCTGTGTTGGGTGTTCGTTTCTGTGCGAGGGCTTTCTCTAGTTGTGGCAAGCGGGGGCCACTCTTCATCGCGGTGCGCGGGCCTCTCACTGTCGCGGCCTCTCCCATTGCGGAGCACAGGCTCCAGACGCGCAAGCTCAGTAGTTGTGGCGCACGGGCCTAGTTGCTCCGTGGCACGTGGGATCCTCCCAGACCACGGCTCGAACCCGTGTCCCCTGCATTGGCAGGCAGATTCTCAACCACTACGCCACCAGGGAAGCCTGGAAAACCATAATATTTTAATTCTGTGAGGCACATAGGGTTTATAGACACATAAAAAAGACACAATAAAAACATAATTTACCTTTTCTGTTTAATAGAAAATTATATTCTATTTTTAGTTAAGAATAAAAGATACAGTCCTTAAGTCTCAACATGCGATCAAAATAAGAATGGTACAAATTTCCTCTTGAAAGTGAGAATCAGCAAGCAGCCCGTCTCACTCAAAGTCAATACACTATGCGTAAGCTTGAGTTACCGCTAACCAGGAGATCTTTGTATTACTTTCCTCCATGAAACTACTTGGGGCCAATAAATTAGGAGTTTGGGAAGAACAGATACTTCTATACATAAAACAGATAAACAGCAAGGACCTACTGTATAATAGGGAACTATATTCAGTATCTTATAATAACCTATAATGGAAAAGGATCTGAAAAAAAATAGATATACATATGTATGTACAACTGAATTACTTTGCTATACACCTGAAACTAACACAACATTGTAAATTAACTATACTTCAATTCAAAAAAGGTTAAAAAACAGCAAAAAGAAAGGCTGAAAAAAGTTACTTGAGGCCTATATTATAAGCAGTTTTTTTAGTGCAACTCTAAAATACATTTTATTTAACTTTTCAAGCACACGTTATTTTTATTTTAAACCATGAATTGACCAATATTGTCTTACAATACATAAACTTTTTTTTAATACCTCAAAGAAATATGCAAAACTTGAAAATCAAAAGAGTGTCAAACTGTAGCGTTGATGAAGAATATCACACAAAGATTTTTTTTTTTTTTGCGGTACGCGGGCCTCTCACTGTTGTGGCCTCTCCCATTGTGGAGCACAGGCTCCGGATGCGCAGGCTCAGTGGCCGTGGCTCACAGGCCTAGCCGCTCCGCGGCATGTGGGATCTTCCCAGACGGGGGCACGAACCCGTGTCCCCTGCATTGGCAGGCGGACTCTCAACCACTGCACCACCAGGGAAGCCCCCAAAGATTATTTTTAGGAGAATTTATGTTTGACTTTGCTATTTATTATCTGGCTAGATACTAGATATGTTAACATGTAGATTTCTGTCCAGCAGAAAAAGTAACCCAAAGGCTACACTTTTATTGTCTTATATTAACCTGTTTCTGTATAAAGCTAGAGATTTTAGTCTAGCATTTCTTCTTTCAAAATGCCTAGAAACAGCCAGTTCTTCAACATGATTTTTATTCCTTCTTTAAACCATTTGTTGGTGTTCTCATTGATTAACAAGTTGAATAAAATCATTGACATGTGTTTATTCAATATTTGTATGAGTCATGTTTTTAAGTGTTTGAAAATTATACTTGGACAGCTTTAGAGGTTCTTCACAAGATGCCGCAGAGTGGACTCATCAGCCAGAGAGAATCAAACAGCTTTGCCTGAAAACTGGCATTCCCAGCTCTTGGGGTCCAGGAGCATAATTCCTTGGCTCTCCAAATCCCAGGTGCCACCAGAACTTTACCTCTGATAACTCTGCTTCCCAGGTACCCCCCGACCTCATTTTTTTTTTTTTTTTTTTTGGCTTTTGTTTCTAGTTCTTGGTCAAGTCCATTAGTCTGTGCAATATCTAACTCATCCAAGGCCAGAGGCAAGGACCTGGGACCACTCGGCCAGCCCTCCTGGCACAATCTGGGGAACATCCAGTGCAGACCTGAGTGAGTTGCTTTGTGCATCAGCGATTCAGAATCTCCACCAGGATGATGGGAAACTATTCCATCAAGTGAGAGGCAACAGAAAACCTGATTGGTGATCCTTGCTTTTTTCATTTTACCATATAAGAGCTCAGACCAATTCAGAAACTATCTTTTGAACAACAGAAAATAGAACAGACCCTTGAGATTTGTGTTTCTTTTTTTATTCTTGACCTGTAGCTGAGGTTGTAGAATTAAAACTGAAAGTTGTCTACATGTCTGAAATTGAAAAAAGTCTTTTCCTCTCATTGTGTGAATTCAAAACATTTTCCTACCTCTAGGGGATATTATTACACTAGATTAGAAAAACACTCAAATTAAAGAAGCTCTGGTTTAATTGCTTTTTAGAGAAAATTAAGTGATTGTATATACATCTAACATTTTCAGAACAATAATGAAACCAAATTTTTAATACTTTAAATATGCTAGGTTTTTAAGAAAACAATCCTCACGAAACCACTAGCTAGGAACATTTTTATGTAAAAATTCAAGTTCACTAACTTGATGTAAATCTTTGAACAACCAAGACTGGCTTAATAATTTTCCTTTGAAAGGTAAGTATAATTTCCTGACTTTATCAGTATGTTGTACAAAACAGGCATACATTTTAATTTTAATAGGATTCAGGTTTGTTACTTTATTAAGAAGTTAATTGATCTGGTCTTCTTACATTTTTTATACTGATGTACTGCACAGAATATTACTTCTACAGACTGTTTAGGATTGTGAAAATGGAAGACTAGCGTTCCATCAAATTTAGTCATTATCCTGCCAATGTCTTCATATTAATAATAAGTATATTCTGCAGTGTGTCTGCTTAACAGACACACTGTTAACTCCATTGAATTAACTAATGGATAATTAGTTAACTTCATTGAAATCTTTAGTTAACTCCATTGAAATCTTTAGTTAACTCTATTGAATTAACTAATGGATAATTTTTAGATATGTGGATTATTTTTTAAATTTTTCAAAATGTTATTTATGTTGGTTTCTTAAATTACCTATTTATTTATTTATTTAATTTTGGCTGCATTGGGTCTTCGCTGCTGCCCGTGGGCTTTCTCGCCCGTTGCGGCGAGCGGGGGCTACTCTTCATTGTGGTGCACGGGCTTCTCATTGCTGTGGCTTCTCTTGTTGCGGAGCACGGGCTCTAGGTGCGTGGGCTTCAGTAGCTGTGGTGCGCGGACTCAGTAGTTGCGGCACGCAGGCCCTAGGGCTCACGGGCTTCAGTAGTCGTGGCGCACGGGTTCAGTAGTTGCAACGCTCAGGCTCTGGGGCGCACAGGCTTCAGTAGTTGTGGCACATGGGCTCAGTAGTTGTGGCTCACGGACTCTAGAGTGCAGGCTCAGTAGTTGTGGCGCATGGGCTTAGTTGCTCCGCGGCATGTGGGATCTTCCCGGACCAGGGCTTGAACCCATGTCCCCTGCCTTGGCAGGCGGATTCTTAACCACTGTGCCACCAGGGAAGTCCTATGGATAATTTTTCAATAGGAGAGGATACCAAAGCCTCATTACAGAGTGGATGAGGTTCTGTTCATATTAGTAAGTGTGTTTGCTTCTTGAAGAACTTGCAGAGGTAATGTGAGTGGCTGTGAGCTTTGTGTGTCTCTGCAAAAGTGCACTGTATATCAGGCAGTGCTCAGTCACCCACCTCCCAGCGTTGTCTGTGAATTCAAATGTAGTTAATTTGGTTAGTAGTGATTTAGACTGTCCTAGAGATAATAGTGGTGAAACATATAACTTTATGAAAGTCATAGATATACTTCTGTTTATCAAGTGAAAAAATGAGAGAAGTTTGTTTGAAAGTAAAGGACTTGGTTATTTCAGAATGGAAAAAATGATGGCAAAGATAAAACTTGAATAAAACTTGAACCTGCAGAAGGTTTTCAGAAAGTTTATTTCATTTTTCTTAGCTTATAATAACTATAGTTACTGTGTCTGAAAAGAAGCAATGAAATGTGTTAAAATTTTGGCAAAGTTCTCTTACTTGATGGGCTTATTAAGATTTTTAAAAGGGGTTTGTGAGTATCTTACTACCAGATATTATATCAATACCAAACCAGAATATTTGGCTTTCTCTCTGTTAAAATAAATTGATTTTGAAGTATTTAGTTTTCTCTTAAAAATACCATTCTTTATCTTCCTTGAAATAAGCTCAGACAACAGAAATTCCATACCATATCAAAATAATTTTAGGTGATTTGCAATGATTTTGGAATGTCCTTATTTTTACAAACAAACAAACAAAAACAAAAAGTAATAAAGGCTTCTTTTTTCTGAACTAGCTGTAAGTTTCCTTACAATAGTAAAAGCTTCTATGTTTATTAAAATAGTGTGTTGTCACCTTGATCAATAGGTAGCCAATACTCTTTCTGAGGTACACGTGACCATTCTGTGTTCAGGTGTTTGAAACTTTACTTTGGCAATAAATGCTCTAGTTCCTATGCATTGTAACCACCTTGTAGAAAGCTCTCGATTACATCTACTTTTGCACCCCAGGCCCATTTTTCTCCTTTGCTAAAAACCCATGTTTTATTCAGTTGAGCTCTGTAAGGACAGAAATGTCATCATTCTAAGTGCCACTTCTGCCAGCTATGATGTTTAAAGAAAATTTAGAAGTGTTTCTTTACAAGTGATGTGTCAAACGGCACGCCCTAAATTGACATATGTACCCAAAGACAGACATTAATACCATAAGCTGTGAAACTTGGTTAAAACTGACATGGGGGTTTAAGAGCTTGTATTTGTCATACAGTGAGTTACTTCTCTTCATCTTTCTCCTCATTTTGGAGGATTATGACTTCTTAGATCTATAAGGTTTTTTTTAATGAGGATTTTAAAGAACATTTTTAAAAATATTAAAATGCACACACACAGGTGTGTGTGTGTGTGTGTGTGCTCTTGGTTTGTGAAGGATGTGAACCAACTCTTTATAGTCATTGCTTCTGGGGAGTGGAATTGTGATTATGGAATTTAACCATCTCATTCTCGGTAGTTCCATACAAGATGCTTTTTAATCTAATTTTTTTAATTGAAGTATAGTAGATTAACAATGTTGTGTTAGTTTCGAGTGTACAGCACTGTGATTCAGTTATACATACATATATATATATATATATTCTTTTTCAGATTCTTTTCCCATATAGGTTATTACAAAATACTGAATAGAGTTCCCTGTGCTCTACAGTAGGTCCTTGATTATCTATTTTATATACAGTAGTGTGTACATGTTAATTCCAACCTCCTACTTTATCCCTCCCCCCCTCCCCTTTGGTAACTATAAGTTTGTTTTCTATGTCTGTGGGTCTATTTCTGTTTTATATATAAGCTCACTGGTATCGTTTTTTGTTTAATGTGGAAACTTCAAATGAATGAATTCTATTTTCAAAAGAATATTCAAATTCTAACCAAGGAAACTCAATGTGCACAGCACTTCTGTGGATTTTCACCTTTTCTCGGGACAACGTGGAAATACTTGAGATGGTGATGGTCCCGCAGCTCCTGACTGTCTAATTATTTTCTGCAGTACTTATACAGTTTCCTTCCTGCTCATCCCCAGAGCAAAAATGTAAAAGCAGGGCTTAGTAATGACTGCTTCCTACTCACTCAGTGCAAATTGTTGCTCAGGAGAGGGAACTCCCTCCTCTGCCGCCGAGCAGCACGGGTCCTCCAGGGAGGGAAGGGCAGCAGCCCCCTGGAAGCCCTCCCCCGGGAGCCCGGCCCCACTGCCCTTGGGGGCTCCCTGCCGCTTGCTTTGATGTGCATTCCCTTCACCCAACTGCTTGTGTTGGTTTTCTCATTACTTTGAACCATACATCCCAAAATAGCTTCTGGCATGCTGTCTTCAGCACAGAAGCTCATAAAAACTCAGCAAGAGGAATACTGGCTGCATTATCCTCCTCTACAGGACTGAAGCTTCAAAAAAGAAAGAGGAAAGAGCCTGAGGTAGAAACCTGTGGCGCCTGAGGGCTGAAGGTCTTAAGAGAGAGGCCACGTGCCTTTTGTTAATCCCCCTGCATTCAGTGGACACGCGTTCTGCTCGTTTCTCACTGTGCATTAGAAGGTGCTGATCTAGGGCAGGATTATTTAGATGAAAAATAGTCCAAGACCGGGAGTCGAGCCATCCTGACTATGGTCCCCAACGCTGTCATCAGCCACTGTGCAACCTCACCCATTTAGCCTCTTTGGATGTTCATTTATTCGGGTGTTAAAAAAGAGGGGGGATTTGTGGAGCCGTGCATGCAAAACCTTAAAAGCAGGGCTTAGCAGTGACATAGGTGTCATAAATGCTAATTGTGATCACGGAGTGCCTTGCAAGGCTCCTTCCTGATTGAAAATTTAACCTTCCACGACTTCTGAGAGCGTATCAGTTGTTCTCAATATACATAAGGATCCAAGAATAATACACACAAATTGAAGAATATCTTTGCAAATCATATATTTGATAGGGGTTAATATCAAAAATATACAAAGAACTCATACAATTCAACAACAAAAAAGGCAATCCAATTAAAAAATGGGCAGAGAAGTCAAAGACTTTTCAGAAGAAGACACACAGATGGCCAACAGGCACATGAAAAGATGTTCACGGTCACTAATCATCAGGGAAATGCAAGTCAAAAGTGCAATGAGGGCTTCTCTGGTGACGCAGTGGTTGAGAGTCCACCTGCCGATGCAGGGAACACGGGTTCGTGCCCCTGTCCGGGAGGATCCCACGTGCCGCAGAGCAGCTAGGCCCGTGAGCCATGGCCGCTGAGCCTGCATGTCCGGAGCCTGTGCTCCGCAACGGGGGAGGCCACAGCGGTGAGAGGCCCACGTACAGCAAAAAAAAAAAAAAAAGTGCAATGAGATATCACCTCATGCCTGTTAGAATGGCTGTCATCAAAAAGGCCAAAAATAATAAGTGTTGGCGAGGATGTGGAGAAAAGGGAAGCCTCCTGCACTGTTGGTGGGAATGTAAATTGGTTCAGCCACTATGGAGAACAGTATGGAGGTTCCTCAAGAAATTAATAGAATTCCCATCTGATCCAGTTATTCGACTTCTGGGTATTTACCCAAAGAATATGAAAACACTAATTCAAAAAGATATATGCACCCCTATGTTCATGCAGCATTATTTACAATAGCCAAAATACAGAAACAACCTAAGTGTCCATCAATGTATATACAAGTATACACAATGGAATACTGCTCAGCCATAAAAAAGATGAAATCTTGCCATTTGCAACCATATGGAGGGACCTGGAGAGTGTTATGCTAAGGGAAATAAGTCAGACAGAGAAAGACAAATACCACATGATTACACTAATATGTGGAATACAGAAAACAAACAAAATAAATGAACAAACCAAACAAAACCAAACACTTAGATACAGAGATGGAGGGGGGAGGGTTGGGGGAGGGCAAAATGAGCAAAGGGGGTCAACTGTGTGGTGACGGAAGGAAACTCAATTCTTGGTGGTGAGCATGCTGTACTGTACACAGAAGTAGCAATATAATATTGTACATGTGAAACTTATACAGGTTTATGAACCAAAGTTACATCAGTTAGAATATTTAAAAATAAATTGGAAAGTCAGATGGCTTAGATCAATTAGCTTACTGGCGAATTAGGAACAGTGCTTCAGATGTTAGCAGGTACAACTCTAAATCAGTCTTTACTTTTTTCAGCAATAATCAACCAGCATGGTTTTTCTTCAAGTTTCTTAGAAACTTTCAGTATTCGTTTTACAAAAGTTTATATATGAATCAAAATGGCTGAATGATAAGATACAAAAACATTTAATTTTAACAAGAAAGAATATTTCCAGAGTGTCTGCTTCTATGAGCCATAATCACTACTTTTCTGGAACATACTCACATCTGATATCACCTGGCTGACCATGAAATAGTCCATGCCTGAATTAGGACTCCTGAGGAACAATGCCCCAGAGCTATTGCTTTTGGGAATTTCAAGAAGAACATGTGTTTAGTTTACTTATGGGTTAAGAGGCTATTTCATGGGTACCTGTAGTTGCTTAAAAGGATAGTAATTCAATCAGAAGTCATTTAAAATGTAAACCTATTGATTGATTGGGGATTTGGATGAGTCCTTAGATCTGGAAGGAAGGACAAAAAATTAGGACTCATTTTTTATGTATGAAATGAATCAGCTTTTAAATCGAGGATCAACAAGAAATTTGCTAGATAGCAAAAAGAGCGCTAGCTAACTCTCTTTTCTTAAACTGTCATTTTCAAATATATTATTTATTTGAGTAATGTTCAGGTTATGTTCCTGAAAATGTGGGCTTTCCTGAAAACAACTAAATCTAAAGTGTAATATCCCAAAAGAGAAATGTTTTAAAGAGTGTTGGTTGTGGGCGGGATGAGGGCAGATCTGGGGAGAGTGAGCCTTGAAGGGCTCCAGGGTAGATTCTATAACTGCATTGTTCGGTATGATAGGAACTTGTCACATGTGCATGTTTAAGTTAAAAATTACAATTAAATTAAAAATTAGTTTCTCACACTACACACATTCAAGAGACCAATAACCACATATCACTAGTGGCTTAATTTCAAAACAGCACAGAAATATTTCCATTATTTAAAAATGCTCCACTGGACGATGCTGTTCTTGGAATACAGCAAAGAATATAAAGGAACAAACTTAGAAAAATTTGTCTTGGAATAGGAAAGTTATCTAAGCTCTATCGGAGTTTATTCGAAAAGCATCTATTCTACTTTATAGAAGGCTTAGAACCAGGACGTTCTTTTAAGCTGTAAGTTCATTGAATCAGTGCGTGATTTCGAGTTCTGGGCAACCTGAGAGTAAACTTCTTATTTTCCTTGAAACTAAAGGCTTCTTTAGATTTTGGCAAGGAATTTGGGGGTTTCTAGTTTAACAGTGAGTCTTAAAATGGAAGCACCACAGGTGTAATTATGGGTGATCCAGCACCCTGAAGTAGCAGTGCAATAATTCAAGCTTGAATTTCTATAGTTTGATTTAGATAATTTTGCTCTTGTGAAGGTAATCCAACATACCTCAAACTAGAATTGTCTCATTAGGGAGACACGAATGGAAATCCAATTTGGTTTTTAAAACATTCATTTAGTAACCAACATAGAATAAAAATATAACGAGTATAAGGGTAAGGTGTGAATCTGGACTCATTTTATTTGGATCTTCTGGGAAAGGACCAGCGTCAGACAGGTGAGAGCAAATGATAAGCTCTGTTCCCCTTCCGTCCACTCGGCTCCATCCTTTTCCCGCCCCACCTAAACTGTGGTCCACCCAAGGTGCACTGAGAAGCTTGGGATCAGGGCATTGGGAAGCCATGATTTGGTGTCTAGCTGGTTTTCAAAAACCAAACATTATGTATACATTGTGTTTCATGATATCACAGAGCACTTAAGAATTCTTGTTTTTAATAATATGCAGTCTTCAATAAATGTCACTTTATTATAAGCAGATATTCAACTTCTTCCATAGTTTGGCAAGTTACGACAATATGTTAGACATACGAATTATGATCTTTATGGCTTCTCCCACCTGTGTTTCAGAATACATAATACTACCCTGCAGTGTAATAATGATTCAACATGTAGCATGTTAGACTTTGCAAAATCCTTTCAGTTAAGACATTTTTCACTATCAAAAAAAAAGGGGTGGGGGGATGGGTGAGAAACCTATTCAGTCCTCATTACGAAAGAGAATATTCTCTGAAATAAAAACACCTGATAGTTGTTCATTAAGAGTTTTCCATCAGCTAAGAATAGCCACAAAAGACCACGGCAAAGAAACATATTGTGTGGTGCTTACACTTTTTGAGTGGAAATTACATCTTATATTCAGTATTGCCAAATTGATACAATAAGAATATGAAAACTCACGAACTTTCTTTATTCTCAGTTGGTTTCGATTTTGACTTAATCCGATGAAATTAGCTTTATCATGCTTAATTTCACTCTGCTGACATTTTTTTACCTCAGCTTCTGCTGCTGATAATTACTGATAAGACTGGTTCTATTTCATCCAAAAAAAAAATGTGATGTCAGAGTTTAATACATCTAGGATTACATGAATTTGGAAGTCTGCCAGAATTGTCTAAAATAATCCTGTGTGGCCAACAGAGGACACACACACAAAACTATGTTTACAACATAAGCACAGAAGGTCTGTATGAAGCAAGTTGTGGCTTCGACTACTTCATGTGCATTTGTACTCTCCTCAGCCAGCTGCACCAGGCCGGACATCCCGGAAAAGCCGGGGCAGCTTGAGTGGACACTGGAGTGACAGACAGTGAAAGCTGGGGTCACTGTGCCACTGTGCCTTTGACATAACCACTATTTTCTAGAGTAAGAGAGAAGAGGCGGAAGAGAAACTTCTATCAACTCCTATTTAAAAGAGCAGAAACTTTTCCTCTGAATTATGACAAAATTCCAGAATAAGGCAAAAGTGCTTTTCTCTTCTGAAAATATAACAGCTCCACCTTGAGGCAAAATGATTTTATTATACTACAAGAGGTTCCGTTTTAAGAAGAAGGCAATATTTGTGATGATTCATGACCTACAATCCCTCATGGAAAAAGAAATAAAAGAACTCCAAAATTATACAATGGATTTTGGAAGCTCACCTTGTGTTTCCACTTTTGGTCAAAAATAATAGGCATTATATTGTAAACTTAATGACCATTTTTAGACTGGAATATCATTTGGCCAAATCTGTGTTGATGGAATGTTATTCAAAGTTCCTCCAAAGGCAAACTAGAAATTTAAAAATATATTTGGTCTCCATTGGTAAATAAATGTCTAATAGTAGCTAGCCAAGAAAATACCCAAGTGGAACTTTTCCTGGAACCTACCATGTCTGTCTTACTGTCGGCAGTGTTGCTGCTTGAATGTTAGAGAAGTGGTGAAAGCTAGCAGATAAAATCCCATATTCACTCACTTCCTGCAATTTAGTCTCAAGGCTGGCTTTTTTTTTTTTTAGTTTTTCTTTTTGATTCACCTATCAAGGATCAGGCTGGAAGCTGCAGCGAAAGAAATGTGGAGAAATTGAAATCTGTCCCAAGCAAATGTTAGAATAACTGTCATTGTCTCTCACTGGTACTCTCCTCCTGGTGACAGATATGCTAAGAAGCATCCCCATTGCAATTAAAAAATATATTTTCTATATTTTCTTCTGATTCTTCTATAATTTCAGGTAGTTTGTTTAACTGTTTAGTCTTCTTTGAATTTGTGTGTGTGTGTTCATGAATGGTATTGCAGGCTAATTTTCTAGACTAATAACCAATTGTTCCCACACTGTGTATTTCTGAGTGATCAGTACAGATATACGGGGAAGTTATTTATTATTTATGTTGAGTGTGTATTACTGAGCCCTCTTATTAATTTGATTAGTTTTTTAGTAGATTCTCCTATATTTTTGAGATAGTTGGTCTTACCTACAAATAATGCCACCTCTCTTTTTTTTTAAATGGAAGAATAGTTGATTTACAACGTTGTGTTAATTTCTGTTGTAGAGCAAAGTGATTCAGTTACACATATATTACACTTCATATTCTTTTCCATTATGGTTTCTCACAGGAGCTTGGATATAGTTCCCTGTGCTACACAGGAGCTTGGATATAGTTCCCCGTGCTACACAGTAAGACCTTGTTGTTTATCCATTCTACATATAATAGTTTGCATCTGCTAATCCCAAGCTCCCAATTCTCCCTTCCCTCACCCCCAATGCTGCCTCTCTTGAATCGATGTTGGTAATTGCTTTTCCCTAGGAACCCGTGCATTTACTGCAAATTACTATTTATTAATCTAATAATTTTTTACTATTTTTATGTCTCTTTTATGTGCTAGTATTTAGGATTTACTTTATTTTGGAGTCTCAGGTGAGTTGAACAAGGAGATACAAATGCCGCAGGCCCACGTCCTGGGGTTACTGTCCCCTGGGACAGTCAGACGGTCACAGCCCTTGGGTGAACTAGCCGAGGACCACTTACTACAGTTTGCTCCTCACGGAGTGTGGCATCTGGCCGCCATCTGAGAGGCTTAGAGCAGAAGAAAGGAAGGAAGATGAGGAGAAGAATCTGAGTGCGGCTGGGGCAGAAGCTCTCGCTTCTTCGCCAACTGCAGTGGGGAAAGCAGCTGGGTGCTGATGGGGAAAGCTCATTAGAAAAGCACGTCCTTATAAATATGCCCACTGTCCAGCTGTTAAATCCTATTAAAAATGCCCTTATTCTCATGGTCCATCCTTAACACCTTCCCCTGACAGCTGCAGATGCTCTATCTGAGCGTGGATGGATAAGGAATGTATAGGGAAAAAAATAAAAACATTTTTAATGAATATTCTCAAAATAGGGGAAGAGGAAATACTTAAACACAGCAGATGTGCTGTAATAATTAACAGAACACATTTCTTTGGGATTGAAATCCAATTCTTACACTATATTAAAATACAAGCATTTTCCTTGGATATAAAATTCACTTAAACATATGGTGCGTTCAGTGCGACTACATATGTACTTTTTTTTTTTTTTTTGCGGTATGCGGGCCTTTCACTGTTGTGGCCTCTCCCATTGCGGAACACAGGCTCCGGCCGCGCAGGCCCAGTGGTCATGGCTCATGGGCCCAGCCGCTCCGCAGCACGTGGGATCTTCCCGGACCGGGGCACGAACCCGTATCCTCTGCATCGGCAGGCGGACTCTCAACCACTGCGCCACCAGGGAAGCCCCTACATATATACTTTTTTAAAAATTTAGAAGCCCTTTCCATAAAGATTTTTAGAGATCTCCTTATAATGATGACACTCTTTGGAAATTGGGAATAAAAACCATAATTTTAGGTGTTAGAAGCAATGGGCAAACTTACAATTCTTGGTTTCTTTAGAAACAATGTAAAGTAGCCAGTAAGTACTAGTTATTTTTACAGATTAAAAATTAATGCAGCTCCAAGGAAGAAATCCCTGTGTCTCAGGCTTTGTAGATGCAGAAGACAGCTGACAAACATACCTGCCAGGTGGCTAAAGGCCCGGATTGAAGGAAGCTGTTAAGGAAGCGTGGATCGATCTCCAAAATCTCACGAGGAGCCCGAGAGCCTTCTTGATGGAAATGTACACACTTCGTCTTTCTGCTTGATGCTAAATTTATGTTTTATAAAACCTGAAAAGGAAATTTGCCTTTAAGCAAAAATTCCTGAAAGGGCTCTTTTATTATTTGTTAGCTCCAAAATAAACAGATCTCCAAGCCCCTTCCTTGAAATTCAACAACTACTTATGTGGTATTTTTGCATAAAAGAAGAAAAAAAATACAAGTTCCATACTTTCTATATGGAGCTGGAAGCACATAGGAAGTGTGATGATGTTTGATCTTCAGTATGCAGATGTCTATCTAAGGGGACTGAGGGTCAGGCAGACCATGTGGGGAAAGCCTGCCCGCCCTGTGCTTAGTCAACGGCACTTGTGGTACCAGGCAGACAGGGGTCAAAGGGTCCAGGAAACAGACATCATCAGGGACAATAAGGAAATTGAGGGAGGTTCTGGGGGAGCCTGGTAGCTCTTCCGGGCTCCACGGCCAAACTCAGCACGTTGATACCCAAAGACTCTCCATCTGAGGCTGCTCCGGGCACCTCCACTGGGGGTCCCTTCAGGGGCAGAGAGGACCCTTGCAGTCTGGTCCTTGCTTTGTTACGCACGTTACCTATTAACTATGTTTTTTGTTTTCTTTATTTCCTGACGCTCTGATATCTTGGGGCTTTGCTTATTCCAGAAGGACTGCCCCTCCCAGGGTTAGCTAATTCCTAGAGGCAGCAAAGCCGTGCCTGGAAGCTCACTTTCTTACTCAAACCAAGCACCCCGAGTGCAACCTCCAAACCGCTACTTTGACCAAGCCCCCGCCCTCCTGGGCACTCTCCCTACACTGGTGACCCAAGAGCCGGGCAACGAGGAACAGCCACGGGGCCCCAGAGCCTGCCCCAAACTGTTCAAAGTGGCGCAGCCTAAGCCCGCGGAGCCTGCCCAAGTCCTGTCCATCCCTTCCCTCAAGAACCATGGTCCTTGCCCACAGTCTCCACCCCTTCCCTCTTCTTCCCCGTGTGGCTGGAGCGCCCCTTACTTGGGAACCGAGGGTGACAGTTTTTTCAGGGACAGTCACCTCCTCATGTCCCAGCTTCACCATAAATCAAGAAAAATAAAACCTACATTTTAAAACACCCTCCCTGTTCCGCCCACTCTAAACACGCACAAGCACAGAAGAATCTTCCCTTGCGGAGCATCTATTGTTTTACGACCCGTTTTGCCTGACACAGTGTTACTCTCTCTTCTTGATTTACAAGAATATCTCCTCCTCCACTTCAAAACAATCCCTAACTTCTCGGGGCAGAGCTGGAGCTTCTCCTTTGAGCCCCTGCAGGACGCTACGAGTGCCTTAGTCACAGCGTTTGGCCCTGTGCTCCGGAATTGTTTACTTCTCGGATACTTCTTGCTCCAGAACATTGTGTTATTTAACTCTGGAATTCCTAGAGCCTGGGGCATCTGCTCACTGTTGATAGAGCTCAAGAGATACTTACTTCTTGTGTGAATCAAGTTTTTTGAACAAATAAATTTTTTGCTCAGAATGACATCTTGTTCCAAGCTCGTTATCTGTACCACTCCTTTGCCAGCTGCTCACTATGGCGGATGACGCGTGATGTGTATATTCCACCTCCCAAACTAGATTGCAAGTTGCTAAGGTTAAAACACCACGCCTTGTGCTTTTTTGTACCCTTAGAATCGAGCCCAATGTTTGCTCAGGTTAATAGCTGATTAATGATTGCTTGCTTAATTTAGATATAATGAGCAATCCAAACTTATTCAGTCTTTTTATTTATTTTATTATTATTTTTTTTTGGTACAGCTAGTTGTAATCCGGTGGCAATAAACCACAAGTCTGCCGGGGAGCCAGCTGAAGAAGGCAAATTCTGGCGGGATCAGGTAGAGAGAAAACATACACGCTTCGTCTTTGTTTACAAATGTATACTTTATCAATTTGTTGTAGGTCATAGCATAAGAGAAGAGGTTTTCCTGGAAGACAAAGATTAAATCTAGCATATTTCCCAAAGTCATACGTTTATAAACCATGTTCACCAGTTCATTCAGTCCCATGCAATTCATTCCTATAGATCTGGATGAAGTAATCAGGTTTTCCATTAGAGTTTTGTCCTTTGTTACCCAGTTCAGCGGTATTATCTAAAGCTATCAGAAAATTATATTTGTCTCAAAACTTCTTTTTATGAGTCTTCTCGAAAATCTTCATTTTGTAAAAGCATCAGTGTAAAATAATGGTTTTCTATAAAGCACAAAACTTAAAATAGCATGGTTAAAGATTTAAGTACAATGCAATTAGCAGGAAGCTTGGATATTTCTGTGACATAGAACATTTTAGAATAACTGGAATTATGACTGATAACATTATATTAAGACACATCAAATGTTAAAGATTTGAGTACAATGCAATTAGCAGCAAACTTGGATATTTCTGTGACATATAACATTTTAGAATAACTGGAATTATGACTGATAACATTATATTAGGACATATCAGATGTTTAGAATTTCATATAAATTTTGGAATATCTATATTAATAACATTTATCCATACACTATAACCTAGGGTTTATCTCCAATCACTTGGCAATGTTCTGAAGTAATTTAACATACCAAATACACTTAATTAGTTTAACATTCCTCTCTGACATGTCTCAGAGTCAGCTGGAAGCTAAAGGAGGTTTAGTTAGATTTTGATATTTGGGAAGTTTGTTAAAAATATCAAAAAGGTTTTAAAACACAACAGGATCATAGTTCTCTATGAAACGATAATTATTCATTTAACCAAAGTCAAAAAATGATTAAAAAAAACAAAAACAAATATAAATCACTTAAGGGCACAGAAACTCACACAATCTGTTATCAAAAAGGAACACTCTAAGAAACTTCTTTCAAATTCCAGTCTTGTACTAGCTTACTTAACAAATCCATTTAGTTAATTAACTTCAATCTAAAGTTAGTTAATCCTGACCGTGAAAAAAACTTTTTTCGCAGGGTTCCTTTCCACAAGCTTTCGTCACTTTCTGTATCAGTCTTTTTAGAACAGAACAAGAAACAAGCAAGCAGACACTCTATATGTACGCCTTAGAGTGTATAATCCTTGACTACATGTAAGAGGCTATTACATTACAATTCTTGGTCCCTTAAGACAGGGGTCCCCAACCCCCAGGCCGCGGACGGTTCCGGTCTGCAGCCTGTTAGGAACCGGGCCGCACAGCAGGAGGTGAGAGGCAGGCGAGACAGCGAAACTTCATCTGCCGCTCCCCGTCGCTCATATGACCGCCTGAGCCATTCCCCCACACCCCATCCCTGGTCCATGGAAAAATTGTCTTCCATGAAACCGGTCCCTGGTGCCAAAAAGGTTGGGGACCACTGCCTTCAGACACCCAACTCTTAGCTCTTCAAGTGTGCACTGGACTGCCTGAATATTAATGCTGTCCACATCAAAACACACAAAATAATCGAGTCGTCTGTGACAGAAAAATGTGTAAATCAGTATAAATGTAAATAAATCATATAGTCTTGCTTAGGAAAAGTTTATCTACAAGGATTATGAAGCCCCTAAACCTTGTGCAAGAAAAAGAAGATCTTCTTAAAGAATTTACTAGTATCTCCTGGACCCCCAGGACGAAAGTTAAAGATGGGCTGAAACTAAGACATCGATCGTTACCAGAAACAGGAGGGCGCTGCCTCTGTCTGTCTCTGTCTGTCTCTCACCATCTCTTTCTGTCTCTCCTGATCTGTTTTCTTTATTTCTAGTTCACTCTTCTCTTCTTTACCTTGAGGCTCTCCCTGTAGTTCCTCAAGACACCTGGCTCTGAAGCATCACTCTGGCCCCGAAGGGCACATCGTCATTCAGTACACAAGGCACACCACACCACTTTGTGTCTCCACATCAGTTTCCAGGGAAAATACCGGGTCAGGCAGGTTCATGGGCCCCTCCGTTTGGAGTAGGGGGTAGAATCCAGGGCATCTAGGGGGGTCCCTTCTGGACTGGGAGTAGGTTTCATTTCTAAGACTTACGATTCTGGACTCATCTTTGATTTCTTTTCCATCCTTTCTGCCCCTAACACATTGTTCTAAATATCTGTATGCTAATTTCCTAAAACATATCTTTAGATTCATCTTAATAGAAAACTATGATCCGTAAGCCACGGCTTCTGAAAACTTCAGATTGCGATGAAGCATGCCCTTCGAGGCTCCATTTCAGAACTACCTCGGACTCCTTATTACCTCGGCTCATGGTTTTTATTCCACAGTGGCATTACTATCTATTGCATTTGGCAAACTGCACAGGCTTTTCTACTCTGGAAACATCACAAAGTCCTCCTTTTAAAAGAAACAGTTCCCTCACTTAGTTGAAAATACACTTCCCAAACATGCAGCACTTTTGTGCCAGTGGTTTTCACCAGGTATGGAGTCTAATGAGAGGCTCTAAACCTCAAATTCGGCTCCATTATCATAAGAGAAGAAAGAGACTTGCCAAGTGATACAATGGTGTCCACGATACACGAATATCCTAGAAAGTGAATAACAGGTTGCCATTGGTTGTCAAGAATATCCCGATAATATTAAAAGGAAATAAACCTGACTACACACCTGGTAGAATGACCAGAATCCAAAATCTTGACAACATCAAGTTCTGGTGAGGATGTGGGCCAGCAGGAATGCTCAGTCATTGCTACTGGGGATGCAAAATGGTGCAGCCACTTGGGAAGACAGTTTGGAGGTTTCTCATCAAGACAAAGCTAAACGTTCTCTTTCCATATGATCCAGCAGCTGTGCTTCTTGGTGTTTACCAGAGCGGCTGCAAACCGATGCCCACTCAAAAAGCTGCACGTGGGTGTTGATCGTAGCTTTGTTCATAATCGCCAAAACTTGGATGCAACCAACGCGTCCTTCAGTAGGTGAGTGGGTACGTAGTGGTCCATTCAGCTAATGAACTACTATTCAGCACAAAAAGAAGTGAGTTATCAGGCAACAGGAAGACAGGAGGAACCTTAATTTCACATCACTGAGTGGAAGAAGCCAACGTGAAAATGCTGCACGCGGCATGATTCTGACTATAGGACACTGTGGGACAGACAAAACTAGTCAGACAGTAAAAGAACAGTGGTTGCCTGGGCTAGTGTTGGGGGAGATGAACAGGCAGAGCACAGAGGATTTCTAGGACAGTGAAAATACCTTGTATGATGTTATAATCATGGACACAAATCATGATGCAGTTGTCCAAATCCATAGCCTGTTCAACACCAAGAGTAAATCCTAATGGAAACTATGGACTTTGGGTAATTATGACGTGTCAACGTAGGTTCATTCTTGGTTAAAAAAAAAAAAAGCTACTGTTCTTGTGAGTGACGTTGATATCAGGGAGGCTGAGCTTGTGTGGAGATAAGGGATACGTGGAAAATCTCTGTACCTTCCTCACAACTTGTTGTAAACCTAAAGCTACTCTAAAATTATAAAGTCTTTTTAAAACAAAAGTAAACCATCACAATTGTTGTCAGTGCTTAAATTTGATTGTCAGCTATGCAGATTGAAGCCTAAATTATTTCCTTAGTTCAGGTAAGTGATATAAAACCAGTCAGGCTCTACTTCCGTTGACAAAGCCGGGTATTAAATTGATCATTTGTTTCCACTTTTTTAACTTCCATTTATTTTAGTTTCAGTGTACAACAAAAATATCTCTTACCAAAAGACATCTTTAACCAAAAAATAATCAAATGAGTTTGACCCTAAATCTGGTATCTGTATTAGGAAAGGCCAAGCGGTACAACCTTGGTACTGCAGTGTATCCACCTTTACCTCAGCTGTAACAAGCTGAGTGTACCGAGGATTGTTAATTGTCAGAAACTTTCCTTTAACCCCCAATTCTAAAGTATCCTGTCTTTTCCTGGGCGCACATCTGTTCACAAAACTAAAACACTGGTCAGTCTAAAGGTAAGACCACCAAGACCCTAACCCTATGGGCAGACAATTATTATTAAATTATTAACATTATTAATTATTAAAAGGCTGAAATGATACAGTACATACAATGTTGAATTAAAAACAAGGCTTTATGTTTATCTCAGTAAGAGATGTCCGTATAACTCGTGGTATAATCCATTTCACAGTTTCTTAGGAGGTAATTCCATACAGCTGAATCGTCTCACATCCATTTATGAGTTTAACAGATGTTTTGCTATAGCACATTCAGACCATTTCCTCAGCATTCTCTGCTGATGAGCTGCTGTTTCTACTGCAAGGAATGCTTCAAACGTAACTGTAGTACAGCTGTAGCCATAAATGGTTTTGTTGGTGTTTATTCTCTACAATATCTTAAGTGGCTTCTCAAGCCGCAATCAATATGGATTTAAGGGTTTAAGTCAGCGCTTTGTAGATAATGATGTGTGTCTTAGAGATAATATTCAGCGGCCACCATATTGGACCTTTAAAAACTGTAAAACTTTATATCACAGCATAATTCTCTTTTACTACTGAAAACAAGAAATAGATTTCTTGAATTCAAAATGAGCAATTAGGAATAAGAAAAAAAAAGTTTTTGTTTTCCCTTTACTTGTTACTTCTTTGATTTTCTTTATGTAGATGTGAGTTTCTGACCTGTATCCTTTACCTTTCCTCTGAAAAAAATGTGTTTTAACATTTTGTACAAGGCAGGTCTACTGACAATAAATTTCTTCAGTTTTTTGTGTGTCTGAAAACGTCTTGATTTCTTCTCCACTTAGAAGATAATTTTGCAGGGGCCAGAATCCTAAGTTGGTGAGTTTTTCCCTCAAAGCACTTTCTCAACCCCAATCTCCTCTTCCTTGCTGCTTTCTGAAGAGAAACCAGATGTCATTTGTATCATAGCTCCTCTATAGGTGACGTGATTTTTCCGCTGGCTTCTTTCAGGGGTTTTTCTTTATTTTGATTTCCTGTAGTTCAAAAACGATAAGCCTACATGTAGGTTTTTGTTTGTTTTTTCCATTTAACCTTCCTGTTTTTCTCTAAGCTTCCTGCATTTGCGTTTTGGTGTCTGATTTTAATTGGGGGATATTTTCAGTCGCTTTTACTTCAAAGCTTTCTCTGTCCCTTCCTGTCTTTCTTCTCCTTCTGGTCTTCCCGTTATGTGCATTTACACCATTTGGAGTTGTCCCAAAGTCCTTGGATGTACTCTTCTGTTTCTTTCAGTATTTTTTCTCTTTGCTTTCAGTGTTGGAGGTTTTTGTTGAGATAATCAGGCTCAGAGGTTTCACCCGTGTCCAGTCTACTGTGGAGCCATCAAAGGCATTCTTCATGTCCATCCCGGGGTTTCGATCTCTAGCATCCCTTTTTCAATTTTTGTTTAGGATTCACATCTCTGCCTGTGCTGTCTACTCTATTCAGTCCCGCCCTCAGCATATCGGTCATAGTGTTTTAAACTCCAGCAACATTGCTAAGTCTGGTTGTGATACATGCTCTGTACCTTCCAGCTGCATGTTTGCCTTTGCGTATGCCTTGTAATTTTTTGATTGCTGGACATGATGTGCCTGGTAAAGTAAGCTGATAAAATAAAGTAGACAGGCCTCTGGTAACATGGTGGTGAGGTTTGGAGGAGGGGGTGCATCTTGAAGTCCTGGGATTGGGTCTCAGTGTTCTGGCGAGTCTGTGACCCAGACTGTGAACTTCACAGTGTGTCTCAGGTTTGTTCTGCCTTCTTAGGTGAGACAGGAAGGCCGGAGTGGACTAGAGCCATACCTTTCTCTTCTCCCCCGTCAGCTGGGCTCTCATAACACCCCAGCAGTGTGGGCTCTGGGTAACTAGCTTCTCCTGAGGGTCAGCTTTGTTAAGAACAGAGAGATCCAGTGTATTTCTGGGTGGTCCCTTTCCCCTCCCCCTGCCAGAATCAGGGGGCATTTTTCTCCAGTATTTACTATGAGAATCATGTCAAACTCCTGGAGGTAAATCCCACAGGGCGAGGGCTCCGCTGCCACAACTGGGTCCCCTGGAGTTGTTATTTCTCAGGCTTGTCCACACTGAGCCTCCAGCAGTTCACCAATTACAGGTGAGGTTTCCTACCCCAGCACTGGCTCCTGAGCTGCTTTCTGTCTGGGAAGCTGTGGCTCACCTGTCTCCAATCTTACAGGCAGAGCTTGCTCTTCATACTCACCTCTCTTAGGGACCTTCAAAGAGCTGCTGATTTTCTAGTCTGTTCAGCTTTTCACTTGTTATTGGGATGAAATGGTGACTTCCAAGTTTTTCACACGTGCAGCCTCAAGATGCTATCTTATTTTTACTGCAGATTAAGGATGGGATACGAAAAGGGTGGACGTAGAGAATACAGGAATCCCCTAGGGGGAGTACAGGCAACTCTAAGAGAGACTCACTCTGGCTTTTCCTCACTTCTTATTCTTCTATTAAAAAAGCGATAAAAGAGGTCACTCTCCCCTGCCCCCCCAACCCCACCTTGGAATGTACATTCTGCCCACCCTTTCTACAGTCAGAGCCACTATCAAGGATGCAGCCTTCAGAGAGCAAGGTGTTGTTGAGACCATTTGGACCATGTACATGATTGAACCCAGCTGTGTGGCTGACAGGGTCTTGATGCTCCGGCTGGGTTTCAGGCATAAGCCTCTGAGATGGTAGAGCAGAGCTCAGGACATTGGACCACCAAAGACCTCCTGGCCCCATGTAATATCAATCAGTGAGAGCACTCCCAGAGATCTCCATCTCAAGGCTAAGACCCAGCTCCATTCAACGACCAGCAACTTCCCGTGCTGGACACCCCATGCCAAACAACTAGAAAGACAGAAACACAACTCTACCCATTAGCAGAGAGGCTGCCTAAAATCACACTAAGTTCAGAGACACCCTAAAACACACCACCGGACGCAGTCCTGCCCACCAGAAAGACAAGATCAATCCTCATCCCAGAACACAGGCACCAGTCCCCTCCACCAGGGAGCCTACACAACCCACTGAAGCTACTCATTGGGGGCAGACACCAAAAACAACGGGAACTATGAACCTGCAGCCTGCAAAAAGAACACCCCAAACACAGTAAGTTAAGCAAAATGAGAAGACAGAGATATACAGAGCAGATGAAAGAGCAAAGGAAAAACCCACCAGACCAAACAAATCAATAGGTGATAGGCAGTCTACCTGAAAAAGAATTCAGAGTAATGATAGTAAAGATGATCCAAAATCTTGCAAATAGAATGGAGAAAATACAGGAAACATTTAACAAGGACCTAGAAGAACTAAAGAGCAAACAAACAATGATGAACAACACAATAAATGAAATTTAAAATTCTCTACAAGGAATCAATAGCAGAATAACTGAGGTAGAAGAACAGATAAGTGACTTGGAAGATAAAATAGTAGAAATAACTACCAAAGAGCAGAAAAAAGAATGAAAAGAATTGAGGACACTCTCAGAGACCTCTGGGAAAACATTAAACACACCAACATTCAAATGATAGGGGTCCCAGAAGAAGAAAAGGAAAGAAAAAAAGAACTGAAAATATTTGAAGAGATTATAGTTGAAAACTTCCCCAGAATGGGAAAGGAAATAGTCAATCAAGTCCAGGAAGTGCAGAGAATCCCATACAGTATAAATCCAAGGAAAAACATGCCAAGACACATATTAATCAAACTATCAAAAATTCAATACAGGGCTTCCCTGGTGGCGCAGTGGAAGAGAGTCCGCCTGCCGATGCAGGGGACACGGGTTCATGTCCCGGTCCGGGAAGATCCCACATGCCGCGGAGCGGCTGGGCCCTTAGGACATGGACGCTGAGACTGCGCATCCAGAGCCCATGCTCTGCAACGGGAGAGGCCACAACAGTGAGAGGCCCGCGTACCGCAAAAAAAAAAAAAAAAAAAAAAATTATTAAAAGCAGAAAGGGAAGAACAACAAATAACATACAAGGGAATCCCCATAAGGTCAACAGCTGATCTTTCAGCAGAAACTCTGCAAGCCAGAAGGGAGTGGCAGAACATATTTAAAGTGATGAAAGGGAAAAACTTACAACAAAGATTACTCTACCCAGCAAGGATCTCATTCAGATTTGACAGAGAAATTAAAACCTTTACAGACAAACAAAATCTAAGAGAATTCAGCACAACCAAACCAGCTTTACAACAAATGCTAAAGGAACTTCTCTAGGCAGGAAACACAAGAGAAGGAAAAGACCTACAATAACAAACCCCAAACAATTAAGAAAACGGTAATAGGAATGTACATATTGATAATTACCTTAAATGTAAATGGATTAAATGCTCCAAACAAAAGACATAGACTGGCTGATGGATACAAAAGCAAGATACTTATATATGCTGTCTACAAGAGACCCACTTCAGACCTAGGGAAACATACAGATGGAAAGTGAGGGGATGGAAAAAGATATTCCATGCAAATGGAAATCAAAAGAACGCTGGAGTAGCAATTCTCATATCACACAAAATAGACTTTAAAATAAAGACTATTACAAGAGAAAAAGAAGGACACTACATAATGATCAAGGGATCAATCCAAGAAGAAGATAAAACAATTGTAAATATTTATGCACGCAAGATAGGAGCACCTCAATACATAAGGCAAATACTAACAGCCATAAAAGGGGAAATTGACAGTAACACAATAGTAGTAGGGGACTTTAACACTCCACTTTCACCAATGGACGGATCATCCAAAATGAAAATAAATAAGGAAACACAAGCTTTAAATGACACATTAAACAACCTGGAATTAATTGATATTTATAGGACATTCCATTCCATCCAAAAACAACAGAATACACTTTCTTCTCAAGTGCTCATGGAACATTCTACAGGATAGATCATATCTTGGGTCACAAATCAAGTCTCAGTAACTTTAAGAAAATTGAAGTTGTCTCAGGTATCTTATCTGATCAAAATGCTATGAGACTAGATATAAATTACAGGAAAAAAAAACTGTAAGAAATACAAACACATGAAAGTTAAACAATACACTACTAAATAACCAAGAGATCACTGAAGAAATCAAAGAGGAAATCACAAAATACCCTGACACAATTGACAAAGAAAACAGAATGGCCCAAAACTTATGGTATACAGCAAAAGCGTTCTAAGAGGGAATTTTACAGCAATACAATCCTACCGCAAGAAACAAAAAAAATCTCAAATAAACAACCTAAAATTACACCTAAAGCAATTAGAGAGAGAAGAGCAAAAAACCCCCAAAGTTAGCAGAAGGAAAGAAATCATAAAGATCAGGTCAGAAATAAATGAAAAATAAATGAAGAAAACAATAGCAAAGATCAATAAAACTAAAAGCTGGTTCTTTGAGAAGATAAACAAAATTGATAAACCATTAGCCAGACTCATCAGGACAAAAGGGAGAAGAGTCAAATCAACAGGATTAGAAATGAAAAAGGAAAAGTAACAACTGACACTGCAGAAATACAAAGGATCATAAGAGATTACTACAAGCAACTATATGCCAATAAAATAGACAACCTGGAAGAAATGGACACATTCTTAGAAAAGCACAACCTTCCTAGACTGAACTAGGAAGGAAGAGAAAATATAAACAAACCAATAACAAGTGCTGAAGTTGAAACTGTGATTAAAAATCTTCCAACAAATGAAAGCCCACGACCAGATGGATTCACAGGCAAATTGTATCAAACATTACCGAAGAGCCAACACCTATTCTTCTCAAACTCTTCAAAAATACAGCAGAAGGAGGAATACTCCCAAACTCATTCTATGAGGCCACTATCACCCTGATACCAAAACCAGACAAAGATGTCACAAAGAAAGAAAACTATAGGCCAATATCACTGATGAAATAAATGCCAAAATCCTCAACAAAATACAAGCAAACAGAATCCAACAGCACATTAAAAGGATCATACACCATGATCAAGTGGGGTTTATCCCAGAATTGCAAGGATTTTTCAATATATGCAAATCAATCAATGTGATAAACCATATTAACAAATTGAAGGATAAAAACCATATGATCATCTCAATAGATGCAGAAAAAGCTTTCGACAAAATTCAACACTCATTTATGATAAAAACTCTCCAGAACATAGGCATAGACAGAACTTACCTCAACATAATAAAGGTCATATATGACAAACGCAGAGCCAACATCATTCTCAATGGTCAAAAACTGAAACCATTTCCACTAAATCAGGAACGAGACAAGGTTGCCCACTATCACCACTATTATTCAACATAGTGTTGGAAGTTTTAGGCACAAAAATCAAAGCAAAAGAAATAAAAGGAATCCAAATCAGAAAAGAAGAAGTAAAACTGTCTCTGTTTGCAGATGATGTGATACTATACATAGAGAATCTTAAAGAAGCTACCAGAAAACGACTAGAGTTAATCAATGAATTTGGTAAAGTAGCAGGATACAAAATTAATGCACAGAAATCTCTGGCATTCCTATACACTGATGATGAAAAATCTGAAAAAGGAATTAAAGAAACATTCCAATTTAGCATTATAACACAAAGAATAAAATACCTAGGAATAAACCTACCTAAGGAGACAAAAAACCTGTACGCAGAACACTAGAAGACACTGATGAAAGAAATTAAAGATGATACAAACAGATGGAGAGATATACCATGTCCTTGGACTCAAAGAATCAACATTGTGAAAACGGCTCTACTGCCCAAAGCAATCTACAGATTCAGTGCAATCCCTATCAAACTACCAATGGCATTTTTCACAGAACTAGAACAAAAAATTTCACAATTTGTGTGGAAACACAATAGACCCTGAATAGCCAAAGCAATCTTGAGAAAGAAACAGAGCTGGAGGAATCAGGCTCCCTGACTTCAGACTATACTACAAAGCTACAGTAATCAAGACTGTATGGTACTGGCACCAAAATAGAAATATAGATCAATGGAACAGGATAGAAAGCCCAGAGATAAACAAACGCACATATGGTCACCTTATCTTTGATAAAGGTGGCAGGAATGTACAGTGGAGAAAGGACAGCATCTTCAATAAGTGGTGCTGGGAAAACTGGACAGATACATGTAAAAGTATGAGATTAGATCACTCCCTAACACCATACACAAAAATAAGCTCAAAATGGATTAAAGACCTAAACGTAAGGCCAGAAACTATCAAACTCTTAGAGGAAAACATAGGCAGAACACTCTATGACATAAATCACAGCAAGGTCCTTTCTGACCCACCTCCTAGAGTAATGGAAATAAAAACAAAAATAAACAAATGGGACCTAATGAAACTTCAAATCTTTTGCACAGCAAAGGAAACCATAAACAAGACCAAAAGACAACCCTCAGAATGGGAGAAAATATTTGCAAATGAAGCAACTGACAAAGGATTAATCTCCAGAATTTACAAGCAGCTCGTGCAGCTCAATAACAAAAAAACAAACAACCCAATCCAAAAATGGGCAGAAGACCTAAATAGACATTTCTCCAAAGAAGATATACAGACTGCCAACAAACACATGAAAGAATGCTCAACATCATTAATCATTAGAGAAATGCAAATCAAAACTACAATGAGATATCATCTCACACCAGTCAGAATGGCCATCATCAAAAAATCTAGAAACAATAAATGCTGGAGAGGGTGTGGAGAAAAGGGAACCCTCTTGCACTGCTGGTGGGAATGTGAATTGGTTCAGCCACTATGGAGAACAGTATGGAGGTTCCTTAAAAAACTACAAATAGAACTACCATATGACCCAGCAATCCCACTACTGGGCATATACCCTGAGAAAACCGAAATTCAAAAAGAGTCATGTACCAAAATGTTCATTGCAGCTCTATTTACAATAGCCCAGAGATGGAAACAACCTAAGTGCCCATCATCGGATGAATGGATAAAGAAGATGTGGCACATATATACAATGGAATATTACTCAGCCATAAAAAGAAACGAAATTGAGCTATTTGTAATGAGGTGGATAGACCTAGAGTCTGTCATACACAGTGAAGTAAGTCAGAAAGAAAAAGACAAATACCGTATGCTAACACATATATATGGAATTTAAGAAAAAAAAATGTCATGAAGAACCTAGGGGTAAGGCAGGAATAAAGACGCAGACCTCCTAGAGAACGGACTTGAGGTTATGGGGAGGGGGAAGGGTGAGCAGTGACGGGGCGAGAGAGAGTCATGGACATATACACACTAACAAACGTAAGGTAGATAGCTAGTGGGAAGCAGCCGCATGGCACAGGGATATCGGCTCGGTGCTTTGTGACCACCTGGAGGGGTGGGATAGGGAGGGTGGGAGGAAGGGAGACGTAAGAGGGAAGAGATATGGGAACATATGTATATGTATAACTGATACACTTTGTTGTAAAGCAGAAACTAACACACCATTGTAAAGCAATTATACCCCAATAAAGATGAAAAAAATCACCTTATATTTGATAAAGGAGGCAAAAATATACAATGGAGAAAAGACAGCCTCTTCAATAAGTGGTGCTGGAAAAACTGGACAGCTACAAGTAAAAGAATGAAATTAGAACACTCCCTAACACCATACACAAAAATAAACTCAAAATGGCTTAAAGACCTAAATGTAAGGCCAGACACTATAAAACTCTTAGTGGAAAACATAGGAAGAACACTCTATGACATAAATCACAGCAAGATCCTTTTTGACTCATCTCCTAGAGAAATGAAAATATAAACAAAAATAAACAAATAGGACCTAATAAAACTTAAAAGCTTTTGCACAGCAAAGGAAACCATAAACAAGATAAAAGAACAACCCTCAGAATGGGAGAAAATATTTGCAAATGGAGCAACTGACAAAGGATTAATCTCCTAAATACACAAACAGCTCATGCAATTCAATATCAAAAAAACAAACAATCCAATCCAAAAATGGGCAGAGACCTAAATAGACATTTCTCCAAAGAAGATATACAGATTGCCAACAAACATATGAAAGGATGCTCAGAGCATCACTAATCATTAGAGAAATGCAAATCAAAAGTACAATGAGGTATCACCTCACACTGATCAGAATGGCCATCATCAAAAAATCTAGAAACAATAAATGCTGGAGAGGGTGTGGAGAAAAGGGAACCCTCTTGCACTGCTGGTGGGCATATTAATTGATACAGCCACTATGGAGAACAGTATGGAGGTTGCTTAAAAAACAAAAAATAGGACTATCATATGACCCAGCAATCCCACTCCTGGGCATATACCCTGAGAAAACCATAATTCAAAAAGAGTCATGTCCACAATGTTCATTGCAGCACTATTTACAATAGCAAGGACAGGGAAGCAACCTAAGTGTCCATCCTCAGATGAATGGATAAAGAAGTTGTGGCACATATATACAATGCAATATTACTCAGCCATAAAAAGAAATGAAATTGAGTTATTTGTAGCAAGGTGGATGGACCTAGAGTCTGTCATACAGAGTGAAGCAAGTCAGAAAGAGCAAAACAAATACCATATGCTAACACATATATATGGAATCTAAAAAAAAAAAAAAGTCGTGAAGAACCTAGGGGCAGGAAGGGAATAAGATGCACATGTAGAGAGTGGACTTGAGGACACTGGGAGGGTGAAGGGTAAGCTGGGATGAAGTGAGAGAGTAACATGGGCTTATATACACCACCAAATGTAAAATATAGCTAGTGGGAAGCAGCTGCATAGCACAGGAAGATCAGCTCAGTGCTTTGTGTCCACCTAAAGCAGTGGGATAGGGAGGGTGGGAGGGAGACACAAGAGGGAGGGGATATGAGCATATATGTATACGTATAGCTGATCCACTTTGTTATATGGCAGAAACACACCAGGGATCAAACCAGAGTCCCCTTCATTTCAAGACAGATTCTTAACTACTGGACCACCAGGGAAGTCCTTACGTGCTTTTTAAAAGGTACATATTCTTTTCAATATTGTACATAATCTCTTGAAACTTGCCTTTTCTAAGCATGAACATAAGATAATGGAATTTGGTTCTTCAGCTGAATTCTGGACTGATTTTCAAGCTATTAAAGTGCACGTTCCCAGGAGTGCACGACTCAGATTGTCATAACGAATGTTCAAATCTTGTATTGACAATGTTGACAGCTGCTAAAGTCAGATCATCATGATTTTATGGCTCAGGGCAAGTCATTTAATATTCTCATAACTGCTCACCTTGCAGTGCTAAGTTTGTATCGGCACTTATAAGTGGTAGGAGCTGTAAGTGCATAGGAAGCTTTGACCAAAACAAGTCACTTTCTGCTTCCCCAAACAGAATCCCAGGATAGAGAAAAGATAGATATAACAAATTTTAAGATATATTTCTCCAAGAAAATGTGAGGATGATTTTAAATAAATCAAAATCCAATTTTTAAAGTGAGTCTAACCATAAGTTCTCTGTTTAGTCAACATAAGAAGACTTCAGGTAAAATATGTCACTATTATTCCATCACTCTTCCCAGAGGAAGAATTTTTTAAAAGCTACAAAACAAATGGTCAGCAAAGCTAAGAGAAAGATCCAATTTTCAGATTGAAGAATATGTGGGACGGTTTTCAAAAGCATGTAAGATGGAACAGAAGTGACCCGGGAGGAAGTAAAGGAAAAATGTGGCCCATGGCTCAAACCAGAAGATCTCAGCATGTCCCAGCAAAGAAGTTCATTTCTTAAAAGTGAGAAGCTTGTCCTACAGAGCAATGTCATATCTATTCTTGGCAACAATGAGAGAAGGAACTATTGCGTCAGCAGGATTGGCAGATAACTCTGGACACATCTTTTATTCAGGCAAAAGAGACAGGGCCACAGGAAGAATCACCAAGAGAGCCCCTTCTGTGTGGAGCCGTCAGACTCCAGCAGGTCATCTGGACAGCTGTCCACTGTGAAGCCTGCCTGGCTGCACTGGGCCCTCACTCTGCACAAGAATCATTTACTGGTGTCTGATTCTAGGAAATGAGATTCATTCAGTGGTGAATTTTAAAACATCATCTGACACAACATCCAAAATATATACCAAAATGGGAAAAAAGAAAACCTGGAAAAGAACAGAAAAATAAACAATGGATAAAAATTTACTGAAATAAAATATTACCATGGAGCAGTTAAAAAATTATGTCCAAATATTTTGCCATGAGTAAAGCATCTTAATAGATTAATAACATTTATTGAAGAAAACCACTGATCAGAAAGACAAGAACTCCAAAAAGTGGTGTCAAGATAACAGAAGGAAATGAATGTGAGCTGTTAGTTCAGGAAGAAAAAAAAATTGAAGGAAAAAAGTAACAGAAATAAAGTTGATATTGTAAGAACACAAAGGAAAATAAACTTTATGAAAAACACAGTAAAGGACATCTAATTGAGAAATGAAAATAATGAAATGAAGTGTGAAAAATGTAGACTATTTAGAAAGAAAATGATGTATATAAAAGATAGGCAAAGGAAGTCCAGCATAAATGTAATTTAAGCCCCAAAGAAAACATAGCAATACAATAGAACACATAGTCAAAAACTAAGAAACACAGTATCCTTTATCAAAATAGTGTGGTCATTGAGGAAGAGAGGAAAAGAATGAAAAGGAAATATGCCATTTTGGCATAGTTCATAGTAAGGAAGAGATTATCTTTAAAAACTTGACATCTAAGAGAAAGATATAATTATTAAGAATAAGAATTTTAAAAATCAAAACCTTTCAAAACAGAATAAAAACTTTTCAAAACAAAAGAAAACACATACACACATGTGAAAACAGAGGAAAGAAATAGCCCACGAAGCAAAATTTTTTCAGTAACCATAAAGAGAAAACATAAAATAACACAAAAGACCAATATGATTCATTTTAAATGTAAGAAGCTTTACTCTCCTATTAAGACAAAAAAGAACTTTCAATCTTTTAACAAAATAAAATCTAAATCTATGCTGTACACAAGAACCTTATGAAAATTAACCATATATTCACTCAAAAAGAAAATCTAAATAAATTTTAAAAGGAGTCAAAAATAACACAGAAAATATTTCCTGATCAAAATTCAGTAAAACAAAAGAACTATTGACAGAAATCATAAAACAAAATGCCTCTTCTAACATGAAACTTTAAAACTCTTTCTTAAATCTTGGATCAAGGAGGAAATATGAACCAAATTTCAGAATGTAATAACAACAAAAATATCAAAACCTATCAAATATAACTAAAAGAGCACGTTTATTGAAAAGTTCATAGTTCATACATATATATGTCAATGAAAACAATATTGAACACAAATTATTTAAACTGACTCAAAAAGGTATACAAAATAAATTAAAGGAAAAAGAAGAGAAGGGATTAATAATACTACAAATAGAACTATAACAAATCATAAGATTAGAAAATGAGAACAGAAAAAAACTGGAATTAATAAATAAACAGCAACAAAAAATCAATAAATAGACTGTGAAATAATATCTAACCATGAAAAAAGGGAGCTACACAAATAGATGAAATAAATGATGGTGAATAAAATATATACAGAAAATCTAACAAATTTATTTTTAGAAAATCTAACACATTTTAAAAGAATAATCCCAGATTGCTATCTTCCTCTCCACACAAATAGTACACATAGACGTTAGTCCCAAATTTAAGTGAAGCATGTGTAGATATGAAGTAAAGGGATAGTTTCATCATTGTAATAATTATTACAGTAAAATTTTGTCTTCAAAGTCCTGAAAATATTAATCACTTTTATAGTTTTATATACACAGAATTCACGTGTGATTCTTTGAACACTGATATACCTAAGCACATCACAGCTATAAGACGATCTCACTTAGTCTTTTACAGAAAATAACTTGTGGGGAATAAACAGAAAAAAAAATTAGAATAATATTATAATTTAATTTACACAGAAACACATTGTTTTTAATTTTTATTGTAGTATAGTTGATTTACAATGTTGTGATAGTTTCAGGTGTACAGCAAAGTGAACCAGTTATACAGATACATATATCCACTGTTTTTTAGATTCTTTTCCCTTATAGGTCCTTACAGAGTATTGAGTATTGAGTATTGTTCTATACAGTAGGTTCTTGTTGATTATCTATCTTATGCATAGTAGTGTATATATGTCAAGCCCAATCTCCCAGTTTATCCCTCCCCTCCTTACACCCAGGTAACCATAAGTTTGTTTTCTCCACCTGTGACTCTATTTCTGTTTTGTAGATAAGTTCATTTGTATCCTTTTTTTTAGATTCCTCATATAAGCGATATCATATGATATTTGTCTTTCTGTGTCTGACTTACTTCACTCAGTATGACAATCTCTAGGTCCATCCATGTTGCTGCAAATGGCATTATTTCATTCTTTCTTATGGCTGAGTAACATTCCATTGTATGTATGTTCCACATCTTCTTTATCCATTTCTCTGTCTATGGACATTTAGGTTGTTTCCATGTCTTTGATATTGTGAATAGTTCTGCTATGAATACTGGGGTGCATGTATCTTTTTGAATTATGGTTTTCTCCAGATATATGCCCAGGAGTGGATTGCTGGATCATATGGTAGTTTTATATTTAGTTTTTTAAGGAACCTCCATACTGTTCTCCACAGTGGCTGCACCAATTTACATTCCCACCAACAGTGTAGGAGGGTTCCCTTTTCTCCACACCCTCTCCAGCATTTGTCATTTGTAGACTTTATGATGATGGTCATTCTGACCTGTGTGAGGTGGTACCTCATTGCAGTTTTGATTTGCATTTCTCTAATAGTGAGTGATGTTGTGCATCTTTTCACATGCTTTTTGGCCATCTGTATATCTTCCTTGGAGAAATGTCTACTTAGATCTTCTGCTCATTTTTTGATTGGTTTGCTTGTTTTTTTGATACTGAGCTGTATGTGTTATTTGTATACTTTTGAGATGAATCCCCTGTTGGTTGCTTACTTTGCAAATATTTTCTCCCATGCTGAGTGTTGTCTTTTCATCTTGTTTATGGTTTCCCTTGCTGTGCAAAAGCTCTAAAGTTTCATTAGGTCCCATTTGTTTATTTTTGTTTTTATTTTCATTACTCTAGGAGGTGGATTGAAAAAGATCTTGCTGCGATTTATGTCAGAGAGTATTCTGCCTCTGTTTTCCTCTAAGAGTTTTATAGTGTCTGGCCTTACATTTAGATCTTTAATCCATTTTGAGTTTATTTTTGTGTATGGTGTTAGGAAGTGTTCTAATTTTATTCTTTTACATGTAGCTGTCCAGTTTTCCCAGCACGACTTATTGAAGAGGCTGTCTTTTCTCCATTGTATGTTCTTGTCTCCTTTGTCATAGATTAGGTGACCATAGGTGCCTGGGTTTATCTCTGGGCTTTCTATCCTGTTCCATTGATTTATATTTATGGTTTTGTGCCAGTACCATACTGTCTTGATTACTGTAGCTTTGTAGTATAGTCTGAAGTCAGGGAGCCTGATTCCTCCAGTTCCGTTTTTCTTTCTCAAGATTGCTTTGGCTACTCAGGGTCTTTTGTGTTTCCATACAAATTGTAAAATGTTTTGTTCTAATTCTGTGAAAAATGCCATTGGTAATTTGATAGGGATTGCATTGAATCTGTACATTGCTTTGGGTAGTATAGTTATTTTCACAATATTGGTTCTTCCAATCCAAGAACATGATATATCTCTCCATCTGTTTGTGTCAACTTTTATTTCTTTCATTATCATCTTATAGTTTTCTGAGTACAGGTCTTTTGCCTCCTTGTTTGTTATTCAGAAAACTATTTGTCAATATAAAAATTGAACTTATTTTATTGTATCATGAATGACTCTTGTTCTTTACCCACTGTTTAATATCCACAGTTTTGCATACTAATATCACTCCCTCTCTAAGGGAGGAGCATTAAAATAATGAGAAATCATGGTAGTCAATTTCATCTATAGGCTGAGAACTCAGACAAGCATTCCAAGCTGGGTTCCTCACAGTGGTCTCTGAGGCCCTGTGTGGGTGGTCCAGCTTCCCTCCACACCACACCCCACCAGACCCCATCCCCTCTTATCCTCTTAGGGATCACTAGCTTCCCTAAGAGGAGGCATGCTTCTACCACAGGCCCTTTGCACTGGTTGGTTTTACTGCCTGGGATACTCTTCCCAATATCTTCAAAGCATACATACTAATAATACCTCAAAACATGATTTCATTTATTTCCTTTTGTTGCATGTATTTACTTTTCCACTCAAGTTTTTATCTTAAATAATTTCTAATCATGGAAAATTGCAAGATCATACAATGAATATCCATACTATATACCAAAATTCAATACTTTTTACCATTTGTTACATTCTCTCTCCCTCTCTCTCTTTCTCCCTCTATGTTTATATGTGTGTGTGTGTGTGTGTGTGTGTGTGTGTGTGTCCATCCAGCCATAAACTGAAGATTTTGATTCATTTGAAGACATAATGACAGATTGAACTTTGCCTCCAGGGCAGGATATTTTCCTTAATTAAATACAACATTATTATCAAAATCAGGAAATTTAGCATAAATCTGACAATATTATCTAATATACTAATTTCCCTATTCACATTTCTATCATTGCCCAAATAATGACCTTTATGGCTGCTTTTCCTTTCAATCAAGAATGCAATCAAAATTTACCCATTGGGGCTTCCCTGGTGGTGCAGTGGTTGAGAGTCCGCCTGCCGATGTAGGAGACACGGGTTTGTGCCCCGGTCTGGGAAGATCCCACATGCCGTGGAGTGGCTGGGCCTGTGAGCCATGGCCGCTGAGCCTGTGCGTCCGGAGCCTGTGCTCTGCAATGGGAGAGGCCACAACAGTGAGAGACCCGCATAACGCAAAAAAAAAAAAATTTACCCATTGATTTCATTTAGTTACCATGTCTCTTTAACCTCCTTTAATCTAGAATCATGTCCAAACTTTTTTGTTTTTCATGACATTGATATTTTTGAAGAACAGAGGTCCATGGTTTTGCAGGATTTCTCACAATTTGGACCCTTCTGATTGTTTACGTAATAAGAGATTCAAGTTAAACGTGTTGCTGGGTGTACTATATATAGGTGACACAAGTCAGGTTACATCAACACAGTTGACAGCAAAGATTGATGAGCACTTCCTCTGCAAAGACTGAGCTCTGTAAGATCCTGTGTGACTCTGGTAAAGCCTCAACCTGCCTGCAGTGACCCCCGTCTGTGTTGAGGTGGAGATATCACCTAGGCCCAGCCCTGCTTCAGTGAATTCCCAGTCTGCACAGAGAGACAGGAAAGGTGACCCTTGACTACACTGCACAGTAAAAAGCGTTATGTAGCGTTTTACCTGAGCAGGCTCACTGAGGACGCTGGGGGTGACAAGAAAGACTTTAAATGGGGAGCACTCTGAATGTGCAAAATCCTGAAGGAAGAAAACTCTGTGTATACACGTCACATACGCATACATACATGTGTACACACACCTTTATACATCTAGACGTGGACACATGTAACATACACGTGTGACACATACATGTAACATATGCATACATATGTGTGCGCGCACAGCTTTATGCATCTAGATGCAGACGTGTGTAACATGTATGCGTTGGCATATACATGTTTGTACACGTAACTTTATACATCTAGACATGTATACATGTAACACATACACGTGTTGTGTATACATAACTTTGTACGTGCGGGTGTGTGCGCATGTTACATGTATGCACATGTAACATACATGTGCGTGCACACAACCTTATACATGTAGGCATGTATACATACATAAGTTTTGTGCACATAGCTTCATACATCTAGATATGTATACATATGTTATGTACACATAGCTTTATACGTCTAGACATATTTTATACTGTATTATATATGTTAGGTTGAATCTCCATTATTTGCAAACTGGAAAAGTACATGGTTTCTAGAAGGTAAAGAATTTAAAGAACATCTTGAGAATGACAAAGATTCATAGAATGATTAAGAAGTTAGAGCAAAACTATAATGTAATTTGATTTGCATTTGAAAATAACAGAGAGTTGGTGATGGATCTAAGGGTAATTAAAGAGGTGATGTGCACAGAACGTGGTGCTTTCCTGAGCGTGTGGAGTGTGACACAAAGGTCCAGGAAGACCCACAGTCCTGCTTTGGGGCGTCAGGAAGGCAGAACAGAAGCAGGCGTAGGAGGAAAAAAGATGACTAAGATGACTTTTCTGCTTCTCTTCCTGCCTTTGGAATTAAAAGAATTACAGAATTTATTTTCTTGTTAGTGTGGATACATTCTCCTGAATTTTACGTCTTCTACTGCCAAAGGATAGTTAGGAAACGAAAGAAAAGATATTGAGAAATGTTGCTTCCAGACGATGATGCTTCTCCAGGTTGTGGGACCACGGCGCAACCAAGCTGCAGGGAGTTATGCTTACTTTACTGCCGTGTAAAAGACTTCAGGGAGATCTCACAGTGTCTTCACTCAGCCCTGGTTTGCCATATATGGAGAGTTGCCACCTTGCTGTAGCGGAATCAAGTGTTAAACAAAATCCTGAGAACAGATTGAAAATTACAGACAGCTTACCATCAAAAAAGGTATCAGACAGTGAATAGAGCTGCACACTTACAAAATACTGAAGCACGTCTGCAGCCCTTCCTGGGCCACCTGCCAGCCCCTGGGCTGCTTCCAGAAAGGCCAGGAGATGCAGACGCAGCTTGAATGAGGGCAAGGGGATGAGTCCTGTGCCAGTTGAAGTCTGATACTGAAGTCTCACAAAAAAGAGGCAAAAGTTGAGATGAATATGAGCTCTACACGTCTCTTTTGCTTTCCCTCCATGGGGAGACAAAGAACAGGGCTTGATGGGAGTGGGCTTCATTCAGGACACAGGGCCACACATCCCACCCCCTCCATTTAGGGCATCCTCTCCCCTTCCCTTTGGATCTGCCTGAGCTTTCATTCCAGGAGGCTGTTAGGGGGCAGAGGAGAAACACCCCTTTTGGAGGATCAGGGGTGTTAAGGTTTAGTCCACTTTCCTCAAGATGGTGCTACTGTCATTCCTCCTCATTGGTCTGAAAATCACCCACCAGATTTCTCACTAAGATGGCTCAGTCAAATGGTGCTGAGCCAACTTTCTGGTCCTTTAAATAGTTCAGAACTAAAGGTCTTCTCTTGGGATTCACGATGAGACACATTTACAGTATAAAGTCATAATATTTAAATTTAATAGAAAGTTTGAACTTAACAGAAAGCCCATTTTGTGAGGGTAAGTCTCATTTCATAGCAGATGTCATCTTGGTTAGGGAAGAGGAAGGAGACCTTTGGGTATCAGTTTCAGGAGGTGGATCCAACAGGTGATAAAGCCACTGGCTGACTTAATGCTGTTGTCTGTGGCAGGGCAAGGATTAAAACCCCAGGCCCCTAAATCAGAGCTGAGATGGGTTTTATTCTTAGTTAAATTACAGGAAAAAAGGAAGGCTTCGGTGTTCTGTGAAAAGCTCCTTCTGTGGGCAGAGAGTATTGCAAGATGTCAGGCAGCATAAACCCCAGGGAGATGTGCTCTTGAGCAGTTCTGCTGAGGGTAAGTGACAAAACCCTCTTTCAGCAGTATAATTATAAGGTTATGAATAATACGCACCTGCTGACTAGACTCTGAGATTTTTAAAGTTCATTCACTCTATGAAAACCTAAACTTTCTCCTTCAAAATGAAAATCATAGAGATGAAGGCACACTTCAACGTCTTTGAAAATGGTCTAGTTTGCTGTTAATAACCTAATCAGAGGAAAAGCGTGACTATTCTGTGATGAATGCTATGAACCGGAGCATCTCGAAGGAAAGCTCAAAAATGGAGATTAAAAAAAAAGAAAATTGAATAATCACAATTCAATTAACAGCTGTAGCAAAATTTAATTTATGTGAAAAGCTAGAGTTTATAATTTCATGATCCTGTAGAAAAAGCACACACGTTTACTTATTCTCTCTTATTTGTATTCAGATCACAGAGGTTACTATATTTAGATTTTTACATGGAATGTTTTAACCCAACATCTCTGAAAGGGTAACTACCAAAGACAATTTCACATAGAATACTGATATTCAGATTTTAATCAGCATGTAGTAAAGACAGGAGTCCTTTCTAAACGGGATAATTTTCTTTGTGTAGCTGAATTACACGGGTTCATTGTCTCCCGGGCAGGACACACAAGAAAAGACTGGCGATTATGCTGAAATAAACCCCATCATTCAGCACAGTCTAGGAGGCCACAGTTGCTATGGTAACTGCTTTCTTACAAGACCCGTTATACATAGTAATTTCCGAGCTTTCTCCATTCCAATCAACATAGCACCTGTGTGTCCTTGTTGAATGACATGCTTACACCCTTAGTGTTCCCGGAAAGGGGCAGATTCACCATTTGCAAGTAACTGCGGGTCCTAGATTTTCCATTATTTTGTAACTTCCCTGATGCACGATTTTAAAGTGCATGAGGCTAATTAAGAAGGGGCAATGACTTAGAAGTGAGCTTCTTTGTCAGGCCACGTAAAGCACCTCAATGAAGCATTATCGTTTTTTGCCATAGATTTTACGCGCAACATTTCTTGCTTAGTGATCCTTTAAACGTCGTCTCATTTTAAGAAATGGCCCCAGGGTAAAAGATGGGGGAGAATCAGCAACCTGTGTCAAAAGCTTGCAAAGAGAAAGTCTATGTGTGTGGTGGCTATTATTCCGTAAAGTGAAATGTAGAGGTAAGTTAAAGAGTGAGAGGTTAAATCTCTTGCTGGTACTGATTTCTCAGTCCTCATTCAGAGGCTGCTGTCATTGTGTGAGGGCACCATCCCAGGCCCTGGGGAGAGGGCGTGAAGCAAAGTAGGGCTGTGGTCACTGACCTTTCGGGCCACGTGGAGACGAGCAGTGCGCTGGGCCCTGCATTCTTCCTACAAGTTCTCAGGGTAGTGGGAAAAGCAGAGACTTTGGAACAAAACAAAACCTAGGAATGCTTCTTTTACCTCTTCACTGGGGGATTTTGAGCAAGTTAGTTTACCTCTCTGACTTTCCCCTCTTCTGTTTGCAAAATCGGTAACGTGTTCACATAAGTTTATTGCGACGATAATGTACAATAGGATACGTAAGTAACAGAGAATGCACTTATTTCCCAGCAACTTTTTCTTGAATCTGCTTTTTTCTAGAAAGGGGAAGATTCTGCTGTAAAAATTGTTCTTTCCCTAGCCTAGAATTCAGAACATCAGACAAACAAGAGAAGCGAACAATTCCTGGGTAAGAGATCACTGCAACTTACATTGAAAAGTAAATTAAAGAAGGTATTCCCAGTAGTTTCTTGGTTTTTAAACAATCCCTTGAAATAATGTTGGAATGAGATTCATAAATCTGGCGGACCCCAATGACAATAGCAATCTGAGTTTTAATACCTGCTAATGGGTGGACAAGACCAGTAACCTCTAGATATATAGGAGTTAGATTCACAATGATGCTTCAACCAAGCTTTTTCTTATTTATTTGTGTATTACACGATAAATTATGTTCGAGTCTTACAAAAACACAGAGTTAAAGGGGGAGCCTCTGACCCAGAATGAACCAATAACAACCACTTGACCCTCGACCCTTTATTCCACAGATGAGGAAACAGAAGCCAAAATAAGATAAACTAATCACTCAAGGGCTCAACAGTCAGCTCAGCTGACTGTGAATTCAGTGCATGTGCCACTCCATCGTGTAGGTTTAGCGTGTGTGTAGGGAGAGTCAGAGCACTTGAAGGTTGCTTAGATATGTCTTTAATATCTAAGCAATATATTCAATTTCTTCCTTCGGAGGTCCTAGGAAGATTACCCCATTGGATATGTATCCCAATCTATAAACAAGTATTATTGGGATCTGTAATTCAGGTTTGCATTGTCGAGACTTAAAAGCCATTTAGGATAGAGATTTAATACACAGATTGTAGATTCAGACCGACCTGCCTCCAAGTTCTGATTCAAGTGTGACCTCAGCTGTGTAGCTTAACCAAGCTCTGTCTCTATTTCTTCAAAGGCAAATGGGCTAAGATAAAAATGCTTGGATCACGGTGTTTTGAGAATTAAATGAGAAACTGTGTGATGTTGATTTTAGTGCCTAACACACACAAAGTCGTCAGTAAATTGTTCCAACCATGATAATGAGAGTGATGATGGTGATACTGTTCTCAGTAACAGGTACTGAGTTTATGTGAGTGGTTCCCCTCTCCTTCCTGAGGGTCGTGTTATCACCATGATCATTTATATAATAATACATTATTGGAGCCATAAGCAACTTCCTCTTTGACCACTTCTCCACATGGGAAAATCTGAGAATGCTGAGAAAGAAGAAACCAAAATAGAAGGCAATAAAGTTCATAAAGGAGCCTCCTTACATGCCTTTTTTTTGCCCATCTCTCCTGTAATCCTGATTTCCTCTTTTTTCCCCTTAATTCAGCAGCCACTACAGATATGGAAGATAAATAATTAGGATGTTAAAAGATGGGAAGATGTTCAACCTAAATGATCAATAGAATATTTCAAAGACATTGCATCGGTCCAAAACCAGTCAAAATACATTACACATATAAAAACATATCTTGGAAGAAAAGACTCAAAATCAGGCATGATTCTCATATATTGATATAATTTTTGTCAACTATTTGTCATTTCTTTCTTAGAAGATATGGATAAATAGACCATGACATTTTCTAGAGATTGTATTTGTTCCTATGTCTCTGTGACATACATAATATTTCATAGAATCATACGAATTAGAAGTAATTCCCACAGAGAAAGGGAAAAAAACTATCATTACTAGGGCAGGAAGTCATGCCATTCAACCTTCTAAGACCATATGTAGACATCAGCTTCTAATTCTATAAATGAAAAGCCTATGTCTCAGAAGGGCATAAGGACACATGGCTAATTAGTAGCAGAATAAGAGGTCATATGTTCTCCTTTTAACCTAATACTTTATAACAGCATTATTAAAGTACAATTCACATACCATGCAATTTTCTTAAGAGAAAAATGTATTTGTCTAAATTGCAAAACTGGTATTCTTTCTACTACACAGTCCTGCTTTACGTTGAGTGAAATATGACAGCAAGGAAAAAGAGTATCTTTTTTATTGGGCCAAGGGCAAGTTTAGAAAAGTAGTGTGCATGTCTTAGATGGTACCCTCACATCAAAGACGATAAGAAAGTCAAACAGGTAGGCGCCAGATTCTTTACATTGGAACATCAAAGTGTTAAGTCGCTGTGGCTGGGGATAAACTAGTTTCCAACCTGAACCCTGGGAACCACATCCCACATTACCCCTGGGACAAGTTAAGTTCCAATTTCAGATCTAACTTAATAGCTATGTGACTTTGGGCTTAACATGTCAAAGAATCCATTTTCTCATAGGATTGATGCAAGATTTTGATAAAATGTTTGTGAAGTATTTTTTCTTCATGTCAGACACATATTGGGGTCTCATTAGGGGCACATTCCTTTTTCCTCTTCTTCTTTCCTTTGCCCTCTTTAAAATATGAGTACTTCTGGAAAGCATAGAGCATTAAACAAATTTTAATAAGATTTTGAATTCTCATATATATTACCTCTCAACAGTGAGGGGAGCTAAGAGTGTAAGGGCCTTAGTTCCCTAAGTGGTGCTGGGGAGGAGACAGAGAGAGAGAGAGACAAAGGGATGAAGAATTGAGCAGCAGAAAGGGAGGGTAAGCAGACTGAGGAATACCTCAATTTAGGTTGTAATGTATCTGGATGTACCTCCTCTTCTCAGGCTAATTTAAAAGTGAAGATCATGCTTTGAGACCTCATGAAATCTTTGTTTTCTCTTATAAAAACAGGGATTAATGACTACTCTGCAAACCTGAGATTAGAGCCTGTATCCTACCTAAATATTCCAATTCAATATAAACATGTAACAATAACTATGCTGGTCAAAAGAAAGAGTTTTGTGTCTGGATAAAGGGAATGGCAGGGACGTCCCTGATGGCACAATGGATAAGACTCCACACTCCCAATGCAGGGTGGTTCAGTCCCTGGTCAGGGAACTAGATTCCCACATGCATGCCACAACTGGGGAGCCTGCATGCCACAACTAAGGAGCCCTGGAGCCGCAACTAAGGAGCCCACCTGCTGCAACTAACCTGGCACAACCAAATAAATAAATAATATATATTTTTTAAAGGGAATGTCATTGTCTTCCAGCTCTGATACATGCCATGTACTCCAGGCTCTTCAGCCTCCAGTGAGACAGGCACCCACAGCACTGCGCAGCCTGATAAACCCACTCACTCATCCTGTCTTTAATAGGTAACTAACCATCTAGTCAGTCTGAAGCCTGAGCTAGGCTGGGAGTAGGCAGAGATGGTGAATGGTAAAGAGACTCACAAATATTGTCCTTGCCTTTAAAAAGCTAAACACCCAATAGATACAAAATGCCTTATCACAATCTCTATATGACAATCACTAAGTCTGGAGTACAAAGCTGGCACTCTGCTTTGGTTCTGTTTTGTGGTTTTGTGGTTTTGTCAGCTTTATTTTTAATTGTTTGATATTGTTCTTAGATTCTTTTATTTGTCTGGTTGTTCTCTTGCTTTTTGATTGATTTGGTTCAGTTTTTGTTTCTTTTGTCTGTGTGTGTGTTTCCTTGTTTCTGTTTTTGTTTGTTTGATTTTACTTTTTCCCATTTGTCTGGGGTTGTGTTAGTCTTTTTATTTTAATTCCCTTTATTGCCAGGATGAGCAACTTGTGGGGTCTTGGTTCCTCGACCAGAAGTTGGGCCTCAGGTGGGTGAGAGCACTGAGTCAAGGACGCTGGACCACTAGAGAATTCCAAGCACCAGGGAAGATTAATCACTGAGAGCTCTCACTGAGACCTCTATCTGAATCCAAGACCCAGCTCCACCCAACTGTCAGCAGCTCCCAGCACTGGATGTCTTACACCAAACAACAAACAAGACAGGAACACAAACACACCCATCAGCACACAGACTACTTAAAGTGATACTAAGCTCACAGACACCCCAAAACACACCACCTGACATGGCCCTACTCATCAGAGGGAAAAGATTCAGCTCCACCCACCAGAATGCAGTCACCAGTTTCTTCCATCAGGAAGCCTACACAAGCCACTGGACCAACCTCACCACCAGGGACAGAGAACAGAAACAAGAGGAACTACGACACTGCAGGTTGGGGAAAGGAGACCTCAAATACTGTAAATTACACAGAATGAGAAGACAGAGGAATATCTTGAAGGTAAAGGAGCAAGATAAAAAACCCACAAGACAAAATAAATGAAGAAGAAATAGGCAAACTACCTGAAAAAGAATTCAGAGTAATGATAGTAAAGATGATCCAAAATCTCAGTAATAGAATAGAGAAAATACAAGAAACATTTAACAGGACCTAGAAGAATTAAAGAGGAAATGAACAGTAATGAACAACACAATAACTGAAATTAAGAATACTTTAGAAGGAATCAATACCAGCATAAATGAGGCAGAAGAAATGATAAGAGAACTGGAAGATAGAAGGGTGGAAGTAACTGTCACAGAGCAGAATAAAGAAAAAAGAATGAAAAGTATGGAGGAGAGTCTCAGAGACCTCTGGGACAACACTAAGTGCAACAGAATTCGAATTATAGGTGTCCCAAAAGAAGAAGAGAAAAGAAAGGGTCTGAGAAAATATTTGAAGAGATTATAGTCGAAAACTTCCCCAACATTGGAAAGGAAATAGTCGATCAAGTCCAGGAAGTGCAGAGAGTCCCATACAGGATAAACCCAAAGAAAAACACACTGAGACATATATTAATCAAACTAACAAAAATTAAACACAAAGAAAAAATATTAAAAGCAGCAAGTAACATACAATGGAATCCCCTAAGGTTAACAGCTGATCTTTCAGCAGAAAGTCTACAGGTCAGAGAGAGTGGCAAGATACATTTAAAGTGATGAAAGAGAAAAACCTACAAAAAAGATTACTCTACACAGCGAGGATCTCACTCAGACTCGACAGAGAAATCAAAAGCTTTACAGACGAGCAAAAGCTAAGAGAATGCAGCACCACCAAACGAGCTTTACAACAAATGCTAAAGGATTTTCTCTAGGCAGGAGCCAGAAGAGAAAGAAAAGGCTTACAAAAACAAACCCAAAACAATTAAGAAAATGGTAATAGGAATGTACATATTGATAATTACCTTAAATGTAAATGGATTAAATGCCCCAACCAAAAGACACAGACTGGCTGAATGGATACAAAAACAAGACCCATATATATGCTGTCTACAAGAGACCCACTTCAGACATAGGGAGACATACAGACTGAAAGTGAGGGGAGGGAAAAGATATTCCATGTGAATAGAAATCAAAAGAAACCTGGAGTAACAATACTCATATCAGAAAAGATACAGTTTAAAATGAAGACTATTACAAGAGACAAGGAAGGATACTACATAAAGATCAAGGGATCAATCCAAGAAGAAGATAGAACAATTGTAAACATCTATGCACCCAACATAGGAGCACCTCAATACATAAGGCAAATGTTAACAGCCATAAAAGGGGAAATCGACAGTAACACAATCATAGTAGGGGACTTGAACACCCCACTTACACCAATGGATAGATCATCCAAACAGAAAATAATTAAGGAAACACAAGCTTTAAATGATACATTAAACAAGATGGACTTAATTAATATTTATCAGACATTCCATCCAAAACCAAGAGAATACACTTTCTTCTCAAGAGCACAAAGAACAATCTCTAGGATAGATCACATCTTGGGTCACAAATCAAGACTTGGCAAATTTAAGAAAATTGAAATCGTGTCAAGCATCTTTTCTGAGGACAATGCTATGGGACTAGATATCAATTACAGAAAAAACCTTTAAAAATACAAACACCTAGACTCTAAACAATATGCTACTAAACAACCAAGAGATCACTGAAGAAGTTTTTTAAAAACCTAGAAACAAGTGACAATGAGAACATGATGACCCAAAACTTATGGGATGCAGGAAAAGCAGTTCTAAGTGGGAAGTTTATAGCAACACAATGCTACCTCAAGAAACAAGAAAAATCTCAAATAAACAACCTAAACTTACACCTAAAGCAATTAGAGAAAGAAGAACAAAAAACACCCAAAGTTAGCAGAAGGAAAGAAATCATAAAGATCAGATCAGAAAAAAATGAAAAAGAAATGAAGGAAATAATAGCAAAGATCAGTACAACTAAAAGCTGGTTCTTTGAGAAGATAAACAAAATTGATAAACCATTAACCACACTCATCAAGAAAAAAAAGGGAGAAGACTCAAATCAATAGAATTAGAAGTGAAAACAGAGAAGTAACAACTGACACTGCAGAAATACAAAGGATCATGAGTGATTACTACAAGCAACTATATGCTAATAAAATGGACAACCTGGAAGAAATAGACAAATTCTTAGAAAAGCACAACCTTCCGAGACTGAACCAGGAAGAAATAGAAAATATAAACCGACCAGTCATAAGCACAGAAATTGAAACTGTGATTAAATATCTTCCAACAAACAAAAGCCCAGAGCCAGATGCCTTCACAGGTGAATTCCATCAAACGTTTAGCGCTAACACCTATCCTTCTCAAACTCTTCCAAAATACAGCAGAGGGAGGAACACTCCCAAACTCAATCTATGAGGCCACCATCACCTTGATACCAAAACCAGACAAAGATGTCACCAAAAACAGAAAATTACAGGCCAATATCACTGATGAACATAGACGCAAAAATCCTCAACAAAATAGTAGCAAACAGAATCCAACATAAGTAACATAAGTACGGAGGGTTATCTCCCCCTATTTCAGAATATAAATGAAGGTTCAGCAATTTTCTTTTTAACTCAGGTCTTCCACCAATAGTCTCCTTCTTTAATTCATTTTCTGACATAGGGTTTCCAAAGGACAGCAGCTATAACCCTGAATACATAACATTCCAAAATTATGTCTTTGCCCTTACTGGCACTGTGCCCTTACACTTCAATCCTGTGCAAAGGTAGGTTTATTCAGGGGATGGGAAATATATTGATCGTGGCCTGCCGATTGTCATAAGGATCAGCACCTTGGGCATTGGTCAAATGATTGCCTAAACTTCTCTTAGAACTCATTTTTTTTCATGCTTCATAATTTGCAGTGATATTTCAAATTAATTGACTAAATAGAGCTCTATAAAAATGTATAATTTATACTCGGTTCTAAAGAGATCTTTCTGAATCCATGATGCCTTGAGTTACCAAGATTTATAGCACAGTTGTCATACAATTACTCGATCCATTATTACATTTATTTCTGTATAAATTTTAGAAAGTAATTTATTAAAAGCTCAGACTATCTTATGTAAAGTGTATAAAATAATATGTACATTTTTTTAACTTGGATAATCTCATTTAATGGTCACCAAAACCCAGTGAAGTTGCTATTGTTTCCCATTTCTACATCTAGGAAAACAAGCTCAGATAGGTTAAAAACAAACAAACAAAAAAAAAAACTTGACAAACTATCACAGTTAATCAGTAGATTCTGTGTCACAATCCAGGTAGGAGTGACTCTGATGTCTGTACCTTTTCCAGCTAAGCTGCCTGCCACCTTCATTCAGTTTGAGTATTTTCAGATTTTTACTACTGATTCTGGGGTCACAGCCGCCCCCCTGGTTAAGTGACAGTCAGGTACCAGATAGCAGTGGAACCCTAAGAATCACCACACTGGGCTTAATTCCAGGCCAGGAGCCCTGGCCTCCCAAGAGCACGCTCCCACCCTGCCACGCCCGTGCATCCAGCACAAACAGCACAAAGTCCTAATGATATGTACTTTTTATATTTTCCTGGGAATTAATTTTTAAACTATCTTTAAAGCCACTACAATGATTTTTTTTTCTTTTGTTTGGTTATGCTTTTGCTCCCCAGAATCTGAACTCCTTCTGCTTTTAAGGTCTGAGATTTGGGAAGGACAAGTCTCCTCCCTTTCCTCCAAACAACGCCCAGATACTTGCTTTTCCTGAATAATAGGAATAAGGCATGGACAACTGTCATATTCCTAACCAGTCAGATGGTACTTTCCTAGATGGGTGACCCTACCTGAAAAATAAAAAATCCAGTAATGGTTTAGAACCCATTATGGGTTCTAAAGCAATGTCTGCTTTTGCACTATGGTGCCCGGCAGCTTCCACAGGTGCATCCACTCATCAGAAGCCGTGTCAACACCAAGGCCAGTGTGGGGTGACCTTGACGGTGGTTTGCCCACATCAATGACCTTGCCTCTTGCCCATTTTTGAGTCTTCGTGATAAATTCTTTTTAGGCCTAGGTAAATCAGAATCAGTTTCTGCTGTTTGCAATAAGAATCCTGACTGCAAACATCAGTACATATAGACTCTCAATGAATACTAACACTGTCCTCCTCAGTCCTACCAAAACCTGTCAGTTAAAGCCAAACTATTCCATGCAGCCTTTCTAACTGCCCTTCTTCGTAATGTACACTCAGAGCCCACGACTCCCACAATGTTCCTTTGTGAAACATTGTCCTATCAAGGCAGAGGGGAAGTCTTTATGGCCAATCTGTTATTAGCTAAGACCTTAAAAGATTGGCGTGATTTTGACAATTGAGATAACATAACAGGAACAAATGGAATAAGACCGTGTACTAGTTTGGAGTCTCCAAAGGACTGTTATATACTTATTTATTGTAAGATTTGTCGTAAGGAGTTAGCTCACATGTTATGGAAGCAGAGAAGTCCCAAGGTTGTCCGTGGCAAGCTGGAGCCCCAGGAGAGCGGGTGTGAGGGTCCAGTCTGGGTCCTAAGGCCTGAGACAGGGGTGCTGATGGAGAAAGTTCAAGTCTGAAAGCCACAGGCTCAAGACCCAAGCAAAGCCTATGTTTTGGTTCAGGTACGAAGTCCGAAAAGACCAATGTCCCAGCTCCAACCATCAGGAGGAAGAGGTCCTCCTCCCTCATGGAGGGTCAGCCTTTTCATTCTAAAGAAACCTTCAAATGGGTAGAATGAGGCCCATCCACACGGGGGAAGATGGTCTACTTTACTCAGTATATAGGCTCTAGTGTTGATCTTACCCAGACACCCTCACAGAAACACCCAGAATAATGTTGACCAAGTATCTGGGCACCTTGTATACAGCCAAGTTGACACAAACCTAACCATCACAGACCAAGCAGGTTAAAAATACAGGATCTGTTTTGGGGACACTTAGCACATAGTATGTCCTAGAAACAAGGAAAATAATAGGGAGTGGTGGGGCCCCTGCCCAGGCTGAGACATGGGTGCCAGGAATTAGTGCTGGGGAAGAGGAAGTTTAATGTTTTATTTATGTGCTGTTGGTCACATTTTTTTTCACAATTTAATACATATGTCTTAAATAGTAATCACTTTCCACTACTCAGCCTATAATGAAAGGACACAACCCATCAAACTATGGAATGCCCCCTAAAAGCAATCATAGAGAAAAGGAGGGATGATCTATAAAGAAATAAACATTTCTGTGTTAGAGGACAACTCAGCAACAACAGAAACCAAAAGAGTGTGACATCTTCCAAGTGCTGAAAACAAATGATAATTTGCTCTATAATTTTATACCTACTTAGAATATCATTCAAGATTGAGAATAAATTAGAATGTTTTCAGTCAAAAGGAAAAGACAGAAATTTTCTCCGAAAACAGTTTCTCACACTGGAGTTTGAAAAGACAGTTTTGACAATTAAAAAATGCAGACATTGAAACTTTGAAACTCAATATTTCTATTGTTTCAAGAATACATTATTTTCAAGCAACCATAAAAAATTAATGAACATTAACCATGCAAATGGTATTCTATAACATTTATTCTATAAACATTTAGAGTAAATTCTAACAAGTTACGAACAGTTGAGCTCATACACACTGTATTTCCTCATCGCAATATAAATCAACATAAAAAGATAAATTTACAAATTACATGTATTTAAAACTTTTATGAAATAAATTTCTAAACAAACCAGGAGACAAAGAAAGAAATAATATGCAAGTGAGTAAATACTTAGAATTGATTGAAAAGAATAATAAAGTATATTTTTAAAGTACTTAATGTATTAAACACTTATTTTTGAAAATTGGGCCTGAAGATTGGTTTGAGCATAAAATCAAAAAGTTAAGAAAAGAACTTAGGAGATCAACAATGATTTGTAAAAAAAAAAAAAAAAAAAGGTAAGTTATAAAGATAAGAATAGTACTTAATGCAAAAGCAAAAGGACACAGGTAATAAAGAGAAACTCAACAAGCCAAAGAGGACTTCTGAAAAAACCAATGAAACAGACAAACCTCTGGCAAGATCCTCAGATCACTTTATTGATGACCCCATATTATTTTATTCATATTAAGACTGGATAGATATTATATTTAAAAGAGAAAATTAAACTCAGTCTTATGGATGAACATATATGCAAAAATCTTAAAAAATGTTTTAGCAGATTGAATCCAGTGAAGGATTCAAGAGACAAATTATGAATTTTAATTAATTCTTGGAAGGAAAGGAAAAATTAACATTAGAAAGTCAAATCGAATTCTTATTGACTAGGGAAGAAATATCATATGATCATTTCCATACAGGAAAAAGAAAAGCATGCAATACAATTTTATCATCATAAAAATATAACCTTAGCCAATTTGGGTAACTGATTTTTCCTCAACCCAATAAAGAGTATTGGAGTTGTGTGCTGTTTGTCTACCCAAACGTGTGCTTTTTTTCTCTCCTCCATAGAAATAGAATTAAAGCTGCTCACAATAGTTCAAAGTTAGGGGGAACCACATAACTAAGCTCTCACCAATAAAATGTGACCAAAAGTCATATGTTCCACTTTCTAGTAGGGTATTGACACATTGGTTGGCAATGTGGATGCAACTTCTGAGAGATCTAATCTGATCTTTGTCACACAGAAGTCTAGATCCAGGAAAGTCACTCAACCCACATTTAAAGAGATATGAAAACGTTGAAGGGGATGTAGAAAAATAGATCTTTAAGAGAAATATGGACATTCCTAGACTGAAAAGTGAAAAAATCATTGTCAAGCAATGACCATTGTCAAGTTACGTTGATTCTGGTGATGAAATGGGGGATCAGAATCCTCTAAGTTCCAGAAATAACTAAAAGAGAGAAAATTAATTCAAAGTAAAGCAAAATGATTAAGGTTAGAAACAATTATCATCATCATCATCATTATTATCATTGACCACCTGTTATGTCAGAGTCTGTTGAAGCAGGTCTTAAACACAAATAGAAACAGGAGACATCGTCCATGAGCTAAAATATGTCTCAGTAACCAAGGTCTTACTGCTTGCCTGTTAGTGGTTTCATAGCAGACAATCCTGCATGAGGTAAGGAGGTCAATACAGAGCAGCACACATCTATTTCAATTCTAGTATATTTGTCCTTTTTCTCTCTCACACACACACACAAAACCTACAACTTGAAAGCCAAGGTTCTCAAACCTTATTTGTATTGGAATCAATAGGAAACTTGCTACAAATGCTAATCTTTTAGCCCCATCCCCAGAGATTCTGATTCAAACTTGGGGTTGGCAGGGGTGTTGGAGAATGAATTTTCAATAAGCAACAGGAAATAACAAATCCTAGCTTGGAGACTGGAAGAAAACATTTAGCATCTCTAGTATAGAGATCATTATCTAAAAGTGTTTACGAAGGATCCATCTGCTTATTATTCTGTCTAGTTTTGCACCAACATTTTGAATTTGATGTGAAAAATATGGCGTATATGTATCTGTGGATATATAGAACCCTTTTAAAACAAAAGTTAACTTCTTTCCCCAAACAGTTCTAGGAATTTGGGAAAGAGTACTTTTGGAAATAGTTTTCTAATGATTTTCTGAATCACGATAAATTTTTTTCTTACTAGAAAGAAATTGGGATATTCTGGGCTTGAATCTTCAATAATTGATTTAGGGCACTCATGTTCCCCGGTTGGGATGAATCCCATAGATTTTATTTAAAATCACAGAACAGCACTGCTGCCTTAGATGGGGTCACCGTCACCCCTACTTCTCTCTCCCTGACAGACTCAGCGGCTGCCCATGCCCTTTCTCACCTCAGTGTCCTGTTCACACTGCTTCCACTACCTCAGCCGTCTCTCCCGTATTTCCGTGCTTTTATTTATCTTACCTGTTTTTCAAGACTCAACCTGATTGATTTCATCAAATGTTTGCCTCTTTAACAAAATCCTGCACTTGCTATCATAATGATCATCCTTTTCATATTATCCTTCACTAGTAATTTGAGAGCTCCTCAAAGGCAGGGACTGTGTAATGTTAACTTTTGTGACTCCAATATTTAGCTTAGTAGATGATCAGCACTTATTAAACGAATGACATGGAAGGGAACAGTGATGTTATTTAAACACTACAGTGTATCCTCCATCTATCCATCCATTCATTCACTTTACACTTATTTACTAAGCAACTTTGTATGCCAGATAGTCTATATTCTAACCACTGGTGCTGCTCTAACAATAAATAAAACAAACAAAAATACCTAGCTCTCTGGAATCCACTTTCTAGTGGAAAGAGACAAGCAATAAACAAATCAATAAGTAAAATATAGAGAGTTGATCTTGAACAGCACAGAGGTGTGGGCCCTACCCCACCCCGGCACTTATTAAGTGGAAAATCCTCCCACTGCTTCTCCATATCTGCAGCTCACGCACGCATCTGGGGATTCAACCACCATGTATCACATGGTACTGTAGCATTGTAATATTTATTGAAAAATAACCAACATATAAGTGGACCCATGCAATTGTAGCCTGTGTTGTTCCAGGGTCCACTGTAATATCTTAGATGGTAATTAGTGCCATGGAGAAATAAAGCAAGGAAGAGGGATGGAAAGTTTAGAGACAATATCAGAGATAGCCTCACCAAAAGAGCTACATCTGAGTAGAAAATGGAAGGAAATAATCAGGGAGTCTATTTAGATAAAAAGTTCTAGGAGCTTCCCTGGTGGTGCAGTGGTTAAGAATCCACCTGCCAATGCAGGGGACACAGGTTCGAGCCCTGGTCCAGGAAGATCCCACATGCCGCGGCGCAACTAAGCCCGTGTGCCACAACTACTGAGTCTACACTCTAGAGCCCGCGAGCCACAACTACTGAGCCCACGTGCCACAACTACTGAAGCCCACATGCCTAAAGCCCGTGCTCCGCAACAGGAGAAGCCATCGTAATGAGAAGCCTGTGCGCCGCAACAAAGACCCAACACGGCCAAAAATAAATTAATTAAAAATAAATTAATTAAAAATAAATTAATTAAAAAAAAATTTCTAGGCATGTGGAACAGCAAGTGCAAAGGCCCATGTCAAGAGTGACACTCTTTATTTTGATGGTCAGCAAGGAGCCTGGTGACTGGAACAGAGTGAGCAAGAAGGAAAGTTACAGAAGACGACCTCAGAGGTCGTTTTCAGAAATCTGTGAGGTTTTAAGTTTTGTTCTCAATGAGATGAGAAGCTCTCAAAGGGTTTTGAGCGGGAGTAACACAAGCTGACTTGTTACCATCTTGTCTTCTACATCGAGGAAAGATCAAAGGGAGAAACGCCATGGAGGAAAACAGGCAAATAGAAACTATTGTAAATATCCAAGAAAAAGAATGATGGCTGATGGTAGAATAACTGGCAGAACCAGATTCTGCATGCCTTTTAATTTGCTTCTGAACTGAGTAGAGGGAGTGAGAGAAAGACAGAAAGATGGATTCAGTTTTGTACCGAGCAACTAGAAACATGGTGTTAACATTTACTGAGCTGGAGAAGGCACAGGCGCAACCAGCTTTAGGGAGAGTTCAGTTTGGGATGTGTTGAGAATGGATGCCCAATAAATAGTCACCAGTCTCGACTGGCAGTATACACTTGGGGGTCATTAGCATATGAACATTGCTCACGGACATGGGATCCACACTTAGGGAATGAGTTTGAATCGAATGAGAAGTCCAAGGACTCAGCCCTGTGAGCAAACCAACACTGGTAGATCCGGTCAATAAGGAGACAGCAGCCAACGTGACCGGAGAGGTAGGAAGTGACCCGGACAGTGTGAGGTCCTAAACAGAAGGACAGGGAATCCACTATGTCCAGAGATGCTGATCAGTACAAGGAGGTCTGAGGACTGTATGAGCAGTGAGCAGTAATTGAAGACCTAGACATGACCAGTTATCATGGAAAAGCAAGGATGAAAAATGTGAGTAAAGCAAATTCCAAAGATATAGCTGATTCACTTTGTTATACAGCAGAAACTAACACACCATTGTAAAGCAATTGTACAAAAAGATGTTAAAAAAAAAAAAAAAGAAAAGGAAAATTCCAAAGAAAACGGGTGGAGAGAGCTTGGAGCCAGCAGGTGGACATTACTCTGGGGAGATTTTGCTGTGAATGGAAGGAATGAAATAGGGTGGGAGTTAGAATATGTAATGAGTGAACACTTTTGTTCTGTTTTCATTTAACAAGGGAGAAAAGTAGCCTATGTATACGATGAGAAAGATGAAATATAGAAAGAAAAATGATGATGCATCAGAGCAAAGGAAGAACGGCTGCTACGGTGTCCTTAATAGCAAATGGTTGGGATTTCATTCACAGATGGAGGTGTCGTCCTAAGTCAGAAGTGCAGACAGTACATTCACTGCAAAAGAGAGAAGGAAGAGCAAATACGCCCAGATGCAGTAAATGGGAAGATGTAACAGAATGAGCCTGTGTACGGTCTCTGATTACATCTTGTTTCTCAGTGAAATGGAAATTAAATTCATCAACGGAGAGTGAAGATGACGAAAGAGGCATTGAAGATTCCCGAAGAGAGACTATAAAATAGCTAATTAAGAGAGTTAGCTAATTAGCTAGGAGTGCATAAAGAGAAATACAGCATGGCAGTGGGACAGGAGTTCACAAAAGATTAGTGACCATAAATTTAATGTAAGGCCAGTTGGCACGGACGTGTTTTCCTCCAACTGTTGGTCACCTATGTAGATGGAAGTGCAGAATAGACGGAAAGTTGAATTTCACAGCTGTAAAGTGATTACAATGCAGTAAAAGATGGACAAAGTTGTGTGTGTATGCAAGTGAGTTCACGCTTAACCCCGAGCATTCAACATTTTCTCATGGAACAGAATAGAGAGCCCAGAAAAAAACCTGTACACCTACAGTCAATTAATCTTCTATGAGGTAGGCAAGAATATACAATGGAGAAAATGTCTCTTCAACAAGTGGTGTTGAGAAAGCTGGACAGCCTCATGTAAATCAATGAAATTAGAACACTCCCTCACAACATATACAAAATAAGCTCAAAATGGTTTAAAGACCTAAATACAAGACACGACACCATTAAACTCCTGGAAAAGAACATAGACAAAACATTCTCTGACATGAATCGTAGTAATATTTTCCTAGATAAGTCTCCCAAGGCAAAAGAAATAAAAGGAAAAATAAACAAATGGGACCTAACCAAACTTAAAAGATTTTGCACAGCAAAGGAAACCATCAACAAAACTAAGAGACAACCTATGGAATGGGAGAAAATATTTGCAAACAATATAACCAACAAGGGATTAATTTCCAAAATATACAAACAGCTCATGCAGCTCAATATCAATACAACAAACAACCCAGTCAAAAAATAGGCAGAAGACCTAAATAGACATTTCTCCAAAGAAGACATACACATAACCAACAGGCACATGAAAAGATGCTCAACATCACTAATTATTAGAGAAACAGAAATCAAAACTACAATGAGGTATCACCTCACACCTCAGAATGACCATCATCAAAAAGTCTACAAATAACAAGTGCTGGAGAGGGTGTGGAGGAAGGGGAACCCTCCTACACTGGTGATGGGAATGTAAATTGGTGCAGCCGCTGTGGAGAACAGTATGGAGGGTCCTTAAAAATACTAAAAATAGAACTGGAGAAGATGAAAACTCTAATTTGAAAATATGCATGCACCCCAGTGTACATAGCAGCACTATTTACAATACCCAAGACATGGAAGCAACCTACATATCCATCAACAGATGAATGGTTAAAGAAGATGTGGCACATACATATATATGAATATTACCCAACCATAAAAAAGAATGAAATAATGCCATTTGTAGCAACATTGATGGACTTAGAGATTATCACACTAAGTGAAGTAAGTCAGACTGAGAAAGACAAATATCATATATCATTTATATGTGGAATCTTAAAAAATAATACAAATGAATTTATTTACAAAACAGAAACACACTCACAGACATGGAAAACAAACTTATGGTTACCAAAGGGGAAAGGCGGGGAGGGATGGATAAATGAGGTGTATGGGATTAACAGATACACATTAGTATACATAATAGTAGATAAACAACAAGGATTTACTGTATAACAGAGGGAACAGTATTCATTATCTTATAATAACTGATAATGGAAATATATATATATATAAAAAGCGGAATCACTTTGCTGTGCACCTGAAAGTAACACAATATTATAAATCAACTCTACTTAAATTTTAAAATGTATATGCAAATAAAATAAACTATTTTAATACCATTTAGCCCTTCCCTCCCGCCCCCCATGTCCTCAAGTCCATTCTCTACGTCTACATCTTCATTCCTTCTCTGCCCCTGCTGGCAGGGATGAATTGAGAGAGTAGCATGGACACATGTACACTACCAAATGTAAAATAGATAGCTTGTGGGAAGCAGCCACATAGCACAGGGAGATTAGTTTGGTGCTTTGTGACCATCTAGAGGGGTGGGATAGGGAGGGTGGGAGGGAGACGCAAGAGGGAGGAGATATGGAGATATATGTATATGTATAGCTGATTCACTTTGTTATACAGCAGAAACTAACACACAATTGTAAAGCAATTATACTCCAATAAAGATATTTTTTTAAATACCATTTTGTAAAAAAAAAAACAAAATCATCCTTGTCAGGAAGAATTAATTTGCATTATGGTAAAGAGTAGTGCATTTTTAGAATCTATACTGTTCCCAAAGAGACTCGAACAACTTTTAAAAGTATTTACATGAATAATAACTGTTACTGTGTCTCTAATTAATGGGAACGGTGATTATTCTATAATACTACTAAGGCAAGTTCTAAATCATGGTCTGTTATCTTAAAATATGGTCCAATTTGTTTCTGTACATTTACATAGCAGTACATTGATTATGAAATTATAAAATTGAGAATATGCCTTGAAAATTTTCTGTAATTTCAACACAATTTCACATTTTAAGAATTAAGTTAGGGCTTCCCTGGTGGTGCAGTGATTAAGAATCCGCCTGCCAATGCAGGGGACACGGGTTCGAGCCCTGGTCCGGGAAGATCCCACATGCCGCGGAGCAACTAAGCCCGTGCGCCACAACTGCTGAGCCTGCCCTCTAGAGCCCACGAGCCACATTTACTGAGCCCGTGAGCCACAACTACTGAGCCCACACGCCTAGAGCCCGTGCTCTGCAACAAGAGAAGCCACCACAGTGAGAAGCCTGTGCACCGCAACGAAGAGTAGTCCCTGCTTGCCACAACTAGAGAAAGCCTGCACGTAGCAATGAAGACCCAATGCAGCCAAATATAAAATAAATAAGTAAATAAATTTACATTAAAAAAGAATTAAGTTAGTATTTTAGCAATCTGCAATTGTCTCAAAATACTCATTAAACAAGTCAGATGAATAAACTGTAGATTTTTGGATTCTGCTTTCAGACCTGTGACTAAACTGGATCCAACAGAGAAGTTACAGTATTCTCACCAAGGAAAAGAGACACCTGGGGTTTATTTGTTCACCCTTTTCTTTCCGCAGGGGAAATAAATACTGGCATAAGCTGTCACCTTCCATAAGACTCTTCTGAATTGGAACACATGAGCTATTCTTTGGAATTTCACAAAGAAAAATGAAAGTCAAAGCAGAAAAGAAAAGAAGATTTTTCCAAATGTTCTTGCAGAGTCCCTGCCGCTAGACAAAGCATTTTCATAGTATGTGTGAAGTTTATATTTATCCTGGGGATGTTCTGTGTTGGATGCAGAGTAAGAAAAACACATCAGTGAAAAATAGAAAAATAAAAACTGGTAGGAAACTCCCAGGAGGCATAGTAAGGGCTTTAAATTCTACCAAAATCTGTAGCGCAAGACCGACATAGCATAGAGGGTGAACAGCTAGTAACTACATCTCAAAAGTGTTAGGTAGAAAAAAGAAGGATAGGTTACCATTTATTATAGATCTGAGCTGGAGACATATTTGTAGTCGAGAAAAGCTACAATTCTTTCATGTGAAAAGGACAAAAGGATATAACAGCCTAAGGATTTAATTGCAGAGGTCAAGAATATATATAAGCAAAGGATTATGACAGGCAGAGACAGGCTGTCATTAAAGTATTTACATAATCGAACAGCTTTGGTTAATGTCTGATCACTACTGGTCTTGGAAATTATTAGAAATGATGCTTGGGAATGTAAGCAAGAGATGTATGAATGTATAACTGAAAAAAATTTGTTGGAAGTCAAATTGTCCTGTGGACTTTTACGAATATGTCAGAGATAATTATCTGGTTCCTATCATTTTGTTTTATGAGTTTCTGTTTATTAGACATAATAATTATTGCTACCAATAATTAACTAAATTAATAATTACAATGAATTAGTAAATTAAATTCATTACTTATAATATTTAGAGGAGAACCACTTCTTTTTTAAGATACTCATTTGTAAATTTGCTCAAAATGTACAGAAATATTTTTGAAATAAAAAATATTCGAAAGCAATAATCTCCCCGATCCATTTCAGCTAAACAAAACGATTCCTTTTTTGAACTCTCATGATAATTTATCTTTATCTCCCTTATGGCCCTTAACATTATCCTATTGAATTATATATTTTACTAATTCTCATCTTTTCAACCACACTGTGTGAACTAATTTAAGGCAGAGACCATGTATTTTTCATTATTTCTCCCATATTAGCAGATATCTCAAAGACGGGAAATGTTTAAAAAAACACTTAAGTGACTGAATACCCTCTAATTTATTTGATCTGAAGATATAAATTTCATATATCGGCCCGCTTGTGGACATTTATGAAAAAACAAAATATATTACAAAAACATATTACCCAAATTTAGCCTTTTTATAGAAAAGCCACTTGCCACCTGTTCTTACTTCCAGGAAAGGTGGCAGAAAATTATGAAATATGATATAGAGATAATCCTTCAGAGGAATCCAAAGAAATTGATCTCGGCAGATTGAGGAAGTATAATTCAATTAGAAGAAAATTAATATTATACAAGTCATAAATGTTAATTTGATAAATGGATATCTTCTTTGACGTCAATGGCTTTCAGTATTTATAGAAACAATATTCAGGATTTATACTATATATTATAACTTTTAATCATTTAAGATAAAATAGCTTCTAAACATCAGTGACATTTTGGCTTATAGATACAAAATAAGTATCTTGTTTTCATGGCTCAGAATCCAAACCTGAAAGGCTTTCGGTCATCAGGCAAATCCTTACCTGGCATTTCTTGAAGCTACAAACTGACTCACATCATTTAATGGATGGCCCTGCTCCAACTTTGAATACTTCTGAATTCAGTAGGGACATTGGGTAAATTACAGAAACAAATTAAAGCATTTATTCCTGCAGTCCCTGTCACAGTTTTATAAAATGATATCAAAATGGGGACTGGATGCTTTAAAAAGTTAGTAGTATTGAGTGTTTCATTCCACATCTGGTTCTCCCTAACTGGTGTGTGTTTCATGGTGGGAATTATAGTAGCAAAAGAAAACATACATAAGATATCCTGTGCAGCCCCATATCCATCCTGACCCTCAGGATCCCACACCTGTTCCTTGGACCTGGCCGGTGCAGCAAGGCCCATTTTCTGCAACTCTGAGCCCCTGAGGGGCGAGGATTGGCTGACCTGGGCAGCCTGACCCTGCCAGCCAGCCCTCCCCAGGTGTGCCTGGGCTGAGGTCCATACAAACACCCCTCCAGGCAGCAAGAGCCCCTGCAGCTGTGCCTGAGGCCATACCTTCTGCCCCGTCAGCGGCCGCAGAGCTGGGCTGGTGGGAGGGAGTAGGGCCCACGGCTCTGTGGGTGACCCGGTCTGAGTGCGGCTCTGCTGGACCTTCCGCAGGAGTTGCCGGGCTGCCACCTGCTAACGAAGAGGATGTGTCGCCCGCACTTGCTGTTGTAAGTTCTCCCCGGGCGGAGATCTGGAGCTTGTGGAAGAGGAAGGAGCGGGAAACGACCCGGTTGTTTGGGGCTGAGAAACAGGAAGAGGCGTCCATTCCTGGGAGGGCCCTGCAGGAAGAGAGCGGCCGCAGAAAGACGTGGCTTTGGACGTGGTTGAGGTTGAGGCATCTCTTAGACGTGAAGGTGAAGACATAGGGTAGGCAGGTGGAGATGAAAGCATCAAGTTATATCTCGGAGCACCATTCCCTTTACAAATTAAAATCGTCATGTCTATAAATACAGACATACATAGCACATAAATAGATAAGATACCCTTCCGTGCGCCGGGGACCCTCACGCGGACGCTGTCAGGGATGCAGCTGGGCGTCCCCCATCCTCCCCCTTCACCGGCTCTCAGGACGCAGACCTCCCCTCCTCTGAGACCAGCCCCTGGGCTGACAGAGCCCGTTCTCACACAAGGGTGTGCTCCTCTCCTTCCCTTGGGAAGGGCCCCAGGCGGAGACCGGCAGGGCCTTAGGGGACCCCGGTCCCCAGCGCGGGAAGCGCGGGGCCAACGGGTGGGGACGAAGCCAAGTCTAGACCTGACCGAGACCGCCTTCTCCTGGTCTCCTCCGGTTCCCCAGAGTGCTCACCCCACCCCTCCCTCCCAGCAGTCTCTGCTCCTGCGGGATCTCAACGAGTCGTTACCCAAGTGGTCCCGGGCAGCCCTCTGGGTCCGTTTCCCCCCAGATGAGCCCTCCGGCCCACAGGCTCCCACCCTCGGGGCCCCTCCTGCACGTGATCCCGGGCCTTATCGCGCATATTAATCGCGTCCTGCAATGCCCGCAATTCCTTGTGGGTAACCTCTGCCCCGACGTGGGCTGCGAAGTGCTCAGCCTCAACTGTCGGCTTGGAGAACAGGGCTTATGTAGCGAGAGGGGGCTGCTCCTGGTGAAGTGGACTCCAGGATAATTTAGGGGCTCGAGACTCTCAGATTTGTCTTCCGAAATGTGTTCACCGCAGGTTATGGGGCCCTCCTCTTGGCCCTGATGCGATCCAGGAGATGGGCTAAGTCTGCACAGTTTAGTCTTCTTTGCAGACCTGACTCCCTTGCAGTCAGATTCCTGGCCAGATTTTCAGAAAGTCCGCCAGAAGCTGCCAGAATAAGAGGTCCTCTACAGCTGCCAGAAGGGCTGTGGCTTCAGAGACTGTCTTAAGATGGAAATGTGCTGTCCCAAGCCTATCACTCTCTTCTCGTAATTGATCTTCCTACACCTGCCCTCCATTGCACTTCCTTTCAGTTAAACCAGGTGCAAGTTTAAGTCATCTTGGTGCAACTGCATTCCAAGAGTTATCATCATCCTTCTTACCATCCACAGTGGATGGTTTCAGACAGATGGGGAATCGAGCCCTGAATCTCATCCTGAACGTTTGTCTTTTAGAACCATTTCACACACCGATTGTATTAACCTGCGTTTTCTGAGTTAGAAGCAGAGCTTGAGGCAGGGATTAGAATGCTGACACTTTATTTGGGAGGGTGCAAGCCTGAGGAGGAAACACAAGGTGAAAGAAAGTGAACAAAAAACAAGAGTGAAGCAAAGTGACACAATGCATTGCTGCACTGGCTGCTGCTCAGATACAAAGGTGAGTTCACTCAACTTCACTCCACCTGAAACCTCTCTGGAAGGATTTCCAGGAGGGCCCAAGGGTACTACTCTCTGAGTGCAGTTCACCAAAGAGAAAATAGAAGGGGCTTCAGCTGCTCAGCTGTCTCCCATCTTCTGTTTCACACTGCCCAATTTTCATACAAAGATGCAAACCCCAATACACGTCCTGGGTGCACCACCCGGACTCTTTACCGGCAGCTTCAGGATCTAGGTACCGCTCATCCTGGGAGATCACAGGAGAGAGAGTGGGAGCAGTATGGTCACCTGACCTAGGACTTCTGGTCACAAAGATTCTGAGATGTTACCTTGTGATATTACCTTCAAACAGAGTTATAATAAATAAATGTTTATTATATTTTCTATAAAATGTGCCATTGAATATGATAGTTTATTCAAAGTCGTATTTAAATACGCTGTACGTTACGGTCTGAACTGTGTTCCCCACAAAAAGCATGCACTGAGGGCTGAACTCCAATACGACTATATTTGGAGATACAGCACCTAAAGTGGTAATTAAGGTTAAGTGAGGTCATGAGCATGGAACCCTAGTCCAGTACAGCTGGTGCCCTTGTAAGAAGAGGAGGAGACCCCAGGCATGCATGTGCACAGAGAAAAGACCACGCGAGAACAGTGAGAAGGTGGCCGTCTGCCAGCCAGGGGAGAGGCCTCAGGCAAAATCAAGTCTACTACACCTGATCCTGGACTTCTAGCCTCCACTACTGTAGGAAGATAAACTTGTATTGTTTAATACAACTAAATAGTTTTAATTGTTTAAAATTAAACAGCCTGTAGTATTTTGTTTTGGCAGCCCTAGCAAACTAGTACACTGTATAACACCTGTTGTCTTCTGTTTTGGTTTTCCTTACCTTTCTATTAATATTCAAGGATTTTGCAAAAATGGAAATCACCCAGCTTCTGAAAAGCTCTACCTTTACTTTATTGGCCCTAAATATTCCCCCCAGCATCTAGGAACCAAAAGATGGACAGATCCATTTTTTTTTTTAATTGGCAATCTTGTCAGTTAGTACCTGTGTATTTTGATTCTCGTACAAACTGGCACTCTGTGTTCAGGCCACTAAGATGAATTAGAAATGCTTCCTGGCAGCAAATAGAATAGTGCCTGATGGAAAATCTCACAACATAGAGAGAGCACAGAGATTTAACTCTTACAGAATGCTGGTGCTTTAAAGGTAAATGACAGACGTAAGAATTTCATACTTAAATGTTTCTTCTTATTTTTTAAAATTAAGAATAACACACAATTTCAATATTTCCAGATTTAAAATAATTACACATAAACACATCATAAAACGACTACTTTTATTTTTGTATTTTGTCTCTGAGACCCTGTAAGAATCTATATTTAATTATTTGTTGTCACTGAATGATTGCTGTTTTGTATTCAGTTTCTTCGTATTATATCACTGAGGCTTTCATTGTTTCTGAGTATTACATTCATCATATTTATTGGCTTCATATTGCTTCTTGATGTTGGTCTGCAATAATTTAATTTATATTTTTCATTGCTACTGAAGATGATATCTGTTTACCATAAATATTTCCTCTTTTGGGAAATGCACTTTGTCCACTGTCTCTTGGGAACTTGGATGTCTTATAAATGTCACTGAGTCATTTAAATAACCTAGGACTAATTCATTTACTTAAAAAATTGATGTAACATTAACCAAATGCAATGTTATATTCTTTTAAATGCATCCAAAAATTCTCTTAAATGCATCCAAAAATTATTCCTGTAAATACTGGGGGTTTTTTAAACATCATTTAAAAGTTTCTGTAAAATACTGAATTACATAAAATTTGAATCTGTCAATCTTTTCTTTGTGAGTAATCTATAGCTTCAATATAAGGAATGTATTATTCTTCCCTAGATTTGATCAATACATGAACCCTGGATTATTAAACATGTATTTTTCTCTTTATTTCTATCATCATTTTTGCTGTAAAATTAGGATCCAAATTAATTTTTAAGAAATTGTTTCAATTCAAAACTCAAAGGTAAATCAATAAGAACTGAAAAAATAAATTATAATACCTATATAAAAAACTTAAGATACAATCATTAGAGAATGAACTAGATTTAAATATGCTGCTAGAAAAGGATTCCCCAATATTGAGTGACAAAGCAAGATAAGTTAGTATAATGTTATATCACTTGCTTAAAACAAGATCAAACAACATTTATGTTTTGCATATAAATTTTCTGAACTGTACACAAGAAATGATTAACATTCTCTGTCTGTGGAAAGTGTAACCAGGAAGAGAGATGGTTACCAGAACTTTCTCTTCCATCTTACAACCTTATTGGGGGCAGGGGTGAGAAGTGACTCTGATGAGCATTTTATTAAATCAATAAGATGAGCTCAGGATAACAGAGATTTTATTATAACTAGAAGTGCAATTTAAGATTGGTGGGTTCTATCCTCCATGTAGTCTGCTCTCCTTATGACTCCATGTAAATTTGCCTGTTCTTGAAGCCACAGAGGCACATTTCATAGCGAGAGAGTATACGTAAAATCTGATATCTGTAATACCCCCAAATAAAAGGACTTGGAACACCCAACTCTTTGAACTTGGGTGTCTCTCCATGTCTACTAGTTAATCAGGAGAGTCGCACCCGTGCCCAGAGAGGATCCCCTTCTACAACCTTCAGCTCCCACCTCTGGGCTGAGCCCCACCTGAGAACATCAAAGTCCTTTCAAACAGTTTACACAGGCGACCTGCAAAGCTGCCACCCCCGTGGTGACAGGACTAGTGTTGGGTGCCATGCCACAGCGGGGGACATGGACTTGTCCCCATTTCTGTACCAACTGTCACCTAAGACCGGAAGTAACCCTACTCATGAAAACCTCACACAGTCGCTTGCAGAACAAGCGGGCACCTCTGCTTCTGCTCATTCCTGACATGTATTCAGCAAGGGCTCAAGGCAAACCACCCAGATCTCTGAATCCACAATGTTCTATAGCTACATGACAGTGTCCATCCACACCTGCAAAAAAAGAGCCGCCAGTAGCATGGTCCTACTTTCTGTTTACCCTCTGGGCAGTTTCCACCTAGAAACTTTGCTTCCATTTGAATTGCACGCTTCCCACAAGACAACCCTCAGGTCAGAGTGTTTGTTAACAAGTCAGGTCCAACGGCTTGAAAAAAATTAATAGTCGCAAAAGTTGGTAGAAAGGAAAGTTGCCTTTAATCAGAATCCCAGGAACCTGGGGAGACGGTGGACTCAGTGTCCCCAAAAACCCTCTCTGAAGCTTCTGCTCGGCCATGAAGGTTTTCAAAGGAAAAAGGGAAGTGATCTCAGTGAATCATTGAGATGGGGGGTGAAAGTGATTGCCGTCCCCCGCTTTGTGCAGACTTATCAACTCCTCTTGGTCTTTCTTTAGACGCTATCTTATTCACACAGTGTGTTCGCAAGATGACTGAAGGGGAAGCTAAGGAAGAGATCTGGTCGTTTGCTACTTATTCCTCATTTCTACTTCATTTCTACTTCTCTGATCTACGGAAAGAACCAACAGGTTAGGCAAAGTACTGTGTGATGAAAAGATCTGAAAGCTGTGGCTTGGTCTGGAGATGAGCAGAGTGTGCGGGCACCTGCTGTAAGGTTAGTGACAAGACAGAGGGGCCTCCTCCAGGGCGCTTTTTCCTGCCAAACGCTGCTTACGTTCAAGTCTCAAATACAGGGAGGCAGCTTTATCTTTGAGATGACAGGTTTTCCAACTGAGATTGTGTTTCTTCTAGCCCAGATTCAAAGATCTGGTCCAGGTACACAGAATGTGCCCATTCAACCATCAGGTTTTGGGGGAAGAAAAGTGTCTTCTAGCCCTTGACGCAGGGAGAGAAGCCTGGCAGTGGAATCCTGTTTTCAGACTGTCCCTCTACACGTCCTGCATGGTGATGAAGCAAACATGGCCTTTTCTCTGTTAAACTATAAAGGTTTCAAACCTTAACTGCTAAGTGATTGATGTCTCTTGTACTTAAAGTAAATATGGCCTTTCTCCATTATATTTTCTGGCTCAATTTTGTTGGTCTACAGAAATAAATACACTCAATTTTTTGATAGTTTTTTAAACATCTGGTTAGCTCTTGCATCAGTTTTTCACAGATTCCTTTGTCTTTTCACGCATAAGAGACAACCAAAAGAATGCGCAGCCTCCCATTAAGCACATTGCCAGCCCACCAGGCCTAAGGGTTTTTTTTTTTTTTTGTTGTTGTTTTTTTTTTTTTTTTTTGCGGTACGCGGGCCTCTCACTGTTGTGGCCTCTTCCATTACGGAGCACCGGCTCCGGACGCGCAGACTCAGCGGCCATGGCTCACGGGCCCAGCTGCTCCGCGGCATGTGGGATTCTCCCGGACCGGGGCACGAACCCGTGTCCCCTGCATCGGCAGGTGGACTCTCAACCACTGCGCCACCAGGGAAGCCCCCTACGGGTATTTTTGTCTTGCCTGCTCTCCTGAGGCTCTCACACTCATGGAGATCATGAAGGAAATCCAGAATTGAAGGAAGAAAAGAAAAGTTAAATTGTGCTTCATAATTAAAATTTGACACATTGTGGCTTTTGGGGGGCAGTGTTGAGATGGGGAAACAGAGCAACATGCAATGCGAGAGACCGGAAGAAAGGGCTATGAAGAATTAAGAGTTTCTGCAGGAAGCTACCATGATAAATAAGACTGTAAGGCAAAGTGGTTGGTGAAGGCTTTTAGGTCATTTATGCTTCCTGTGATCCATTTTCGAGAAACTTCAAGACAATTTAAATTCTTAAATTTCCATTTTACACAAATAGTAGCCTACTAATATACCATTCTATACTTAGCTGTTTTGTACTTATTTTTTCATAGTAGCATGACATTCTATTATTCAATATAATATGATATATTTAATTGATTCCATATTCATGAGCATTTATTTTGTTACCAATCTTTGATATTTCAAATAGTGAGTAAAATTATATATACATAATTTGCATTTGTGTTCTTATATTTGCAGATAAATGCACAGGAGTAACATTGCTGGGTCAGAGGTTTCATTCATTTCAATTTTGATAGAAAATGACAAATTTCTCTCTACAGATGTTGTACCAGGTCACATCACTACCAATGATATATAAGAATGTCTGCAACCAGTCTCCCCAATTCTATCAATAAAGAATATTTCAATTTGAGCAGTATGTCAACTTAATGGTTAAAAAATGATATCTTGATAAAGCCTGACTTTTAATTCCTCATTATAATTGAGGATTAATGTGAAATTATATTAAAGATTTATTTCTATTCCCTTTTGTGTTAGCTGTCTTTTCATATCCTTTGACTACTCTTTAATAAGGTTGTCGATATTCTCACAATCACTCCTTAGGATTTACCTTTAAGAATTAAAGAACTACTTTTTGAAGGAAATCAATCTCTCTTATGAATATAGATGCAAAAAATCCTCATCAAAAATACTAGCAAAACAAATTCAATAGCATATTAAAAGGATTATACACCATGAACAAGTGGTGTTTATATCAGTAATGCAAAGCTTGTTCAACATAAGAATACCAGTCAATGTAATACATGAAAAGAATGAAGGAGAAAAAAGTCCACATAATGATTTCAATTGACACAAAAAAGGCAAAAATGCTCACCTACACCACTGCTATTCAGCATTGTCTGGAAGTTATAACCAGAGAAATTAGTCAAGAAAATGAAATAAAAGTCACCCACATTAGAAAGAAGTAAAACAATCTTTATTCAAAAATGACATGATTCTACATATAGAAAAAAAACAAAGAATCCACTCAAAAACTACTAAAATTCATAAACAAACTCAGAAAATTTGCAGGGTGGAAAATTTTCTCACAAAAATCAGTTAGGCTTCTATATGCCAGAAATGAACAATCCAAAAAGAAATTAATAAAATGAGTCTATTTACAACAGCATACAAAAGAATCAAATGACTAGGAATCAATTTAACCAAGGAACTGTTAGATATATACACTCAAAACTACAAAAAATTTTTGAAAGAAATTTAAAAAGGTCTAAATAAACAGAAAGATATGCAGTGTTCATATAAGGAACACTTAATAATTTTTCAGATGGCAATACTCCCAAAGCAATCTACATGTTCAATGCAATCCCAATCAAAATGCCCAGTCTTTTTCAGAGAAATGAAAACTCAGTCTTCAAGTTCATATAGAATTTGCAAGGAGCATCAAATAGCCAAAACAATATAGAAACAAAAGAACAAATCTGACGGTCTCACAGGTAACGTCTCCTTTTCAAAACTCACGACAAAGCTACAATAATAAACAATGTAGTATCAGCACAAACAGAATGGAATAGAATTGAGAATCCAGAAATAAAACCACTCTTCGGTAGCCAATTGATTTTTGACAAGGTGTTATGATCATCAAATGGGGAAAGAATAGTGACCATTTAAAAACTGATGCTGGGAAAACTGGAAAGCCTAAGGCCACCTCTACCATACACAATATACAAAAATCAACTCTAAATATATCATTGACCTAAATAAGAGCAAAAACCATACATCTGTTTGAAGAAAATACAGCAGTAAATCTTTCTGACTTAAAATAAATTCTTAGCTATGTCAATAAAAGCATTAGGATCAAAAGAAAAAGTGGATAAATTGGATTTCATTAAAATTAAAAGCGTTTAGTCTATTTAAAAAAATAGACTTTAAAATAAAGACTATTACAAGAGACAAAGAAGGACACTACGTAATGATCAAGGGATCAATCCAAGAAGAAGATATAACAATTGTAAATCTGCATGCACCCAACATAGGATCACCTCAGTACATAAGGCAAAGGCTAACAGCCATAAAAGGGGAAATCGACAGTAACACAATCATAGTAGGGGACTTTAACACTCCACTTTCACCAATGGACAGATCATCCAAAATGAAAATCAATAAGGAAACACAAGCTTTAAATGACACATTAAATAAGATGGACTTAACTGATATTTATAGGACGTTCCATCCAAAAACAACAGAATACACTTTCTTCTCAAGTGCACATGGAACATTCTCCAGGATAGATCATATCTTGGGTCACAAATCAAGCCTTGGTAAATTTAAGAAAATTGAAATTGTGTCAAGTATCTTTCACGACCACAACGTTATGACACTAGATATCAATTACAGGAAAAAATCTGTAAAAAATACAAATACATGGAGGCTAAACAATACACTACTAAGTAACCAACAGATCACTAAAGAAATCAAGGAGGAAATCGAAAAATACCTAGAAACAAATGACAATGAAACCATGATGACCCAAAACTTATGGGATGCAGCAAAAGATGTTCTAAGTGGGAAGTTTATAGCAATATAATCCTACCTCAAGAAACAAGAAACATCTCAAATAAACAACCTAAACTTACACCTAAAGCAATTAGAGAAAGAAAAAAAAAAAACCCAAAGTTAGCAGAAGGAAAGAAATCATAAAGATCAGATCAGAAAAAAATGAAAGAGAAATGAAGGAAACAATAGCTAAGATCAATAAAACTAAAAGCTGGTTCTTGAGAAGATAAACAAGATTGATAAACCATTAGCCAGACTCATCAAGAAGAAAAGAGTGAAGACTCAACAGAATTAGAAATGAAAAAGGAGAAGTAGCAATTGCACTGCAGAAATACAAAGGATCATGAGAGATTACTACAAGCAACTATATGCCAATAAAATGGACAACCTGGAAGAAATGGACAAATTCTTATAAAAGCACAACCTTTCCAGACTGAAGCAGGAAGAAATAGAAAATATAAACAGACCAATCACAAGCACTGAAATTGAGACTCTGATTAAAAGTCTTCTAACAAACAAAAGCCCAACACCAGATGGCTTCACAGGCGAATTCTATCAAACATTTAGAGAAGAGCTAACACCTATCCTTCTCAAACTCTTCCAAAATATAGCAGAGGGAGGAACACCCCCAAACTCATTCTACGAGGCCACCATCACCCTGATACCAAAACCAGACAAAGATGTCACAAAGAAAGAAAACTACAGGCCAATATCACTGATTAACATAGATGAAAAAATCCTCAACAAAATATGAGCAAACAGAATCCAACAGCACATGGAAAGGATCATACACCATGATCAAGTGGAGTTTATCTCAGAAATGCAAGGTGTACAAGCCAAAAATGTAAAACAGGTGCTCACACCTTCATTGTGGCACTATTCACAATAACCTAAAGGTGTAAGTGACCCAAATGCACACTGATGAGTCAGTGGATAAACAAATTGTAGGATATGCACACAACAGAATATTAGTCATAAAAAGGAATGAAGTACTAATGCATGCTACAACGTGGCGGAACCTTGGAAATAATATGCTGAGTGAAAAGAGCCAGGCACAAAATATCAACATTGTGTGATTCCTTTTATATGAAATATCTATATGGTTAGCTAAAACCATAGACACAGGTTGAAGATTGGTGGTTACCAGAGAAAGGGGAGTAATTTAATGGATGTGGAATCACTTGGGAGGGAGCAAACTACTTTGGAACTAGATGGAGATAGTGGTTGTACAGCATTATGAGTGTACTCAATGCCCCTGAATCATTGGCTTTAAAATGGTAGATACATTATGTAAATTTTATGTCAGTTTAAAAAATGATTTTTTAAAAGTCATAGGAAAAACAAAAAAACAAGTGTATTAGACTAACAGGGCGGAAGAGACTTGCCAGGGGAACTTTGACTTTTATGATTCATGCTCAAAGTTTCCTGTTATAATTATACTAAATCAAAACTTTTTTTCTTTTGCCTAAGCTGAACCTAAAAATGCTATTTTCCTTTTAAGATCTATTCCTCTACACGTATCGAATTTTAATACAATTTCATTTTTAAGGTCTCAATCTGTTGGTCTGAGAGTGACAATAACCTTGACAAAACAAACAAACAAAAAGTAGTTCACATGTTCGAGCGTTAAAGAATTCTTATTTTGCTGCAAGGAATTCTTATTTTGCTGCATTCTGTCATTAGATAATAATGAATTAAGTGAAAAAACAATTATAAGAATGAAAACAAAATGTTCGTTATTAGGCTGTGGTCACTGGTGGGTCTTTCTCAGGGTACTGCTGTTCCCCAAACTAATCAAGCCTTAGTTCACTTCGCTGAAAGCAAGAAGAGCTGGAAAGCCATTGCCTTTATTCAAAGACCTTTAACCATACATCTTTAGTAATAATTTTTAAATGACAAAAACAAGTAAAACGATAAATGATGTGTTTCTTTTGCCAATCTGGTAAAGTAAGAATGCATGAAACACACACTAAACTGTCGGAACGGGTAGCTTTTTGTTTTGTATTAGACAAATCCTGATAACCATCTAGAATAATCAACTTTAAAGATGCTATTCAACAGTTGCAATTCTTTTTATTTTTGTGGCAGATCCACTCAAAAACTAAGGATAAAGAATAGTTTGCACTTGGCAGTTTTATTATTCTTTCCACTGAGGGAATCTCAAATGCACTTGACCTGAAGTAATTCAACTTTATGAAACCAATTTTGACGTTCTGTCAAGGATAACGGTTTTCCCCTTTCAGAAGAATTCTTGACACATTCATCAACGTTCTTTCTGTTTACCTGTAAAATGTGGAAGCTGGTTTAGCTCAGAGGTTCTGTCCTTTTTAGACACCAGTGTGGGGCACACTGAGATGAGGACGTCCCAGAACTACATTTCCTAAAGCTGCTTTCTGTCCAACCTCTTCTGGACCTTCCTAGGAATGACTGTGTTACCCATTTATTAATGTTCCACTCTTGAGTTGAAAATATCAGCTGTTGCAAATCTTCTGCACAGACCTCCGAAACCCCACCTCTGTTTCTCCCTGAAGCACTCCGGCCTCTGGGGTTACAATTCCCACCCTGAATATACATACAGTAGGAAGACCTGTGATGCCCCAACCCTCATTCCCCATAACATCACCTCTGATTCCCACACTTGTGACTTTCCACAGAGTCCCTGAAGGTTTTCACCTTTGGGGACCTCCTTACAAAGACATCACCTTGGGCTTATCCTGCCTCTCTGACTTGTCCTTATTTGATAAGATTTGGAAAAAGGAGAGAACCTGAGGGAGTAAAATAAAAATATAAAAACTCCCAGAATCCCATTAGTCAGAGATTACTGCTGAGAATAGAAAAAGGTAACAAGGACCAATGTCTTCATCCAAACCCCAAATCCTGTTCTCAATTGAGTTCCACCCAAAGAGAACTCTGAGGACAACATTTCCATCAGAAACAAAGGGAGGAAAAATCTGTGGTCAGCCTTAAAACCACCCAGACTCCAGGTACAGTTTGCGTAGAACAAGGCCAGATGGAGTCAGGCCTAGATTAATAGCATCTAAAAAGGCTGCCTTTCATGCACCCCAGTGTTTATAGCTGCACTATTCACAATAGCCAAGACATGGAAGCAACCTAAGTGTCCACGGACAGAGGAACGGATGAAGAAGATGTGGTACATATATACAATGGAATATTACTCAGCCATTAAAAAGAATTAAATGATGCCATTTGCAGCAACATGGATGGCCTTAGGGATGTTCATACTAAGTGAAGTAAGTCAGACAGAGAAAGAGAAATATCATATGATGTCATTTATATGTGGAATCTAAAATATGATACAAATGAACTTGTTTACAAAACAGAAACAGACTCACAGGCATAGAGAACAAACTTATGGTTACCAAAGCGGAAAAGGGGGTGTGGGGGGGAAGTGATGAATTAGGAGTTTGGGATTAGCAGATACAAATTACTGTATATAAAATAGATAAACAACAAGGACCTACTGTATAGCACAGGGAACTATATGCAATATCTTGTAATAAACTATAATAGAAAAGAATCTGAAAAAGAATATATATATGTATAACTGAATCACTTTATGGTACACCAGAAACTAACACAACATTGTAAATCAGCTATACTCCAACAAAAGAAAAAATTTTAATAAGAAATAAAAAGGCTGCCTTTGCAATTGTATCATTAGTCATATAACGTTTACATTGTCACTTTAAAATTCCAAGGTTTGTCCACTCTCTGGTTATGCTACCTCTTAGTAAACACAATTGTAATTTATTGTAAGACTGTCTGTGTGGTAGACAGCACACACACGTGTACCTGTTAGTCTTAGACTTTGGCATACACTCCTAGAATTTGGGGTTAAGGGCACTTACACATATTGATTAAGATCCTTCATTGGAGAACTCACTGGCTCATGCCACTCAAAGGTTTTAGATGTTTACCTTTTTTACTTCCAAGTGACTTGAGATGTGTCTTCATTCTGCGCTAAAACGCCACCACCGGAACCCACCACTTAAGCTTTGCCCCATCTGAGTTGTTTGCCCCATCCCATTGTGGTAACTGTCCCACAGCCACCCCCAGCAACCTCAGGCTCACACCACTGCAGCACTGAATCCAGCAAAGGGGTGGGTCTTCCTGGGAGTGTCAGCTGAGGTCCTCTCATCGAATCTCACCTGGTCTGACGTAGGCGGTCCCATCTCTGAACCAAGCCCTGTCCTCTAGGGGGGCCAGTTCCTCTGAGTTTACAGGCTGAGCAGAGGCAAAGGAACATCAAGGCTCAGTCCCAGAAGGAGAAGTAAATAACTCTGTGACCCTAACAGCTGTTCATTGCATGAAACACTGGACACTCCCAGACTGAATTATTGTTAACAGGGTGTTAAAAATATCAACTTTTTAGCTCAGTTGGCACTGTATTTGGAGCACTGTCCTTATCTGACGGGTTTAAACTTCTCTCTGTCATATATTTTCCTATGAATTGCCCATTCCTGTCCTTTAGTTTTTTCTTTCAGTTTTTTTTTTTTTTGAGATGTGATTGACATACAGCACCAGGTAAATGTAAGGTACACAGCACAATGACTAGATTTACATAAATTGCAAACTGGTTACCACAATAAGCATAGTTAACACCCGCCACTTCAAATATTCTGCCCCCCAAAATACAAGAGAAAAAGAAGTCTTTTTTGTGATAAGAATTCTTAGGGTTTTCCCCCTTAGCAACTTCTAAACCCACTACACGCTAGTTACAGTCACCATGGCGTACGTTACAGGCCCAGGATTTCTCTGTCTTATAACTGGAAGTCTGGACCTTTTGATTGCCTTCACCCACTTCCCACCTCTGGTAACCGTAAACCTCTCTTCCCGTGAGTTCGGTGTTTTGGGGTTTTTTGTTTTTCCGTTCCACAAATCCTGCCATCTGCAAGAACAGGGATGGACTTGAGGGCAGTACGCTAACTGAAGTAAGTCAAAGACAAATTCCGTCCTTTATTCAACTGTTTTAAGGTGTTTGGATTTTGTTGTTGTTGTGTTGCCAGTTCATACTTCCGGTGTTTATTCTGACACCCTGGATGATATCTGATGATAGTCTAATTTTATTCTTGTAACAATTTTTCTTTTCTCTTTAACTTCTGTTTCTACCAAGAATCATATGAGATTCATTGTTCGTCCAGTAAAAGACTCTTGTAAAGCTGCGTTAGGTCTTTTTCCTTGAACACGATTTCCTCACCCCAATCATTTTCCCTGGTACCTTTTACTCTTCAGCTGTGTAAACAGACTTTGTCCTCCCCACCCTGTCCCCCTCCCTCTCCTGTGTCTCTGAATATTTGTCTTATTCCAAAGTTTTCACTTTGTCTTACAGAGGACCAATTAGCCAGTTAAGTAGGTAGGTAGTTAGCATCTGCATGGTCTTGTTGTAAAATATACCTCTGGTTGTTTTCAGCCCTTTGTCCCTTCCTCTGAATTCTGAGAGATCTTATCATTTTTGTCCTTCATATTACTGATGCTGTCTTCACAGTCTTGGTCTGACCTTTTCTCTTATACCACCTGTCTTATATCAACTTCTTTTATGTCACTCATAGAAACCACATTTCTTTGAAGTTCATCAAAGTGAAAAGCAGATCCCACCTAAAATACTCTTCTTTTTTCTTTTCCTCCCGTTATGCTAGGGAGCCTTTTATTGTTCTTCTGTGCAGTTCCTCGCTTGCTTTATTTAGCCTCAAATTATCCAAACCAAAATTTCCTTAGAATCAGGATGAGGAGATTTTCTCAGATGCTCTTGTTTTGCACATGGACGATTTTGGAGAACTTGTTTACGAATGGAAACACGAGGGACAGTTACAAACTGAACAAAGTAAACCAGGAGGCCAGAGGATGGATCAGAACAGTGAGTAAAATGGACCAGAACCTGTAGTGGCTCCGTTTTGTCTCCATGGTGAGGCTGGACCATTCATGTAGAAACAGCCCTGCTTGCTCCCGTCCTCCTGCGAAAATTGTTATTCTGAGACCAGTTCACTGTGATGGACACAATTCCTGCTCCAGGGACCCTCTCTCTGCCCAGCTGAGGTTAACAGTTACTTTTCACGCCAAAGATAACTTTACAAACTAGTAGAGAAAACATTTCCAGAGATGCCACCTTGGCTATTGTAGTTCATTGCTTTCGACACACTTGCGTCCCAAAGCTGCTCTGAAATTCCCTGGGTCTGAATCAACTTAAAGAGATTCAAAAGATTCCCTGCCAGTTTCCCAGGTTCTCACTCTAGCTTTTACTCCCTTGTCTTGTCTGAAACTCTTTTCCACCTTTCCCCTCCAAACACTGTTGATGGGGTTAAAAATTGGAATAATATAGGGGACAACATCTATTACATTTGAAAAAAGAGTTTGCCCTGATTTATCAATTCCACTTCTAAGCATACGCACACATGGTGGCACGCCCACACATGCTGCAAATTGTTCTACTCATCCTAAAACTGTACTGGCAGAATCTCAGCAACAACCCGTTTATCAATGGGACAAGGCTGCCTGATTAGGGTACATCTCTAGGAAGGAATATTAAGCAGCTGTGAAAAGATACAAGGTAAAAGGTGGGAAAATATAACTATTATATGTTAAGGATTTTTAAGAGAGTTGAAAAACAGAAAATAATGATATGTGTATAAACATATGAGATATAGTAAATAGAGTCATAAAGGCATTGAAAACATCTCAAAGACAAACTCAAAACTGGCCACAAATTGGGAATAAGTCATGGGTGGGAAAGTTCGGGGACACTTCCTCTTAATTTTATACAGTTCTATTTTCTAGATTGTTTTGACATTTCTAAGCTTACCAAACAAAGAAAGATTATCCAGAGGTTACCATTAGTGGTTCAAATTGGGCGACTTTCCTGACAAGCTCCTATAGTCAGTTCTCACACCCAGCTTCATGAATTCACTTCACGTTTTCCTCTCCTTTAGATGTCTTTCCTCTGCCTAAATTCTATCCAAATGCTTTTCTTCATAACTCAGCTCAAATTTCACTTCCCCTGTGAAGGTTTCTCTAACGAATAACCCCTCTCTGTGAGCTGGTTAATCTAGAGACTCACTGCACTGAGGACCCACAACATGGACCTCATCCTAATAACACGATCCCACGTTGCTCGGCTGGCTCCTAGTTGAGCCCTGGACAAAAACTTCCCCAGGTGGATGCGAGGATCAAGGGCTCCTTAGCTGCCCCGCATGCGGGGTAGAGTGGGTGCTCAGTGAACGTTCACAGATTCATAGTTTAGTAGGGAAAATTGCTCTGGGTTCCCAAGTACCGTATTTTGTATTTTCAAGGTTTGCTTCCTTTGCCAGCCTTTTTTCTCAGACAAAAGAAAGATCACCCATTTTTTCATATTATTTCTTTGTTCAAAATGGATTCTAACTAGTCATTAGATTGAAGACTTTAAATGGGTTTACTGACAATGTTCATAATATACTAATTCTTCCTCCTTCTGGGCATTTTCCCCCATCTTTATACATTAAACTTGCTATTAATAGAACCCATGGTATGTCTTTTCATGCTTTCAAAGGCTTTTCTGCCAGGCTGAGTATTGAAGTCGCTTCCTCTAGCGCAATGAAAGCTTCTCGTCTTTTTTCTAGCCCTCTCATCCTTTCCTTAAAGCTGGTGGGATGACCTCCCACAGTGGTGCTGTGTCTATTCCAACGGCCAGACAAGGACAATCAGCAGGATAAAAGCAAGCACATCCTATGAAATTTTGCTCTGAGCTTAAAGAGGGCACCTGGGCACTCACAAAAGAAGCGCCTTCCCAATAGAAAAGCACACTTACCTTCTTTCTAAGGCTTTGTCTCTAATGTCAGGTAAAGCTTGAGCAGTAACGGTTCATTTCTGTTACCATTTGGAGTCACTGAGTTTTCACAAATCCTGATGCATAAGTAGGCCTTTAAAGTCTACTCATGTTCTCATGTTTTTCTTTGTACGTTGTTTCCATCCAATGTAATTAGAATCAATGAGAACACATTCACTCAAAGCATAAAGGCGTGAAGGCTGGGTTTCCACGCATCGTAACGGAGGGGAAGCACCGTTTGAGCACAGTGTTTACCAGCTCATCATAACTGTTTTGCATAACTACTCCTTTGCGTTAGCACACAAAGTGTAGATAAATAAAATGTGTCAATGAATAGGATCAAACATATTAAGGAATTTACTAACTTCCTCATACTATTTTCACATCAAAATATATTAAGCACGTAAGTCATCTCAGGGTAGAACACAAAGGCTTATGTGGAATAAACTGAACTCCACAAAAATCTATTTTACTTTTTTGTGTTATGTCACAGACTGGTGAACCCTTCATACTGGTCGGCAGTGGTTAGCAGACCAACGGTTGAAAACCCTTGATCTGGATCAACTCTTGGAAATAAGGAAATAAACCCAGCACTTTTAAGAATTTGCTCCTAAACGGTCACAGGATTTGTTAGAGGATTGGCGTGGAACTAAACTCAGCTTTCCTTTGTCAGACACAAAGGCACTAGCATGTGTGTTCTTGTCCTTTCAGTGGCAAGTCTCAATTTATCTTCTTCATTATTAAAAAAAAAAAGTGTCCTTTTAATGGTTAAATGATTTTGATGGTTAAATGAATTTCCAGAGAAAAGGCTAGTATTGCAACTAAAGATTTTGCCTTGCTGACAATAACACTCCTGTTGGTTTTTTGAATGACCGAGGTCAATTACCTTTTCTATATCTTGTACAGCTACAAACAACAAATATTTATAAATGTCTGGAAAAGAAATGCTTTTGCAATCTATCTAGATGTCACGTTGGAAAATTCTTATCATTTAAAATCAAAAGAACGGGTCATGAGTAGAGTGACTGTATAATTTATTATCACAAACCAGGACACTTGAAGAGCGTTATTATGCCACGACAACAGGGGCAAACCAGAATGGTCCCAGGCAACGGGGACTGAATGTCACCTCGGTAGCATTTTCCATGCAGTTTTCAAGCTAAAATCCACATTTCAGATAATAAATGACACTGAATTTTTCCATGTCATTGGGTTTGGTAAAAAGATGATTTTATTAATACATCATTTAACAGTGTGTACGGCAAAGTTATTATGACTCTTACAGTGTTAGAAGATAAATCAGAAGAAACAACCTTTTCAAAATTATTTTACTTACCTATATTGGGGTGGTTAGCTCATGTATTTGTTTCATAAATTCTGGGGAAAAAAGCTTTACTTCATTTTCAAAAACTGATGACCTCATTCAAAATTTGTACATTAGCGTATTTGACATGTTTATAAGTTTATTTTAAAAAAAGCCTAGGCATTAGGTTATCTTTGACCAAGGCACATACATGAAATGCTGTAATAATAACAAAGGCATCACTGGACCCAGTGTCTTGTCCAGGACATGTGAGAGGAAGGGTGGGTGAGAAGACAAGGAGATGAAAGACGGAGTTGACATAAAAACTTACAGTTTTATGTTTTATGTTATTTCATCCTTGAAAACATTATTTAAAGAACACAATGTCAAGGATGAAAATATTCATAGACTTAGAATTGAATCCAGTAAAATTCTAATTTTTGTCAACATACCTCAATGCCCCTGTTCTTTGGAGTTGAAAAGCATTAATCAGAAGTTTGACATTTCTTGATTGTAACATAATTTGCACAAAGACTGATGAAACAACTATTTATGTTGAGTTATGTGGTCCCAGAGCCTACTGTACTTGGTCCCTCATGTACTACGATAACCATAGAGGGAATTAGGTGAATGATTTTCCTTTTTCTCCCTTCCTTCCTTCCTTACTTCCTCCCTTCCTTCCTATTTTTTTTTAACCAAAATAATTACTCCAGAAATTCAGTACGTAAACACAGTTTTCTGTGCGATTGTCATGTTTTCAGTGATAGAGGCAGTTTTCAGGACGCTTGCCTTGAGTTGCTAGTCACATACTCTGGGCCCCAATACTTGAAACTTTCTACTGCCAAATTACAACTTGGGTTTAAAATGTGACTCAGAGGCCCTGCACAATAAGTTGGGAAGTCAGTTTTATGAGCCTTTCTGCAGCACACCCATGAAAGTTTAAATTGCCCTTTAGGTCTATCAAAAAATAATAATAATAATCTAGCGTCTTTCAATCCTAGTACTAAATATCACCAGAGACTGATGCAGACATGATTCATCGTACTTAGCAAATGCATTATGATTTCATTCAGCGTATAGTCATCCCAAGACCTAATTGGCTAACAAAAAGCAAACACTGACCACACCAAACCAGCAACTCAGAGAAGCAGATGAGAGACTACTATTTCAAAATACTGTTGAGTTATTTAATGTTTAATAAAAGCAGCACTTACTGTTCATGAGAAGGACAAGCTGTTAGGACAAAGTCATGTTATGCAAAGTCATGTTAGGACAAGCTGCTAATCATCTGAAGGAAGGAAAAGTTAGAACCGTAATGATTGTAGATAAAAAGTGTTAAAGTACTAGAAAAAAACGACGTGAGTAGGTGACGCTGGAGCTCTGCGTTATGAAAGATCTTTCTAAACATGACCACCTGGCCGTCAGAGAGATCAGTTCCGGTGCCAGCCTGCAAACAAGAGAAAGTGAGCAGAGAGCTTGTGTGCATGTTGTATTTGTTTCAGTAAGTGAAAACTCTGCCCCCAAAAGTTTTGTATCCATATATATATACATACATGTATTTATAAGGTTTATAAATATGGAAAATAATACGTGTGTAAGTTACACACATACATAATTTTTTAACCTTATAAATTAAGTTTATGAATTCCTGGTGGAAGTTTTTCACTAGTCCATTTTTATTTTTTCCCTATATTCCAATGCAGTCATAATCACTATAATCTAGAATTTTAGACCTAAATCATTATCAATTTTTTTACATTGTAAACTTTTTAAATAAGACTTTAATTTTGAAAAAATTTCTGACCTACAGAAAAGTTACAAGATATTGTAATGAATTTCTATATAACCTTTTGAAGTAGGCAGAATAATCCTCACCCCCAAGATTCTTCATAGTAATTTCCAGAAACTGAATACATTGCCTTACAGAGCAAAAGGTATGTGGCAGACCTGGTTAATGTAAAGATCTTCGAGGCTGCCATATGACCCAGCAGTCCCACTCCTGGGCATATATCTGGAGAAAACCATAATTTGAAAAGATACACGCACCCCAATGTTCGCTGCAGCACTATTTACAATAACCAAGACCTGGAAACAACCTAACTATCCATTGATAGATGAGTGGATAAAGAAGCTGTGGTACATACACAATGCAATACTATTCAGCCATTAAAAAGAAGGAAATAATGCCATTTGCAGCAACATGGATGGACCTAGACATTATCGTACTAAGTGAAGTAAGCCAGACAAAGACAAATATCATATGGTGTCACTTATATGTGGATTCGAAAATATGACACAAATGAACTTATCTATGAAACAGGAACAGACTCACAGGCATAGAAAACAAATTTATGGTTACTAACAGGGAAGTGGCAGAGGGATAAATTAGGAGTTTGGGATTAACTGATACACACTACTATATATAAAATAGATAAATAAGATCCTGCTGTGTAGAATTTATTATCCTGTAATAATAAACCATAATGAAAAGGAATATATGTATATACATTTATAGGTATAACTGAATCACCTTGCTGTACACCTGAAACTAACATGATTTTGTAAATCAATTACACTTTAATTAAAAAAAAAGATATTGAGATGGGGACCCTGGGTCATTGGATGGACCCAATGTAATCACAAACATCCTTGTAAGAGGGCAGCAGGAGGGCCAGCGACAGAGACAGACCTGAAGGTGATGTGCTGCTGGCTCCAAGGTAGAGAAGGGACCCCAGCCGAGGGGTGCAGGTGGCCTCCGGGACCCAAAACCAGGCAGGGAGCACAGCTCGCCTAGAGCCTCCAAAAGGCATGCAGCTTTGCTGACACGAGAGGTTACGAATGACTTTCTGACTTTGTCGTTCCTTCTTTTTTTAGTTGGCATTCGGACTCTAAAAGGTCCAGATGCCAATTACAGTTCATATGAGGGGGGTTCTGTCCCCAGCCAGCGATGCCCTGACGCCAGCTAGGTGTCCTACGGTTCAGCTCAATCCTGACTCCACCCCATCCCAGGCTAACACCCCTCCCACAGGACGCCCCCCTCCCCTTCAGGTGTCAATCACAAGCTCATGTTGTCACCTGCACTTCTGACCGATTGGCTGTAGATCGGAGGTCCCCATAACCCCCTCCTCGGGTCTGATTAATTTGCTAGAGCAGCTCACAGAGCTGTGAGAAACATTTTAAAATTGAGATCACTGGTTTATTATAAAAGGATACAATTCAGGAACAGCCAGATGGAAGAGAGAAACAGAGCGGGGCATGGGGAGGGGTGTAAAGCTTCCATGCTCTGAGCTCACCTCTCTCTCCATACCCCGACGTGTTCACCAACCCTGAGGCTCTCTGAACCCGTCCTTCTGGGTTTTTAATGGAGACTTCATTACACAGTCATGATTGGTTGAATCCCTGGCCACTGGTGATGATTCAACCTCCAGCCCCTCCCCCCTTCCCAGGACTCGGGGGTGGGACTGAAAGTTCCAACGTCCAACCACAGGGTTGGTTCTCTAGGAAACCTGCCCCCATCCTTAGGTGGTCCAGGGATATTCCATAAGTCACCTCTTGAACTTAACAAAACACACCTCTATCTCACCACTTGGGAAGTTCCTAGGGTTATAGAAGCTCTGTGCCTGAAATGGGACAAAGACTAAATACAAATGTCTTATTATAAATCACAACATCACAAGAGGATTCCTATAGGCTATTGAACCTTTAGATGTCCTATCATCTGTTACTGTCACTCATTTTTATTAGATTTCTCCAGGTTTGGCTAATGGAAACCTGTCACACTGGCTCCTGAGTCATGGTGAGGTCCCCCTTGCACTTAAGTTCTCATCTATTTTCTGACACAGCAAAATGCTGTAGACTCACTTTGTACTTCCCCTGTTACAGATTGGAATCAGATATTTCCCCAGAGAATTCTGATCACTTGTAGTGTGGAGTGTCATTTAGAAAAAAAAAGACACGGCCATTAGTTGTGCTCAGTCATTGTGTTGTCATTATTTCAAGACACTTTAGAGGTCAGGGTTAGAAAATAGAGGGTTTTTTTTAAAATTATTATTTCATACTGATACTTCTAATTAGAATCTAATATCACAGTATTCTTTCTTACTTTTCCCATTTTGTATTCTCTCTTTTACAATGAGAATTCTGGTACCCCGAAATATCAATATATGCAGTAATGTTGTCAGTCCTACAACATACACAAAATAGTTTCAAGTTATTACATCTGGACCATTACCAACAACATATTAATTAAAAGAAATCTGATATTTCTTTGCAGTTATTTTTGTCTTTAAACGGAGGGTCCAGTATCACAGCACTGTGCTCAAAAGGTACTGTTATTTTTCAGATACATTATTTTTGTTGTTAATATACTTCCAGTGTCTAATTCCATTAATGTTCAGATTTGAGTATTTCCCCTTCCTTGTTGACCTGATTTTATTTTTTGGATATATCAAACAGTAGCACATTTCTAGAATTCAGAGTTACACAAAAGGTTATATTCAGAGAAGTATCTCTTCCCTCATGCTTCGAACACTGTTTCCTTTCAACTCCACAGGAAAGGCTTAGGTTTTTGTCCTTTTGTGCTTCTTTTGACAAAAGCAAGCAGGTACATGTTTATGTTCTTAAAACCCCTGTTTCTTATACGAAAGTAGAATAGTGTGTATATTCTATGCACTTTACTTATTTACTTAACAAAATATCCTGGAAATCTCTCCATATAAGTTTGTAGATTGTTCTCATTCCTTTTACAGTTACATTTATTCCACAATGTAGATGTTTGTTTGTTCAGCTAGTTGCAGGGTAGGGAATTTTCAACAACTGCAAGTGTATGATTCTCATTTTCTGTTTTCTTCTTTCAACAACTTTGTGTGGATATAGATTGCTTTTTTTCTTTCTTTCTTTCTTCTTTCTTTCTTTCTTCTTTCTTTCTCTCTTTCTTTCTCCTTCCTTCCTTCTTTCTTTCTTCCTTTCTTTCTTTCTTTCTTCTTTCTTTCTTTCTTCTTTCTTTCTTTCTTTCCTTTCTTTCTTTCTTTCTTTCTTTCTTTCTTTCTTTCTTTCTTTCTTTCTTTCTTTCTTTCTTTCTTTCTTTCTTTCTCTCTTTCTCTCCTTCTCTCTTTCTCTCTTTCTTTCTTCTTTCCTCTTGAGTTTCCAGACAGTGGGAGAACTTGGAGAAGTTGACAACATTCCTGTCTTGGAAGCATACACTGTCAGTTTAGGGCAGTGCAGTTTCTTTAAGGGGGGGCTTTTTGGATTCAGGGAGGGGCTTGGTGTGTTCAGCATTCTCTCTTGTTTCTGCAGCATCCTTAGCTTCCCACTTTCACTCTTCTTTGCCTTCACATCTCCCACTGTGCCTTTCCTTTTCCATTTTTTTCCTCTTCCAGAAAAAAAACTCCTCTGAGACTACAACTTCAGATTTTCAAATTTCCCACACAATTTTTAGAATGTTGTCTATAGCTAGTGCTGTGACCTACCAAGGCTCAGACTAGTTTTCAGAATTTTTACCATTAATGCAAGATTTTCTCTTTTCTGTGCATTTTCCCCAGACTCCACCTACTGTACCTTCTCATTCCTGTACTTTGAGTTTGTCAACAGCCAATTGGCACCTGCCATCTACCTCTACAAGGATTAAATCATGAGCCACTGCAGCTGCTGACCTTCAACACCCCCTGAAAGGAGTTCAGGCTGGAGAGCAGGAATGAGGCCCTCTGTGCTCTGGGAAAAACTGGCGGAACGGGTCTTCAGATAGTTAGATATTTGCAGGAGCTGATTTTATGAGCCCAGTGCTTGCATCTCCTCATATCTAGAGAAACACTAAAATCATTAAGAGTAACATCTGCTCCTCGAGACTAGCAGCAAACTTCTGCCAAAACGTGTGCTTGATTGCACGTCCCCCCTTCACTAGAGTCACGTACATACCGACCTCCCCCACCCCTCTTCAGAGCTGCTCCTTGAGCTACCGGAGAGGCTGTCTGCCAGGCTCTCAAGTAGCTCTAGTCCTCCTTCTGCCCCAAATAAAACTGATACAGCCTCTATGGAGAACAGTGTGGAGGTTCCTTAAAAAACTACAAATAGAACTACCATATGACCCAGCAATCCCACTACTGGGCATATACACTGAGAAAACCAAAATTCAAAAAGAGTCATGTACCACAATGTTCATTGCAGCTCTATTTACAATAGCCAGGACATGGAAGCAACCTAAGTGTCCATCGACAGATGAATGGATAAAGAAGATGTGGCACATATATACAATGGAATATTACCCAGCCATAAAAAGAAACGAAATTGAGTTATTTGTAGTGAGGTGGATGGACTTAGAGACTGTCATACAGAGTGAAATAAGTCAGAAAGAGAGAAACAAATACCGTGTGCTAACACATATATATGGAATCTAAGAAAAAATAAATAAATGTCATGAAGAACCTAGGGGTAAGACAGGAATAAAGACAAACACCTACTAGAGAATGGACTTGAGGATATGGGGAGGGGGAAGGGTAGGCTGTGACAGAGTGAGAGAGTGGCATGGACATATATACACTACCAAATGTAAGGTAGATAGCTAGTGGGAAGCAGCCGCATAGCACAGGGAGGTCAGCTCGGTGCTTTGTGACCACCTAGAGGGGTGGGATAGGGAGGGTGGGAGGGAGACGCAAGAGGGAGGAGATATGGGAACATATGTATAACTGATTCACTTTGTTATAAAGCAGAAACTAACATACCATTGTAAAGCAATTATACTCCAATAAAGATGTAAAAAAAAAAAAAACTGAACTCACAACTCTCATGTGCGTTTCTTTTCAGTCGACACTGCCAACTCTGGTTTCATATATTTTAACTCAGAAACCTTAGAAATTTAAATTTCTATACTAAACTATACTCAGCTTCAAATGATACGAAGAGCTTGGAAAATTTAACTCTGATTTTCACATCATGGTTATTATGTACTTTAGCTTTATCTTCATTCTTTAACTCCATGAGACATTGTTTTCTATATTCCATGTTTGTTGAAATATGCCCTCAGATTTACTACTTTGCTCACCACTGCTTTTTGCATATAAGACCTCTCTGTGAGGATTACTTTTAGGGTAGCGAGAGGCTGGAATGTACTCTTTACTTAACGTCTATTTGTTGCAAATGTCCTAGTTTTGGTTCACGTACAAACGCCATTAGCTTGCTCTCGTGTCCAAAACATAGTTTTGTTGATTATACAATTCCATGTTTATGGCTATTTTCTTTCAGAATTTTGAAGTAGTATCCATTGTCCTCTGGTTTCTGTGGAGAAATCGGTTGACAGTCCAATTGTTAGTTCTTGGATTGTAACTGGTCAGTTCTCTGTGGCTCCTTGCATGAACTCTGTGTCTTCCGTGACCTGCCGTTTCGCTGCAGTGTGTCTGGGTACCTATAAGTGGCAGGATAGGCTGTCAGGGGATCTCGGCCTGGCCCTGCTGACACTTGGGACTGGATAACTCTTTGGGGTGGAAGCCGCTCCTTATCTTGTAGAAGGATAAGCAGCATCCTTGGTCTCTACCCCATAACAGTCGTGCCCATGAAACTGTACCCAGACATTGACAAATGTCCCCTGGGGGGTGCAGACTCACTCCCCACTGAGAACTGCTCAGCTAGTTTAAACAGCATTCACAAAAAAACCTTCAAAACATATCAGTAGATTATAAGAGCAAAGGTTTCTGTCTCATCTATACTACACGTCCATTGGGGCTGACCATGGTTTTGCTTCCATGTCTTCATTTGCCTGGGATCCAGGCTTATAGAGGAGCCTTTATTTAGGGCATTTGCAGGAACCATGGCAAGAAGGGAAGGAAAGCCTGACAAAACATATACCAGCTCTTAACACTTCAGCTTGGAAGAGACCCATGTCACTGCTACCTGCATTCCATTAACCAAAGCAAGTTGCATCGCCAAGCTCAATATTAATTGGATGGAAAATATTGTTTCTCCATAGGAAGGAGCAGGAAATATTTGGGAATAACAATGCAGTCTCTCCCAATATGAACATGCTTTAATTTATTTGACCTCTTGAATCTGCAGCGTGTAATCTTTGATCACCTCTAATATACTCTCAGTATAACTTCCAGAGTTTTCTCTTTTTGTTGTTCTTCTCTTCTGGAATTTCAATTAGTGGTATATTAGATTTTCTGAAATGTCTTTGTATCTTAAACTTTCCTTTTACATATGCTTAATCTTTGTACTGCATTCTAAATTATATCATTAAATATATCTTTCAGTCCATTCACCTTCTCTCTAGCTATGTTTAAGAACCTATTCTTCTACTGATTACCCTTAAATTTTTATGTGCACATTTGACTTAATAAAGATGCACATTAATTAATTTTTCTGTATTAATAATAATAATTGGAAAGATTTGATCCCTCTTCTATTGTAAAATTTTCCCAGTAAATGGTTCCTCCTTGTATTTATAATCCCAAATTCTTATTTGTCATCATTAAACTGTTATTATATTTTCCATATATGGAAACTATATATTTGCCAGCATCTTCTTTTTATTTTTTTGCTAGAGTTTTTTTTTCTGGGTCCTGTTTCTTTCCTAATAAACTTCATCTTTTCATTCCAGCAAAATTCTATGAGTGACAAAAATTAATGCGTATTTTAAATATATTTATTTTACCCTCACTATTGAAGGATAATTTAGGTTGATAGTTATTTCCTCTCAGTATTTTCAAGGTCATATTTTTTTCTTCACTCAATTTTTGCTAATGTGAAATTTACTGTCAAAAATAACTCCTGTGATTTCTTGTTTATAATTTGTGATTTATCACTGCTCAATTTAATATATTTATCTTCATTTTTGTTGTTCTACAATTTTTCTATAATAAATCTCAGTGCCTAGTTAATTATCAGCCCTTCCATTACTTCTATAATCTAAGGAATTATTTACATATCAGCCTGAAAATGTTTCCATTATTTCTTCTAATTTTGCTTTTTCTCTATTTTTGTTTGTTTCTTCTCTTGGAATCCTCATTAAATAAATTTTGTCTCTATCTTAGTCTACCCTTTATATCTCAACATTTTTATATTTTCAATCTCTGTTTTTTGTTTTTGTTTTTTTCTGTGTTCAACCAACTGGAAGAGTAGATCGGTTTTTTTATAAGGGGAACAGGACATTTTAAAAGATGCTATAAACTGGTACAAATAAATATAGCACAAACTGGTCACTTAAATATATAGAGACTAGGAAGTTTTCTGTGTCGTATAAATGATGAAAAATTCCTCCAATGGCAAGGGATAAAAAAATTCAGTATTTTATGTGAAAATGTAAAAACAAACATTGCAAGACATTAAGTGCAAATCGCTTTCAGAGTGAAGTAGATTTGTGCTCTTTTGTTTAAAATATATATATATTCCATGTGATTTTTCTTTAGTTTGTTACAAAAAAAACCACTTACCATTGTAATGGTGGACATAGCAAGAAAGTTTATAAAAAATAGAAATTATCTAACCATAGTGTTAAGCTTTGTTATTTTGTATATAGATTTGTGAATTTCTACCATCCTCTCAATTATATACCCTGAAATAAAAAGGAAACAAAAGGAAAGTCCATTTCATTCATTCTCACAATAATTCCTGAAATAATCACTATGATTCCAAACTCGGAGCGACCAACCAAATGTAACTTCGTGTCCACCTGACCCTGACCCTTTACAGCTGTGACATTTCATTGCTCCTTCCCTTTGACCAAGATTCTCATACGATCAGTCTCAGCTATGCTGCAGTAGGGTAGCTTTCCTACTAACCAGAATGTGAACAAGTTTAGATCTTTGACCTTCAGACCTGAAAAATAGCAAAAACAAGAAAATTGTCTCTGAACCAAAAGAACTGAAACCATTACTGGTTAATGCTATGTGCGAGACGTAGAGACACACTGGAACAGAAGGAAGCCACACCTGGGAAACTCAGTTCAGCCAAAGAACACAAAGGTCAATATATTTTATGTAGATACAACACTGACCACTGTAGAGGAGTTTCTACTTTACGTGGAGTTGTCCCCAAACAAAAATGTCTAAATGCTCGCTATGTTGCCAAGGCTGCCACACACCCACAGCTGGTTCTTCTCTTCCTCAAGATTACCCAAGACAGTTGCAAGCATTTGCTGGGAGCTAACGGTGGCCAAGGTCGCAAACTGTTCCTATGCTAAACACACCTGAGTATGTTTAGAGCAGAAATACCCTTAAAGAAAAAAGAAGAGAAAGATAGACTTCTAGGGGCTTCCCTGGTGGTGCAGTGGTTGAGAATCTGTGTGCTAATGCAGGGGACGCGGGTTCGAGCCCTGGTCCGGGAAGATCCAACATGCCGCGGAGCAACTAAGCCCATGCGCCGCAACTACTGAGCCTGCACTCTAGAGCCTGTGAGCCACAACTACTGAGCCCACGTGCCACAACTACTGAAGCCCATGTGCCTAGAGCCCATGCTCCGCAACAAGAGAAGCCTCCGCAATGAGAAGCCCGCGCACCGCAACGAAGAGTAGCACCCGCTCACCACAACTAGAGAAAGCCTGTGCACAGCAACAAAGACCCAAAACAGCCAAAAATTAATTAATAAGTTAGTTAATTTTTTTAAAAAGAAATAGATGACACGGAAAAATCCTAATTAAAAAGAAAGAAAAGATAGACTTCTATATAAAGGACTGTGTTATTAATGTGTGTGGATTCCAGAGAGAAGTAGCTTGAAAGAAATTTCTTCACCTTCCTGTAATGTCAAAACAGATATTTCCAACCAAATGATAATTTTTCTCTCCTTTCATCTGACGATGGAAAAGGTGACCTTGAATGCACATTAATGATTCGTTTATTCAGAGTTGAACATCAAAGGACCCTACTTACATTTAGATTGCTTTCACTCCTACAGACTTGGGGAAGATGCAGGTCTTTGGAGCACAGCAAAGAAAGGATATAAGTAAGCATCATTTTTAAATGATGTTATATGAAAAACTTGTCATTCTTTATTTGGCCATTTGAAAACCCCAGGCCCTTCTTCTCACTGAAGTTTCCATAGAAATTTCATCTTCTCCTCCTCTATACCTCTACAAGGACCAGGCTGGTGGTTTCAAAGGAAGGCGGGAATAACCCCGATTGGCGGGCTCTAGTCATCAGAGGTTACTCAGAAACATGCCCAGAGTCTGCTGCTTCACTGTCTCCATGCTTCCCTGACTCACAGAGAAGTGTTCCTGTTTCTGGGCCTTCCTTTGTCTCTCCTGATCACTCTGGCAGCCTTGGTGAGAAAGACTGACCTTCTTTGTATGGTTTCCTTATTAAATTGTACAAACTGTGGGAATGCAGGAACCAGCAATCACATTCCACCGTCTTAGCCATCATAAGCATCATCGTGTAGGCAGGAGAGAAATAGGACTTCAGCAAACCGTCCTTTACTGAGCAAAAATGTGTCCTGAGAGGACCCCCTTCTAAACTGCTCAATTGCACTAATACAGGAATTTAAGAAGAACAAAAGCATTCACGCTGATGACTGCATCACTGGAATACGTAACCAACTGTATATTGACGTTCCCTGAAGAATGCCACCTCTCTCGCTTGGCATTTTAATGCTAGTGCATTCTCAAGTTCCAGATGACAGCTGCAGAGCCAACATTTTAAAGCAATTAGAAAACTCATGCTACACAGTGGTCACAGCTGGACCCATCGATCAAACTGCTTTTGCTCCACTGAGGTTCATTCATTGTCAGATAATTAAGCAGTGCATGTTCTGGACTTGAGAATTTTAGCCAGGGGAGCTAGATTGGGAAAAAAGCAAAAATGTTAAGCTTTCCCTCTTGCTTTAGCCGGAGAGGAAGATTTTTAAAACGCTGCGTGATTCTAGGACATCTCACAGTGTCTGCATTCACAACTGGGCCCTGTAGCTGTTATCGGCAATATTGGTCATCGAGCGTCACAGCGCTTGAATGCTGAGGGTTGAATTAAAATGCTGATATTCACCCTTTTGGAAGCAGAGTGAGAGTTTCTCCCTCCTTCTTGACCAGGGTCCAAACCAAAGTGGAGAAAGAAGCGCATGGTTCAGTATCTCGGGTATGATGCCATCCGTTCCACTACTTGTCCACTTATGGCCGATACACGTCAGTTGAGATGGTTTTCACTGGATGACACAGAAAACTCTGATTCTAACGGCTCAGGTTATGACCTTATGTTTAAAAAGCTGATAGAAAAGCATTTTGAGCCTCAGGGAGCTCCAAATTCAGTGTAATCAGGGCTTCCGTTCTGCTGCCCGGAGTCTGACTGGGCTCTGCCTTCCTGCTATTTTGTTCTGCTTCACACTACACATGTCAACGCCATCTGTGTGCCCACCTCAGTTTAAGTGCCTTAGACATATTTTTATTCATGTCATCCTCATAATAGTCCTACGAGGTAGACCTCTTATGATTCATATTTTTCTCATGAGGGGACTTGTGATACATATTAACTCCTCTATCCTCAAAATATTCAACGTTACCCATTTTACAGAGAAGGAAAATGAGGAAGAGAGATTGGGCACCTTGCACGAGACCAGGTGACCAGCACGTGGCCGAGCTGGGGATGGAAGCCAGCATCGGACTCCAAAGCCTGTCCTCTTAACCATCAGGCCGTCTAATTTCATCCTTGCAAGACACGAACCAGCAGCTGCAGAAATTCCCTTCACAGGGGACAGTGTCTAAGGGCAGAAGAGGTGCTCACTCCCTTGTGTTTTTGTTTTGTTTTCTTTGTTTGTTTGTTTTTGCGGTACACGGGCCTCTCACTGTTGTGGCCTCTTCCATGGCGGAGCACAGGCTCCGGACGCGCAGGCTCAGCGGCCATGGCTCACGGGCCCAGCCACTCGGCGGCATGTGGGATCTTCCCGAACCGGGGCACGAACCCGTGTCCCCTGCATCGGCAGGCGGACTCTCAGCCACTGCACCACCAGGGAAGCCCTCCCTTTTGTTTATTTTAAGAGTCAGAAGCCCTTTGCCAGGGGCCCCTGCAGACCTTCGCTCAGGTCTCACTAGCCCGAAATGTCGCACCTGCCCAAACTGATGCTCAAAGGCAAGTGGACCAGCTGCACAGCGATGCGCCCCTGCCCTCAGGATTCACCCTGCGGGGACGGGGACCACCCAGGCTCTCCTGGAGAAGAAGGGTGACTCGCGTGCTCTGCCAGCGGGGGCTCAGGGACGATGGTGCCCGGCCAGAGACGCGGCACCTGCACCCCGGACCACGTGCCCGGGGGGTTCAAGTAGAGACCGAGCACATGAAACGGAACGGTCCTTAGCCTCGGTTCTCCGGTTGGAATTTCCAGTCATGACGTCACTGTGCCAGACAAACGCCAGAGAGGAAAAATGCCTGGAACGCATCCCTCCTCCCTTGAATACCTCCTAAGCCGGAAATCCATTCTTTGCTTTCACAACATACGTGTTGAAAACCTTCTTTGTGCCATTTTTCTGGTGTTAGAGATACAGTGGCGAACACACAAACAGAGTGAGGTTTGTGGAGTCTGCATTGCAGTGGAGGAAAGACTTGGCGGGGAATGTATAAATGAGTATCACGATCACCAGCGAAGGGGTTAGCGCGTAGAGTGGTAGAATGAGGTGGGAGATCTTTTAGGAAGGATGGTCAAGCAGAGCTTCTCAGAAAAGGTGACATTTGGATAAAGGCTTAAATGACATGAAGGAAAGAGGAGATGGCTTGATGGAGGTTAGCACGAGGACCCTGAGGTTCAAGGACATCAAGTCCCCGCGCGGCTGCACACATGTACGCACATCACAGCCTGGGCGTCTGGTTCCTCAGCTGCAGAACTGGGACCTCATAAGATTGTCAGGAGGATTGAATCAGTTGGTACCTTTCACGATGCTTGTACTTCAGGGAGCCCAGGACTGTGTGAGTGCTCGGTAAAGTTCAGTTCTTGTTAATATTATCTCAGAAATAGTAGTCCAGGTACAGGCGAAAGCAGGTTATGCTAAACAGGAAAGATGTTCCTGGGAAACAGAAGGCAAGGGGGCGGGAGCTAAGTGAACAGGGAGAACGGGTGCGGGGTGGTGTCTGAAAGGGAGACGGGGGCCTCATCACTGCCCTTGGTCAGGCCTGGCTCTCCATCAGGATGACCTTCGGATGAATTAACCAGAATCTCTAAGTGGAGCTCAGGGTTAGATTCTGCAGTTCAGCCCAAGAGGAAAATCACTGATGTGCGCTTTGCCTGCTAAAGAAAGGAGCTCGACTTTTGATTCTAAGAGAAACGCCAAGCCATCGGATGTCCACAGAGTCCTGCCCCACTCTCAATTCTGCACATCAAGTGCTTGACTATCTTTCAAAGGTGTCACATTCTCGTAGGTGAAATGACCCCTGTGACAACTCTCTTCCCTCCAGGCCCATCCTTGCTTTCCCTTTACCTAGAAACAATGGCTGAGAATAAAAGCTGACGTTATACCAAAGCCCCCATTGCTTTGGCGAATCAGCCGACTCAACGTGCATCCAAATGTAAAACACTAAAAAATGAAGAGACCAAAGATGGTTTCATCAGGTTAGAGACAGTTGCTGAAATCAGAAACACATAGAATGTCGTGAAGCAACAGGGACGGAAAGACAGAATAAGAATGTAAAGTATGTGTTCTAAGTTTACTTTCCTCCAGCAAATTAAGTGAAGTAACAGAGACACAGAGTTCTAGGTTTTACGTCATCATGATACACAAGAGTGATAGATTTGATTTTGGAGCAATTTCAAAAGTACCAGGAAAAATCATGGGAAAACGGGACCCCTCCATTTAGATTGATTTAAGACATAATGGTTTGAAGGCTTAACTGTGCGTTCTACGTCCTGGATAAAACTGCGTTCAGCTTTAGATGCACAATTTATATTTATTTATCACATATCATCTGTTTTTCATGGTTGTGATGGACAACCCGTTTGTCATGAGTTCACAAATGGATGACTATTGAAGGGGAAAGACAGCAAAGTTAGTTTCTGGGGCTCCTAAAGTGATTCACAATGTAGTAAGTCAGAAAAATGTAGGCTGTCTGTCTAACAAACAGAAGTGAACTCTGTGTGGAACAAAGGCAGTCACTTTACATGGAATGTACCTTGAACAGCAGTCTACGGACAAAATAACAGTTAAAAATGGCAAGCTCGGGGCTGCAGGAGCACGTAAGTGTCTGGCCAACTCTTGTCCACATTGTGATGTATGGTTCTCTTGGGTGCAGACTGTCAAACTGAGTTAGTGTCAATGAAGGAAAATGGGAGATGGACTTTCAGACATTCTCATTCGGCTGAAAAGAAAAATGCAGTTCACAGAGTTTTTACCCAGGGAGCTCTACAAATAGCCCCTCAGTAGGATGGATGTCGCGCTTGGAAGAGACGGCTCCTAAGACTACCCAAGAAGCCTGATATCACTCGTCATTTTTTCAAGTGCATCCAGGCCATCGCTTCTGTGCTTTACCTCAAAAGAGTAAACAGGTGCTAAAGACACTGTCATCTCTGGGTTCACGTGGTCACTTAGCTGGTGAGGTGAATTGAGAACAAAGAGTCTTAAGCAGCTTTCATCAAATTAACTCCCCGCATCCAATGGCCGATACTTTCCATTCCCTCTTAGTTTGTCCTCACCAACACTGGCCATGGCCTGTGATCTTGAATCTCACCTCCTGCAGAAGGTCAGGAACGGTGCCGCCAGCGCCTTTAAAGCTGATAGCAGGGGAATTCAAGATGATCTAAGTGGGACCTTCTGGACCTTTTTATTTCTGTAACACAGCAAAACTCAGTAAAAAACTTAGACTGAAATTTTCTAAAATTCCAGTTTTATATAAACTATCCCTGTATATAGTATTCATTGGGAACCCTAAGTCTCCTTTCGTTTGCTAAACTCAGACATTTGTACAGCATCTGGCCGTTAAATGTTTGCAGTTACCTCAATTTGGGTGGTCCTCTGACCAACAAGTTAATTTCAGAACCTCGTCACTTTGGTCAGTAAAGCAGGTTTTGTGCAATTCTTTGACTTTGTTTCTATTGTTGTTGTTCACTGGCTTTTATAAAACATCTGCTTTTATGCTTTATAAAAAGAGAATGGGAGGGCTTCCCTGGTGGCGCAGTGGTTGAGAGTCCGCCTGCCGATGCAGGGGACGTGGGTTCGTGCCCCGGTCCGGGAGGGTCCCGCGTGCCGCGGGGCGGCTGGGTCCGTGAGCCATGGCCGCTGAGCCTGCACTTCCGGAGCCTGTGCTCCGCAACAGGAGAGACCACAGCAGTGAGAGGCCCACGTACCGCAAAAAAAAAAAAAAAAAAAAAGAGAGAGAGTGGGAAACAAAAATTAAAGTGCCGATGCTTGTCCTAACAGGTTCAGTCTCAAAAACTTAACAAGGATGGATAAGATTAAACTGGTCTTCTGCTTCAAAGAACCTACTCAGTTGGCCTGAAGTTAGTCTGAAGTTACTCAACCATGGGTGCAATTGTGAAATTAGAGATCAAAATGTAAGGCATATGCAATGCTGGAAATTGTCCAAGGTTGTATCCTAAAGCTTATTAATTAAATTATTAATAAAGTCTGTATAGGTCTTTTGTTTTATGAATTTCTTTTCCTCTTCAACTCAGTGTCTTTCTGTGTGCGTGTTCATGGGGGACTAATGTTTTTGCCTACTGCTACGAGACCAGCTATCTACTGGTTGGAATGGATCCCAGGTCATTTAAATTGCTACAGATATGCAACTGGAAAAAGTGAGCTCCACATAGATTTAATATTAAGATTAAAAGCATATGAAGTCTTAAGGTCTGAAATGACTGAATATCTGCAGGTGTTAAGAGGAAATGTCCCTGATTGGCTCCAAAGTGGAAGATATTAAAATACAGGATAAAAAGAGGCATTTGATGTAATTCAGTTCTCGCTCTAATGATAAAACTAGTAACTTTAAGTAGATTAGGAAACATGAATGTATGAGTCAATCAAATACAGTCAAACATGAAATCTCGAAACTGGGAAATTATCTAATTTGGAGAAGATAAGGGAACAGATGAGTATCAGAAAAATTAAGCTGTGATCTTAGGATCCTGGCATTCTTAGCTGGGAAAATCTGAGTCAATCACTCAGTCACCGCTTGCATTCAGAGTTGTTCTACCAAAACCTCCAGCAGTGAATGTTTTTAAAAGAGGCATCTTCTCTGCCCAGTACTTCACCTTGCCTCTTCCTTCCCCACTGTTCACCTCTTCAAAGTGGAAATTGAAACGTGACCTCAGAAATCTGAACCAGAAGCAAACAGAAAAGAAGCTAGTCATTCAACCTGAACCTGTGTCCAGAGGGAAGGTTTGAGTCCCGTCCAGATGGCGCTGTGCCACGAAACGCTGACGGACTCTTCACTTCCAGGCGAGGATGGGAGTGTTTGTAAAGTCGTGATAACATCTGTCTGTGAACATCATCTCCATGGCAACAACGCGCACCACCCAAACAGGAAGTTCACAACAAAGGCGAGACTCTAACCTTTTTATCGGGAATTCATATTGAACTGACAAAGAATCATCACATACATCTGACAAACCCAATTAGCGTTGACCATACCTCAAAGAACGACTTTCATCCCGGATTAGACATGCGAAAGAAAGCAGACGCGAAGGAAGTGTTAATATGGAGTGTGTCTCATGGTCCCTCTCAATCGGTGGCCGTGAACAGCTGGATTTAACCCCATATTTACTAAACTTAACCCCAGGTCCATCATTCGTTAGCTGGGTCCCCAGGTAAGTTACTTAATTTCTCTCAGTTTCAGCTTCACTGTTTAAAGGAAGAGAATTGTATGCGTCTCACTGCAAGAATAAATAACAGGTATGGACTCAGCAAACCACTTGCCTGTTAAAATGTGCTCCATACATGTTAGTTTCCCTGTTTTCCTTATAAAATAGTCTCTGTTACTCTGATCTGAATTCATAACTGCCTCTTTATTGTAAAAGCAGTTTACTGAGGCTATAAATGTGAAACGGCTTTATGTCTTTCCAGTCACCCCCCTCGGCCGTCCTCAAGTGAATGCCCTGTCCCGTCCCTGGATGTCATCGCAGGCCGACTTCACAACTTTCTGAATATTTTTCCTTACTGGAATTTGGTCCAGTCTAAGTTAAAATTCCAGTCTCAAACCTAATTCCACGCTTTCCCTTCTGCCGCCTCTGGCCCTGCTTGTGAAATGGCCCGAGGAAAGAGACTTGGTCAGCTCCCGACGCCTCACCCACGCTCTTGTCAGCCTGAAGCCCTGGGTCACTGTAGCCAGAGAGTGGACTGGGGGGGAACAGGGCAGATGCCACTTTGTTGAACCGGGACCCCCGCGCTGGGTCACTGTCGCTCATCCAACTGATACAGGCTGGCGGCCGCTCCCTCGGTCCGGCAGACGGCCCAGAGCTGGCGCCTCTCTAAGAACACGTGCGAGGCCCTCGGAAGCCCCCGCCTAGTGCACGGTTCCCTGAAATGAGACACCTGGCTCAGGTTCAGTGTCCAGGACCGTCCAGCTCTAGCCCCTAATGGTCTAGCAAGCCCACGGCCACTACCGTCCCCTACACAGTGAGCTTGCCAGTAAGACAGAGCTGCCATACTCCCCAGCAAGCCCACTCCTGGGCATATATCCGGAGAAAACTATAATTTGAAAAGACACACGCACCCCGATGTTCGTTGCAGCTCTATTTACAATAGCCAGGTCATGGAAGCAACCTAAGTGTACATCAACAGAGGAATGGATAAAGAAGATGTGGTACATGTGTACAGTGGAATATTAGCCGTAGAAAAGAAGGCAATAACGTCACTTGCAGCAATATGGATGGACCTAGAGATCGTCATACTAAGTGAAGTAACTCAGAAAGAGAAAGAGAAAGATCATATAGGTGGAATCTAAAAAAAAATCTAAAAAAATGATACAAATGAACTTATTTACAAAACAGAAACAGACTCACAGACTTAGAGAATGAATTTGTGCTTACCAAAGGGGAAAGGCGGGGAAGGGTTAAATTAGGATTGGGGATTAACATATACACGCTACTATATAGATAACCAACAAGGACCTGCTGTAGAGCACAGGGAATTCTACTCAATACTCTGTGATAACCTATATGGGAAAAGAATCTGAAACAGAGTGGTTATATGTATATGTATAACTGAGTCACGTTGCTGTACCCTGAAACTAACAAAATATAGTAAATCAACTATATTTCACTATAAAATAAAAGTTAAATTTAAAAAGGAAAAGAAAGAGCCCAGCTGCACCCCCTGGAGGTCTCCACCTGACCTGTGAGAAACACGTGTCCCGGCCCTGCCAGCCCGGTGGGCGCCCCTTTCCTCCCCCCAAACACCTCTGGCCCTGACCAGGTGGCATCAGGCAGGGAGCAGTAGGGCTGCCCAAAGCAGCAGCCGCCTGCAGAGCAGACCCCAGGCTGCGCTGGTTTCCATTTCTGCAGACCAGGCTTTATCCCTGCACGCTTCCCACCAACCCCACTGCGGTCACCGAGCCCGGGGACTGGGGCTGGAGGGACTCGGGACCCCCCGCGGACACTGCGCCTTCCTCTCCTCAGCCATCATTTCCCACAGTCTCCAAGGGACAGGGCTTCTCACGTCCACGGGGCTGGCTCTGCAGGTGTCCAACTGCATCTACTGGTCACTGTCTTTAAACTGTGGAGAGTTTGCTCTTGTCAGTTTGCGGCTGTGGATCCAGGCTTCCTGTTTTAGGGTGAGGCGAAAAATGTTAGTCAATGGTGGATGACAGGATCGTTACAAATATGACGCATGGCAAAGAAACGTCTGGCAAACAATGACACGGAGCAGACGGCAGCAAACACACGTATTCGGTCCGTGCTCTTCCCCCTGGGTGTGGTCACAAACCTCCCACCGCGTAGCTGGTCTCATCTTTCTCGCCAGCCTCCACGCAAGACGGGGGCTGGAGGCATTCAGCCTGTTAGCTCAGCTCTGCAGCTCTCCTCCATGCTCCCCCCTAAACAGTGTTTGTGTGAGTGCACAGGTGCTCGGGATCCTGAGGAAACACAGGGAATGGACTCTCAGGTCTGTGCAGGGTCTCTGGGGTCCCTTGCATCTTGGCAAAGATCTTGTTCAGTGGCCAGCCTGATATTTCTTGGGTGCACGTAGCCTGGGTCCATCCCTGGGTGATCTAAGAAGCATCTGTGGCTGAGTCAGTAGCTGACTAACGGCAGACTCAGCCTTGCACAGAGCTAGACACCCCACATCCTCTCCCAGGTCCCCTGGGCCTGACGGCCACGGATGCAGTTTCATCTCCCCACGACCTTGGCGCCTGCCATGCCGCCCACTGACCCTTTGCTCAGCATCCGTCCCTTACGGGAGCCAAGCAGTGTGAGAGGTACCAGTGAGGACCTTCGTGTCTGACCATTCCATCCACCCTCTTAATGAGGATCCTGGCTCCTCCATCCTCTGTGGGAAGATTTTTAAACGCTTGTGTGCTTTTCCCACTCATTCTCTGTAAGTTTCCCTCGGAAAGTTCTAATCGCCGATGAACCAAGAGATTGAACTACCAAGTATTTAGTTCACTGAGATTCCTCAGGAGGGTCATCACCTCCAATGGAGTTGACAGAAGAGAGACACCATCATTACTTACTGGGTGACTTCTAGTAGGGATTTCATTACATTATCTGATGCTTAAATTTAATATAAAAGAAAATCTTACTACAATATTGTAATATGACTGTATTGTGCTCATTAAAGATGGAGATATAATGAAAATAAAGGTTTCGATAACTGTAAATCTGGCAACTGTGCTCCCATTGCCTTGGGAGAGGTCTCGGCATAGGTACGTAGTATAGAATTCTGTGATACAGAAAATAAAAGTGGTGTTTAAACATAATCCCAGTTACCACAGAAAATAAACGTTCCTTCATAATTTACAGAAGTTTGTTCCTCTTTGGAAATGATACATTAATACTTTTTAGATTTTTCAAATGCATGGTCCATTTGATAGTTGAATTTGATAGCTAAAAATCAATTTGATAGTTGAAAAACTATAGTTACACTTAGCATCTAAGAAATGACACCCTTGAGCTGAAGGTCATTCTTTCCTTCCAAGAAATTCTATTACACATCATAAAACTTATTTTGTAAAAAGAAACTAGAACCATTATCCTCCCAGCCTCTTTAATTGATATTACCCTGTAAACCCTCTAGTATATAACTTTGAAAAGCCTCAGAACGAACATTTCAAAGTTGAAACTGGAGTAGATTTTAAAAGCCTTCATGTTCCAAGCTACCTTTGAAAATATGCCTAGGTTGATTTAAATCGTTTATTTTTACTGTTACTAAAACATTTTAGGTTTGGTCAGTTTTGGTACTTTTTAAAAAGTAAAATCATCAGTTACCCATGTGCGAATGATATCTGAAGCTAAAATGTCTCAGAAACTCTGGATTTTCTGAACTTTCAGAACTAGAAAATAATTCAGCCTTTCATTTGGATCGCAGCTTTTTATTCATGTAGTAATTAGAGCTTTCCTTCCACGTGTGACGCATATTTGCTACTTGTTTGAAATAGCAATGTTCACTTCTTCCCCAAGCGGGATTATTAGCTGGAACAAAGGTGGGATTCATTCAGAAAGTATTTGGCCAGGTCTTCGGTAGCAAAGTGAAGTGGAGAACACAGGCAATTAGCGGCAACTACTGAGTACTCACTTTTCACAAATTTTTCTAGAGTGCCTTGTGAATAGCTTTAAGGAAAACAACCGGGTCTACCTTCACAGCATTTAAAATTAAATAGGAAAATCTAAAAAAGAGCATCTCTACACATGAATAAATACGCTCGTCATCTAAAAACCTAAACAAATGCATCAGACGTAGTTTTTTTTGCAGCACACATGCCTATAGAGATGAGAATATTGCTGCAATTCTTTCGTTGTTTGCCCCAGACACAGTTTAAGAGAATAGAGTAGTGCCCACAATAATACAGGGCCTTTGTGTCCTAAGACAGAGGGGTCACCATCAGCTTTCCACTCAAGAGGGATTCCGAGTTCCGTACATTACTTTGCACATGAGGCGTGGTCCAGTCGAGCTGCTAACATTATGGCCCTTGGAAATGCTCACTGGGGAAATCCAGCTGGGAAAATCACACTGGACAGATAGTGTCTGTCCTGCCTAAACTAGAGTCTTGTCCAAAGGTTGCTTCCTGCCGTGAAAACAGAGACACCGCAGGTCAAAGTCCAGATGACCTGGGTTGTTTTAGACACCGTTGTACATATATTACGGGCATGATCCTAAAGAGATCTAGCAGGCTATTTAAAATATAAATAACTATAAATTGTTTCAATTACACTGCATATAATTTTTCAATTTCTATAAGCATTTTTCAATTAATCCTTGTGTCCTCTCTTCGGTACTCACTATTTTACGAACTATACTTTATCAGTGAGTGAATTAGACAGGCTTCTGCTGTAGCCATGCTGCACAGCAAACCTCACCCAGATTGCTGGGGCTTATGAAAAAGTCATTTTTTCCACATGCACACGTTGGTGGGTGATCTGCTATTTGGCTCATCTCAGCTGGGCTTGCCTCGCCTTGCGAGCTCGATGGGATCACAAGCTCCAGATTGGTCTGGGTCTTCTCTTCAGGATGAAAGAAAGAAAGAAGAAATAGCTTCCTGAGACACATTCCTCTAGCAGCAAAGGGCAGGTGTTCCCAGAGCATCGGCTGATCCCTGCCCAGAAGGCACCGGTTTAGAAAAGCCCATGGTAACTTCTGCCCAACATTTCATCAGCCAAAGCAGGTGTCTCATGGCGAAGCCCAAAGCCAACGGGTTGAGAAAATCCATTCCGTCCCCAGGAGAGTGGTAGCACAGCAGGTGAGAGACGAAGAACTATGGGCCCGTGATATAATCCACCCCACTAATGTAAGTAAAAAGATGGATAATAAAACCTAGTGTCTGGTGATCACTGGCAAACACCACCCTAAGAAAAATCACAACTGGGAAAGGAGTCAGGATGGAGCGATGGAACTGCCTGGTAAGGACACGTCAAGGTCGCGCCAGCCCCAAAGCTGTCCGTCTCTTGTGCGGCCATCTGTGTCAGGCCCCGATGGACGTTCTCCTGACTCAGGGACACAGCCCACCCTGTCCACCTTCACCTGGGTTAGTGTTTCGGCAACAATTTCCCAAATGGCATTCCTTCCGGGTTGAGCCCTGGCCTCTGCCTCAGGTATCCGCTCATCAAATCCTTCATTTATACTCACTCAACCTGGGTCTGGTTTTCCCACTGCCACCTCTCCCGTCAGCACTTGGCGCTTAGAACTTGACAACCTTGACTCCTGACTCTGTGCGTCCTACCTGTGAATCATCCAACGTCTTAATGAGAATGTTTAGTCTCAAAATTATTTGACAGTTACAAATCAATCAACATATCTTATGAATTTAGACTATTAATAACATAAAGAAAATTGTGATTCAATTTTACGCATTTCATTTTTCTGTAAAATAAAGATGAAATGTAAGCTGTTGGGCTTCCTAACTACCAGAGAGGTCATGAAACATGGTAGAATAGGATAGTTTCTGCTTTTATCCCTGCCTCTGTCGTTAAGAGGTATAGTTACTTTTCACACGACACGTATCCTGTACCTGAATTTTTGGGAACCCCATTCAAAAGATGGCAGTGTGAGCTTCAAAGCCTTCATAGAACCCTACTCGGATGCTACTAAATATTTGAGACAAGGTTATAACATTATCTTCGATAATTAAAGATACATATATATTTTATTTAAAACTAACCACAGTGTCCCACACATGGAATCCCTCCAATTTGAAAGTTTAGAAATTCCCTACAGGTTTAACAAATACATTTAAGTAATGCAATTTCTGACTTAGCACTTAACATTTGACGTTTTACTTTATTATTTAGTCTTGAACCATATGTTCAGATGATCATCTGATCAGGAGGTCTTCTCCTCACGAACTGCATTTTCAGATTGTTTATTTCATGGACTCAGAGTCAGTCATTTCAGAGAACATTCAAGGATGGTCTAGTACGTATCCAGCGCTGAACACTCTAAGATAGGGGTCAACAGTATCGGCTTCTAGCAACATGGAGATTTGTCTGTAGTTTGCAGATATTATATGCCAGGGATACAGGTAAGGAAGAGAAAAACAAATTAAGAATAAAATATATTTTGGGATAGTTTAACGTCTTACGAAGAAAATAAGCAGAGAAATGGGGAAGAAAATGGCCACCGGCATGTGTACTGCTTGAACAATGGAGGTCAGGGGAGACATCTGAGCTGAATCTAAAGGAAGAAAGGGCTAAGTAGTGTGGATCCCCAGCAACGTGGAGACCTGGGAGGAGACAGCTCCAGGCTCAGAGGAAAACAGGACAAGATCCTCGTGTGTGAATGTACCTGTGGTGACTAAGAGGCACAGTAAGGACAGGGCAGGAGCTGATGCCCAGGGAGCAAGGGGGAATGTGGTACCCCGTGGGCTCATCATGGTGGGCAGGTCACCAAGGGAATTTCGGAGTAGATGATGGTGGTTTCCAGGGGGTGATTTCCAGGGGTTGCTGGATACAGGCCAACAGAGAAGCAGTCTGCCAATGAAGGGACAGCAAATACTGGGTATATGGGGACTTTATATCCAGTAATCACTCTCTCATTTATTAACGACACGAACTTGGCCAAATGAACCAGTCTTAGAGACCTCATTTTTCTTACCTATAAAATGTAGGCGTCTGTACTGTCAAGGTGCTATTGTAGGCTTTAATAAATTAAATTAAAAATCTAATGATCTAACACTGACTGACAACTAACACTGTTATATTAAGCTTCTTTATGTTAACCATACTTGGGGTCTGTTTCATCCTTCAGCCTAAAACTATAATATGCATAACTTCATGGCTGTACAAAGTAGTATCCTAGCAACAGAAAAATAAGTACTTTCTTTGTACTAAGTTAGTAACTGCAGTATGCCCACACATAGGTGGAAGGAAAAATGCTAGAGCTCTGATAGAAGCTCTGATAGAAGCAAAAATTCTTTCAAAAGATAACTAATAGAATTTACATATTCGGTCAACACATACTTGTTAAATACCCACTAAATGCCAAAAACTATCATGATCACTGAGGACTCAAGGTTAGTGCCAGCATAAACCAAAACTCTGGTTTCAACTGAAAACACATGGAAGGGAACCAAAGTGTCTGCAGCAGTCAGGGTTCTCCAGAAAAGGAACAGAGTAGGAGAGACTTATTGATTGCCTGCTGGACTGATGATAAGGAATTGACTCACATGATTACAGAGGCTGGCAAGTCCCAGGACCTGCAGGGTGAGTCACCTGCAGCACCCTTTACAGGATGGAGTCTGGAGACCTGAGACCCAGGAGAGCTGAGGGTGCCGTTCCGCTCTGAAGTCCAGCCGGCTTCAGGTCCAGAAAGGGCCAAGGTTTCATTTGAGTCTGAGGCTGGAAGAAAGCTAGTGTCCCCAGTTTGAAGGAAGGCAGGAAGGAGGAATTCTCCAGATTCGCCATTTTCTTCTAGTCTTTTTTTTTTTTTTTCAATTTGCATTTTTTTTTTTAAACATCTTTACTGGGGTATAATTGCTTTACAATGGTGTGTTAGTTTCTGCTTTATAACAAAGTGAATCAGTTATACATATACATATGTTCCCATATCTCTTCCCTCTTGCATCTCCCTCCCTCCCACCCTCCCTATCCCACCCCTCTAGGTGGTCACAAAGCACCGAGCCAATATCCCTGTGCCATGCGGCTGCTTCCCACTAGCTATGTACCTTACGTTTGTTAGTGTATATATGTCCATGACTCTCTCTTGCCCTGTCACAGCTCACCCTTCCTTCTTCAAGTCTTTTTGTTCAGCCTTCACCTGCTCGCCCAGGGCCTACCCACATCGCAGAGGGCAATCTGCTTTACCAAGTCTACTGATTTAATCTCATCCAAAAATTCCCTCATGGAAACACCTAGATTATGTTTCACCCAATGTCTGGGACCCCTGTGGCCCAGTCAAGTTGACATATAAAATTAAGCATCGCAGTGTCCAATTTTCAAGGCTGATTGAGTAACGCAAAAGAGGGGTAACCATGGCAGTAGAGAAGGGAAGAAAGCAAAGATGTGAAAGATGTAGGGGAGGTGAGGGAACTGGGGACACTGGGGCTTACAGCAAACGTATTCTGCTGAGCCGGGTCATCTGATGCTTATTCATGGAGCTGGGAAAAGGGGTGTGTGTGTGGTGAAGACTATCGGTGCAAAGTCAGAGCAGCTCTCTCCCAGCACAGATTCCCACTGTGCCACTGCCACTGGGGTATATGTCTCTGCGTGTTCCTGGCTGTGTACGTGTATGTGTTCATATGTGGCTGGGGAGCGGGACGTGTTGAAAAAGTGGGTTAGAGAAAGGGGGGTTCCTAGGCAGGACTGGTGTGCACTCGTCCTTTGCTCACTCCTGCTTCCTGCGGTCAGTGCTGCAGTTTCAAGGCAGCGCACGCACACAAGGTTGTGAGCAAAACATGAATGACAACCTTGAGAAGTCGCACAGTTCAGTCTTCTGCCTTCCAGGATGCACTTATGCACTTACGTCTTCTGGGAATCAGATGCTATCTTTTGGTTTGTCTATTTCTCCAGAAAGGAACATTTCAGAGGCTAATTCATTATCGGAAATATTCGATTCCTCCACAGTTCTGCCACACACAATATTAGCGCATAATAAAAAGCCCTTAGAGAACTTGGGGGCTCTGATAATAGTAACACGATTACTATTGCTTCCTTAGTGCTGTGGCTGCTTCTCTGCTCTGCCATCCACAGACACCAGTTGTGTGACGGGGGACTCGCTAGTTGGCCTCTTTGGATCTCAGTTCCTTCCACCGTAAAATGAAAGTTTGGGTTAGAGAATCATTGTGGAGCCTTCTTATGTTAATTCTGTGCCTATGATTTCTATAGCTTTATTACTAGATTCTTTCACCCCCCACCCCCCCTCACACCACCACCACCACCACCACCACCACCACCACCACCCACCCCCCCCACCCCCCCACCCCCCCACCCCCCCACCCCACCCCCGCTCCAGCCAGGCTACATTCCTGTCTTAAAAAGTACCATGCTGCCCTCATGTGGTCATACCTGAAACAATGCACATTTGCAGAAACCAGGAAATAACGTTTTTGGTTTTAACTAATGTCAAGTGAAATCCTATACTTGAAGTTAAAATGTATAAATAGTAACAAAATCTATTTGGATCACCTATCCGCTAAAAGCGTCAAGATTTCACCTACTCACAGTGCTGCAAAATTTTCCTGTAGGAATAATAGCACAGATTCTAACACGAGTTAACATTAATTAGCTAAGTACTAGGCAAAATTAAAATTTTACATATCTCATCTCACTTAGTTTTTCAAAGATAGGTTGTTTTGATATATTAGTTTTTAGATGTGTGCACTAAAACACACTTGGGGAAAGTACCAGGATGTCAATAAATAAATGGAAAGGCCAGTATAAACCTAATTTGTCTGACTCATAGCCCAAGCTCTTTCACCACCGTATTCATGTTCAATCATTTTATATTTACAAAAGTGCATTTTCTAACATTCCATTATTTCAGGAGACAGAAGGAAATGGACAAAGAATTCTTGAAAATGTGGTGAAAGAATAGATATGAAAACTATAAAATGCAATGCCTTATACGAAAATAAGAACTCAGAGAACATTAATTCTTTCTGAATTACCTGTCCTATTGTTAATAGTACAATACGGCTTTGTTAAGTAACTAATATTCGCTACCAACCCGTTGGGATGTGAATCAATAAAGAGATTAAATATCTTACATCAACCAATGTGTACTGATTTTCTCAACAGTTCAAACCCTAACCCTGGTAAGCGCAAAAAGATCTGTTAAGAATTCTGGAATGAAAGGGAATTTATTCGGGTTTCTAGCTCTGTTGAATGACTGCATAAGGCAGATCAGCAGTGACTTGTTCCAAGTTGCAAAAAAGAAAAAAGAACCATTTTTAGTTTAAAAATGAGACGGCGTGTCTCCTCAGAGAAGCAGTAGCAGTCAGAATACCTCGTTAATCTCTGGCTCTCCAGGGGCTGGCTGTGTAAATTTTAGGAGCTCTTCCTCTCATTAGGAAATGTCTCATCTGCAAATTAAAGAGATTAGACTCTAGGGTTTGATCCTAGTGATTCTAAAAAGTCTTGGGTTCGGATCATCTTCATCTTTGGTCCACTTTGTTTCATAATGCTGTAGTCCATGGTAGGAAGATTTGCGCTTGGTTAGGCTTTAGTTAACTTATTCAGTTATTTCTCAACCACCTGTCTGAGACTTGAGGTTAACAATCTTATTTTTGCCCATAACAACTCAATGACAGAACACGTGCCATCAGATCCTTTTAATGCATCACAAAGGCAAAGAAAGCCAGTGACTGAATGTCACATGACATTTTCTCTCCCCAAATTCCACGCATAAATCATGCTTCTGGTTGTCTCAAACTACAAAAACCCCTTTTCCGTAAATATCTCTTAATGAAGAAGCATAAACTTAAACAAAAATTGTCCAAATTTGCTGGGTCAGTAGGAATATCTAAGAAGAAATTATGACTGTATTTATAAAACCTAAACAAGTTAGAGTCATTAGGAAATCACCTTATTTTCCTGACAATAATGATAGCTAGCTCTTATACTATATGACTCTAAGTCCAGTGTCAAGATCAGTAAAGGTCTTTAAGATGCAGAAAAGACAAGGAAGGGCTACTGTCTTCAAATATGAAATGATTTTTGCATAAGGACTTAATAATATAGAGAGTAAAGCCTCCAAATGTTTGTTCTGAATCTTGTCCCAAAGGGAAATTTTATAGTCAAACAATTGTAGCTACTGTTATGAATCAACTTCTATGGCTCAAGCACTCTTGATCCATTACCTCTAATCCTCATAACAACACCAGAACTAAAAATTATTTCCAATTTATATATAATGCTAATTGAGGCCCAAGAAAGATAATTTCTTAAGGTCACACAGACAATAAGCAAACAAGTATAAGAACCCATGTCTATCCAAACTCAAGGCTGTGTTTCATGCACTAGATATGTCACATGCACTGTGGCATTACCTGAGGTCTTAGCTCAAGAATTACCTTAAGACTGTAGTACACAAATATGGTGTTAAAAATGGTGACCATCAGGAACAAGGTAAGTAGACTCCTTCTCAGCACTGCTTTTCAACATCATAACTGAAGTCCTAGCTAATGCAATAAGACAAGAAAAGAAAAGGAAAGCTATGAAGCTTGAGAGGGAAGTCATAAACTGCCTTTGTTCACAGATGACAGATTCATCAATGTAGAAAATCTGAAAGAATCAACAAATCTCCTGGAACTAGTAAGTGATCATAGCAAGGTTGCAAGATATAAGGTTAATATAGTAAAGTCAGTCTCTTTTCTATATAGCAGCAATGAACAAGTGGAACATGAAATTGAAAACACAATATCATTTACATTAGCACCCCCCAGAGTAAAATACTTAGGAACAAATTCAATGAAATATGTACAAAATTTGTATGAGGAAAACTACAAAACTCTGATGAAAGATATCAAAAAAGAACTAAATAAATGGGAAGATATTCCATGTTCATGGATGGAAAGACCTAATATTGTCACGATGTCAGTTCTTCCCAATTTGATCTGTGAATTCAACAGAACCCCAATCAAAGTCCCAGCAAGTTATTTTGTGTATATTGACAAAGTGATTCTAAAGTTTATATGGAGAAGCAAAAGACTCAGAAGAGCCACCTTGATTATTAAAGGAGAAAAGTCAGAAGACCAACACCACCCAACTTCAAGGCTTAATATAAAGTTACAGTAATCAAGACATTGGGGTTTAATGGAAAAAAATAGAAACCTCAGAAATAGATCCATATAAATACAGCCAACTGATCTCTGATGAATAAGCAAAGGCAATACAATGGAGCAAAGACCATCTCTGCAACCAATGGTGCTGGAACAGCTGGACGGTCACATAAAATAACGAATCTAGACACAGTCCTTACACCTTTCACAAAATAGATAGAAACCTGAATGTAAAAAGCAAACTATAAAATTCCTAAAATATACTCAACAATAAGCGTGTAAACAACCCAGATAGAAAATGGGCCAAAGGTCTTAACAGACTCCTCACCAAAGAAGATATATAGATGGCAAGTAACATAGAAAAATGGCCGAAATCCAAAACACTGACATCAGTAAATGCTGTCAAGGATGCAGAGCAACAGAAACTCTTATACACTAATGGTGGGAATGCAAAGTGGTACAGACACTTTGAAAGACAGTTTGACAATTTCTTACGAAACTAAATATACTCTTACCATAGGATACAGCAATGGCCCTTTCTAGTATTTATTCAAATGAAATTGAAAACTTACGTTCACAAAAAACCTGCACATGGATGTTTATAGAAGCTTTAGAGACAATTGCCAAAACTTGGAAGCAACCAAGAAGTCCTTCAGTAGGTGAATAAACTGTGGTATACCCAACCAATGGAATATTATTTAGCACTAAAAAGAAATGAGCTATTAGGCCATGAAAGGATATGGAGGAAACGTAAATGCATATTACGAAGAGAAATTTAAGCCTATTTGAAAAGGCTACATACAGTATGTTTCCAACTATATGACATTCTGGAAAAGGCAAAACTATGGAGAACGTGAAATGATTGGTGATTGCCAGGGTTCAGCTGTCTGGAGGGATGAATAGGAGCACAGAGGATGTTTAGGGCAGTAAAACTACTCTGTATGGGGCTTCCCTGGTGGCGCAGTGGTTGAGAGTCCGCCTGCCATTGCAGGGGACATGGGTTCGTGCCCCGGTCTGGGAAGATCTCACATGCCACGGAGTGGCTGGGCCCGTGAGCCACGGCCACTGAGCCTGCGCGTCCGGAGCCTGTGCTCCGCGACGGGAGAGGCCACAACAGTGAGAGGCCCAAGTACCGCAAGAAAACAAACAAACAAACAAAAAAACTACTCTGTATGATTCTATAATGGTGGATATATATCATTATACATTCATCAAAACCCATAGAATATTCAATACCAAGAGTGAACCCCAGTGGAGGAGAGTGATGAGCTAATGTAGGCCGTTGATTGTGTCACCACAGCGCATGCCGTGCAGCAGAGCTAGTGCTATCCTCTGCTCGCATTCATTCAAATGTCGGCAGAATAGAAATGGATTGAGGTTTCTATGGAAACCACTCATGGTTTCAGGCATTTCTTGGGGCATTTTGTTCCATTAATTGTTTGGAGAAAGGAGGTATACATCAGGGCTTTTCATTAATGACATTTTCCCTCTCGGTTAGAAGCTGGTGGGCGGAGTTACCACCTTGCCTTTTGTTTTACCGCAGTCTTAGCAGCTCCTGTGGCAGCTTCCCCTCCGGCTGAGAAAATGGAATGAGCTACTTCTAAAGCTTAACAAATCCTGCCCATCAGCAGTGGCTGTTCAGACAGCATTTCTTCTCTTCGGCCTTAAAGGAAATTTGAAATTCTCATACCTAGAAATTTATGTAACTTATTTTCTCACTCAGGATTTATGTAGCTCCTATGAAATGTAAGCAATGCAAAAAGTCAAGACAACTTCAACGCCTTTGTGAACCCAATTAGCAATAACAATAACAGAAGGGAATGCTTGTGGGGAGGGGGGATTTTGGGGCATTAATGAAAATTTCAGTGTGAAATCCAAGACCAAAGAAAATAAAATATTTCAGTCCAGACACTAGCTAATTAATTGCCTGGAGGAATAAGATCCCTCTCATAATATAGAGAGAAAAATTAAAAAGAAAAAAACGAGCTCTTCAACAACTCAAGTGCATTAATGAGTGTCACGCTTTCCTGTAATCATACCAGAACACAAGAAGCTCGTAGTGGACTAAAGAAGGTATTATTAATAAAGAAAAGCCAACACTAAATAAATAAGAAGAAGAAACAACCAGAGAGGTTCCTTGGAGTAACTGAGGGCGGTCTGGACTCTGAAATCCGACAGCTCAATTTACATCTCATCGCAACCACTGACTACTTAGGATCTTAAATAATTTCCTTAGTCACCATACAAGCCAGTGACCTCATTTGTGGAGTGAAGGTGAGAATTCCTACCTTGCGGAGGTGTTGTGAGGATCAGAGGTCATGGATAAGGTTCCTTCTCATATCAGTATAGTCGTTATCTGAGACCCTGCAGTCATGAGGTTGTATAGGGATACAAAATTCCACATATCATGCAAAACATCACTAAACTACTCTCTTATAAAATTAATATCCATTCAAATAGTATCCCTAGTTTAACATGAGCAGTTTCCTCGGCTTATGTTTCCGATTATTTGACTATCATTAGCTGACTAAAGTTTACAATATCTCTTGCAATTATAGTGTTCCTTGATAAGGAGTTAATAATGCATTTCTTAAAAAGATGCAGAATTTCATAAAGCATATAAAGATGGGGATGAAGAAGTGAAGAGGCTGCAGAGCAGACACTAGAGCCGGGCTCCCCCGACTCAGATGGGCCAGTTATCAGATACACAACATTGAGCAAGTACCTCTACTTTTCTGTGTCTCAGGTTCCCATGTGCACAATGGAAAAATTACAACCCCGTCTCCTACAAGGATTTGTTATGAGGATTGAATAAAGGTAATATTTGCAAAGTACTTAGAACAATGCTTAGAAAATCTTAAGCATGGGTGTTCATTAAGGTAAAAATAAAAACAAACAAAATAACTCCATAGCAAAGTCATTTTATTTATTTTTTTAATTGGAGTTTAGCTGATTTACAATGTGGGGTTCATTTCTACTGTACAGAAAGTGACTCAGTTACACAAGTATATACATTCTTTTTAATATTTCTTTTTTATCAAGATAAATATTTTTTTTTCTTTTCCAGGACGGTTTATTACAGGATATTGAATATAGTTCCCTGTGCTCTACAGTAGGAACTTGTTATTTATCCATCCTATATACAATAGTCTGCATCTGTTAATCCCAAACTCCCAATCCATCCCTCCCTCCCCCCCTCCCCCTTGGCAACCACAAGTCTGTTTTCAATGTTTGTGAGCCTGTTTCTCTTTCGTAGATAAATTCATTTGTGTCATATTTTAGATTCCACATGTAAGTGATATCACGTGGTATTTGTCTTTCTCTGTCCGACTTACTTCACTTAGTATGACAATCTCTAGGTCCATCCATGTTGCTGCAAATGGCATTATTTCGTTCCTTTTTATGGCTGAGTAATATTCTATTGTATATACGTACCACATCTTGTTTATCCATTCATCTGTCGATGGACACTTAGGTTGCTTCTGTGTCTTGGCTATTATGAATAATGCTGCGTTAGCAAAGTCATTTTAAAATAAAGTAAAATGATTATAAACTGAAGAAAACCCAGAAGGTTTATGACAAGATAGAAACAATAACAAATAATGATCTGAATACCACAGAGGTTGAGAAGCATTTGTGAAAACAGTGGAAACACTGGATTGTTCTCACACACACACAAATGACCGCGTGCGCTGCCAGTGTTGACGTGAAGCTGTGGGATCTTGTTTCCCAGACGCACCAATGGGTCCAGCTCCTGGTCTTCACAGCCTGTGTCATCCCCTCCACCCACCCTAGACCAGGCTTGGTCTGTGTAACTCAGGGCAGAAGGGTGCTGTGCAACTTCAAGGTTAGGTCATGGGAGACACTGTGGCCTCACCCCGGTCCTTCCCTGGCCTGTTCTCCCCACCCCTGGAATGGCTCACTCTTGAGGAAGACAGCTTGCAGGCCCCGTGGAGCCCTTGGGGGGCCCCAGGGGGTAGGGGCCAGAGGCCTTCATCCAGAAGTCTGAGGACCTCTGAGGACCCCTGCCAACAGCCATGTGAGCTTGAAATCGAATCCCCCAACCCCGTGAGACCTCCAGATGACCACAGCTGCTTTCAACAGCTTGTCTGTGTCAGCTGAAAAAAAGGCACGAACTAAACGTTGAGAATTATGTGTCACTTGGCACACATTCTGAGGACCTAAGCCCGGGACGCAGCCTCTCAGATGGCTCGGAGGGACTGGTTCAAAGAGGCAAGGGGGGAACCAGGATATAGAGGAGTTTTTGCTACAAAGACCAGGTAGTCGGAACATCAAAAGATTACTGTTAAGTAAAGAAAACCAGACATCTCAAGTTAAGGAAGTGAGAGCTTTTCGGTGTGTGGAAAGATGCAAAATCTGGGCTCACTGAAATGGTTCCTTTGATGCCCACCTCAGCTCTCTGGGGCAAGTCTCCCCATCACTGCAAGGTGGCTGCGGTGGCTGAGGGCTAGATGGCGGGCATCCCGTTTCCATCCTGAGTCCCTCAGGGCTCACCATCCAGGCGGCTGGAACGTGATGGCTCGACGGCTGCAACATCTTTTGTTTACTGATACGGCGGCAACCGCTTTCACTGACACCTGCAACCCCACGAGAGAGCCTGAGTCAGAATCACCCAGCTAGTTCACTCCTAGACGCCTGCCCCACAGACACCGTGTGAGATCATAAAGGTTAGTACTTTACGCTACTAAGTTTGGGGGTTATTGTTATGTAGCAACAGACAGCCAACACAGAAGCAAAGGAAGCCCAGTGTGCCATTCTGCCAATTTAATGAGAAGAATTACACCTCCCACATAGATGAAATTGATGGTGTTTATTCTAAAAATTAGCAGGAACGTGCAACCTTCAATTTTCAAGATAAAAGCTTTTTCAAATCCCTTTCTAATAAGTACTTAATAAGTAATTTTGACTCCCCTTTAACCTGCAGAGAAGTACACAGTCTGAGCGCTGCTTCTGCGCTCCCCGCGTTCTCTCCTCTCCACCGCACGGACGTCTTCGATGCTTCTGGACCGTGCCAGGCACACTCCCACCTCAAGGCCTCGGCACTATTCTTTCCATCTTAGTTTCTTTCTCCCAGACACTTGAGCATCTCACTTCACCTTCTTCAGGTCTGCTCAGATGTCTCTTCCCCAGAGAGTTTCCCCCCAAGCACCTTACTGAAAATCACAGCCCCACCACTCACTCCTGACCCTCTGTATCCTGTTTTATTGCCTTGTAACACTTACACTAACTTGTGTGTATCCTTCCTCCCTGGAGGCCAGCTCCACTAGGGTGGGGATTTTTGCCTCTTCAGTCACTTACTTACTGACAGATCCTCATTAACCAGAATGTCTGGCACTTAATAGGTGCTCAATACACAATTGTTGACGTGTGCTTAGGAAATAAATTTAGTTTAAATGGTTTTTTTACTGAACCAGTTTTCCTGGGGTAAGGTGGCTGCCTGTATTTAAATGTTCTGACTCAGTAGGTTGTCAATAAACAGCAGCTATGATCTGAATGCAAACTTCTGCTAAAATATATATATATATATATATATATATATATATATTTTAGCAGAAGTTTGCATTGCAAACATATATATATGTTTGCTATATATTTATATATTTATATATATATATATATATATATATATATATATATATATATATATTGCAATATATATATGAGCTTGAGTGACTTACAGGAGAGGGCTGGTTGCAGAAGAACAGCCAGAGTTGATATGAACATTGACCTGTGAGCTCGCTGTTTAAATTACACCTTTACCCCCTACATTCCGAGAGCAATCGTCTCATCATACGTGCATAGAAAAAACTTTCATGTCTTTATTCCTAATACCCAGAACAGGTGTACATCATCTTTATTATCAATTTTCCATCAGAGAATAGGACGACTCACCGTACCTAGGCAAAAACGAAAGACGTACACCAGACGGTGGTTCTAAAAAGTCTAAGAGGGCTGACCTTGACATGAATTCCGGAGACTCCTGGAAGCCTCGTTTAGAAAAGATTAGAGTAGAAAGGCCTAGTAAGCCGCCTGTGTGGGCATGTGGCATGGGGAACCACACAGGACCCTGTGCTCAGAGAGACTCAGCACTTGTTGCCATCCTGAAATTCTTAATAACGTGTGAATAGGGGGCCTCCATTCTCAGTTTACACGGGAAGATGCAAATCACATAGCTGCCCTGAGGCCAGAGAGGACAATATTACTCACTGATACCCACTGTCCGAGGAAATGAGCAGAGATGCAATGACCAGAAAGGAATATGAATTTTCTCTGAGGGAGATACCTCAGTCCTTTTTCATTTCCCTGCTGAGTGAAGGGAGTGCAGAAACAGCAGCAGGCTTGGTGTACTGCTTGCCATTCTAAATGTGGCCCCTGCTAGCAGCAGCAACAGCCCTGGGAGATGGTTAGAAAAGCATAATCAGGACCCACTCCAGAACTACTGCACAGGAATTTGCACTCACTGTGCACTTTAAATTGGAGAAACAAATCTGTGTTCTTCTGAAAGACAATGGACATTGGAAGTGGCCTGGTCTCCTTGTTACCAAACTCGGGTTCAGTTGCTCACCACTCAAAAGCCAATAATTTGAGAGGCAAGTGTGAATAGAAAGGAAAGGTGCTTCAATCAGAAAGGGCGGCAATCTGGGGAGAAGGTGGACTCATGTCCTAACACCAATGCCCAAGATTCTGCTCAGCCAGGACAGTGTTTAAAGGGGAAAATGGGGGGAAGAATCTCAGTGAATCATGGAGGCAGGAGAGCGTGCAGGCTGGCTGACTCCTTCTTCAGATGTTATCTCCTCTGCCTAATCTGCCTGCAGGATTGTTAAGGGGCCTTGGGGGTAGAGAGATAGCCATTCTTTACTTGCTGAATTCTTCATTCTTCCTTCTTTTTTTTTTTTGAAGGTGTTGGGGGTAGAAGTTTAGTACTTTATTTATTTATTTTTGCTGTGTTGGGTCTTCGTTTCTGTGCGGGGGCTTTCTCTAGTTGTGGCAAGCGGGGGCCAGTCTTCATTGCGTTGCGCGGGCCTCTCACTATCGCGGCCTCTCTTGTTGCGGAGCACAGGCTCCAGACGCGCAGGCTCAGTAGTTGTGGCTCACGGGCCTAGTTGCTCCGCGGCATGTGGGATCCTCCCAGACCAGGGCTCGAACCCGTGTCCCCTGCATTAGCAGGCAGATTCTCAACCACTGCGCCACCAGGGAAGCCCCATTCTTCCTTCTTTTTATCTAGGAAACAAATCAACAGGTTAGCAAGAAATGGTGTGCATTCAGGAGCCCGTAAGCCAGAAGTTAGGTTAAACTGCCTAGTGGTCTCATTCCTACAATTATTCTTTTAAGGTTAGAGGGGGACAGAAATGTATAAATAGGAAAAAGGGGTAAAAGAGCTGCTTTCATCCTTAAAGTGGCCCCCCCTTCACCAGAAAATCCTTAACCTGAGATGCTGCTGGAATGGGATGTTAACTTATTTGAACACTACTTCTGCTCCTTTGGTCCATTCTCTAGGATTAGGTTAATATGAAGTGAAATGATCTGAAAAAATTAAAAACAAGGAGAAGAAAACACGAAGAACTGGGTGACTATGAACTAAGCTGAGCAGGTGGAAAGCAGTGCAACGATAACCAAAGGAGGGGAAAAGCTACTTAAAAGTAAAATAAATAGCTAATACTGAGTGCTTAAGACATGCCAGACACGTACAAAGTGCCTTTGTGCGATGATATACTTTATTTAAACCTGGCCACACGGCCGGATGTGAGGCTCCTGGGCACAGGGCCTGCCCCGAGTTCAGCCCCGGCCAGCCTAGGGTCTCCCGGGTGCCACCAGCCCTGGAGGACAGAGCCATTGCTGAGCCTGCCAGGAGCCCAGCCTCGGGGTTAGCGGCTGGGCCCAGACCCTGGCCCTGGCGATGGTGAGGCTCAGCATGCCGAGCAGGTGGCCCGAGCGCGGCTCCCTGTGCCCAGGCCACCCGGGGCCAGGACTGTGCCTTGGCCTGGGGCCCGGCGTAGGGGGGCCGAGGGCAGGAGAGCTCGTCTGTCTGACTCTGCCCTGGAGCTTGGTCACCAGGGTCCTGGTTCAGAGCTCCCTTCACCTGGCTGCCTGAGGGCCCCAGCTCCCGGCCCCAGAGGTGGACAGACGCCTTGGGGGAGAGGCGCCGGTCCCGACGAGCCACATCGGGCAGCACGATCTTTATCAGTGCCTGGCCGTGTAGACGGGCGGGGGCTGCTGGCCGGTGGAGGGGCAGCAGGGTTCCGTGCCCACTGCCGGTAGTTCTGGGTGGTGTAGCGCGGGCGCTGGGCGCTGACAGGTATAGCACGTAGTCAGACGTGCGCCACAGCGGCTCCTCTCCGAATGGTGCCTGTGGATCGCTGGGGGGCCAGGACCTGGGTCACCGGCTGGCCCCGCCTCCTGGCCCCGGGCGGTCTCACCCCAGCCCCTGGGTCGCGTGCCCTGGCCCAGGATCACCGTACTCCTTGTCCCATGGGTCTGTCTTCCCACAGCACGCTCCCTACCGCGCGCGGGGGCCCCTGTACTGCGCGGGGATGATGCCGTCTACCAGGCAGTCGTCTCCCGGAGCCGCTGGGTGTAGGCTGCGGGGTAGGGGTCAGGGGTCATCTCTGCACCTCTGGGCCTCACCCTCCCCTCGAGGAGGGCCTGGTGTCGGGGCGGGCGGGGCCGGGCACTCACCCGAGGGCATGCTGTGCACTCCCGGGGAGTGTGGCATCCGCGCTTGTGGACATAAGCCTCGAGGTATGGGCTGTCCAGAGCGCCTGAGGGAGCGTGTTCCAGGCTTCTCGGGGGTCCAAGCTGGTCAGGCCCGTGTACCACTGTGGACCGGCAGCATCGCGTCCCATGGGTGTGTACTTCCAGCGCAGCGCCTGCTTTATGGCCGGCGTCCGGCGGGGCCCCTCCTGGGACAGGTAGTCATTGCTGAGGGTGGGGGTGGAAGAAGAGAGACTGAGTTTTCAGCCCCCTGCCCTCCCCGGGCCTCTTCATCCCCTTCGCCAGCGCTGAGGGTGCAGAAGCCTGGCCCGAGGTGCGGCGGGCCTCGTCTGTCCTTCAGTACTGGACACCCTCCCACCCAGGCTGGCAGAGGGTGGGAGGCTGACCCCTTGTAGCCCCTCCTCTCTGCCACATCCTCTCCAACCCCCAGGACCTCCTAAACATTTCATCTTTTCTTGCCTCTACTAAGTCCTTTGCCCAGCCTCCCAGGTCTGCAGGCCCTTTCCTCCAGGAAGCCCCCCTGGCCTGGAGATGCACCAGGAGGACGTGGTCTCAGCTGTGGCTGAGTGAATGGCACAGGTTTCACCGTCATTGGTCTGGCCTGGGAGCCGTGGGCTGGGGACACAGGGAAAGTGTGTGGGGAGCCCAGGTTCCCAGGGAGACCTTCAGGGAGCTCTTGCACCATCACCACCTGCCCAGTCATCGGGGCCAGCTGGGAGTGAAGACAAGCTCACATTTAAAGGAGAAACTATGCAGCTACACAGGAGTGCCTGTTCCGGGGGCCTCTGTTGCCAGAGCCCATCCCAGGATGAGAGCATCAGGAGGGCTTCCCCAAGGAGGAGGTGGCAGTGATGTGAAGAGGGACCCGCTTGTGCAAAGGCCCTGGGGCATCAGGGATGGTGTAAGGAACAGAGTCTGACAGAGCAAAGAGGGAAATGGAAATAAATATGCTAATGATGGCAAAAATCTAACCTCAACCAGGTACCATTAAAACTAAAGCTATCCTTCCGGAACACCCTCGCAGCACCACTGCCCAAGAGACAGACATGGGCACGTGCTGTGCTTTGACTTGGTGAGCTCCCTCCGGGGAGATGCCCTAGGGAATGAGGACGTGGCCCCAAGATGGTCCTAGCAGGGATGCTGATAAAACGTTCTCCCCTGGTGGGCTCAACCCTGGTGGTTCCGGGACACAGGTTTCAGGAAGTGGCCGCAGGCTGGGTTTGCCGCTTGCAGGGAGGGGAGTTTGGGGACCATCTGGGGAGCCCCACTCTTCTGAACTACAAAATGAGCCGAAACCACAAAATGCACCTAGCTTGTAAAAAGGAATTAAAAGTCTAAAATAAGACACACACACACACACAATTTGACCACAAACTTAAGAATTAAACGCTACGTTTCTTTCTGTGCAAATGAAGAAACTGGCTTCCAAAGTTTGAAACGGCCATAATGTAATAAACCGAAACATTGTGTACTATTTTCACAACTGTACGTTTTGATATGTATTTAATAAACATCTGCTGAATGAATGTCTCCGTGCAAATTCGCAGACATTATTTCGGAATCAGGTTCCCAATGTCAGAGCCCATCACAGAAGAAACAGGATGAAGGTGAAATTAAACTCCGCGGCTGCCTGCATCTTTCCATCCGAGACAGAAGGAGGAGGCAGAAGGGGCTTGAGGCAGCAAGTGCGGTCACGCCACAGCGCGTACTGTCACTCCCGTGCGAAGCCCACCCTCAGGCTCTCTTCTAGCAGGCGCGGGGCGACACCGGAACACGGGGTCCCGGGCGGGCGCTCCGCCGAGCACAGCGCGAAGCCGCGCTTGGCGGCCGCCGGACGCCCACTTCCGGGCGGCGGGGAAGAAGGGGCGTAACCGTCTCAGCCCCGCGCCCCGCCCGCGGCCCCCAATCCCCGTACCTGCCGGCTGCGGGAGCCCGCGACCGGAAAAGGGAGCGCGCGCGATGGAGCTGCGGCGCCTCTGGCTGCTCTGCTGCTGCTGCTGCTGCTGCTGCTGCGGCTGCTGTCCCGGCGCCGCCCCGGCCCCGCCGAGCGGCCGCAACCCGCCCGCCGCCTTCCGGGTACCGCGCTCCCCGGGGGCCCTTCCCGCCTGCCTGTCCCGGAAGGGGGAGGGGGACCTGAGCTCACCCCCGGGTCCCCTGGGCTTCCTGTCCCGGGGACGGGGGAGGAGGCACTGAGCTCACCCCCGGGGTCCCCTGGGCTTCCTGTCCCGGGGAGGGGGAGGGGACCTGAGCTTACCCCCGGGGTCCCCTGGACTTCCTGTCCCGGGGATGGGGGAGGGGGACCTGAGCGCACCCCCGGGTCCCCTGGGCTTCCTGTCCCGGGGAGGGGGAGGGGACCTGAGCTCACCCCCGGGGTCCCCTGGGCTTCCTGTCCCGGGGACGGGGGAGGGGGACCTGAGCGCACCCCCGGGTCCCCTGGGCTTCCTGTCCCGGGGACGGGGGAGGGGGACTTGAGCGCACCCCTGCGTTCTCCTGGGCTTCCTGTCCCGGGACAGTGGGGCCACCGGAGCGCCACCCCCGGGGTCGCCTGCGCGCAGTTCGGTGACGCGCCTGCGTTCCAGAGCTGGCGTGACGCGCGCGAGCCGTGCTGACCCACAGAGGGGTCCTCCAAGAAAGATGTGCAGCTGCGGGTGACCACTGGCTACGTCCAAGGTGGTCCTGATTGGAAGGCGCACCCCCTTTTGGAGCCCCCGGGCGTCCTCGCCGCCTTCCCAAACTGCATTTCAAGGATGGGAACCAGAAGTAGGCGGAGAAACCTGCCCATCTTCCGGAGGGGGCGCTGGCCACCTCCTTCTGAAGTCGGAATTTTATCCGCACAGAGCCAACCTTCAGCAAGCTCAGGGAATCCTGCCGGTTTATGATTTAACTGAACGCGGGCCCCTTGGACTAGCGCACACCCTGCAAGTTCCGCTGACTTGGTGGAGACCGATTTAGAGAAGGGGGAAGCATTTCATTTCCTTTTCAGATTATTCTGAAAAGGCTTGGTAATCTCAGATGCACGCCAGCATTAAAACTCAGGAACACACCAGTTAGCTCCGTATAAATAAGGTTTTTCCTGAAACCAAGCTGCAAGAGGTAATGGTTTAGCGTTGGCCTCACTGTGTTCTATTCAATATGTATCTAGTGCTGGGAGCCGTGGGCTGGGGACACAGGGAAAGTGTGTGGGGTCATGAGAGGTCATTATCATTTTTTAAGTTATCAAAGAAAATTCCTTCTTAAGCAAAAGCAAGTATGAAATCAGTAATCCTGCTGCTTAGTGGAATTGCATTTCTTATTTTCCTGGTATTTTCTTGAGCTTTCCATGGGATTCTGTAGCTGCTCTCTGCTCCTTCTCCTCGTCTCCCTGGACCTCCAGTGTTTAGGAAGTACCAGCCTTGCCTGATTCTGCGCATTCTTGTTTTTTGCCCAGACCAAGATGTGTATTTTTATCACCAATTTATTTCTCTAGCTTTCAAAACCAGAAGCACCGGTATAATCGCTTAAGATCAAAGTTTTTGTCCTGTATTCCATTCCTGCCCTGAGCTTGGAGGCATATGGTGGTGAACTAACACCTTAGGGGAAAAAAACCAATCCCACTCATACCGCTAATGTATTCATTGACTGAAGAAATAAAAGCACTGCCATACTTCTCAAAAATAAAAAAAATTGAGGATTGAAGTCACAAGGAGGCCAGAGTAATGAATATGTATTTTGAACCTATGTTATTTATATAATTTATAAATATATATGTATTCACTCATACTGTATAGTTACTCATACTAGAAACCATACCCAGGAGATGATGTCTAGAAAATACAGCTCCTCTCGGGTTCTGCAAGGGTGCATGCCAGGAGATAGACAGTTGTAAGCAGACAAGGGCAGAGTGAGAAAGATTCTCAGTAAGTTTAAAAACCTTGAGCTGAGAAAGCCTGAAAGATGTTCAAAGCAATTGCTCCCATTGGGAGTTTAGTTCTTGAGATGGGGGCCCGGAAGGGAGAGCAACGAGGGCTTCTGTCCACACTTGCTGGAAACCGTGTTTGAACCTAAACAGCTGTTTGGACCTTGGGCAGAGCTGGACGTGAGCAGATAGAAAGGGCCTTGCTTGCTGGGTACCCACAAGCATTGGGAAGCACCCCTCTGGCCCGGCAAGATGGATTAAAGTGTGTTGTAACTGACACTCAGTATAACTCTGCAAAGCTTTATCTCTTTAAAATTATGTCAGGGCTTCCCTGGTGGCGCAGTGGTTGAGGGTCCGCCTGCCGACGCAGGGGACACGGGTTCGTGCCCCGGTCCGGGAAGATCCCACATGCCGCGGCGCGGCTGGGCCCGTGAGCCATGGCCGCTGAGCCTGCGCGTCCGGAGCCTGTGCTCCGCAACGGGAGAGGCCACAGCAGTGAGAGGCCCGCGTACCGCAAAAAAATAAAAATTAAAAATAAAATAAAATTATGTCTCATTAGGAATTGGTTGAGATTCTCTGTTTACCCATCGGGGTAAATTATGTACAGATTCTAGAAAATTCCCTGGCTCCATAATCAACTTAAAACGAAAAAAAAAGTTTAAAAATTAAAATAGAGTTATAAAGTGCTCTGTGTCGTGCTAGAGAGAATGAAGAGGTTTTAGCGTGAAAAGTGGACAAATGTTGAACCAGCAGCTGTAGTCTTTGGATCTTGGTATCTTAGTTAGGGAGAGCAAAGAGGTGTCCTCTTGTTTGCAAATGCATTGATGACTGACTAGTGGCTGCCCAAAACCCAGTGGAAAGGTGTTCAGGGAACTGCTGACGCAGCTAGAGAAAGGATCTGATTGATTAGTAATGTTTTCACCATCATGGGTTCATGGTGAAAGGTTTTGTCATCCCTGCCTTACGGGGTTTCCTAAGTTCCCCGGGAATATTCCTTGAGCGGAAGTCAGGTGGCACCTGTGATACTTGTACACAAACCGACACTTGTTATTGTTGGGTGAAGACCAGGCTCCTCCTGGGATGATTATGGGATGCCTCACAGGATAAGTGACTGGGGAAGGGGGGGACAGCAGCCGCCCCTCTGCCCTTTCACTCCTTAGAAGCTTCTGGTGTTCAGGAAGCCCCTGCCGTTGCGTTCAGCCTGTTCTTTGTGCTACAGCCCAGGTGTGGACTGACATTTGCTGAGGCTCCCTGTCTGACCACAGAACAGCTGGTCTTCTGACCCCCGTGGGAGACCACAGACCCAATAAGGGAACCGATAAAAGTTGTATGTTCTCACCTCAGAAGAGTATTTGTATGCCAATGCACATGTGATTTTGCTTAAAATTTCAGAAACTCCACCTTAAAAAGTCTTGCCTCGATGATTACATTCTCTGTTTCTAAAAAATAAAATTGTGTGTACTTTGAGGCATGTTTGTTTATGTATAAATAGAAGGTCATTTTACAATGAATGATCCTAATGAATGAACCACAGATGCTTGCTGTAAACAGCCCCTGAAGATCTGGATTATTTCCTCCAAATAAACTTTATCCAGAGTGCTTTAAACCACAATTTCTGTCTAACAGAAACATTAAGAGGTGAAATTGATGTAAGACACTGAGGGTCGGGTGGCAATTTCCAATGGCTCTAGCTTCACGCATACACTGCCAAAATGAAAACGTACCAGAAACTGGAGATCTTGGGTCAGAATTGATTCAGTCTTTCGTTCATCTGTCCATCCGTTTATCCAGTACTTTAACATCTACCATGTATAACAAGATAGTCTAGGTTTTCTGACTAATTCAGTAGGAATAAGACACAAATGGATTCTGTTCGAAGTTGGCCTCTGATTGAAATAGGCGCTTCATAGATTCTTTCCATCAGGTTGAAGAAGTTTCTTTTCATTCACTGCTGAGAGTTTCTATCGTGAAAGGATTATGAATTGTTAAGTGCTTTTTCTGCGTCTATTGAAAATACCTTATAGTTTTCCTTCCTCTTTCATTCCATTAATATGGTGTATTATGTTGATTGATTTTCAGATGTTAAACCAACATAGTCTTTTTTAATGGCCCTCACTTGGTCATGATGTATTGTCTTTCTTATAAATTGTTGAATTTGATTTGCTAATATTTTCTTAAGGATTTTACATCTGTAGTCATGAGGGCTATTGGTGTGTATTTCTCTTTCTTTGAGATGTTTTTGTCTGGTTTTGGGATCAGGGTTATACTGGCCTTATAAAATCAGTTGCAAAGAGTTCCCCTCGCCTTTGTTTTCTCAAAGAATGTGCGTACAGTTGGTATTGGTATTTCTTTTTTAATTACATAGAATTCACCAATGAAGCCATCTTGGCCTGGAGTTTTCTTTGTGGAGTCATTTTCAGTTAGGAATTTAATGCCTTTACTTGATAAAAAGCTGTTCAAGTTTTCTGTTTCTCTTGTATCCAGATTTGGTAATGTGTGTCTTCCAAAGAGTATGTCCGTTTCATGTAGGTTGTCAAACTTATTGGCCTCAAGTGGTCAGAATATGATTCTTCTAGTGCCTGAAGCGTCTGTAGCGGCCCTTGTTTCATTCCTGATATTGGTGATTTGTGTGTCTTCTCTTTCTTTTCTCTATCCCAGGAGTCAGGACTGAGAGAGGAAGTCGGGGAGGGTCAGGGAGAGTGTCTGCAGCATCTCTGAGCTGAGAGAAGGGGTGAGGGCAGGGTACCCTAGACGCCCCGCAGGCCAGGGGAGGGTAGGAGGCCATGGGGACACACAAATCCCAAACCAGACTTCAGTGGAGGCCCTTCCCCAGTAGGCCAGCCGAGTGCTGAGTCACGGCCTGGGTGCAGCCTGTGAGCACCAGGGCCTCCCTCCCTGCAGTCCTGGCAGTTCAGATTCAGGGGGTAAGCTCCCTGTGGATGGTCTGTGAGGCCCATCCTCCTGGCTGCAGCGGGCTTTCCTGTACATCCGTAAAAGTCCTACCTTCTCAGGCCTTCGCTCATCCCTCCAGCTCGCAACAGTGGCCAGTAGATGCTTACAGGACGAGGAAGCCGCTGGACTCCTCGGCAGTTTGCAGTCGCTGGCTTAGATTTGTCACGCGGCCTCTACTCACTTGCTTTGCATTTCTGTTCTGTTGATGGATTTTTACGTCTCCTTCCCAAATTATATTCGGAGGCTTGCTTCATCGAGATTATCTTTAAATATCTAAACCTCAGTAACTGTTGATTGATTAACAGTCCCTCCAGGCATATGCTCCATAAGGAAAAAATAAGATTACGATGAGTCCCAGGAATAATTTGCTTGAAAACAAACAGCTTATGCCATTTGCAGCAACATGGATGGGCCTAGAGATGATCATACTAGGTGAAATAAGTCAGAGAGAGAAAGACAAATACCGTGTGATATCGCTTGTATGTGGAATCTAAAAAACTGATGCAAATGAACTTACTTACAAAACAGAAACAGGCCCCCAGACAAAGAAAACAAACTATGGTCACCAAAGGGGAAAGGGGCGCAAGGGATAAATTAGGAGTTTGGGATAAACATATACACACTACTGTGTATAAAATAGATAACCAACAAGGACCTACTGTATAGCACAGAGAACTATACTCAATATCTTTTAATAACCTATAATGGGAAAGAATCTGAAAACGAATACATATGTAAAAAAAAAAAAAGCAGCTTAGCACTATCAAGGGCATGACGTATATAAAATGTAGTTATGCATATATTCAACAACAAATATTAATTAAGCATCTGTTGTGTGCCAGGTGTGTGCTCAGTGAGGGGAACCCAGTAGCGAATAAGACAGACCAGCCTGGCCCTCATTTTGCTTATAGGTTTATGGGACAGACACGCAATAAACACGTAAGTGCACAAGCAAGTACAGAATAGCTAGAGCTGGAAACTTACCAAGTGGTGGGGTCTCCTGAAGTTCTGTTTATCCCACACAGCTGGTTAGAAGTAGGAAATGGAGGCGTGTTCATACAAAAGACAAGCCTAAGATTATTATCACAAAACTCAAAGCTGAGGAATCTGTAACAATGGTCCGATTCTCCCTTTGGAAAGACAAGCCAGGTGATCTTCCTGGGACGGTTCCAGGATTGCATCTCTTTCCCAAAGCCTTTTTACCCAAAATGAAACAGAGACCTCTATAAAGCTCAAGGAGAATCGGATTTATAGATTCATTAGTTACTTACTCTTTTTTTCGTGCTTCATTAGTTGTGCTGGGAAATACGGAGATAAAGAAGACAGTGTTCCCAGATCCATAGCTGTTAGATCACATGAATGCTCTTTGGCGACAATTCCCACTAGTGTCTAGTGTTTATTTGCAATTTATTTTATTTTTTCCACTATGTTAAATAAACATCTATTTAGTGCTTTCAACACGCTTAGTAAAGAGGAATTATAAATGGTTACCCATTTATATGAATTCCTGGGACATTCCTCTCCCAGCTTCAAAAATTACTCCTGAAATCAGATAATATTTGTAATACAAAACATTTATAAAAGTAATCTGATTATCTTAGATGACCTTCCGTCGTGATCTGCAGGAAATAAATCAAGCTTTGACTTTTGCATCTGAAAGCTATCTCCAAGTAAGTTATACGCAGCGTGCTCTGGAAAGTTAACATGGGTGATATAAATGAGTGTGGTTTTTTTTCCTTTTAGGAAAGTCTTAATAGACATCGATACTTGAATTCTGTATTTCCTGGTGAAAACTCCACTGCCGTCTATGGAATAAATCAGTTTTCTTATTTGTTCCCTGAAGAGTTTAAAGGTACGGTGCGATGGGGCTACTAGTTGATTAGTTTCCCGACTTTAACTTGTTTCCTTAACTTTTGAGAATTGTTCAATTGTGAAGCTAGTAAATTGAGTAATACTTAATATTCATTAACTGCTTACTAAATGTCAAGCACGTACCTGGTGCTGACAGTTAGAAAAGTCAATCCATGTTCACTCTCTTCTAGTTATTGCTTAAGAACTAAATACCGTAAATACAGACATTTCCACGTGGCTCTGAGGGCTAATACCTCATCTCTCCTCCAGTTTTCTGTGCTCTTTCTATTCAAGACACCCATGGTTCCATGGCTTGTGATCAAACAAATGATGTCAATTATACTCATCTTTTTTTGACCTGCTTCTATCAAACACGTCATTTTATGTGAAAGCCCCGGCCCTACTGGAGGGATTCTCATCTTTGTAGCTTTCGGCTAATCCATTTCATGTATGGAAAAGCACAAAAGGCAGACTTTATCAGAAACTCCACTGTTGCTGTTGAAACGTCCCTCCAAAAGGAATCCCTATAATATAATGTTGGTTGCCTTTTCTTTTCATGTGTATCCTCAGCTATTTATTTACGAAGCAGACCTTCCAGTTTTCCCCGGTTTTTGGCGGACGCGCACACATCCATCTCCAACGTGTCTTTGCCATTAAGATTTGACTGGAGGGACAAGCACGTCGTCACCCCAGTGAGGAACCAGCAGACAGTACGTTTGTTTTCTTTTCCTTTTTGATCAGTGTCTGAGTCACTCTTGAGGTCAAGTTCGATCACGCTTGTAAAGGAGCCGTCACTGCTGTAGGTGGAAGGACACCCCAATCATCAAAAAATGGAGAACCCCTGGTGGGGGAGACGGATGTCAGGCCGGGCTCTCACTCTGGAGGTGAGCTCTGTGGCGCCCCTCCCTGGCTGCCTAGCCCCCTTATCACGGTCCCCAGGCCTGTGCAGAACAGCGGGTGGAAGGCTGGAGGAGGTGAACTTGACCACTGACGCTTGAGCCGTTCAAAAGGGAAACGACGTGGGCTTCCCTGGTGGTGCAGTGGTTGAGAGTCCGCCTGCCAATGCAGGGAAGATGGGTTCGTGCCCCGGTCCGGGAAGATCCCACATGCCGCGGAGTGGCTGGGTCCGTGAGCCATGGCCGCTGAGCCTGCGCGTCCGGAGCCTGTGCTCCGCAACGAGAGAGGCCACAACAGTGAGAGGCCTGCGTACCGCAAAAAAAAGGGAAATGACGTGACATCAGGCACTGGCCCCCCGCCGTGTGCCCTGGCCTCTTGGGTTCATCCCCTGAACTCCCTCAGAAACCCTACCTCCATCCCCACCCCTACGGGATCGCACACTTTGTACCTGTGATCCTTAAAAGTGCAGTCAGTTCTGCTGGAATGTGACATAAACGTTCCTAGAAATCACCAACTGTGTAAAATCAGGCAGTGAAAATGAGAGGGAGTATAGAAGAAATGAGGTTAGGACTCAGCGCTAAAAACTTCGTGACACACTAAAAAAAGGCAGGGAAGTAGTAAAAGTGGCAGTGCAGTTTTACATGTGTTAAATGATAAAGAAGTGTGTAAGTCCTGCAGTAAATGCAACCATTTACCACCCTGTGATATCTCTTATATGTGGAATCTAAAATATGACACAAATGAGCTTATCTATGAAACAGAAACAGACTCACAGACATAGAGAACAGACTGGTGGCTGCCAAGGGGGAGGGGGCGGGGGAGGGATGGAGTGGGAGTTTGGGGTCAGCAGAGGCAGACTAGTACATATATAGAATGGATAAACAACAAGATCCTACTGTACAGCACAGGGAACTATATTCAACGTCCTGTGATAAACCATCACGGAAAAGAAAATGAAAAAGTATACATATGTATAACTGAGTCATTTGCTGCACAGCAGAAATGAACACATCATTGTAAATCAACTGTACTCAATAAAAACAAGTTTAAAAAATGCAGCCATTTACCCTGCAGAAGTCCTGAGTGTGCCTGTGAAGATCACCTGGAATCAGAGGGAAGGCGGGACCCCAGATGTGGGTAGGCACGCTCATTCATGAGGCGAGCCATCTCTCCGGCAGACGTTGGAGGGCAGATGCGCTTGCCCCGCACCCCCGCTGGGCACGGGGATGTCCACTGACCTGGGAAAGTTGGTCCCTAACCCCAGGGATGCGTCCCCAGTTTGTCTGCAGTAGAAACCTCAATGGGTCACTCAGTCTCCTCTCCTAAGACCAACGCTTTGGACCCAACAGTTCCCCGGTCACCATCTAGTTAGGATGATCCTTTTTGCTTTCTCAGATTCTGTATTTATTGTTGTGGGTTAAATTTTACCGCCAAATCATCTGCTTTATTTTTGGATTCGTAATGAAGGGTGATGTAGTCTGAAACCCAGTCCATCCAGGGTGTGCTTACGTTGTATTCAAGGCAAACTTTTAATTAGGAATCTTCTTACTAAAGGAAAGATGTTTTGGAGCAGGGACTGTCCCCCTGGGGCAGTGGTAGGTGGGTAACCTCAGGTGACCTGCATTTACAGTTCTCAAGGGGTGGGCACCCTGCTGGAATGTCCCCTAGTGAATGCGGTACCCTGCTCCAGGCACTGAAGCTAGAGGTGTAAATAAGGCCACTTTGAGGCCATTAGATCGCTCAGAGCTTCCCTCCACGAACACCACCAGCTGTGCGTCCTTTCTTCGCCTGCAGTACCTGGTCCCGGGATTAAGACAGTTCCACCCAGTTTCAAATCCCACTCTCTGCCTTTCCTGCAGTTCTTCCTTGTATAAAATTCTTGATACTTTCCTTCCACCTCCTCCCTTTCTTGTAGGACCAGCCCTTTAATTCTTTTGCTCTAGTTTGTCCAGTGAGGGGAAGTTAAGAGTCCCAGACTCAGGAAGATCGTCGGCCAGTATCTCAATGAGGAACGAGCAGTAGAGGTCTCCATCATTGGGACATTTCCTGTGTTGATAACTGTGATGGGCTGAAGAGTCATTCAGCCAGTTCCTGAGTCCGTCCATGAAAGGGACCAACGTAGGCATGTGCGTCCTCACCCCTGCTCACCTCATCCCTGCCTTCTAGCCGGAGGGGGGGAGGTGGATGGCCAAGCAGAGGAATGGAAGAACGGGCTGGGCGTTGGTACACACCTTAGATGCAAGCCACCTGTTCAGTGAACTGGCTCGATTTTTTTTTTTTAATGTATTTTACTGAAGTATAGTTCATTTACAATGTTGTGTTAATTTCTGCTGTACAGCAAAGTAACTTACTTATACATATATATATATTCTTTTTCATATGCTTTTCCATGATGGTTTATCACAGGACACTGAATATAGTTCCCTGTGCTGTACAGGAGGACCTTGTTGTTTATCCATCCTACACATACTAGTTTGCGTCTGCTAATCCCAAACTCCCACTCCATCCCTCCCCCATCCCCTCCCCCTTGGCAACCACAAGTCTGCTCTCTGTCTGTGCAGACTCATGTTTTTAAAAAGACCGTCAGTTCAAGTGTGTTCCCAGTCTCTAAAATTCACTTGTATTCTGCATCGTCTTACCTGCAATAGTGATACTACCAATTTACCTTTAATGAATAACTAGATTTTGATGCTTCCAAGAGAATTTTGGGTTTCGTTTCGTTTTTTCAACTAGAAAGTCGACGGGATTGGCGTTTATATCCTGTGAGCCTGGGCCTCCAGACTGCCCACTTGATTTGATCATCTGAGGTATCAGAGATGTTGGCAGACTTGATTTGCACGTTATTTGATAGCAAGTACTGTTCCTGTTTCTCTTCTGGCAGTGCGGCGGATGCTGGGCCTTCACCGTGGTAGGAGCAGTGGAGTCCGCGTGCGCCATAAAAGGGCAGCCTCTGGAGGCACTGAGTGTCCAGCAGGTCATAGACTGTTCATACAGCAACTACGGCTGCAACGGAGGGTCCCCGCTCAACGCTTTGAACTGGCTCAATAAGGTGACTAGGTCCACAGCCTTTTAAGCTGCTTGTTTAATGCACATTCAGAATTCACAGACAATCTACTCTCATTTACTAAATAATGTTTTCAGGGTCGGCAGTGTAGCTAACCAGAGCTTGAATTAATCAGAAGACTTCCCAGTGTGACCATATCCGGAAATAGAGTCTTTAGGAAGCTCTGGAGGTTAAATGAGGCCATAAGGTTGGACCCTGACCCGATCGGACTGTGACCTTGGACTTCCAGTGTCCAGAACCGTGTGAAAATCAATTTCAGTTTTTTAAGCCAAAAAAGAAAAAAAGAATTGCTTCTGGGCAGGTCAGCCATCAATAGTGAAACCAAAGTATGAAAAATCTTACCTGCAATCGGTGTTCAGAAAAATATTTATGTTTATTTCCTCACATTACTTAACAGATGCTTCTTTTTTTGCAGATGTGTGTCACATGACTCAAAGCTGAGAGCGTATTCATTTCCGTAGAATTTCCGAGTGTTCAGGTTTACCGGGGATTAGCGGTCAGCTGATCGGGTGCTCTCTGTAGGCGCAGGGCTGAGCCCACGTTGCGCGTCAGTAGCTGGCATGGGGCTGCGCCCTGTCTCTCCCCCTCCAGAGGCTTCCCCAGCACTAAACACCCTCTGACGCTGTCCTAGGTCCAGCAGCAGTGGCGTGAAGCCAGCGATGAGGTGTTGTGAAAGCTTGTCACGACAGCGCTCCCCAAGCTCCAGGGCCCCCCTCTTACTCATTTGCTGTGTTTTGAGTCACCGCACACCGGACGCTGATGCTCTGTACATGTTATGGGCAGCAGTGGGTAGAGCGTGTGCCCGTGCTCGCATAAGCCCCGCTCTCCGAAAGGGAGGGTTCGGTCCCGACGACTGTACAGGTGTGTGGCATTTGCCAAGTGAATGGCAGCGAGAGAAGTGGATGGAAGGATGCTTGTGAGCACAACGCAGGACCACTGCCCTGCCTGAGCCTCAAAGGCTTGGCCACCGAGAGCCAGAGCCATGGAAGGAGAGCAGTTTACACGCCTGTACCCTCGGGAGAAGGAGCGCCAGACTTTATCATCAGATCACCGGGGGTCCCGGGAAACGGAACACAGGAAACACAGGAGCCAGAGACAAAGAAAGACATTGAGTTTAAGTACCTAGGATGTCCTTATAAAACACCTAAAGCATTCATTTAAGATTTTCATAACCCAAAGAATACCCACACGATGAAGGTGTGGCCCAGGCTAATCTTATGTTGACACATGGTAATAAGTTCTATTTGATTTCTGACACAACCCCGTGACAGAGATAACTTTGGGCACGCATTTTCTTTTAGATGCAAGTGAAGCTGGTGAGAGATTCAGAATACCCGTTTAAAGCCCAGAACGGTCTGTGCCGTTACTTTTCTGACTCACATTCTGGATTTTCAATCAAAGGTTATTCTGCCTATGACTTCCGGTAAGTGTCTCCCTCTGTTGTGGTTCCCTCTGTATCTCTTAATTTATTATCTATTGATTATTTGGAATGAATAAGTTGATTGACAGCATCACTTCCTACTCTTGTTTTACAATGGCCTTTTTACTGAAAATTGGTAATCAACGTGGAGGTCTATGTACGTTGTTTCTTAAATACAATCTGCTTTCTCCCACGTCATTACAAATAGAAACAACACACTTAAATTAACACGTTCCAATCCAGTTTAAAGTATAACTGACACTCACCACCTCTTACCAAGTTTAAGTGCCACACTTCCCTTAGCGTATTTCAGTCTTACTCATGAATCAATGTAGACTCCAGCTAACGTCAAGCCGTCTACGTACCAAGAAGCATTTTTGAACGCACTCTGTGTTCCTTGCGTTTCTCAAGTGATCAGCTGTAAGGAAAACATGAAGTGCAGTTTTCACGTGAGAGGCAAGAAGGCAGAGCACATGAAGAGCAGGTGACGTAGCACATCCGTAGGCGCGATGGGGAGGCCGGAGAAGAGGACTTGTGTTGGGACTGGAAGGGTACAGGGACTTTGGACAGATTCAGGAGAAAATAATCATTTAAAAATTCTTTAAAAACTCAGAGCCGGCTAGAGAACCATTACGACCATTTGATTTCGTGCAAAACAGGTGCTCAGGGATGAGGAGAGCCACGCAGCGCCTGGCTTCATTTTTTAAAAATATGAAGGGAGCTTGTCACAGCGTTTCGAAACAGAGAAAACAGAAGGATTAAAATCAATTCAGCGAAGGTGACAGGTTGCCCTACTACTTAGTAAATATAAAAGGATCTCTGGGTGCACATGGAGTCTCCCCATGGGATCTCAAAGAAGTCACGGGCGCATCTGGATCCTTGAGCAAAACGGAACCCTACTACGCCAGCGTCCTTGCGTCCGCGGACGGCCAACCGGCCCCGGCTCCCGTCTGCGGGAGGGGCTCTCACCAGGCGGCCTCAGGCCCCGAGGGAGAGGCACAGAACCCGCGATAAACGGGCAGGGTTGCTGAGCACGTCGACCCCCACCTCCCTTGAGGGTGAAGCTCACGCACTTTCTAAACAAGCAAGTGCGTCTCTAAGCTGTCAGCTCCTGGAGAGTCTAAGGGAAGCGTCTGCACACGAAGGAACTGCATCTTCAAAGTGTCATTAGAAAGGACTCAGGGCATCCCTTGTCATGAGGAGCAGACTGAAAAAGTTAGGAAGAAACAAAAGAATAATAGGCACTAGTCTGAGTCAGAGAGAGAGGGAGAGGGAGAGAATGCAAAGGTGACTGCTTGGGGTCTGAAGCAGGATTCCTCCAGCCCTTGGATTAGAAGGCAGAGGACCTTGTGAAATCCCTCACGTTACAGCGAGCAGTTAACTCTGAGAACACAGCGCCAAGCTCACTGCGTTAGACTCTGCAAGAAGAGCTTCCTTTGATTTATTCAGTTATTCGTATTTACTGAACCCTGTTTTAGGTTCTGGGGATTTGGCAGTGAACAAAACAGACAAAAATCCTGTCCTCAGGACTATATTTTAGTGATAGAGACAAGAAATAAATGAAAGAAATAAAAGTATGCCTGGTCTGTTAGATGAAATAGCTTTAAAGAGAACAAAGCAGCCGTGGGGTGAAGAGGAGACACGGGAGGGGTGCACAGTCTCGGGACGAGAGCCCAGGGAGAGGGTCCCTGAGGAGGTGGCCTTTGAGTGAAGACGTAACCCTGCAGATACCTGGGGAAACGTGTTCCCAGCAGAAGGAACTGTACATGCAAAGGCCCTGAGGCAGACAAGGGTCTGGCATAGTTAAAGAGCAGTAAGGATGCCAGTGTGACCGCCACGGAGAGAAGAGCAAGATGGGCAAGTGATGAGGTGACAGGTCGTCAGTGATAACCTGAGCAGTGTTACGAGAATGACCTTAGACCTGGTGGAGACTAAAGCCCCACAGGGTATACGGAGGGATGTTTCTGAGTTTGTACAGAAGAGCATCACAGGGGACTCCGGGATTTTTGCCCTGAAAGACTGAAAGGATGGAGTCGCCATGAATAGAGCTGGGAGAGTCTACGACAGAACAGAGAACATCAGATTTGTAGGAAGTGACCCCAGGAAGCACCGGGAGGGGACTAGGGCGTGAGACAGCAGGGAGAGCCGTGTGTCCTCGGGACACAAATTAGGTCTGAGGGTAAGTCGGCCCTCAGTCCTACTGGGGGCCTCTGGGATGCAGGGCAGGATGTGTGTGTCAGGGACGATGTCCCGCCGCAGTTGGTGCACATCACGTCCCAGGATTCAGTAGCTGAGGGCGCAGCGGAGGTAGCAGTGGGACATGGGCTTGCTTTCCAGGATCTTGAGGGGAGAAGGGCCTCAGGCAAGAGCTGCAGGGTCTCCTAGTGGGACCCAGTCTGCCTGGCCACACCGCAGGGTAAGGGCCGGAGGGTGTGGGAAGGTCCCCAGGCGTCTGCTGTGACCCGGCGCTGGGCAAGCCCCTGCCCTGGAATGTTACCGCTTCCATAGGAGGACCTGAGCCGCAGCCGCAGGGCCTGGTTAGGGCTCATGTCAGGCCAGTTCTGAAGCTCATGCTTTTCCCCCGACCTCTATTTGTACGGTCATGCTCTCTTAGTTTTTGAGTAGTCTCAGACAACATCAGCCCAGGGCACAGCTACCAGCCAAACACTTCATAAAATCTTGTGGTGACTCTAAAAAGATCTAAAAGAAAAAACCACACTGAGTCATAAAAGCAAAATGATCGTTCGTACTCAGGCTGCCTTCTGCATTTTTGCTCATTACACCTCAGGAGAAGCATCTCAGGAGTCAAACTAGGATATGAGCATCACTATTTAAATAAACGGAAGGGACAAACATCACATGATATCACTTAGATGTGGGTTCTAATAAAGCATACAAAGGAACTTATTTACAAAACAGCAACACTCACAGACACAGAAAACAAATTCATGGTTACCAGGGGACAGGTGGCAGGGGGATAAATTAGGAGTTTGGGATTAACATGCACACACTACTGTATGTAAAGTGGATAACCAGCAAGGACCTACTGTAGAGCACAGGGAACTCTACTCAGTATTCTGTAATAACCTAAAAGGGAAAAGAATCTGAAAAAGAGTGGATACTTGTATAGGTATAACTGAACCACTTTGCTGTACACCTGAAACTAACACAACGTGTATCAACTACGCTCCAATATAAAATAAAAATTTTTTTAAATAAAATAAAATATTTATGGGTGAAACAAACAAAAAGGGAAAGAACCTACTACATATAACAAGAGACTGAAACACTAGGAAGCAGTATACCACGCTGAATTCTAGGGAGGTTGAGGTGCAAACCTACACACTTACCCAGGGTCTGCAACAGGTAAGACTCGCCTTAATCACCAAATCTGGATGACAGTAAAGATTAGGAGAATTCTCTGAAGACTGCGAGATTTGTATTTTACTGATGTGTAAAATTGTTAGTAAGCTCATGCAACAAGGTTTGATAATTTGATAGTCGTTCCATATTGGGCTAAAAATGGAAATAAAGATACTGTTCGGAGCATATTTTCACTTGTTTCCAGCCCACACTGCTCTGAAAGACAAGTGACCGCAGTTCTGGGGCTAAATGGAGCCTTTCCCTGCTGGTCTAGACCGTGGCGTGCACTCCTATTTCCTATCTTCCAACAGCTGTGCAACCTCCCTCGTCCTGCCTCGAGCAGAGATGATAACTAAATCGCTTCCATCAGCCCCCAGCGCTCATTGCCCTCCAGCTTCTGTCCCCCCCGCCCTTCTCCTTTCCTCACACCGTCCCTGTAAGGTGTCGTTGATGTCCTGTATCTACTGTATAGCTTTTGTTACCTTCAAAAGGTGGCGGGACTCCCCTGGCGGTCCAGCGGTTAGGACTCCGCTTCCACTGCAGGGGACACGGGTTCGATCCCTGGTCCAGGAAGATCCCGTGGGCCGCATGGTGCAGCAAAAAAAATAAATAAAATGGAAAAAATAAAAGGTGGAGGCAGACTTCCCTGGTGGCGCAGTGGTTGAGAGTCCGCCTGCTGATGCAGGGGACACGGGTTCGTGCCCTAGTCCGGGAGGATCCCACATGCCGCGGAGCGGCTGGGCCCGTGAGCCATGGCCGCTGAGCCTGCGCGTCCGGAGCCTGGTGTCCCACAGCCCTCCTGGACAGCCAGTCTTCCAGACTTCTTTTAGCCTCCATCGATTAGGGCTTGATAATTGCAACCACACCTACTCCTACCCATATACAGATTAAATAGATCACTTTTATAAAGTATTTGTACCTGAAAAACTAAACTTCTTAACCAAACATTTCCTCTTTTGGTAGTGACCAAGAAGACGAAATGGCAAAAGCACTGCTTACCTTGGGCCCTCTGATAGTGGTAGTAGATGCCGTGAGCTGGCAAGATTATCTGGGAGGCATCATACAGCATCATTGCTCTAGCGGAGAAGCAAATCACGCCGTTCTGGTAACCGGCTTTGATAAAACAGGTGAGTGCTGGTGAGATGCGACCAATTGCTTTGCAGCTTGAACTCCAGCTTGACAAGTGATTGCCATCCTTTAAGACGCGGAAACCTGGTCCTATTACGTCTAAGTCCTCATGAGCTTTACAACTTTTCACTAAACTTCCAGGTATACACGCCCTGCGGGTCCCACTGTCAATCTGGTAGATGCCTCGTTGAAATGACACTAAATTCCTGATCTAAATAATGGGCATTCTCCATCTGGAATGTTTAGGGTAACTGCTGGGAAAGAGAAGTACTTATACTTATCTAAGGATCCTTTTTTTTCTTTCTTTTCCTTTTTCTAAGTCCCTGGAAAAGGATGTGTGTTTTCATTTTCTGCAGAAACTGCATTAAGTGAAATGAATTCAAACACATTTTCCATTGATGGGCGTGTGACACTAGTACTGATCAAGTTTACTTGGCTGGTTTGTTAGCAGTTCATTACATTTTTTATCTTTTTCTTAGAGCCACTGTAGTTTTCAATAACTGAACTTTAAATAAACATTCTTTCACCACAAATAGGTTCTCCAGGGTTTGTTTCATGTTTTTTAGGAAGTACCCCGTACTGGATCGTGAGGAACTCCTGGGGAACTTCCTGGGGCATAGACGGCTGTGTCCACGTAAAAATGGGAGGAAACATTTGTGGTGAGTCGTGAGTTGATATTCAAAACTCCAGGTTAAATGTCAAGGGAGAGACTGTGAATAGATTAAAATTATAGCCCATCCAGTCCATAGTGTGCGTCCAGGATACTTAGATCACTTTTACAGTAAGAATTGTCATCCTTTAACTAATTGATAAAAATACAACAGTGTTTTTTAAAAAAGACACTACTGTACACATTCATGTTTTTAAAAGGAAGAGGGACTGTAGTAAAAACCAGTGTAATGAGCAAAACATTGTAAGACATGGCGAAAATTTACCAAAGTTAACTACTTCCAAAACCAGAAAAAACTCCACTTAGGAGGCTGAGCTTTTCCAGAAATGTCTCCAATTCCAAATTTACTTTTTATAATTGCATTACTTTCCATTATTTTATGTATTATAATACCTTCTCTAGGATCATCAAGAATCACTTTTTCTTTGTATCAAAATGGGTGAAAATCTGAATATTAGGGTTGTTTCTGATTTAATATGCCCCTTGTCACCTACAAAATTCTAGCAAAAAATTCTACTCACTGGAATTGAGAGGCTTAAAAGAATGCCAAACATGCTCTTTTGTTGAATAACACTTTTTATTAATTAACAACAAACCAAATTAAGAGAGCTATTTAAGTATGTTAAACGTATTCTAAAATCCATATTCAAATTCTGTTCTAAACTTTTTGATCTAGAAAATCAGCATATTTTCTGAATCAAGTTGGACCCAAACTATGCTGTGTGTACAACTTTTTACAAATTGTAGAACAGCCCAGGTTGTGATATTTATGATAAAAGAGAGTTATGGATGGGCTTCCCTGGTGGCGCAGTGGTTGAGAGTCCGCCTGCCGATGCAGGGGACACGGGTTCGTGCCCCGGTCCAGGAAGATCCCACATGCCGCGGAGCGGCTGGGCCCGTGAGCCATGGCCGCTGAGCCTGCGCGTCCGGAGCCTGTGCTCCACAACGGGAGAGGCCACAACAGTGAGAGGCCTGTGTACCGCAAAAAAAAAAAAAAGGAGTTATGGAAAACTTTGAGAGCTTATATTTTGATTCAGTCTAGCGACGACAGCTCAGTCGTTCCACAGAGCCGCATCCGTGTAGTTTAGTAAATGGCCTGTTCAATCACCCCAGTAAACAATTTTTCATAAATTATTTATTAACAAGAGTCAGCCTCACAGAAGCTTTTCAGCCAGAGCGCGAGCACCCCGCCAGGCCTCTGCGTTCAGCTTCACTGGGGCTCTGCAGATAAAGGGCCGCTGCCACTTCTGGAAGCCCTGCTGCCCCCACAGTTCATCCCCAGCTGCGGAGTGAGGGGCCTGCATCTGGCTGAGGGGCGGCTGCTTTCACAGCCCTGGCAGGGTTGCTGCCAGGACGTGATCCGGATGCTGGTTCAGCATCACTGCATCCCCACCTCTTCCCAGCCCCCGGCTACAAAGGGTGAGTCGGGATCATCTTTGCCCTGTACCCGTCTCCCAGTTTAAGTCTCCAAGGCCTGCCTGGTTCGTCATTATACAGGAATCCAGATCCCTTCTGAAAGGGAGTATTTCCTGAAAGTTACATCCCTGGGATGGTCACATTACTCTCACGACCAGCTGCGGAAGGCAGGTAGCATTCCGTGGCCCCAAGAGATTTCAAAGACGCAGCTAATCACAGAGGAATCCAGTCCTCAAATAGGATGTTTGATCACTTCCGCCACGACATTCTGATCTGCGACCGCAGAGCACGCTGGTGATTTATTGAAATGTTGTTGAAGTTCAAATCTTAGAGTTTAAATTTTCAAATTGTGTTTAAAATAATCCTATAAATTATCGTTTTGCCTCTAAGCAATATGTATGAGTGTGATACAGATCTCAGATACATTCACCTGTTCAGTTCATAAGTCGTTTGGGGATTTTTAATAGTTTACTGAAATAAAAATATTAGGTATCTCTTCTTATATCTGCGTGTGAGGTTGCCGTGTCGCTGTGGACAGGTAGCTATCAATCACCAGTGAGTGATTTTCTTAGTAGATACTAACTCTTTCCGAACCCAAATGAAGATTGTTTTAATTTGCTATTTAAAAGGCATATAAGGAGGAAATAGAGTAGTACTGATCGTTTCCTTTTTCTCAGGTATCGCAGAATCTGTTTCTGCTGTATTCGTGTGATACGTTCTCCAGATCAAGAGACAGATACGAAACCGAAGGCTCGTGATGAGATGTGATACTTCATTCTTGGCAATTTCATCTTTAGGCTTTTGCAACTACCCACAAAAGACAGGCTCCAGGGCCTGGTCCTGCTGAAACTATTGATAAGTTGTAGAATATTCTCTTCTTAGAGAGAGATGGACAAGGTCAGTAGGAAGAAAACCAGCACCATGGCCTGGGACGAAGTCTGTGGGACAGTTTCCTACTGGGAGGACGGTCAGATTAGGAGGTATTTTAGGTCTCTTCACTCTGAAAAGGCTATTGTCTGATTTGTTTGATCATTGTTTCTGTTTGCCGTTTCTTTATTTTTAATGACGTATTTCCAATAGGATTAAAGAGGTGATAAGAATCCCTTTTCCTTTATGGGATAAAATCACCAGCCCAAGTGCCCTGCATACAGGAATAGCCAGCCTAGAACTAGGTGTGCCCCTCCCAGTTGTATTCCCAGCCCTCCAGCATGGAATTTCAAAGGAATGTTGAAGGGCCAGTTGCTCTTCCCCAGCACAGGGTGCCGACCCGTGACCTGCGCAGATCACGTAGAAAGAAGCAAAGAGACAAAGTTACTTTTTAAGGCAGACAGTTAGCCTGATTGAAACTAAATGACCAATATGGCAACCAAGTGATAGGAAAATCTCAAGTAGCCTTGCCTGGAAGACAAATTATTTGGGGGTTTCACGGCCCGGAGGGTTCCAGTACGTTTTATTTCCTCCTTTGTTCTTGCAGATTGAGGAGCGGTGTGTCTTCTCACATTTTCTCACTCTTTCCCTTACTCTTGGCCGTGAAACTTCTAAATCCTCCTGGTGGTGCGGCTTCCCTGGCGAAAGAAGTCTCGTTGTTTACTTTCCGTTTCAATTTAGGGCCATTTATCTGGCTCCAGTTGTCTCTAAGCCTTGATCAGCATCAGGACCTCACCTGTCTGTCCGCCCATCATTTGGACGCACCACCTCTTTCAAAGTTCAACCTCATTAATCTGGTATCAGCCAAAATGTGTTTCCCAGCCTCTGTTGTCCCAGTTTTCTGCTTATTTTTCCCAGACTCCATCCTAACTACTTTTTCGTGCGTCCCTTTGGCTTTCCACGTGGTCCCTGGTCCTCGAGGTCCAACTCCTCTTTCGCAGGGTCATTATGCTTGGCCGTGTAAGAGCCTCAGAGCATGAAAGCTGCTCTTCTGATTGAATACAAGTACAATCGTACTGTGTGAGTTAAATGACAAAGTTGTATCAAGTACTACGTATGTAAGTATCTCCTCTCTCAAATTCTCGGTCGCAGTCCAGTGTAGACTATCTTAAAAGCATAATTGTAGAGGTGGCAATAACCACTGAAAAAAATTGAGACATCCCATTTTTCCTCTCACGGTTGGCCTTTATTTATCACTCTCCTTATTAGAAGAAAATCAAAAACAAGACATTATTTCTTTTCCTTACACCAACAAGAAGCAATTTCAAAAGAGTATGTGTTGACTCAGGTTTAGAAATGACAAGTTGATACTCTGTTTGACTAATATTCTAAATATCCAGCTATGCCACAAAGGACTTGTGTCTTGATTGTTCCAGTTCGTGTTCATGTACTAATTACTGTAACGTGTGAACACTTTTCTGATACTCTTTTACAAAGATCAATATCCTTCTGAATTACGAAGGGATGAATACCTCTCGGCTCTTCTGGATTTTGATAACATTTTTAATAAAACGACCTGTATCTGACTTTGGGTTAAGAAGACTCTGTCCATGTGTATGGCTTACGTTTTGTGAACACAGTGTTAATGCGGTTCACATTCACACAAGAGTTTTCTCAGCTCCAAACCCATATATTTAATGTTTGGTTTTCTCCATAGACATCTTAACTTCCATGTCTGCAAACTATCTCCTTCCCCTCCTCAAAACAACAAAACGAAAAACCTAAAAAACAACAACAAACGCCCACACCTCCTGGAGTCTCCGTTTCGGGTGACAGCATTAGCATCGTGGAATAACCCAATCAGTAAAATTGAGGGAAATCTTAGATGTTCCATCAGGTCAGCTACACCTGAGGACCAGCACCTAATCACCCACCTGCTCTCCGTTTCCTTCCTCCATCCTTCACTCGCTGCACGTTCTTCAGCATCTCGGACCCCCACTGCTCAGGAGTCGACCCACCAGACCCCTTGTCCCTCAGTCTGGGGCTTCTCGAGTACGGCCCCCAGACCAGGAGCCACCCGAGGACTTGGAAACTGTTTCGTCAGCCCCCCGGGTGTTTGTGATGGACGGATTGACGATGCATCTGCTCTGTGTCCCCGGGGTTTGCATTTCTAAAAGACCCCATTTTCATGTTATCCCTCTGGTTTAGCCCATTCAGGGGCTCCCGGTGCCTAAAAGATAACATATCAACTTTTCTAAATGAGCTTTTCCCAAAGAGGCCCCTTCCTGCCTTCTCAGCCTCACCGTCTGGTGTTCCACGTGGGCGTGCGCTGTGCCCCCGCACTGACCAGCTGCTGGACGTTCGCCCTTGAGGCCGAGAGGAGAGCAGTGAAATCTTCACATAATAATTAGGAGTCATAATGAAAATAACCAAGATGTTCCTGGGTGTGATTTCACTGGGATCTCAGAGTAAATACTAAATTAGCCCTACAGGGATTCATGATTCATTTAAGAATTATTGAAAGTGGGTCGTAGGCACTAGAAGCAAGTTTAAATGGGGCAAGGGTACTAACTGGCATTATGAGTGGTTTTGACATTTACATAAGAATTAGTGATACATCATTTGAAAAAAACTACACCTATATAACCTAGTCACACCAAGAAACAGAGATAAAAATAACTAAATCAGATCATTCATTTAGTCTATTAAAAGAACGTGCCTTGACAAATAGCATTTATTCCAGGATTCCAAGGCATCTTGATGGACGGAATATCCAGTAACATATTTCTTCATTACTTCCTGAGAAAAAGCCAAGATTATAAGTATTTTATCCCAATACATAGAGAGGAAACTGGGGATTAAACTGGTAGTTTGGACCAAAGTAGATAATTAATAGATGCATTTGATCTCAAACTTGCTGACTTATTTCAAAGGGAGTGTCATTGGCCTCGCTACTTGTCTCTGGATTTTTCAGCTTAACCACCATCTGGTACCATGTACCTGTCCCTGCACACACACACACACACACACACACACACACACACACACACACACACACACACACACACACACACACACACACACACACTCACACACACGCCATGGAGGCAAAAGCAAGTATATGTAAGTAATGTAGAGACAAACTAGACAATATGATCCTTATAAGAAAATTGTAATTGAGACCAAAGAATAGCTCACTTCCATCAAGAACCTACTGCTTGCTGCAGATGAGCACCCTCGGTCAAGGTGGCTGCGCATTCCAGAGTTCTTTGATAATATTTTGTACTCCCCTCATAACAGAAATTTCACTAGGTATTGACAGACTGAGCTAGAAAAAGAAGAAAGGAACTCCTGTTGATCTAAACTCTTGATCTAACCCATTTTATGCCAAACGAACCGGGTCATTGCTTCCTCTGTTCACCTCTCCTTTCCTCTGGAAAGAACACTCCCCGCTACCTCAATTCTGCAGTGCGCTAGGGTGGGCTCTGGCTGCCAGACACGTGCCTTGGGGCTGGGGGGAGTCCAGAGGTGCAGGAAGAGGGACACAGCCTGAGGATGGAGCCGGTGCCCACAGGGCAGAGCGAGGCCAGCGCCGACAGAGAAGAAGAGGTGAGACAGGTCCTCCAAGGTTTGGGGAATGGCGTTCTCCAGGAGCTGGATCCATCCCCGTGCCTCCAGGCTCCCCAAGCATCTCTCACTTCTGGGAGCTATGGGAGAAACTGCCCAATAAACCCCCTGCAGGTAAGTTTCCGGTAGATTTCTGTCCTTGGTCACCAAGAGTCCTAACAAATACAATGTTTCCAAAACAGTATATGTCAAAAGACTAAAGTTTATTTACTATTTACAAAACTTTTTGACTGAACACATCTTTGTACAGAATGACACATTTTATTGCATAAAATATTTGAAGTAGCTGAAGTTTACAAGCTTATAAGGTATGAAACTGAGAAAATTATTATATTAAATGGTTACATTAAGGTAAACACAGGGACATTGTCTCTAATAGGAAAACACTAGGTACAATGTTACAATGTAACTGAATTTCTTACTGTTGAGTCTGATATCATCACAAACATGAGGTAATAAAATTATTTTTAGGTTGAATCAGTGCTACAGTGCTATATATGCTATATATATGTATAACATATATTACATTAGGAGTCTGCGTAGTCATGAAAATTCATAGACAATAAAGACCGCAGCCTGAGAAATCAATGTTCTTCATAAATTTTTGCAGATGATTTCAATCTGATTCATCACTGCTGAAGTAAGAGCTGTCACAATATTCAGCTGTATAAAGGAACTTATGGATAACTGGGTTCATCTTCGGTATCCAGTGTCGGGGAACCAGATATGTTGAGAGATTAAATAAATCTACAAACACCTTGTACCTGTCACTGGAGAAGCACATATATACAGATGTTTTAGACTTATTGACATGAAAGATTTTTAAATTTCTCAAATAATGATATTTTGCCGTAAATAATTAGTATTCATTAGTATATGTTCCATGTTGTGTATATCAAAGAGTATTAGTATTAAGATTGCTTCCTTTTTATTCCACATCCAAGGTTCATGCCCATAAAACCATATTACGTGTTTCGGTGATCCGGACCAGGCTGGTCCACATTAAAACCTAGAGCTTTATTATTGTCATGCTACCTTCATAGATAAGGGTGTGTCCTAGTTTCTGACTTTTAAAGGACAGGATGCAAAATTATAAATTGAAAGCACACAGAATTCCTAGTTGTTCATCAGAAAATATTTCCCACCCATTAAGTTGTTGCCGGATAAGTGACATGAGTGCATTAATAAATTGAAATGCCATCTTAGATTTATAATAAATATCTATGAGAGTGATTTTCACATTTAAAATTGCCATGTGTTTGTTAGTCAACTATTTTAACTTGCAGTTTTATAGCAGAAGAGCATTTGTCTTTGCAGTCAAATTTGGGTTCAAATTTTGCTCTTTCATTTGCTACTCATGTGACCCTGGGCAAGTTGTCTAAAGCTCAGTGTTTTGGTTTCTAACTCTGTAAGATAAAAACTACAATCCCGTCCTCTAACCAGGCCTTTGTGAAGATTTAATGAGAAAATGACACACCAGGAAGGCTGTTTGTGTTCACTGTTCCCACCACCCCTGATGGCTGTGCTCGTTTCGTACAATCATTTACAGTTTCATGCTGCTTACAGAATTTACTCCCAGGAAAAGAGAAAATGTGTAATGACTGTGAAAATTCAAACCAATAACTTTTGTGACTCATTCAGCCTAGCGTTTATTCCCGGGGAAACTGAACATCTCTACAAATGATGAAAATAGAAACACTGTGTTTTATAACTTAGTCCATCAGGTAGTAAGACTAGGGATGAAAATAGTGAATTATAAGGAATTTTGGAGTCACTTTGCTGTACAGCAGAAATTAACACAACATTGGAAATCAACTATACTGCAATAAAATTTTAAAAAAAGAATTTTGGAGACTAAATCTAATTTATTCTTGATTCTCCTTTCCCACGGGGCTCTGTAAGTTTCCCAGTTTTCAGATGTGTCTGTCTATCTGTATATCCATCTGTCTATAATACTGTGAATACTAAATAAAGTAAGAACATGAATGTCCTAGAAATCTCTCTAGCATGTTTGAAGTGCTCAGTAAATGTTGCTTTCTTTCCTTGTAAACAATATAAAAAGGCAGTCTCCGGAGCACATGGGAGTAGTTTTTATCCTATACAAGAGAGTCATCTCGGCAAACAAGAACCTATTTTCAGCTGTGTCATTCATCTGGCCAGGAGGACTTTGGCGGAATCAATGATACCCATTTTAGTCTAGCCCAGACCTGAGCCAGAATAAGTTGAAAACGCTTCTTGGGTTACCTGGTTCCTGCCCTCCCAGGTCATGCAGACATCGGTACCCCGCCCCCTCGCATCCCAGGATGCAGTGATGAATTTCCAGAACTAAGGATGTTTGCAGTGACCTCCGAAGGCTCCCACAGGAGTCCCTTAATCTAAGGATACATGGGTTGCCGGCAGTCCAGACAGGAGGGAGTATAAGTGACTTTTCCTAGATAAGGCGCTTCTCCGTGGGGAAAAAGGCGATGGTGGGTCCCCGAGATGAGGAGGGATGCCCGGCTTACCTCACTGTGGAGCGCAGGTACTGGTACCCCGAGGACCCGCCGGTGCCCGCCTTGCTGCCCAGCATCCTGTGCACCACGCACACATGGTTGTCTAGACAGACACACACGTTAGCTCCACGTGCGCCAAGGACAAGGGGTCGGTAACGATTATCACCTCCCCTTATCCCTCAGCCGTGTGGAAGGCTCAGGTGTGAGCGGATGAGGGTGCGGGGCGGTTGCCCGGCGCCCTGCCTGGTCCAGGCTGCGCGGGGCGTCCGTCCATCCTTACGCACGCTCAGCCCTCGGACGCCGTGGGCGGAGCCCCTGCGACTTACATGAGCCCTAGCTACTCGTGTCGTCATGGGGCCCTTCCTCCATGAACTCGAACTATTGAAATTATATTTTCAAGTTGTACTGACGCCAAGAGGAGTGCATGGCTATTACAAGCGAAATCTGCTTCGACCCTAAGCCTGCTTGTTTCTTCTGTTTATCAAACACAGCGTCTTCCTGGGCCCACAGAGGAGCCGTGAGCCCTGGGCACTGCGCCTGCCGCGCCCTGGATGGGTCGGCCCTGAGAGCCGCTGCTCGGCTGCTTTTATGACGGAGCCCCACCCCGACCCACAGCTATGGGGGAGGGGAGGGTGCCAGGGAGGGAGCAGCTCTGGGGGGTCCGGGGGGACTTACATCTCCACTTGGTCATGAGCGAGTCCATGTCCATGAGGGAGGTCAGCAGCTGGAAAGGGACCTGGAACCTGGGCTCTTCCCTGGGGCAGAAAAAGAATAATAATAATAGTAAATAATAGTAATAATAAGTGTTCAGGCAAGTCCAGTGTGTCAGGAAGAACACACATTCTACCATCTGTTGGGCCTGAAACAAACATCCCCTTTGCCTCTTAGGAGCTGTGACAGCTCTGATCTCTCTCCCAGGCTTAGTTTCCTCATCTCATAAAAGGGCTTAACACCACTCATGTTGCAGCATGTGTGTAAGAGTCTAGAACATTCCTCGATAGATGTGAAGTGACCCGCCAGAGTCGCACCTCACACCCGTTCTCATTAAAGGCAGACACGGACACCATCTTGGATTTTCTAGCCAATAACAGTCAGAAACTTCTTCCAGGCAAAGATGTTAAAATGTGAAAACAAAGACTGCTTGTTACAGCTCCCTCTGATATATGTTTCCTTTTTCATCTAATCCCCCAGCTCTTTCAGTGCATTTTCTGCCGAGGATACATAAGCCTGAATAGCGTATGCTTACTAACATTTGAGGAAAACAGAAGGGTTTTTTATGCTGCCATTCTGAAAAATAGATGGGACAGGATTAAAAAATAAACCCAAGTAAGTAAGACATGCAGTAAACACAGATTTTTTAATTTTTTTTTGCATTTTACTAGTGTGCTATCTGTTGCTCTGACACATTTAATCTATGAAACACAAAGATGGGCCGTTCACCCACGTGGCTAGGAGGACAGGACGTGGATGCCCCAGACACTGTGGATGGTGAAGACAGACGTGAAATTGCTGAACAAGCAGAACAACAGTTTATAAGGTGTTTTCACTTCATTGTTTTCATCTTACAAAACAGGAATAACAACATCATTAAGTGACAGAACCCATTTCGTGGCTGAGTTTCTGAGACAGATTAAACTTTGTGTCCTTAGGACACTTAATGGACATAACACTCTGCAGAATTTAATGAAAAGGATATTGATTAATTTGTGTGTGTTTTTATGTTTTTTTACCCACCACAGGTATAAAATTGGACTCTTACTATTTAAAATAAAGAAAAACCTCATGAAACTTCACGATTATTTTCTAAGCTTCCCCCCCGCCAAATCTAAATGATTTTTTTAAAACTATGATTGCAATGTATAAGCTTTATACTGGATTTATTATCTGTATCTACTCCTCCATTTTTACTTCTAATTCACCTCTTTTGAGAATTCCCTGGCGGTCCAGTGGTTAGGACTCAGTGCTTTCACTACCAGGGGTACAGGTTCCATCCCTGGTTGGGGAACTAAGATCCCACAAGCCGTGCGGCACAGCCAAAGAAAACCAAAAATAAATAACTAAAACAATCATGCTGTATGCCTTAACTCTCCTCTTTTGATTTGCTTTTACCTGTAAAAGTATATCATCAAGGCCCCCTGAAGTGCTTTGTATGATAGCCGTCTCTCTCCTGCAAGACACATAGCAAGTTTTAATTTAATAGGTAATTTAAGGCGCTCATGTTCACTTGGCAGTCATCACCTTAAATAACTGTGTCACATGTCTTTAGAAAAGAATGTGAATGTTCGTTTAAATATTTTATCCCTTAGCTTGAATTTGGAAAACTATCATTTAAAACATTATTTTAATATTAGATTTTAAAAGACAAATTTAAAAAAAAATATATATATATATATATATATATATATACACATACTTTAAATTCTCAAAACCTTTAAATAGGCAGGGTTAGAAATCAAGCAATAAACAGCCACATACAAAAGGACTTGACCTTTTTTCTTTTCCTAAATACTAAGTTCCTGTATCATTTATGAACACTTTATTGGAAATACTTCAAATAAATTATAGAATTATAAAATAAGGTTTATTAAATATATTTTAAGTCACTTAAAAAAAAAGAGAAACCTGGTATAGAAAATACTTAACTTCCACAACAAATGAAAAATTCCTTGTGCCTATGAGTGGAAATATCAGTGTGCATTTCTTCCCCCCAAGTAAGGTTTGACTTTTTGATCTCATGGTCTTACATTCCAGGGGAAGGATCCTCGGAATAGAAATGCCTACCTTTACTAAGGAGATGCTCATGGCGTTTCTCATCAAATAAGGAGAGTAACACCTCTTTCTGCTTCTGAAATTCAGCCTTTTGTTCCTCCTTTTCCTCTGACTCTTCCTTGGCCTTTGGGGGAAATACTGCATTAATATTCCCAAGAGAGAAGAGATTCTTATTTTAGAAAACATTGCTTGTGAGAAAAAACTAGCTGGGTGCAGAAAGGGTGTACTTAGGATATGTACTATATCATCTAATACTGCAGCTTGGAAATTACGGCTTATGAGACAGGACCTTCCTCATACCACTGGTTCTATACTTTTGTTTAAGTTTAAATGATTTGTTAAATCCAAATACTCTCTTCATAAATATCAAGAAAACTGGACTCAGATGGGCAAAGCTGGAGGTAACTACAAGTGGTCAATGATGGTCTAATTTTAGACAGCAATTATTTAATACAGGCAGTAAAGTAATTCCACTTAGGAAAAATTAAGAATTCCTAGTCAGAGATACTACTAATTCTACTGAAATTCTATCTTCAGTGCAGTATTCTAGAAATACAATTCCGTAGATAGTTTCCACTGTTGTATATTTTTTTATTTGACATCTATTGATTTGTTTAAGGAAATTCTTATTTTCCTGCTTACAACACATGTGCTACTTACAACTCAATTACTTGGGCTGGAGCAAAAATCCGTTTCCCCAATTGTCTTCAATTCATCAGAACAACCACACTGTGTGGTAAGAATGTGTGTGCACACTATAGCCAATTGATTATTGATTTATTCAGTAAATAAGGCTAATGTGATAGAGATAAAAATCATGAGCAAAATTGAGTCCCTTGATCTCTATCTGGTGGGACTGAAACACTGAAAACTTAAGTTAAATTACAACCATAGGCAGTGGTGTAAAGGAACAGTGTTGTCCATAATAACTTATAGTAGCAGAGAGGTTGGGTAAGAACATCCCACAGAAGTTGTCCTTGAACCAAGACATTCAAATTATAGGGGTCCCAGAAGAAGAAGAGAAAAAGAAAGGGACTGAGGAAATATCTGAAGAGATTATAGCTAAAAACTTCCCTAATATGGGAAAGGAAATAGTCAATCAAGTCCAGGAAGCACAGAGAGTCCCATACAGGATAAATCCAAGGAGAAACACGCCAAGACACATATTAATCAAACTATCAAAAATTAAATACAAAAAAAGTATTAAAAGCAGCAGGGAAAAGCAACAAATAACATACAAGGGAATCCCCGTAATGTTAACAGCTGATCTTTCAACAGAAACTCTGCAAGCCAGAAGGGTGCGGCAGGACATCTTTAAAGTGATGAAAGGGAAAAATCTACAACCAAGATTACTCTACCCAGCAAGGATCCCTCATTCAGATTTGATGGAGAAATTAAAACCTTTACAGACAAGCAAAAGCTAAGAGAATTCAGCACCACCAAACCAGCTTTACAACAAATGCTAAAGGAATTTCTCTAGGCAGGAAACACAAGAGAAGGAAAAGACCTACAAAAACAAACCCAAAACCATTAAGAAAATGGTAATAGGAAAATACATATTGATAATTATCTTAAATGTAAATGGATTAAATGCTTCAACCAAAAGACATAGATTGGCTGAATAGATACAGAAACAAGACCCATATATATGCTGTCTACAAGAAACCCACTTCAGACATAGGGACACATACAGACTGAAAGTGAGGTGATGGAAAATGATATTCTATGCAAATGGAAATCAAAAGAAAGCTGGAGTAGCAATTCTCATATCATACAAAATAGACTTTAAAATAAAGACAATTACAAGAGACAAAGAAGGCCACTACATAATGATCAAGGGATCAATCCAAGAAGAAGATAGAACAATTGTAAATATTTATGCACCCAACATAGGAGCACCTCAACACATAAGGCAAATGCTAACAGCCATAAAAGGGGAAATCAACAGCAACACAACCATAGTAGGGGACTTTAACACCCCACTTTCACCAATGGACAGATCATCCAAAATGAAAATAAATAAGGAAACACAAGCTTTAAATGACATGTTAAACAACCTGGACTTAATTGGTATTTATAGGACATTCCATCCAAAAACAACAGAATACACTTTCTTCTCAAGTGCTCATGGAACATTCTCCAGGATAGATCATATCTTGGGTCACAAATCAAGCCTTGGTAAATTTAAGAAAATTGAAATCATATCAAGTATCTTTTCCGACCACAACGCTATGAGATTAGATATCAATTACAGGAAAAAAAATACAAACACATGGAGGCTAAACAATACACTACTAAATAACCAAAAGATCACTGAGGAAATCAAAAAATACCTAGAAACAAATGACAATGAAAACACAATGACCCAAAACCTATGGGATGCACCAAAAGCAGTTCTAATTTTGTTGTGGTCATCCATTTACAGTGCTTGGTGTCAGTTTATTTATCTCTTGTAAAAATAAAATACAGTGTGTGTGTGTGAAAAAAAAAGTAGTTCTAAGAGGCAAGGTTATAGCAATACAATCTTACCTCAAGAAACAAGAAACATCTCAAGTAAACAACCTAACCTTATCCTAAAGCAACTAGAGAAAGAAGAACAAAACAAACCCAAAGGTAGCAGAAGGAAAGAAATCATAAAGATCAGATCAGAAATAAATGAAAAAGAAATGAAGGAAATGATAGCAAAGATCAATAAAACTAAAAGCTGGCTCTTTGAGAAGATAAACAAAATTGATAAACCATTAGCCAGACTCATCAAGAAAAAAAGGGAGAAGACTCAAATAAATAGAGTTAGAAATGTAAAAGGAGAAGTAACAACTGACACTGAAGAAAATACAAAGGATCATCAGAAAAGACACAAGCAAGTATATGCCAATAAAACGGACAATTTCTGGAAGAAATGGACAAACTCTTAGAAAACCACAACCTTCCGAAATTGAACCAGGAACAAATAGAAAATATAAACAGACAAATCACAAGCACTGAAATTGAAACTGTGATTAAAAATCTCCCAACAAACAAAAGTCCAGGACCAGATGGCTTCACAGGCAAATTCTATCAAATATTTCAAGAAGAGCTAACACCTATCCCTCTCAAACTCTTCCAAAATATAGCAAAGGGAGGAACACTCCCACACTCATTCTACAAGGCCACCATCAACCTGATACCAAAACAAGACAAAGATGTCCCCAAAAAAGAAAACTACAGGTCAATATCACTGATGAACATAGATGCAAAAATCGTCAACAAAATACTAGCAAACAAATCCAACAGCACATAAAAGGATCATACACCATGACCAGGTAGGGTTTATCCTAGGAATGCAAGGATTCTTCAATATACACAAATTAATCCATGTGATATATATTAACAAATTGAAGGAGAAAAACCATATGATCATCTCAATAGATGCAGAAAAAGCTTTTGACAAAATTCAACACCCATTTATGATAAAAACCCTCCAGAAAGCAGGCATAGAGGGAACTTACCTCCTCATAATAAAGACTATATATGAGAAACCCACAGCCAACATCATTCTCAATGGTGAAAAACTGAAACCATTTCCACTAACATCAGGAATAAGACAAAGTTGCCCACTCCCACCCCTATTATTCAACATAGTTTTGGAAGTTGTAGCCACACCAATCAGAGAAGAAAAAGAAATAAAAGGAATCCATATTGGGAAATAAGAAGTAAAACTTCTTCACTGTTCGCAGTGACATGATACTATATATAAAGAATCCTAAAGATGCTATCAGAAAACTACCAGAGCTAATCAATGTATTTGGTAAAGTAGCAGGATACAAAATTAACGCACAGAAATCTCTTGCATTCCTATACACTAATGATGAAAAATCTGAAAGAGAAATTAAGAAAATACTCCCATTTACTATTGCAACAAAAAGAACAAAATACCTAGGAATAAACCTACCTAAGGAGACAAAAGACCTGTATGCAGAAAACTATAAGACACTGACGAAAGAAATTAAAGATGATACCGACAGATGGTGAAATATACCATGTTCTTGGATTGGAAGAATCAACATTGTGAAAATGACTATACTACCCAAAGCAATCTACAGATTCAATGCAATCCCTATCAAACTACAAATGGCATTTTTCACAGAACTATAACAAAAACTTTCACAATTTGGATGGAAACACACAAGACCCCAAATAGCCAAAGCAATCTTGAGAAAGAAAAATCGAGCTGGAGGAATCAGGCTCCTAGACTTCAGACTATACTACAAAGCTACAGTCATCAAGACAGTATGATACTGGCACAAAAACAAAAATATAGATCAATGGATCAGGATAGAAATCCCAGAGATAAACCCACGTACATATGGTCACTTTATCTTTGATAAAGGAGGCAAGAATATACAATGGAGAAAAGACAGCCTCTTCAACAAGTGGTGTTGGGAAAACTGGACAGCTACCTGTAAAAGAATGATATTAGAGCACTCCCTAACACCATACACAAAAATAAACTCCAAATGGATTAGAGACCCAAATGTAAAGCCAGACACTTTAAAACTCTTAGAGGAAAACACAGGCAGAACACTCTATGACATAAATCACAGCAAGATCCTTTTTAACCCACCTCCTAGAGAAATGGAAATAAAAACAAAAATAAACAAATGAGACCTAATGAAACTTAAAAGCTTTTGCACAGCAAAGGAAACCATAAACAAGACGAAAAGACAACCCTCAGAATGGGAGAAAATATTTGCAAATGAAGCAATCGGCAAAGGATTAATCTCCAAAATATACAAGCAGCTCATGCAGCTCAATATCAAAAAAAAAAAAAAAAAATCCAAAAATGAGCAGAAGACCTAAATATACATTTCTCCAAAGAAGATATATGGATTGCCAACAAACACATGAAAGGATGCTCAACATCATTAATCATTAGAGAAATGTAAATCAAAACCACAATGAGGTATCAACCTCACACCAGTCAAGTGGCCATCATCGAAAATCTACAAACAATAAATGCTGGAGAGGGTGTGGAGAAAAGGGAACCCTCTTGCACTGTTGGTGGGAATGTAAATTGATACAACCACTATGGAGAATAGTATGGAGGTTCCTTAAAAAGCTGAAAATAGAATTACCATATGTCCCAGCAATCCCACTACTGGGCATATACCCTGAAAAAACCATAATTCAAAAAGAGTCTTGTACCACAATGTTCATTGCAGCACTGTTTACAATAGCCAGGATATGGAAGCAACCTAAGTGTCCATCAAGGGATGAATGGATAAAGATGTGGCACATATGTACAATGGAATATTACTCAGCCATAAAAAGAAACAAACTTGAGTTATTTGTAGTGAGGTGGATGGACCTAGAGTCTGTTATACAGAGTGAAGTAAGTCAGAAAGAGAAAAACAAATACCATATGCTAACCCATAGACATGGACTCTATGAAAAAAATGGTTCTGAGGAACCTAGGGGCAGGACAGGGATAAAGAGGCAGACGTAGAGAAAGGACTTGAGGACACAGGGAGGGGGAAGGGTAAGCTGGGACGAAATGAGAGAGTGGCATGGACATATATACACTACCAAATGTAAAATAGATAGCTAGTGGGAAGCAACTGTGTAGCACAGGGAGGCCAGCTCGGTGCTTTGTGACCACCTAGAGTGGTTTGATAGGGAGGGTGGGAGGGAGACGCAAGAGGGAGGGGATATGGGGACATATGTATACATATAACTGATTCACTTTGTTATACAGCAGAAACTAACACAACAATGTAAAGCAATTATCCTCCAATAAAGATGTTAAAAAAATAAAAAGTAAAAAAGATAAAAAATAAAATAGAATTCGCCTTCCAATGCAGGGCATGTGGGTTCGATTCCTGGTCAGGGAACTAAGATCCCACATGCCGCGGCAACAGCCCGTGCACCACAACTACTGACTGAGCCCATGCACTTTGGAGCCCGCAAGCCACAACTAGAGAGAAGCCCATGCACCTCAAGGAAGATGCCCCACCCTGCAACAAAAGATCCCGCCCCAACTAAGACCTGAAGCAGCCAAATAAATATTTTTTTAAAAAGCAAGAAAAAAAGAAATTTAAGGAGTTAACTAAGCTAAACAGTTGAGGATTACTCGTGTCTTAGCAGATGCTGAAGCAGTGGGTATAAACGAGTTCACTGGTGGAAGAGGACAGAGACGGAATGCAAGGGCTCTGAGCCCTTGTGAAAAGGAGAGAGAGAAACAAGGGCCAGCACACTAGATGAAGACACAATGTTAATACCAAAACCATGGGGGAAAATGTTCAAGAAAGTGTAAGTAGTCATTAGTAGTAAAGCCAGTAGGAAGTGAAGTAAAATGGAGATAAAAGTGGTCATTGGATTTACGTACCAGTGACCATTTGTGAATGACGGTCAGGAAGGCAGACTGAACCGGGGCGAGAATTAGATGGAGAAAAAGAAATAACCATGCTGACTGCTGTTCTAAATACTCTGCGAATATGAACCTCATGTAATGTTCACAGTAATCCTATGAGGTAGATACTCATATTTTCTATTTTGCCAATGAAGGGAGCGAAGCAAAGAGAGGTTAGGTAGCAGGAGGGGTTCAATGGCACAGGGTCACCAAGCAGGGACGGGGGGACTTGACCCATGACTGTGGCATCAGGTCCCTGCTTTAAACACCTCGTGACACAGCCTCTCAAGGTGTAGAATTGAAACAACTCTTTCAAGAAATTTGGTCATGAAGAAAGGATATGGGGCCCATAACGTGAGGGAAATTGAGGAATCTACAATATATATTTTTTTAACTGAGAGAAACTTGACATTGTCTGAGAGCCAATAAGAAGAACTCAGCAGACATATCAGAGTGAAGGGAAGTTATATGGCTTAGTGTATTGGATCACTGGTCCTTTGTGAGCCCACTTCTGTCTAGAACTGGTCATAACATGATATTTTCAATATAAATGAGAAAGGTCTATTAGTCTCATCTATTCAAAGTCTTGCTTACAATCAACTTCTTCATTTAATTTTTATTGCACATCAGTAAAATTAAATCAATCACGTCGTATATTCCAAGCAGATGCATTTGTAAAAGAATATGAGGAAAACGAAAGATTAATAGAAAATGGTTAAAATGAAATTCCCAGTACTTCTCCTGTAGCAAACTTATGTTTACTTATGGCTTCACAAATACCTGAATTCTTGTGAATTCTTCTTCCAGGCCTTTGACAATGTTGTTTTCAAACTTTCTCCAGAAGTTAAATCCATGTGGCTCTAAACCTGGGGTTCTTTCCAGCCATGCCTGAAATAAATATTTTTCAAGTAAATACATTGTAAAATTTAAAATATGTAAAATGCTTTTAACAAACATTTATGAACTTGAAATAGAAAATTTTCATGGTTTTGAGAAACATACATCCTAAGTTTTTTTGTGTGTAAATATTTCTCTTTCCCTTCAATTTCTTCATTTATAAAATAGCAATATTTTATTCTCCTAATCTTAAAAGAAATCACATTAAAGAGATTTACTCTTTATTAAGAAATATATTATTACAGAAATCCCAATTTTTTTCTATAAATCTAGGAACATATCTATATATTCTTTTAATGAGGGCTTCTGGTTTATTCTCAAAATAGTTTATGTCTTAGGAGCTGAAGGAATCATGACATGTATAAGATATGATTTCTTCTAAACGCAGGGACATTGTACACTTAGCAACTTTGAAGTCAACTGACCGCTCAATTATTTTAAGATGCCACAGGATTTTTAATCTAGAAATAAAACCGAATCTGTGCATCTCTGTGGGTTCTCACTTAGCCTATTTTTGGTTTTGAAATTAGCTTTCTGATTCTTTCTCTATCTTTATAAGCCATTAAATAGCATTATCTATAATTTATTAACCTAAATCTACACTTACAATGCCCAGGGGATTAGTGAGCAGAGTATAATTCACTAAAATAAAAATTTAATTTGCAAAGGAAAAGACTTTGTCAAGGAACTCAAGACTATACAATCCTTATTTAATAATTTACTTATGCAAGAACAAATTAATAATTCCTCAAGGTCATTTACAGACCCACAGAGAAGTAAGATATGAAGGGAAAGAATTCTGAAGGATAGAATCTTAGTGACTTAGTTTAATTAAGAAACACAACTTGTGGAACTTCTCAATTATGGAATATTTTAAAGAAATAAAGCTCATTCAATAAATAACCACACCCAATTTAAAAATCAGCTAATCCAATGTTGCTTAGCAGGAATATTTAAAAGGATTGTTATAATAAGATAAGGAGGTTATTAAATATTAACATATCATTGATTATATAAATCTCTCTGAAGTTCTCAAGAGAGCTTTTAATATTTTAATTAGTGGAATTTACCAGCTAAAGTATTTCTATACATTCATTCTTCTCTTATTTACAATGAACGCGACCCAACTTTGATATGAATTTTAAAATCCGGGTGTCGCAGAAGCTCAAGTAACCAGGTGTGCTGAGCTAGGCGTTCCCAGTGGCCTTTGCACACACACCTCCACCAGCTGCAGGAGGGTCCTTTCCTGCTCGGACTTCAGTAGTAGCTCGTTGTCTTCTCCCCTGAAGTTATCACGGTAGTGTCTTCTGTTGTAAGGGACCCTCAAGCTCTGAAGAACCCCTAGCTTGTTTTCTAACAGTCGGAACTGCAGACTCTGGAAGCCTGATGCCGGGGATAAGTACTCTCTGTGAGAACAGGTGGGGTAGGGCAGAAGAGGAGGAAGGAGATTGTTGTCATGGCCAATCGCCGCAAGAGTCTCTTCTGTTGGGAAAGGTGGTCAGTGTGACTCTCCCAGGCATCACCACACACAGACACACAACTGCCTAGCGTTGGACCCAGGACTTGGACTTCACCAAAATCAGGACAACGAGGTCCTAGCCATCATTGTCACTGTCAGTTGATGTTCATATAGTCTGTGAAAGGTCATATGTGTATGTATGTGTGTGTTTATCTATGTGTGTGTATTTACATGTAAATTTATACGTACACATGCAGACACGTACATGCATGTGTGTATACTAAGCTTTCCCTAAGATAAAGACAGATGAACATGGAGCAATATTTTTCATTCAATAGTGCTAAAAGTTTCTTTATATGTATTATTCAAGGGAATTCCCTGGCAGTCCAGCGGTTAGGGCTTGGCGCTTTTTCTGCGGTGGCCCAGGGACAATCTCTGGTGGGGGAAATCCCGCAAGCCATGCGGCCAAAAATATATATATTATTCCATTTCTCTTTAAAGTTCAATTCATTAATCTCACTACCTAGTATTATTATGAGCACTGGTAAGACCCTACAAGTAAAATGAATGGGATGTTGCCTAGCACAAAATAGGGCATCACAAAGTGTGAGTACTCCCACCCCACGTAACTCACATCCTTACAAATTTCCTTCATCTAACTGGTACTAAAACTTCAAGTTGTTAAATATACTACAAAGGAATTCTACCACTTTTCATTTGATCGTCAAATATGTAGAAGACACTGTCTGTTCCATCAGTAAATGCACCTGACGCTCTTAGGAAGATTTCTTCTCAAATTTTGGTTATGAGAAAAGATTTCATAGATAGATAGATAGATATCTTCCTGGATATGTACCTCTAAAATTTATAGTTCAACTGTTCAATAGTCTGTAATAACCTAAATGGGAAAAGAACTTGAAAAAGAATAGATACGTGTCTATGTATAACTGAATCATTTAGCTGTACACCTGAAACTAACACACCTGAGTATAGCTGTTAATCGACTATACTCCAATATAAAATAAAAATTTAAAAGTATTAAAAAATAAAATTTATAGTTTAATCTATAACGTATGCTGACATGTTTCTTTATATATCACTCCTGTTTCTCTTTTATTTTTAGTTTTTAATCATTTAACTTTAGTTATGTGTATTATATCAGCCTTTTTAGCCATTTTGGTAAGTTGTCTAAAATCCTTTGGGGATAAAAATTGGGCACACACGATGAATTGAAATTCACGGATCGTGCTGTGTTCATATGTAAGAGGAAAGGGATGAAGTATTTCCAGTAGCTGGTTAAATGCTTGTGGTGATGATTCCCGAGTGTTCCCAGTGACAAAGTGTCAGCAGGACAGGCTTCTTACATCACACAACACAGCACACACATTCTCTCCAGCCCATCAGAATGGGAGGGTAACCCCTGCGTGTTGACAAAGTCGCGTGCACACCTGAAGTCGTTGAAGTCCAAGGCTGTCATGGTCTCCAGGACGGAAAACTGCTGGACCAAGAGCTTGAGGATCACCCCCACTCGGTGCATTCGGGTCACCACCTTCAGCATGTTCCTCTCATCCCTGACCTGGGGGTTAGGAGATGAACAGAGTCCTCAGGCCTCAGCTCTGGAAGACACTAAATAGAGTGTAAATAACGATGTGTTCCTGTTAATGCCGTCTCTACTCTAAGGAGGGACCTTGGCACTAAAATGTGCCTTAGGTCAACCCTGAACTCATAGCAACTCTGAATTGCGTACAAGGAGCGCCTGCAACCTCAAAATCATTTTTTTCTTTAAAAATAGAAAACTATATGGAAGCAAGTTTTAGGTAAATTCTGGACCACAACTCCCACCGATTCCTTAGCAAATGCCTCTGCTAGTTTTGCTTTAAGGAATAAAGTCCAGGGGAACATGGGGACCCGTGCGTGCAGGTTAAGCAGACCCCTGGGTCCGTGGGCTCCGTCCTGAGGCGGGAGTTGCCGCTGAGACGGATGGGGTTTGCGTTCGAGAAGGGCCCTGTCCGAGGATGGATGTTCTCTCCTCCCAGCCCCCTTGGCGCAGGGGCTCCGAGCTGGGGGACCCAAGGCTGGGTCCTGTGTCCTCCAAGGGCGGAGGAAGGTGTGGGCAGGCTGCGGGCTGGGAGGGAGGCTGCGGGAGCTTCGCGGGGCGCCCCTCTCTGCCCTCCCCCGCATCCCCTCCCACTTTCCCCTCCTCTTTCTCTCCGTCTCCTTTCCTCACCATTGCTCCTGTCTTCCCATGCAGACGTTCAGTAGAAATACAATTCTGGTACCTACTGATGAACGAATCGGCATTAGCTGTCCTGGCAATCCACCGTCGTTCGTCATAACTTTTTTTTAAGGGAAAAATATGGAGTTCTAAGCAAGGGGCTTGAAACTAAAATCGGAAAGGAACCTTGAAGCAAGGTGATGACGAGGCTGGGAAGATGTGACTGAACTCTTCACTACAAACTTTTTTCCCCCGTTAAGTTATAATTCCACCATTTGGTGTTAAACTTTTCCCATTAATAACACTTTCTACTTTCTCCAAGAAAAATATGAAAACAATATTGTGACATGGCAACTCACGTGGCCATGCTGAAAGATCTCGCGAACAGAATCCAGTTCCCAGAGGATCTGCTTAAACCAGAGTTCATAAGCTGTGAGGGGAAAATCATCGTCAGTTGGAAAGTGATGGGAGCATTTTGACCATAGTTATATGAAAGACTCGGTTAACACACTGAAAGAGAAATCAAAATGGAACTTAAAATTCAATGAAGGCCAATATAGCCCCATTTTATGCTACAAACAAATATTAGTGATAAAGTTGTAACAGCCTCCTTTTATTGAGCGCTTGAATATGCCAGGCGTGTTATCCATATGCTTTACCTTATTTTCCAAACGACTTCTCTCAACAAAATATTGTTAATGTCCTTGAGGATACAGCACATAATCTAAATCTAACTTCCCGTGTGGAAGCTGGAGGTGTGTGGAGAAGTGGAAGTGATACTAAACGTCTATAGAGTGAGACCCTAATACACATTAACCTAATGAGTATGACAACGTATTTGTTTCTAGGGACTTGGACTCTATGGGGAGGACAAGCTATGAACAGGATGAAACTCTGTCATACTCATCTATTTCCCACAGTTCCTAGCACAGTGTTTGGCGTAAGATAAATGCTGGGTGATTATTATATAAATAGATGAATTAAACAGCCAGTGTAGTCACTAAAGGAGCGTGGAAACCAATCACCTTAGTGATCGCTAGCGTCTTCTGTTTGGGCACAGGCTGTGCTTCTGTACTAATGAAGGGGATCAAATTGTACCTTTAAATTACATTTAAGGAGACTTTCAGAAATCTGTTTTCCATATGTGGACAAAAAGAGCAAACCAAATGTGTTTTTGGATCAGTTTGTGAGTCACGTTTTCAGGTTTAACTTGGTGTAGCTGGTCCCATGACCCACTGACCACGTGTTCTGATGGAAGGAAAGTCTCCGCATCAGACGATAGGTGCTACCATTCGCTGTGTGTTGACTGTGTGCTCTACCTTGAGCTCAGTGCTTAGTGCACGTTACTCATGTCGTCCTCACAGCAACTCTATGCATGAGAGGAAACAATCATTCTTTCCATTGTATAGGAGGGGAAATGGCGAGAATTACTGGTCAAGAAACCTGACCGAGGTTACACCATCTTTAATGGTAGAGATGGGATTCGAAACAGATTTCTGATTCCCAACGTGTGCTGCCCTGCAGTGATTCCTCCCCTGCTGATTTTGCCTTCGAGCCACTGATAAAAATGGCAACATAAAAAAACAGGAGAAGTAACACATTAGCCCCATTATTTTCCATTTTTAATTCTGTTTAACTCAAAGGAGACGATCATATTAGCCAGTCCGTGAAGAAAACACTCATTTGAGGAAAAGGCACAAAGAATTGATAGGACAAGGAAACATCTAGAAACGCAGCACCGACCCGCATGAGTCGCTGGGCCCTGGTCAGCCAGATGGCAGAATTATGACACCAACAATCTTAGAGGAAATCTAAAGGTTTGGGGGTCACAGACCTCTGAAAGACATGTTTGTGAAATTTTGCACAAAATTTCAAAGAGTTCAGGGACTTCCTCAACTTCCAAAGTCAAGGACTCTACGTTAAAAACCACTACCCAGAAGCAGAAGTATGGAGAGTAGGAACACACATTTTAGACAAAATTCACATTCCTGTTTAGTACCAGCCCTCCGTAGGATATGTAAAGTTACAGTAAATGTGAGGGATCTGTTTCTTGAAAATAGTCTCCTAACGTTCCAGGTGGAAAAAAAGTGACCTCTTAGCTTGCAAATTCTTTGTGAATTCCAAGAGATAGAAAGCCCCCTCGGGTTTAGGGCAGAGTCCTAACTGATCCAACAAGCACCGAGGTAGCAGAAAGAAGACTGTTATAAATCGCGGAAGGAGGTCCTATGAGGACTTACCTGGCAGCGAAGGATTCGCGAGCATACTAACAATGGGGATTTCTTAGTCCTCCCCCATCTTACAGGTAAAAGTGTGGTAACTTTCCTCATTACTGATGGGAAATTCCTATGAATAGCTACTGTCCAACCTTGTGTGCAACTTACCTTGATGAGTTATGATGAAAAGATGCTCATCATGGATTTTATTTCCTTTTATTTCACTTTGAAGTTCCTGCGCATTCAAAACTTTTTCCAACTTTAAACAAAAAAATAGAAACACTGATTTTGTAGAAACTTCCAGTTACAAGATGAATACGTTATGTGGATCTAACGTAGAGCATAGTGATTATAGTTAATGACAATGCATTACATACTAGATCTTAAGTGCTCTCACCGCAAAAAAAAGAAAGGGCTATTATGTGACATGATGCATGTTAATGCTCTGGTGGTAATCACTTTGCCATATATAAGTGTATCAAATCAACGTGCGTGCACCTTAAACTTATGCAATGTTATATGTTAATTATATCTTGATAAAGCTGGAAAAAAGATTACAAAGAAAGACTGATTTTGAAATCGCAAAACTAGATTTTTACCAACTTTAATAGAATACAATACTGAAAAAAGTCCCCCAAATCCCAAATGCTCAGGAACCAATCTACTTTCTTTTAAACAATTAATGTGTCTTCATAAAGAATGAGTTGAATTCATGAGTTTTATTCTTTTCAGAAGAAAGTATATTTGGTAGGAATCTATCGTAACAAATGCTGTTACCCTCACTGAGAAATCATGTCCCTTCCATCTCTTGCCCCATCTCTTGACCCTCATGTCCCTTCCATCTATAAAAGCTTCATAGCTTGCTTAGTCTACTGTGTGTCCGCTGCTCTTTTATTCTCCTAAAGAGTCGATTCTAAGACCTTAACGTTGCCTGTCAGCTCATCCTTAGAAACCCACCAACAAGGGCATCAAGGGCTCTAATCACTTCACGTCTTAAAAATAATCTCCAGGGACTTCCTTGGCAGTCCAGCGGTTAAGAGTCCACGCTTCCACCTCGGGGGCATGGGTTCAATCCCTGGTCGGGGAACTAAGATCCCACATGCCGCGTGGCATGGCCAAAAAAAAAAAAAAAAAGAGATAAAAATAATCTCCAAATGCCTCTTTGTAACATCTTTCTTTCATCTAAACGTACGCCTGCAACATTTCTAGTTTACGATAAAGAATTTAAAAGAGAAAATGTTCTGGCTACATTTGCAGTTATCTAGGCTGGGATTCAGTAACCAGGTCTCAGGTATACAAGTTGTGCAACGCCTGCCAGTTATCTGCGCTTTATCTCATCCCATGTGTCCTCGGCCTGGGTTCTGCTTTCTCTGCTTTCATTGTATTTCTGTCAGGCAGATGAATCTTCACATATGAGTCTCTTGACGTGTTCTAACAAAACTTGAAAAAACATACGTGTGTATGAAAAGAGATATCTTTAGGTCCAGAAAACTATTTGGCGACTGAGAAGACAAACAAACAGACAAACAGAAACCCCAACATGAAAATGTCACCTAGCGCTTAGCAATGAAAGCTCCTCCTTGTGAGGACTCTGCCACTTACTTGCAGGTAGTTCCCATAGATAAGTCCCCCTTTACTGGCTCTATTCACACCCATTTGTGATTTGTCTTCTTCACTGCCTTGTACAGAGAGGTTTTTAAAAGCATATCTGCAGATGAAAAAGTGAGAAGAAAAAAATAGAGCTTGAAAAAGAACAATAACTAATAAAAGGACTGATGAGAATTCCCTTATTGCTAACTTTTCAAAGTAGATTATTAAACAAGGGAAGAAGGATGACAGTGTTCACCCTTGCTTTTGAAATTCCGAAATTAGTGTTCATACTTGACATTCCTAAGAGCTTACCCATACTTAGGATAGAGGTAAATACTCACCCAAAGCTGCTTCCTAAACATGGGCACCCACTCATGGTGAAGACGTGCTGTCACAGGAGCCCTGAGCTTTGCCTCTGGCCGGGTGATGTCTTTGCCCCCCAGATGTTCCACAGCTGCCTTTTATGGACCCTACCCACCCTGCCCAGCCAATCAGCCCCTCTGTGTCTCTTACCAAGGCTCTTGTTTCAGCTGGAACAGAAGCTGAACTTTGGTAAACGTTCGCGTGGATTTGTGTTTGGGACAGTTTGTTTGCTAGAAGTGTGTGTTCTGCCTAACAATATTGGACTTGTCAACTTCTGCTTTCACATCCACAGTAGCAAGGAGCAACTAACTCGGTAAGAGGCAAAGGGAACAACCCAAAGATTTAACTGTTCTGTTCCAAGAGCACATTTTCATAGTGTTTCAGTGTATAAGAGGGTAAGCTTGTACACTGTATGAGAAAAACAAATATTTATTCTCTCAGTCTCACATTTGAATATTCTTACAACTCCTCAGCTACAAACGGACCTCGAATGTCTCTGGGGAAGGAAATTCGTTATGTAACAGACGCAGGATTCATGCTTAAACCCCGTTTCCAGCCCCTCTTCATAGCTCTTCTGGCCTGAATCTCATCTAATGATTAGCAGCAGTTAGGCTGCTGTATTGAATTGGAACTTAAATGCACATTATTAATTTACCGGTCACCTGTCACACCCTGATTACCAGGCAGTGGCAGTCATCCCACTTTGTCTGCAGACAGTTTTTATTTTTATTTCTTTTTTCCTTTTTTTTTTTTCCAGGATACAACATATAATGAGCTTGGTCAGGTGGACGTACATGTTTAATAAAATGGTGACGGTGACATTGCTTTGAGAACACAAAGTTAGCATTGCCGCATCCAGACTCTCACGTTGCCAAATCACGTGTTATGATGCAGTGCAGACAATTTCTAAACGATAATAACGTGCCCAGGGTTCCAAGCAATGTCTGTGAGAAAGTATTCTTTCTAGAAAACATTATTTACTGGACTAACTTCTAAACCGTTGCTTTGAGGCCCCTGGAGCCAGGGCAGAAGCTCCATCCCCCTCCCTACCCGCCTCTGAGAGGCACGAAAAAACACACAGACAGACAGCTTTTCCTATTTCTCTCACCGTCTAAAGGGATGGATTTATGTCATCAGAAGTCAGAAGCTTCATTTCTAGTCTTGGCTGACTAATTTGCGATATGGGAAAATTCACTTAATGCCTGTACACATCAACTTCTTCATCCAAAGCAATGAATGTGTTAAAGTTGATTGTAATTTCGAAGGTCTTCATCCACATGAAAATTCTGATTTTATGACTATAATAAATTGTAGCATCAATGCAGTTTTACAGAAGTATAAACAGCATGAAAATGTTATAAGAGCCGGGAAATCATCTAAACCACATCCTAGATCCCTGTGCTCCACTGGGGTGTTTACAGATACCTCAGGCCATTGCTTATTCCCTGGACTGGGGGTTGTCAGCAGGAAAGGTAGCAATTGTTCCTGGTGTGCTGGCCCAGAGTGTCTGGAAGCAGAAAATATTTAATAGCTCCTCCTTCTCTACGTGGTTATTCAGCTAAGTGTGTGTTTACAAAGAATACAGCTAAATAATTTATTCTACTCTCTTTAAGCCTTTCAGCTGAGAAATGATCTTCACTTACTGGTCCCCATGCTAGTGAAAGAAATAAGGAAATGATGTTGTTTTCACTATATATTAGAAAAGTTAGATATTTTAGAAGCAAAAAAATTTTCTGTCTTTTTTTTTTTTAAACAACATTCCACTTAGATCTCCTAAGCAGTGTCAATTCAAGTGGCTTATCTGAGCAACACAAGAGCTGATTATTCAAAGATTTGGATTCAGTGCACCAGAGAAATCCTAAATTAACCTAAGAAAAGCTTGTTTCCTTCAGCCAGGACAGTAGCTACAATGACAGCGCTCAAATACATGTATTCTCATTCTTTTCTTTCTTTTTTTGGCTGTGTTGGGTCTTCGTTGCTGCGTGCGGGCGTGCGGGCTTTCTCTGGTTGCAGCGAGCGGGGGTTACTCTTCCTTGTGGTGCGCAGGCTTCTCATTGCGGTGGCTTCTCTTTGTTTCAGAGCACGGGCTTCAGTAGTTGTGGCACGCAGGCTCAGTAGTTGTGGCGCACGGGCTTAGTTGCTCCGCAGCATGTGGGATCTTCCCGGACCAGGGCGCGAACCCATGTCCCCTGCATTGACGGGCGGATTCTTAACCACTGCACCACCAGGGAAGCCCTCATTCATTTTTGCAATAGAAAATATTATGAGATTTAGGACTAGTTATATTCTGGTCAGCATCTTGCCAACACTTAAATGTTGCCACTTGAAAACCAATTTGTCAACCTGATGCTTACCCCATACTGAAAACGTTTTCTTCGTGATCAGGTTTAAAACTTCTATAACCAATGTAATACTTACGGCTCCCAACATAGCTTATGTACTGGATATTTTATACAGACCTTCTAGAAATATACTTTAACGCAAAGAAATCTCACGGTAAGAACCTGAGACATTAGAGCAGGTGAAAAGAGGAGACCATATGGCTACAGGCAATGCTTTGTGGTAATCTCTTCTAAACTCTTCACGGGTCCTCAAGCACATAACTCTGTGTACCCATGGGTTACAGAGAGAAAATGCTAGAGGCAAAGCTGCCTGATGTCCATGCTTAGAAGACAAGAATCATGCCCAATCCTGGGCCGAACGAAACCCTCCAAACCATCCAACCTGTAGAAGTAAAAATACTGAAAACGTGGGAGACAAAATAACATTTTTTTCTCAGATATGTCCTAAAAGAATATTAAAGGAATATCAAAAATAACTTGACTGTCAAAATAAAAACCCATGTCTCTGGTTCTTTTCTTGGCCTAAGATTAGGGGGTAGAGAGTGAGCCTGTGAGATGGAGCGAAGGGAAGAATTAGCAAGAGCTGATGTTGGGCGTAATTCAGAAAGTGAGGGGAATTTACTTTATTCCTTCAGCCACACAGCATTGGTTTCAAGCAAAAGGCCACCTGTAATCTGCTGAGGAGTGGTCCATTTCCTTCTCTCACATAACCCTCAAATCTTAGAACTGCCACAATCCCCACTCTACTCTCCAGCCCAACTGTTCCCATTTTTCTTACTCAACAGTTAGAGATGGTGGCAGACATGGAAACACAAAGCCAGGAGGGGACTTCTCATGGATAAATGCCCCAGCATCCTGTTTTTCAGAAGATGATTCTGAAAACACCCCACACCCTTCTGGGACCATCCAAGCGGAATCCCCACTTGTCTACAGCCTTGACCTCCATAAGGAATCCTGATTTTGGTTTTTCCTCCCTCCCTGCCTGTCTCATCACCTCACCTCCTCCTGGGACCAGTTCCCAAAGAAACTCCCTCTGCTCAAGCCCTTGCCTCAGGCTCTGCTTTGGAGAAAACCAAAGCAATATGCAGATCTCTTATTCATCATTTAGGAACGAAATAGTTACCTTTGTTTTTCAAAATCTTTTTCCTCTCCAAGCAAAGAAAGTTCTGTAAACATAGCAGCCATTCAGCAATCCATTTCCATTCATTTACTTGGTATGGTGAATTGCCTTTTGTTGTAAGAAGTAGCCTTTCTTTGTTGCTTTGTTGTTGTTGATGTTTTGTTTGATTCCCATAGATGGGCATCTCAAGAGAATTAAAACCCCTTACCTGGGTGCTTCCCTGGTGGTCTAGTGGTTAAGACTCTGCACTTCCAGTGCAGGGGGTGTGGGTTTAATCCCCGGTCAGGGAACTAAGAGCCTACATGCCCTGCAGTGTGGCCAAAAAATTAAAAATTTTAAAATTAAAAAAAAACACTTTACCTGGAATTTAAACTTCGTTATAAAAGTAGGAGCTTTGCAAAGTCTTTTGGTAAAACTCTGCAACAGCCATCAACACGTAATATTTGCTCAGTTGTAACTTTTACGGCAGACCCATAAGAAGCAGAAAAGAAACGCTTAGAACACGAATTTCAAGGGAAGGGGTACTCAGGTTGCGAATTATGGCTCAATTAAGGGACTATTTCTTTCCTCTGTGTGGATTTAGGATGACTAGCGTCATCAAGAAACAATGCAGAAGGCTGTAATTAAGAAAAGAGATTTGGGGGGCCTTAAGAATCACAATTTGGGAGACATAGATTCAGGTAAAACCAAAAAAGTGTTCTGGGGAAGAGAAAGAGTCAGGAAGACAAAAAGCCACGAGGTTGTTAAAGCTGCCTGGTGAGAGCTGTGATGGGCTCCAGCTTGAGGCAGGAAACATTTGCCTTCAAGGATCATGAGTTGTTTTAGGGCAGGGATCTGCTAAGAAGACAGACCGTCATGAGTTATTTCAGGGTAACAGTCTGAGAAGTATCTCGAGTTTCTGGCAGACATTCTGGATGCCTTCTTTGGACAGTAAGTGGTCAAAAGGTCAGATTTCATCTAGGCTAATGTGCACAGGTCACACTTCCTTCCTGGCCTCCTGGCTCCATTTTGGAGAGCTCTCTTAACAATACCAACTCCATTTTTATTTTCCCTCCTTTGATTGAGAGCTTCCATTAGAAGCACTGATGGTGAACCATTTGGTTCTTTGGCAACAGTATCAACTCCCTTGCTTCCGGGAAGGCTCGTTCTCAGAAAGCATGCCCCACTGAGGGGTGAAGAGGTGGCTGTGTGAGAGGTATGCCCTTTGAGAGTTTATGGCCCCATAGGAGCAGCACGAAGCCATCCAGGAAGCGAGTCTTCGATATAGGCATGTATCTTCATCGGGAGGGGTCTTAGAGGAGTGGTTAGTCATCTCAAGACCTCAAGCTACCATTATTCCTGTGGAAGGGATCATAGCACAACAGCAAAAGTTACAAAGCTTAGACTGTTTAAAACAGCAAAGGGAGAACGAATCAGAAGCACGATTAGAATCACTAGTTGCGATCCGGATCGCAATGAGGCCCCGAGTCCAGAGCGGAGTCAGCTGATTCTAGATGTCAAGGTCAAAGCATGTTTTGCAAGGTCTCTGATGCTGTCATCAGGTGTTTAGGTAAACTTTCTGAGTGGCTCAGATACAGAAGGTACAAAGATTGTCTATACAGACATGATGTTATGGTGGTTTCTCTGAGGTTTATATCAAGTTGTCCAATTTTAGTTCCCATGACTTTGGAAAAAGGGCAGTTTTAGTTCTCAGTGATTCCAAGTGTTCAAAAAATGGGAGAGGAACTGAAAATGTTAGTTTGGAGAATTAGAGCCAGATATTGGAGGAAACCAGAAGAATTCAGGATCTAGTCCAGTTTACAGATAAATAACAAAACCTCACAGACAACTGAGTACTGGAACCTAATATCCACAAAGGTGTATTACTGAAACATAATTTTTCTCTCTCAGAACACCCTCATTTCTACCAAAGAGAGTCAAATTAAGACTAACGTGTTTGCAAAATGTCTGGTTTCAGAAAACTTGATCTGATTATTTATATACATGTAACAACAATAACGATTGACCATACAGGCTTTTTAAAACAGGATTTGCTGGAACTTTTCGTAAGGAATCTCAGATTGAATTTTTTTTTTTTTTTTGACCATGCCCCATGGCTTGCAGGATCTTAGTTCCCTGACCAGGGATGGAACCCAGGCCACAGCAGTGAAAGCACCAAGTCCTAACCACTGCACCACCAGGGAATCCCAGATTGAACTTTTAAAGACCTCTCAGGGCAAGGAAAGACAAGCAAAGGATGGCTATCAGACTTTGCCTGCAGTACCTACAGATATGGGTGAATTCTTCTCTTCTTGAGGTCCCCAAAATGTCTTGAGTTTTCTGCACCTTCCAGGAAGTTACCTTCCTTACTAAGCTGGTTATGCTGCTGGGAACCATGTAACCAAGGTACCAAGTGAATATTTCCAAGAGTCTTATTGGCTCTATAAAGTCAATCTTAGTTCCTTAAAGCTCTCTGGTCACATCTGAGTCTGTTTCTCTCAAATATGACACTCCAGTCAAAGCCTTGGTAATATAACACTTCCATTAGTGTCCTGTAATAAGGAGAACAGATTCTTATTGAACTTATGCAAGTAACTATGTTGAAATAAAAATAAAAATACTAAGAGTTTCCGAATTCTGGAGGAATCGGGTAGGGAGAATAAGATAAATATTTCATCTTTGTTTACAAAGGTATACTTTACCAAATTGCTGCAAGTCATAGACAGCTTGAGAGAGGAGGTTTCTTTAACCCTGGAAGAGCAAAACATAAATGAACCAGCAAGGTTTAAAAAAAAAAGTCATAAATATTGTAATCATCCCCATCAGTTCATTCAGTCCCATGGAATAAATTCTTGGCCTTTATCTTTTGTTAGCAGTTATATGAAGTCATCAGTTTCTTCATTAGAGTTTCATAAATTCTTTCCCAGTTCAATGGTATGATCTGAAAGTTCATTAGAAAACTGTACTCTAGATTAAGTGTCAGAGTCCTTGAATCTGTCTGAAGATGAAACATGTTTGTAAAAGCATCAATGTAAAACAATAACTGTCTAGAAATGACAAAAAACTTAAAATGACATGGTTAAAGAGCTGAGTACAATGCAATTGACAAAGGAAATTAGGTTATTTCCTCTGTGGTATACAACATTTTAAGACAATACATAGAATTGGCTGATAACATTTACCAGAAATATCAAATTTCTAGGAACTTCACAGTTTCTGAAACACTTATATGCCAATAAAGAAATCTTAGCCTTTCTTGCCCATGTACTTTAACATATCAAATAAACTTAATTAACGACCCTTTTTTATAAGGAGAGAGAACAAATCTTTGAGATATTTCAGGGGCCCTCTGAAACATACCTCAAAGTTAGTTCTAAGTAAAAAGAACAGAATTTGATTTGGAGAAGTTTGTCAAAAATATCAAAAAATTTAAAACACTTGTTCAAATTGGATCAGGGGTCACTGTGAAACAATGCTTAGTTATTCATTTAACCAAGATAACAATTAAAGATGCCACAGGCAAATATAGATGGTTATATAGTTGTAAAAATCTTTGTTTTTCCAGACAGATTGCATTAAAAGTAAAGAAAACCTTTGTTTACAATTTATCATTAAGACCAGAACAATAATCTAAGAAAACTTTGTCTTTTAACGGAGAGAAAAAACCAAACTTTAATTTTTCACCAGCTTACTTTTGTTATTAAAACTCATTTACTAAATTAAAGTTATTCTGATTTTATCCAGATTGGCCACTCATAAAATTCCTTTCTAAAGATTCCTTTTTTGGGCTTCCCTGGTGGCACAGTGGTTAAGAATCCACCTGCCAATGCAGGGGACACGGGTTCGAGCCCTGGTCCAGGAAGATCCCATATGCCACGGAGCAACTAAGCCCGTGCGCCACAACTACTGAAGCCCGCGCGCCTAGAGCCCGGGCTCCGCAGCAAGAGAAGCCACAGAAATGAGAAGCCCGTGCACCGCAATGAAGAGTAGCCCCGCTCGCCGCAACTGGAGGAAGCCTGCACGCAGCAGCGAAGACCCAACGCAGCCAACAATAAATAAATAAATGTAGAAAAAATATATAGATTCCTTTTTTAAAAACCTCTTACAACCTTCTAATTCCATTTTATTTGCCCCTTGTTTTCTTTCTCATTTACAAATAACCAGCTTTAGGACAAAATCACTTTTTTTCCCTTAACAAATGCTCTTCCATTCTTTATACCTTTTTTAAAAAGTTTCCTTTCATTCAAAGATGCTTTCCTTATAATTTGAGGAGTTTTAATTACATATATTAAGTAGAATTCTTAATACTTTGAAACCCTAAATTTTTTTTAGTAAAAATAAAGAACTAAACAATTGTGAATTGTATTAATGTTACGTGGCTTGGCATACTTATAAATACATTTTATAATTTTTAAAAGGATGTGCTAATTTATAGGACAATCTTTTAATAAGGCACAAGATATACACATTTACTTATAGACCCAATAGTTTTAGTCTATCTGAAAAAGAGGTCAAAAGTAGGTAAACTTAGACTTGTTTAGCAATAAAGCTTTCAGTATTTTGACTTTTAGCAAACCTAGGTACAATAAAAGTATTATACTTAATGCTGATAGCTCTAACGACATGTCTGTATCAATTAAACCAGCCAACTTTAACAAGTTTTACACCAAATGTTAATTTAATACCAGATATTTCCCAGACCACATGAACCTGAAATTCATTTGGGCTAGTTTCTATTATATTTCTGAGAATTTATGTAAGTACTTAATTTTCTTTAAGTCAATTAAATAGAACTCTTTACAGATTAATTTTGGTTATACCATCTAGAGGTAGAAAAAAATACCATATCTAAAATGTACATATCTCGACATACAAAGTGATAGACACAGACACAGACAGAGATCTCACAGCTTTCTTTTTAAAACTTTAGCCAGGGAATTCCAGTGGCGGTCCAGTGGTTAGGACTCAGTGCTTTCACTGCCGGGGCCCAGGTTCAATCCCTGGTCAGGGAACTAAGACCCCACAGGCCAAGTAGCACCACCAAAAACAAGCAAACTTTAGCCATAAATCAATTATAACACAAAAGTCACTAGTTTATAAATTACAGTTGGAATAAAGTAAATCAACTTGCTTAGATGGCTTTCATAATTTGTGGGGAAGACTTTTAAGATTTGTGTTTGTCCTTGACAAGCAATTTTAAGAAGGCGGTTTGGACAAGAGAGTTCCGTTAGGAGTTTGTGTTTAAAAAGACCCCTTTCCTCAGTCTTTTAAATAAATCTTCAGTCTTAGGATTGGTGATGATCTAAAAAAGGGTTCTTGAAGTACTGGTAGAACATTTACATTTCAAAGGCACAGGGAGAGAAATGCAAGCTCCTCCTAGGAAGACTTTTGAATAAATAGTATTTTCGCAATGATCATAATAATCATAGACAATGTCACCAGGCCATTGGATACATTGTTGCCTTCTATGCGGGATCAATCTTAGTGTTATAAGAAATACGTTCAGAGAGAGGTGGGCAGCAGGGCGGAGAACACTGCGGTGGACATTCAGAGGAACAGGAAGAAGCAGGGGTGGGGTGGGGGGAGGAGGGAGACTTTCAGAAGCCTCAGAGGACGTTTTTCCAATCTGGAAATCCTTTGAAGTAATCGTGAGTTCGTTTCTCTGAGGGAAGCATTAGCGGATTCATTAGTGTGTTTGGGGCCCTCAAAACACCAATTGAAATGTGCTTCCCTATTTTGTCTTACATCCTTTTTTCTAACTGACTGGGCACATAGACTCACAAATAAATTAGATAAACGAATAAATAAATTAGGTAAACAATTCAGGGATTTCAAAGGAGCCACAAGTAGGTCAATTTAATTGTTAATCATCCCAGGTAATCACAGTCAGCAAAACAAATACTTGCAGGGCTGGGGTCCACAGTTCTCATACGAAAACCCAGCAGGAGTTCCAGAGGGATTGCTCGGCAGACTGACCCTTAGAGAGTGAACTTTCCATATTTCAACAGTAATTACTCCTCAGACCAAACAGAAAACGACATCTTGAAAACAGAAGTCAACAACAGAGGACAAAGAAATAAATTAGAACCTCTACAAGGTGAGAGCCTTGAGTAGAAGAGCACCCACCAGCAAGTCCAGGGCCACGGAGGAGACGCTGGAGCGCCGCGCACTCCCGCGGGGGCTTCCCTTGGATCCGAGGTTGCACCAGAGCTGGGGCTGGAGCAGCTGCCCTGTAGCCTATTCATCGGATGCCGTGAAAAGTCGACCCCAGAACAATGCAGAGGCTGCAGTTAAGAAAAGAATTTATTTGTGGTCTTAAGAACTGTAGCTTGGAAGACACAGATTCGGGTAAAACCAAGAGTGTCCTAAGGAAGAGAAAGAGTCAGGGGATTGTAAAGACAAAAAGCCACGAGGTTGTTGAAGTTACCTGGCGAGAATGGTGATGGACTCTTGATGTGGGTCAGAAAATACTTGTCCCTGAGGAATCGTGCGTCGTTTTTGGGTAGGGGTCCAAAAACACATGGACTGTGGCGAGTTATTTTAGGGTGAGCGTCTGGAAAGTGTCTCGAGTTTCTGGCAGATGTTCTGGACGCCTTCACTAGGGCGATAAGCGATAAGTGGTCAAAGGTCAAATTCCATCCGGGCTGAGACACACTGAGGCCACATTTCCCCAGTGGTCTCCGGGCTCCATGTTGGAACTCTCTTAGCAGTACAGACACAATGATGATTTTCCTTCTACACTCGTTTCCAAGGGAAAAGGAAAACAAGAGAAACACTCGTGGGAGACGTGTTTGTGCAAGGCTGCTCTAGCCCACTGTGTGGAAATGGCTTTTGTCCACTATTGCTGGTGTTATTTGTCATGAAATTCCCACACACATTTTAATATTCATTCTTTCCCTAGGTCAAACGTGATATTTTGCCATTTAAAATATGTCCCCAGATTATGCTTTTCATTATATAAATTAATATAATTTTTTAGATAAATGTACTATTTATACAATGAGAAATCATTCAAAATTGTCTATATAGTATGAGTTGTACAAAACAAATTTTATGATATAATCTTCATGTATCATATAATTTTTAAGAGTACTAAGAACACATTTTATAATCAATTGGATAAAATAATGGAAAAGTTTAGGTATGTAGCCATAATATATGGTTTGAATCACATGAAATTGTTGCTTTTGTGAGTCAGAATAGTTGAATAGCAACTTCATATAGTTCATGTTATCACTATTCAGGTAATACTTAGTACTAAACATAGAAACATTATTAAAGGGGGTTTTGAGTCAGGAAAATTTGTGAAATGCTCAAATAGACAAGTCAATTCTTTGAAAAGGAAGAGGGAAGCCCATTCTGATGCTGCCAGGTTAAACATATCTTTAAATATTCAACAAAACCTGCATCATAACGTATTAGCAGAGAACCCAAGATTTCACCCTGTTACTGATTGTGCAATTTTCAGATATTATTTCCCATTGCTTCCAACCCAAACATCTCTTAATAAATCTGGAGCCCAGTGACTAAGTTCTGCGGTTTCCTGAGTCCTTCATTCTTAGCGCGCTCGCGCGACTCCCCCACTGAACTCTTACTGGTTCTTTAAAACGGCACTTCCTCCTCTTTGCTTCCATGCTTTCCCGTGATAACCCCAGTGGAGCCCTGTATTCACCTCCCCAGTGTTCAACAAGACTCTGTACTTAAATTCTTAGACTTATTATCTTTGATTTTGAACCTAGGGTTTTCGGCCTGATTTGCTCACTAGGCTGTATTTCCTCTAGGTAAGTTCTGTGTGTTCTCTCGCTTGTGTCTTCGGCCTGCAGCATCCGCCCAGGGAAACAAGGATGCAATGAACGTTCTACCAAGGTGAGCCTCCTCGTCCCATCACCCCTTGTTCAGCAGAGATCAATCTAAACGCTTAGGTACTTAACAGAGAAGGAGCCTGTCGATAGTACTTAGAAACATGGGGACAAACATGGATAACCTTTGAAGAAAGTCAATGAGCTTTGCTTTAAACTTATGAATCTCAGGTACTGGGGATTGTATATTTATAGCAAATATTTGCACACAGGCGGGTAGGTAAGTCAACAGGGTGCTGAGCACCTGTCAATAAAAGTCGTTCCAGTGCAGTTCACTATCTTCTGTGCACTTTGAATTCTCGTGAGTCCAAGATTAAATTGATCACTCCCAAATCATTGGCCAATATGTGTGAAGTGATTTGCACAAATGGATGGAGAAAACACGAAAAAGAGAAAGAGAAAATAAGTATGTAATTTTTGTAATGCCTATTACGTCCCAGACACTGCATTAGGGTTGTTTCACAGATTCATGCATTTTTGGTCCCCTGAGAACCGAGGCTGCATATGTTGGGAGATAACAGAGCTGCGTGTAAACCAGACTCTCATTCCGAAGTGCTGCCTTGTCATTCCCAGCTGGTAGACTTCAGTAATGCACTGGGAGACTATAGTTCCTGGCACAGAGTTCTTGAAACCTTGTAATTTCTCAAGTGATAAGAGTGCTGGGAGCATCTTTTGTTCCAATATTTGGCCTTTGACCTCAACTCCTGACACAGCTCCTGAAACCCTTGTCATTTGCTGGAGGACAGGAGTGTCTTTTGTTCTAAGGAGGCGTCTCTGGGTGGGGTCCTGGACAAGGGTGGGTCACTGGAAACGCTAAGCCACCGTTAGAAGCTGGGGATTTTCAGGCCCAGCCCCTTTCTCTTGTGAAGGGAGAAGGGCGGGAAATGGGGTTACAGGTCCATCACGCCTGTGTGATGAACCCTCCACGCAATCCCAAGAGTCTGGCCTCCAGCAGGGGCCCGGTGGGTGCACAGGTGGTGGGAGGGTGGCACTCAGCGGGCAGCAGTGCTCTGCACCCGTCCGCACACCGTGCCCTGCAGCTCTCTCCATCTGGCTGGTCATCTGTACCCTTTAATAAACTGGTAAACACGAGGCAGTGCTTCTCTGAGCGCTGAAAGCCATCCTAGCAAGTAATCGGACCTGAAGACGGGGTCAGGGGAGCCTCCAATTCGTAGCCAGATCGGACGGAGGCTGTGGGTGACCCGAGGAGCTACTGCTGCAGCTGGCACCTGAGTGGCAGTCAGAGGCGGTGCTGTGGGGCTGATCCCTAAACTGGGGTACCTGACGCCGTCTCCAGGTAGAAGCCATTAGAAGCCGGTGAAATCGTAGGTGTCCCGCCTTCCTCCTTCCTCCTTTTGGGTGCGTTTTGTCCTTGCCCCCTCTCGTGACTTTTGTGGGGAGCTCTTGGTGGCCTCTGCACCGAGAGCACCTGTGCTCTGGGGCAGAGACCACACCTGTGTGGGCCGTACCCCCAGTAGCCCTCGTCGGGGGGCAACGAGCCCGGGCCCTGGCTCCCCGTGCCCCCCACCGGCTGATCTGCTGCCCACCCTCTCCCCGATCTCGCCCCACGTCCAAGTGGGATTTTTAAGTCTGCGTTGGTCGAACAACAGTTATCAGAAATTCCAAAGGAAAAAAAAAGAGAATCATTTGATGGGGTGAAAAACCTCCACACATCTGGTGACCAGAAGTAAAGTGCTCTGTGTGAGAGTAAGGGAGACACAACAGGTAAAAAGCGTTTTTTCTTTTACATCCCTTTACTCATTCTCCTCTTTATCAAGGACCAAGTTTTGCATTTCTGTAAACCTAGGAATATCTTTAATTTCTTACACAGCAAAGAAATCAATTGTTATGATAATGAGTTGCTGATTTGACTTTGATTTGAACTTTTATTTGCTTAAGTGACAGAATTGCAATAACCAGAATCTGACCCGTAAGTCAGGTTTATTAGTTCTCCAGGAAGTAAGGCATTTGTGACAGGGTAAGTCTCACTAGTTCCAAGGTTGCTTCAAGGCTTGGATCTGTTTAAACAGCCAAATTAAAAGAGATGCGTCCAAACTTAATAGGATAAAATATCAATAGGACACCAAAGACTCATATCTCTCGTATAAAAAACAAAGTGCTTAGAATTTTCTATGTAGCATTTGTATTTCATAAGCTCCGGTATTTAAAATACAGCCTGGGTTTTAGAAGTTAAAATCGCTTAGTTCATCATCCGTCCAACCTTTTAAAACACTGACCCAAAATATAAACAGTCTTAAGTGTTAAACTATGTTATTATAAGGTTATTTAAATTTGCTCTAAAAACATTCATTCAGTCACAATATTGAGCACGTCGAGTACGTTACGAGCAGTGTTCTAGGCTCAGGGGTTCACATGACGAGCGGCACAGAGAATATCCATCCTTTCATAAAGATAATACTCTTAGTAAGAGAAAAATGACAATAAAAATTAAGATGAATTAAGAAAAAAAGATGATGACTTTAGATCCCAATGAATAAAATAAAACAGGGTCATGAGACGGTCCAAGCAGGGCTGGGGAAGCTTGACTGACAAGGAAAGGGCCCTCGGAGAGGTGTCACCAGCGAGCCCAAGCCGTAGGAGGGAACCAGCCAGGCCCAGACCTGGGTGGACATAATATCAGAAGCTTGACTCCTGTAAAGGATTTAAACTCCAAAGCAAATGTATAAAAAGGTACCAGTAAAATTGTATATGCAGCAAATTTAAAGTCACAGATCTAACCTCATGTCTGTTGAAAGTGCGTGTGCTTGGCTCCAGTGTGGCTGCTCACACTTGTTTCAAGGCAGGTCTTTCTGAGTGTTGTTTGCTGATGGTGACGGGGCCCAGTGATGCCTCCATCCTGCCAGCACTGCTGTCTGTCCCTACGATTGTGAACACCTTTCCCAGCACAGCAGAGGATAACCTCGCGGCTGTGCCGGGTGTGAACAGGCAGACACCTCCGCAGCTCACCTGTATTCTCGTCTCACCTGCCCAGGACAGAAGTACGGGGTGCGGGTGATGACATGAATATAAACACAAGTGCACACATCCCCACATCACAGATGACATGGAACCAGAGCCTTCGTCTGCCTGCATAGAAAGCACCTTCAAGGCTGGGGGCTGGGCAGACTCCTCACGAGCCCCACCTGTTGCAGTGGAACGTTCTTGCCACGAGCATGTGCGCTGCAGTCAGCTGACATTCTGAAAGTAAATACAGCAAGTCCCCTACATACGAACCTTCCAGCTGTGAACTTTCAAAGATGCAAACGTGCGTTTGCACGTCCAGTCACGTGAGTTAGTTCACGTGTCTGGCGTACATTGTCACGTGCGTGCAGCCTCCACAAGGGGTTGTGCTTTTGTGTACTTTACTGTACAGGACTGTATAGGGCACAGTAATACAGTGTCTTTATTTCAAGCCCAGGATGTCTGGAAGCAAGCATAAAAACAGTGGCATACAGCCGATTGTGTTAGTTGGGTACGTAGGCTAACCTTGTTGGACTTACGGACGAATTGGACTTACGAACGCGCTCTCGGAATGGAAATCGTTCATATGTAGGGGACTTACTGTAATGCAAAACAATTGCAGTTTCCCTGTTGGTGGGAATGTAAATTGATACAGCCACTATGGAGAACAGTATGGAGGTTCCTTAAAAAACTAAAAATAGAATTACCATATGATCCAGCAATTCCACTACTGGGCATAGACCCTGAGAAAACCATAATTCAAAATGAGTCATGTACCACAATGTTCATTGCATCTCTATTTATAATAGCCAGGACATGGAAGCAACCTAAGTGTCCATCAACATATGAATGGATAAAGAAGATGTGGCACATATATACAATGGAATATTACTCAGCCATAAAAAGAAATGAAATTGAGTTATTTGTAGTGAGGTGGATGGACCTAGAGTCTGTCATACAGAGTGAGGTTAAGTCAGAAAGAGAAAAACAAATACCGTATGCTAACACATACATATGGAATCTTAAAAAAAAGGTTCTGAAGAACCTAGGGGCAGGACAGGAATAAAGATGAAGATGTAGAGAATGGACTTGAGGACATGGGGAGGGGGAAGGGTAAGCTGCGACAAAGTGAGAGAGTGGCATGGACGTATATACACTACCAAACGTAAAATAGATAGCTAGTGGGAAGCAGCCGCATAGCACAGGGAGATCAGCTTGGTGCTTTGTGACCACCTAGAGGGGTGGGATAGGGAGGGTGGGAGGGAGACCCAAGAGGGAGGAGATATGGGATATATGTACACGTATAACTGATTCACCTTGTTATACAGAAGAAACTAACACAACAACATAAATCAATTATACTCCAGTAAAGATGTTAAAAAGAAAAAGACTATAGGCTGCACGTGACTTTGAAGATTGAAACAGCTGTAATATCTTTCTATCTAAACATTGGAAGCGTCTGCTTTTAATTATAATTGTTGTGATTCTTCTAACAAAAAAAATAACTCGTACAAGTCATCCCTACTTGATAATGTGGGCTAATCTATAACAGTCATTGCTAACAAGTATTGAGCTCACCATGGAGCAGACACATTACCTCATTTAATTCACGGACAGCTTTATGAGAAGCCATTGTACTTGATCCGAAGGAGAATCCGAGGGACATTTTCTGGCTACACAGCCAGTCAATGGCACAGCCAGGCCATTGCAAACACTGTGCGCGTTCTACTCTGCTAGGCTGCCTTCTCTTAATAAACTTACTTTGTCTCCTAGAAGAGATTATTGTCTTGATATTTGCTCAAACTGATTGACAAAGTATAACCCACTTGATAAACCGTAATAACCGCAAGTAGGAGAACCACAAAATGTAAGAGAAAGAAATTCTATTAAAACAAACAGAAAAATAAGGGCAACTTTGCATATGATCCACTCCTGGGCATATACCTGGACAAAGCTATAATTCAAAAAAGATACGTGCACCCCCTATGTTCGTAGCAGCACTGTTCACAGTAGCCAAGACATGGAAACACCCTAAATGTCCATCAACAGAGGAATAGATAAAGAAGATGTGGTACATATATACAATGGAATACTACTCAGCCATGAAAAAGAACAAAATAATGCCATTTGCAGCCACATGGATGCAGCTAGAGATTATCATACTAAGCGAAATCAGTCAGAAAGAGAAAGACAAATACCATAGGATACCGCTTACGTGTGGAATCTAAAATATGACACAAGTGAACTTATCTACGAAACAGAAACAGACTCACAGACATAGAGAACAGACTTGTGGCTGCCAAGGGGGCGGGGGGGAGGGAGGGATGGACAGGGAGTTTGGGATTAACAGATGCAGACTATTGTATATAGGATGGATAAATAACAAGTTCCTACTGTAGAGCACAGGGAACTATATTCAATATCCTGTAATCAACCGTCATGGAAAAGAAAAAAATATATCATTTATCTTGATAAAAAAGAAAAATAATGGCAACTTTAAACTTTTTTTAAACTCAAATTATCACTCAGACTTGAGCGAGTCGTGGCTTATTTTACGCAAAAGTTTTCAGTCACCTCAAGCTACAAAGGCCATTGTAAAAGAGCCATGGGCCTGCGCACCATGGCTGCTGGCCCCAGCCAGGGGCAGACCTCATGTCACAGAAGGGAAAGAACCATTGTTGTCTCCTCAACTGACGGATCAGTTCAGCACATCAACAGCAGCTCTGCAAACACGCCTGCACCCACAGACTCCAGCTATCTTTATTTTTATTTTTTTAATATTTATTTATTTGGTTGCACTGGGTCTTAGTTGCTGCAGGTGGGCTCCTTAGTTGCAGCTCGCCAGCTCTTTAGTTGTGGCATGCAAACTCTGAGTTGCGGCATGCATGTGGGATCTAGTTCCCTGACCAGGGATCAAACCCCTGCATTGGGAGCGTGGACCCCCACTGCACCACCAGGGAAGTCCCCTCAGCTGTCTTTAGCCACCTGCTTTGGTAAGTCGTCTGAGAAACACATTTGTCCCGGTGAAAGCTGGTTTTAGCTTGCGTGCAGTGAATGCTCAGAATTGTTACGGAAGGGGAGCAAAGAGTGTTCCTCGACCCTTTGAGGGTCCCTGGCTGTGTCTGAAAATCAAACTGCCGTATTAACAGGAGAAAAGTATACGAATGTTGTTGAACTTGTACATGTACACGGGAGCCTTCATAAGGGAACGAAGCCCTGAAAGGACCAGAGCAGGAAGCTTTTATATTTTTTAGACCAAGAAACAATAAGTTTGTGAAGAATTGACAAGGCAAAGGGGTTTGAGGTAGTAAATAGTGAAGAAGTAACTTGGGATATAAGGGCGAGTGGAGTAGGTTTTGTTTGCAGATTTCTCCGGTGACTTCTCTGGGCTGCTAAGGGTGAAAGGAGGATTTATTTCCTGCCTTTAGGCAGAAAGTGGGGAACTTTTCCTGCATTTACTGCTTCTTAATCGCCTTCACTTCCATATCACTTTTATGTCAAAGAAGCATATTTGGGGTGATATATTCTGGCGTTTCTTTCATTACTTTGGTCACTTTGGTTGTCCTTTGTATCTATTATCTAACTTGGTATCACACAAACACACACACACACACACACACACACACACACACACACACACACACACCCCCCAATCTCATTCACTTAACAATTCTTTTGAAAATTCCATGTTTTCTTCAGGAGAGAGGTTATATCAAATTAAAGGACCTCCAGGAAAGAATAGGTATTTGAATTTTTCTTTATTCAGACAAAAATGTACACATTGTAAGACAATATTGATACAAAAAGAGCACCACGTCAAAAATGAAAGTCACCAGGTTCCACCTCCCAGAAATGACTGATCATTAACTAGAGTCAAATACTCCCCGAATTTTCCCATGTCTAGAAAAACAATTATTTTAAATATTATAAACTTAGTCAAATCTTTCTTTACCTATGTTGAAAAATGTAAGTATGTGTATGTTACACAAGTTTTCAACCCCAGCAAAGACCCTCTCACCTCCTAAGAGCTGTAAGCAAACCAGTGTCTGTTGATTAACAGGTTGATTTCACTTTCCTGAAAAAACATCCCCTAAAGACATTCATCCCCAAAGAAGCCCTCTCCAACAAGGCTGCTTCTTCTCTCCACAACCCCCTAGGCCTTGTACCATGGGGAGCGATAGAAACTCTACTCCCTTTCTTTAAATTTAATTTTTATTTTATACTGGGATATCGTTGATTTACAATGTTGTGTTAGTTTCAGGTGTACAGCAAAGTGATTCAGTTATACATATATCCACTCTTTTTTAGGTTCTTTTCCCATATAGGTCATTACAGAGTATTAAATAGAGTTCCCTGTGCTCTACAGCAGGTCCGTGTTGGTTATCTATTTTAAATATAGAAGTGTGCATACGTCCATCCCAATCTCCCAGTGTATCCCCCTCAACCTTTCCCCTTTGGTAGCCACAGTTTTGTTTTCTATGTCTGTGAATCTGTTTCAGTTTCGTAAATAAGTTCATTTGTATCATTTTTTTAGATTCTACATTTAAGTGATATCATATGATATTTGTCTTCCTCTGTCTGACTTACTTTGCTTCGTATGACAACCTCTAGGTCCATCTATGTTGCTGCAAATGGCAGAAGTTCGTCTTCCTCTGTCTGACTTACTTTGCTTCGTATGACAACCTCTAGGTCCATCTATGTTGCTGCAAATGGCAGAAGTTCGCTCCTTTTTATGGCTGTGTACTCACTTCTTATTCTTGTTTTCAGACTATTCTTCTTTCTTTCTTTCTCTCTAAAAACTGCATCACTCCTCACTGTTGCTGTGATGGACAGAATCCTGCCTTGTCCTCTCATGTGTCCAAGAGATTCTACCTACCTGCTTATTGGTTTTTTCTTCAGAGGTTCTCCTTTGTTTATTCTTGGAACTTTCAATACACGTCTAGACGGTCCTATGAGCAGCCTGGACTTTCAGTTCCTCCAGTCACTTCCGCCGTCACCACCTGCATCTGCACCACCAACGCTGTAGCCATTAAACACACATTATTGACACTTGGAATGTGCTTAGTCCAAATAGAGATGTGAGTGCAAAATATACACCAGATCTTGAAGACCAAGCGCTGAAAGCAGAATGGGGACATGTCTCCTTAATAGTTCTTATGTTGATTACAAGTCCAAGTAATATTTTTAAATTATGTTGTTACAAAAGAGCCATGATTAAAATTAATTTCACCTGTTTCTCCTGTTTTACATCTACAGGAAAATTTGAAATTACAAATGTGTCTTGTCCTAGTGCCATGTTACTGGGTTCACTTTAGAGTCATAACCATGAACCTCAGGTGGGCTCTTCACATTATTTTCATCTTCTCCTCTCTGCCCTACCCCTAGAGCACAAAGGAGCAGATCCAGTATGGAGTCAGAGTTGTTCTTCCCCGTTACACAGCGACTTCCCCCTTTGTCACCTTCATCGCACTGTCTCCACAGACCTTTGATTTCTCCTGCCAGGTTTTACTTCTTTTATGCCCCTAGCACACTTCCTCCTCTAACGCGTTGGGTAACTTACTCACTGATTAGGTTTACTGTCGCTTGCTGCTAAACTAGCAGCTCTACAAGATTCGTCATCTCTGTGTTGCTCGTGGATGCATCCTACAGAGCTGGGAGCAGAACCTGGGCCACATCAGGTGTCCTGTCTTTGTTGAATGAAAACAGCTACCCCTGGGAATTTAACGCAAAACCCAAGCACAGTGTAAAATACTTCTCATTGTTCTTGACGGACTGAAAGCCTTGCAGAGGTTCTGGCCTTTTGCTGTGACATAGACGTCATGAGGTGTTTCTCTCCATCTTCTACATCCTTCCTGGCATTCATCTGGATGGTCACATTCGTTTTGCTCTAGAGCCGCAGAAGAGTTTCACATCGTGTATAAACTCACTGTTCACTTTTGAAAACTAGGCTTTATCGTCCGGCTTAGTTGCCAGGGAACCTCACAACGCTTTTACAAGTCCTCAGTTAAAATCCGTCTGATTTCTCTTCAGTGTGTGTGCGGGTTTTTTAGGACTGCTGGAACAAGTTACCACAGGTGCGGTGGCTTAAAACAACAGAAACTCATTCTCTCACAGTTCTACCAAAATCCCAAGTCAAGGTGCTGCCAGGGCCAGGCTCCCGCCAAGGCTCCAGGGAGGAATTCTTCCTGCCTCTTCCAGCTTCCGGGGGCTCCTGGAGACCCTTGGCTGACGGCAGCCACACTCCAATCGCTCCCTCTGTCTTCACACAGCCTCCTCCCTGGGCGTCCCTGGGTCCCAAACCCAGATGGTTTCGTCCTGAGAGTCTTAACAGATCACATCTATCCATAAAAAGACTCTCTCTCCAAATAAGGTCACATTGATGTTCCGGGTGGCCGTGCATTTTTTTTAACCCCACTGTAGTGTGTGAAATTCACAGGAGAAAAAACTAAATCGTTTCTATTATATCATGCCCGGTGATCTACACCTCGTGAATGTTCAGTTTTTAAAATTTGCCGTCTTTGAGTTCTTTTGTTTTGCTTTCTTTTTGGAAGATGCACTAAGCACACAACTTCTTTAGAATAGTTCCCAAAGGTATGAAGATTACGGGAAATCAATATTTTTGTTCTCAGTCGTTGGAAGGTAGGTACGTTTCTCCCAAATGTTCTACTGTGCAAAGAGATAAGAGATCAGAGTTGAGAAAAGAGACAGGAACATGATATTGCCAGTACAATGTTTGGATAGTTTGACGCTATCCGGGTAACCTTGACCCAAGTGACACATGATTTTGCAACCTCCTGGACCTGCAGGTTAAGCACTAGTGGAGCCCGTCCCTACCTTGACCAATTTCAGGAACAGTTGCAATGCTGGGAAGAAAGCCCCAGAGGTGCTTATACAGAGGCTGTTTCCCTGGTGGCGTCGCAGCAGCTGAGTGACAAACAAACCTCCCACAGACTGGACCAATGGCAGGTGTGGCAGAGCTGAAGTGAAACTCACCAGCAGTCCCCCCAGACTTTCATTTTCAGAAGGTTGAACACACCAGCCGGGGATGGGCTTTTTGAACACATAAATAATTAGGATATATCCGAGGTGCATTTAATATGTGATTGTTAATGATGGTGTTACAGATCTGTAACATTTTCCTGTGTGTATTACTCCTATGTGCATTACAAAACAGTTGCTTCCTATATTTAAAAATCGAAGGATGGGCATTTCATTTAATCAGTGCACAAAAATGCAAATCAGAAGAATTCTGTTTGGATAACAAGTTCAACATCTCATTAAATATCAAAAAATAGGGGCTTCCCTGGTGGCACAGTGGTTGGGAGTCCGCCTGCCGATGCAGGGGGCGCGGGTTCGTGCCCGGGTCCGGGAGGATCCGGTGTGCCGTGGAGCGGCTGGGCCCGTGAGCCATGGCCGCTGAGCCTGCGCGTCCAGAGACTGTGCTCTGTGGTGGGAGAGGCCGCAGCGGTGAGAGGCCCGCGTACCGCAAAAAAAAAAAAAAAAAAAAAAAAAAAAAAATATATATCAAAAAATAGAATGAAGAAACAGAGAGTCTGTGACTCGATTTTGTGTTGATCCAAGAAGTTTTGTTTCTAGTATATCTGCTAGAAAAGAATAATATAAATATAGCAGAGGAAACAGAGTTATTTAAAAGGAACACCCAAAAGTTAGCATGTCTATATGTCGCCTTACCACTCTCTTTATAACCACCCAAGTAACTGAGAGCCAAAATATCATGAACTCTATCTCCTTTCTACAGCTAAGTATTTTGGTGCTTTGAATTGATTGATCTGAGTACAAAACATCACAAGTTTGTGTTCTCAAATTAACAATGTTTTTCGTCTAAAATATATTTTTGAGTTACTAATTTTAATAGATAACTATTGAAAATGAGATAGTAGTAAATACAGTAAATTTATTTCCATTAGTTCTTCCAGAAAAGGTGCCACTTTAAACAATTTTTTAAAAATAGCAACTACGGAAATAGGTTTTAACGTACAGGATAATAAAGCAATTCTTTAATTTTTTAGAAATAAGGGAGATCAGAAGTTAAAGCTCCACTTTAGAGAAGAATGCCAACAAGAGATAGAAAGAAAGATAGAAAGAGAATATCATCATTTTGTAAACACCATAGCAATAATTAATTAAGACGAGACTCACTGATTCATACTAAAATCACTGGGTGAAAGGCTGGGGACGAGATAGGCTAATCTCCCACAGATTACTTATTAATTACAGAGGGAAAAGGTACGTTTACAAAGGGGAAATCTGACTGACACACCTTAGCCGAGAGATCAAGCTTATTGTCACCAATAGGAGGAGAGACTGAGGTCATGTGCTCTTCGATGTGATGCTTTGTGAAGGACGCTCATCCCCGTGTGGTCCCAATGACCCTAAATGCTAGACCTGAGCCTAATGACGAAGAAGAAACTGTACAACCCCAAACTGAGAGGCATTCTGCAAAACATCAGACATGGATTCTTCAAAATTAGCAATGCAATGAGAAGACAAAAAAAAAAAACCCAAAAAATAAATTAATGGATAGGGAACTGTTCCGGATTAAAAGTGAATAAACAGAAATGACAAGGAAATAAAACCTGTAATCCTTGATGGGATGTTGAATTGGGAAATAAAACATTATAAAGTTTGATTGGGGAAGAATTTAGAAATGTTCAGTATGAGATGTATACTAAAAAAGAGTGCTGTATCAAAGTGAAGTTTCCTGAATGTGATTTTTATATCTTATTTACACAGGAGGATGTCCCTTTTCTTCAGCAAGAAGAGGAAGTTTCACTTAACGAGGAAGATAAAGCAAATGTGGGAAAATGTTTAAAATTAATGAATTACAGTAAAGAGTACATAGGTATTCACTGCACAGTTTCTGCAACTTTGCTGGAAGTTTGCATTTTTGAAAATAAAAGGTTGGAAAACTTACAGTCGTTTTCTCATATCATGATGGCATGTGTGTAATGAAAGCAGTGCAAAGCTAGGGCAAACTTTTTATTCATTCAACGTATTTCCCGAGTGCTTCCTACCTACCAGATGGGTGGATCCACAGCACATACAACGGAGCAGCCAAAGAGCCCGGACCTTGTGGGATTTACACTCTTCCTCTTCGGGTCTGAGCTTTCGCCACTGTTGAATGAGTGAGGGTGGCAGTGGCTTACAGGGTTGGCCTTGGTGGCAACATAGCGTCCCTTTCTGCACGAAACACTATCGTTTTAGGTCTGTGAATTTATTTGCTTTGAATAGATAGGATAGAGTGGCTAATTTCTTCCATTTAGTATTTTATAGAAAATATTGTAATGAATACAAAAACAGTAACCCACAATGCTTACATACAGGGCATAAAGAAAATAGCAGTTCTGGTTTTTGTCTTAATACAAACCCAAAGCAAGGCAGCATTAAAGTATTTATTAAGAACATGCTAAGCTGTGAGTTTGCTTTGCTTTTCCCTTCCAGGATTATTAAGAAAAATATCTACTTCCAATACAAGAAAAGGTATTCCTTACACTGTCTTCCTTTGCAGACCCTGTAGTCTTATCAAAGCTGTCTAAATCTAAAAGAGAAATTGCATCACTATTAATGGTTATGCGTTGCCCCAAAGAGAGAGTAAAATACAAGTTTTAATTCAAAGCTAAATTTAAAAGTAGTAGCTAAAGATAACTTTTATGTACCTTTAGCTGTATGCATATTCAATCTGATCAAAAATTTTATTAAAAACACATAAGATTTTTTGAAAAACACCATAAAAATGTGTCTGTATAACTGGTGGTGGGCCAGAACATACTTCTCTAGACACTGCATAAAATTCTTTTTTTTTTTTTTTTTTTGCGGTACGCAGGCCTCTCGTTGTGGCCTCTCCCGTTGCGGAGCACAGGCTCCGGACGTGCAGGCTCAGCGGCCATGGCTCACGGGCCCAGCCGCTCCGCGGCATGTGGGATCTTCGCGGACCGGGACACGAACCCGCGTCCCCTGCATCGGCAGGCGAACTCTCAACCACTGCGCCACCAGGATGCCCTTATTTCATCTTTTGCAGTCTTCCGTGGTAATGAGCGGTTTTCTGCTGCTGATGCTACTTGTGCAAGGGTGGTAGATAACACTAATTCAGAACCCTCTAGATTCTCCCTGGGTTTGGCTTTGTCATTCAATTCCCCGTTCTTTTGTTTGTGAGCACGGTGATGGGAGAAAGCTGAGGATGGATCTTTGGCCAAAGGCATCTGCTCTGCAAACCAAGGGCATGAGCGGGGGAAGCAGGAGGAAGGAAAGCGGGAGGGTCTGTGTTTTTATTGAGCTACTTAGAGAGTTAATAACAAAGAAGCAAGCAGAGGGCGTTGCGGGGGGAGGATGCTGGGCTTTGATTTCAGACAGGGGCAATGCAGGCAAACGCTGGGGTAGGGGCGGCATTTCCTCGCCAGGCAAAGAGGGAGTCCAAATTTACTACAAGTCGCCACAGTAGAGGGCGGTGACGGTGAAATACTTTCTAAATGAGCGGAGACGAAGAAAAGGCAACAATGTTCATCCTAAAGTCGAAGAGGCATCGATGAGACGGTATCAGAGCCCTGCAAGCGAGAGCAACCAAAATTATCTATTTTATTTTTATTTTTACTGTTCAAAACCATTCTATTAAATAGTTGGTTTACAGTGTTGTGGGAAATCATCATTTTTAAATGTCACAGAAGAGAGGAACACGTGAGCAAATAAAAATAATAGGCTTTTTAAAATTGAATTCTTTATCAAGTAAAGGGTAGGCACGACGGGAGAGACCTTGCTGGCCTTCTTTCCTTTTTGTGTTTCACTCTCTTTTTTCCCTTTGCCCTGAGGCCCTACGCGGAGGCAACTAAAGGTTGTGAGCTAGAAAGAAGAGGAAGTGAAACTGAAAGGAACGTCAAGAAAATTTCTGGTTATGCCTGAGCCTTGGTTAAATCACGGTGCAGGTGAAATATGGCTTTGTAGGGCCTCTTTCTCTCTCTCGAGTTTCCTTCCAGCGCTTTCCCCCCAGGGCACCCATGTCCCCCTGCCCAGGTGCATTACTGGCCCCCGCAGGCAGTCTGTTCCCAAACTGAAATCAGCCAAAGACTCTGCACCTAGAAGTCCAGTGAGTGACTGACAGGACACTGACATGTAACCTCCAGGAATGCTGTGGAAAGATGCTAAGAAGAAGAAAGGAAGGGCGGCTGGCAAGAGCAGTAAGGGCGATGAGGTAAGTCAGGAGAGCCTGGATTTTAACAGACTGTACCTGAAGCTGTGATTAACCCCAGGGAGAGCTCTCGAGGGGAGAAACGCGTACGTCGTCGTAAGATTGACCCTCTCCCTGAAATCTTTAATTGGATGCTTGGGGAAGTCTCCCTAGGACTTTCATTTACATCTCTTGAAATTTCTTAGTTTGTTTCCATATAAGACTAGTTTCAACTTAGAGTCCTGAGTTTCCAAGAAAATACTTGTGACTCATACATGTTAATGGTTAGAGGTTATATACCTGTAAAATGTTACCGTGGCGCTCCTAAAAGGCTCTGAGATACACGCAATTCCTCAGTTCTGTCAGGAGATGGCGCCATTTATACGCAACAATGCATATTCTCCAGTTTATTATTTAATATAATAAGTTTTAATAATTTCTCAAAAGTGTTCATGTGAACCAATAATTAGCCTTTGTGCTTTACTGAATTTGAATGCTTTCAGCAATCATTTCTTCTCGAGGAAATATTCTCTGGTGCTTCATTTTATCATTTTCATTTGATTACTATTTCTGTTTAAAACAGTTTCATCTGCGATTTAGAAAGAAACTTCAACAAGGAGAAGACGTCTTTGTCCCCACAGATTTCACTCCAGCTGCATTTGGATTCAAAGTGAGGTAAAGAGAGGTAGAATTAAAAACTAAGGAGACGATCTCCGGTGAGTCTCCTGAGATTCAATTAGCCTGGTCAATTAGAGATGATTCTAAAACCACAAGTATTCGTAGAGGTTGTCCCTCTAATTGTGAGAAAATGGTTGCCTTAATTATGTTTTTTGGCTTCACTCTACAGTAGCTTCTCCCAAGTCCATCAATGCCCATAGCTGGTTCTGCCGGCGTTTATGGGGCAAAACATAGCAACACAAACATTGAAACTGCCCCACGTTTCACAGCCTCGACTGCTGTATTTTATGCAAAGGCCACAAAATGAGTGTGGTTATTGATGAAAATTGGTTAGACCTCAAGGACTCCTGCTCGCTGAAATTGGGGGTGGAGCAGATTGAGAAACCAGAAGCCCAGGCTGAGCAAGGTGTAAAATCCTCAGAACAGTTACAATTTTCATCTCTAAAAGCGAGAAATTAGCAAAGGAAAAGGGGGTTATATTTTTCATTGGGGAAATTTGACCTCCAATATTCCCTGGATATACGTCATACAGCTTCTGCTACTTAGGAAAAAGTCATTCATATGAGGAAGTCGAATATATGTAGCTTCAAAATATTCCTATATGCTAGAACCTGTTTTTTGTTTTATTTTGTTTGGTTTGGTCTGATTCCTATTTATCATGTGCCTACAATTTTTATTTCAAAACACAGCAAGACTTGTTCGATGTTCCTCAAAATGCTTCTGTAAAGATCAGTATTCAATGCAAGGGCCACTTGTAATAATTACATAAGAAGTATTATTGGGAAGGTAAGAAGTTTCCTGCTTTGTAGGCTGCTAGGCTCTTTATTAAACCAGTTCTAATCTTCCTCACAGTAATACATCCCCTTGTTTCTTCGCCATTCATCTAAAACAAGATTTTTGAAAACTCTTTTGAAACCCTAGCAAAAGATAGAGAAGACTCCAGGAAAGCCAACGCAGTTGTCAAAGGGTAGATTTATATTAAACGAGCTGATTTTTGTGTGGTTTTGTTTGTTTGTTTGTTTGTTTGTTTACGGTACGCGGACCTCTCACTGTTGTGGCCTCTTCCATTGCGGAGCACAGGCTCCGGATGCACAGGCTCAGCGGCCATGGCTCACGGGCCCAGCCGCTCCGCGGCATGTGAGATCTTCCGGGACCGGGGCACGAACCCGTGTTCCCTGCATCGGCAGGTGGACTCTCAACCACTGCGCCACCAGGGAAGCCCAAGAATTTCTTATTTCTAACAAAGATCTGGATCCAGTGACTCCATGAATTCAAGGGTAACGTCTTTGTTTTATATTGTCTCCTCTGACGTATTTATACTAAAATGTAAATGAAATATAAATACCACTTGTTAAGGGGGCAGTGATTGAACTTGTTAACCACTGTTTTAAACATTGAAAGTGAAATGATAAAATTTTGAAAAGCTCTGTCCTCCCCACTGTGAAGTAACCCTCTTGTCTGCGTACCCTGTCCTAATTTTCATTTCAGACCACACTGAGGTTAGGGGATTATGTACGATGGGAACACACAATTCCAGCTGCCCTGTTCCCCGTGAAGAAGCAGAATACCCTGCTGCCGTTTCTTATTCTGCTTTTCCGAGTCAAAAAGCTTTGAAACATCTTTCCAAGAAGTTGAATCAAAGCCAGCAATATATCAGGTAATCGTTTTAGTCTTGTAAATTACTTGTAATTAGCATACATATTTTCTTTACTTTCAAAGGCTCAGAAAATGAAATTCTGGTCACTCACAGGAAGCCACAGCTTACAGCAATGAATTGTCAGTGAAAGCTTAGAATTTGAAACATAGAAAAGATCGTGTCTTTCGATCCCTTAATTTAATTTAGTGAAAAGTAAAATGAGGTCTGTCTGAGTAATTTGCTTATGACCTTACATTTTTGGCCCAACTGGGGAATAATGCTGACTAATATCACTTAGTGTGTGAAAACATAAAGTTCCTTACCTGTATATTATATAGTCTGAGTCTTCTAATAGCTGTGTCAGGGGGAATACAAATTAGTCTCATTTTACAGATGAGGGAACTGAAGTTACGGTGTTTCAAGTAACTGTCCTGTGAAGGTCCTTAGTGGTGCACAAAGAATTTATGCCCCAAACCTATGCCTCTGGTCTCCATATATTTTCCACAGAGACATATCACTACAGTTTTGATGAACTGAAGATTATATTAGGTCTCTTTCTGCTACATCACACTACCCATCAGAAATTACAAATCAAACTTCATAAAAAGCTCTTTATTTAAAATCAGGGAGCAAATGTAGCATTTCTCTTGGTATCTTATTTATACTTTCAAGCTGAGGGCCTGAAATAACAATATAGTACATTTGGTGTTTGTACTTATATGTATTATAATAAAGTAAATTCACTAAATAAAAGCTGATTTACTTCTGGACAGCCAAGTATCTAACGTTGAACGAATGTTTTGATTCCAGTTTTAAGCTGGTGTTTATTTTAATGAAACAAACAAAAAAAACATGCTCCCGGTATAAATGCCTAGACAATAAAGCGATCTTTCAAATCAGGAAGAAAACGTCTTTTCTTTAAGACAGGGTGGATAGCATAGCACTTCAAACGCTTGGCAGATAAAAAGATGGAAAGCTGGAAGATTTGCAGCTATATCTCTGTGAGTACTTCTGTCTCCAATCTAGATGTCTCTGTATTTCATTTTAATATGGGAAACTGATGTGCTTATAGTGTTATTCCTATTATACTTAAATGTGCCTGAGAAGAGCACTTCGTGTGACATTTGGCTGGAAAGAACCTTCTAGGTTTCTTATTTGGCCTGCAGAGAACGTAGGCGCCATTTTGGAGACATACTGGTGAACCAGAAAAGAAACCCCCTGTTATACAAGGCAAGCTTAGCGAACACTGCTGCGTTTTTTCTCCTAAACCTTGTATTATTGTAAGTAGTTATGCAATCCACCTTCCCGTGTAACTGACACATAGGGACCTTGCATGCTTGTGACCAGCAGAGGCCAGTATCAGGAAGGCTAAGGCAAGGGCCTGAACAAGTACGGCTGGACGCAGGGGCGCCCAAATCCTAGACAGAGCTGGGGTTAGGATCACACATATAATTAAAAAACTGGTTCGTGCACAGGGACCAGAAATCAGAGTAGTAAATCAGAAAACGCACATACAGTTTGTCAGGAGAGCAGATACAGAATCTTAGCATCAGTAGGATTTAAAACACCCCTAATTTAATTACGAAGCCCTGTATGTTTTTTCTTGGGTACAAACCAACCCCAGACTATGACCAGCACAGAGCCCCACGTGGCAATTGCCGGACTCTGTTACGAAGGTGATAAGAAGCTTAGTCTGACTGAAGCAGGCGATGGGGAAGTGAATTGTGGCTGAAATTAGGCCAATTTCATTAGCAAAACAATATTTTCTGTTTTAATTGAACAAATTTTCAAGTAAAATGTGTATAAACTGGTTTGCTTTATGCAAAACAAATTTATTCCCCTTAATCCAGCACTCAGACTCAAGCACGTGAAAGCGTCTTTTTAGTGTTTAGTAAATGCAATAAACACTGTTTTTTCTTTGATCTTCTTAGCCTCATTAAAATCCAGATTTTATTTCATAATTGTGCCTCTCCTGACATAAACCAATATTCCTGGACTTAAGTCCTGAAAAATGTCGCCATCACCATGAGGTGTAGATTCAACGAGACCCAAATTAGTGGGCAAGTCACACACCGCAGAGAAGCTGAGTAAACCTCGGCACATTTTTGTAGGGGACGAATTTATCTTCTCGCAAAAACACAAATGGATAATGCTGGGAAATGGCTATGAGTTTTGTGCTTGGGAAATTACACAGTGTTATCAGTTTACACGCACATTAGGAGCACAGTGGAGCACAGAAAGATTGCAGTATTACTAAAATTTCTGGACTTCCAAAATAACTTTATTACTTCCTTCGCTTTGGCAACTGGTTCATTATTTGCAAATATTACAATATCCCCCTGATTAGCTATTTAAACACAGTACACTCTCCTGTTACCCAGGGTTAAACCAATGGAAATTAATTAAACATATTAATGGTATATTTTGAATTAATTATATTTGGGAATACTGATTTCTAAACAGTAAACCATAAGGAGAGTGATTTATAGCCATGCTTCTTAGATATATTCAAGACATCACATGATTCCGGGAAACATTGCTAATGGGATCTATTTTTTTTAACTTTTTATTCTATATTGGACTATATAGTTGATTTACAATGCTGTGTTAGTTCCATGTGTACAGCAAAGTGATTCAATTATACATATACATATATCTATTCTTTTTCAAATTCTTTTCCCATTTAGGTTATTACACAATAGGATATATTCTTAATGAAATTATTGTTGTGTCTGAAAATCATCAGGTTTCCAGTTTCCACCTCAGCTTATAAAACAGACAGTTAATATGTACTTATCTATTCATTCCTGGCTTTCAGTTTTGATTTGTTCCCTTATTTGTCCATTTCACAAATAGGTCATGAGTGCCTAGTGTGTGTCAGGATTCCAGGGGGCACAAAAGACAAAAGCCTGCCTTGCTGCACTCACTCCCCGTGGAGTGAAGATGGACGGTAAATCCGTGAGGGCATGTCAGTGGTGCTGAGTGCCGGAGAGGAAAGGGGCAGAAAAAGAGGCTGGAGGAGCCAGGTAGGGTCGGGGGGAGGGTTGCTCTCAGCCTGGAGGATTGTGATCAAGTAAGATCCTCCTGTGAAGGTGACAGCTGAGCAGACCCAAGCCAGTGGGTCTCAGACTTTTCAGTGTCGAGGTCCCTTTGCATTCTCATAAATCACTGAGGGGTCCAATGAGCTTTTCTTCATGTGGGTTTTAAGTAACAATATTTGCCATATTACAAAAGTAAGGTGTGAATTTTTTATTTTTTGATTCATTTAAAACAATAATGAACGTGCTATACGGTGACGTAAAGAAAAGTTTTTTTTATAAACAGTGACTATTTTCCAAAAAAAAAAAAAATTTAGGAAGAGGAGTGGTGTTATTTTAGGATGTTGTAGGTTTCTTTGGTGTCTGGCTTAAGAGAGGAGAGCTGGACTCTCATTTTTGCGTTTAGTCTGTTGGTTTATGTCATTTGGTTGGAGAACACAAAGAAAACCTTGCGTGGAACAGAAGCACTGCTCGAAAAGAGGCATATTTTAATAGCCTTTATGGGTAATTGTGATACTTTTCTTTGATTACACATCAAAACTCAACAAGAGGAGCTTCTCACGTGTTAACTGTACTACATGTCTGTGGTCGCCCCACAGGACTGGGGTCAACTCTCCACTCAACATTTGGTGAGGCTGCTGGGGTCTATGCTGCCACACGTGCATCAAGAGGGTATGAAAAATGTACTTACTGCTCACGTAATGACACTTTCTGGGAAGAGTAATGCAGGCTCCCAGGCAGAGCCTCTCCTGGTTTGAGAGAACAAGGAAAGGCAGCTGGCTTTACCTGTCCTTGTGGTTTTGAGGTAGGACGTGGACGAGCGATCCCAGATGAGGGTCAGAGTCTGTGTGCTTGAACTTTCCCAGGTGCCGAAGCAGGAAGCCTTCTCATCAGCGTAACTCTCTGGGGACAAGAAAAGGGCAGGGTGACATTTGGAAGCTGTGAGCACTGAAATGTCAAAACATCTCAGTGAACTTTTCGTACTCAATTGTGTTTATACTCATTGATCTTGCACTTTGGATCTCTTTCTCATGCATGATTTGGACATGAGAAGAATTCTCTGGGCTATGCAGATTTTCCAAATATTGATCCACTTTATTATATAATGCACATTTCAATTTAATACCATTACTTATCCCGCCATAAATGTCTTTAAAAATTGAGTTGTCAAGCTCATCATAGCAGACATAAATTTTCCAAAATTCTCACTTTAGCGTAAAAGTTAAGCTTGAAATTTACTGTGGCTGCAGGTCTTATCTGTTATTTTTCTGGTGCAACAGTTCGTTTTGTTCATTATGAACAAATGTTCGTTTTGTTCATCATGAAAATGTCCCCCAAATGTCATAGTCTGAAGGACCGTAGCTTGTCAGTCGTTCCTTCAAGTGAAAACGGTGCGCCACATCGAAAGTGGCTACTGCAGCTTTCTTGAAATACAATCATAGTGAAGATGTCAAATAACACGTTAGTACTTTATGAAAATAATTTTGACTTTGTGAACCTCCCTAAAAGATAACGGGGGCCCCTAGGGGTCTGCAACCACACTTTGAAAACTGCTGACCTAAAGGCAATGTAAGAGTTGGCCTCGATACTAATGGGGAAAGGACGTTTCAGGAGGGAAAACCACACGCAGAGGAAGGTCCTAGGCCAACAGCATGCCTCGTGTGTGGGTAGAATAGCTTGGAACTGGATGTGTCAACAGGCAGAGTAGGTGATGGCCAAGGATGGCCCGGGCGTGGGTCGCTGGTGGACAGAAATCTCTCAGGGCCACAGAGGGTTTTCCTTGGCGTATTCTGGGAAGTCTCTGCGGAGTTTGGAGAAGGAGAGTGATGGATCTGCAAGTTGCATAAGTATTACGTTGGTTCTTGCGTGAAGAGCAAAGAGTGAGTATCTATTGAGATGGAGTACGCCAAAGTCAGAAGCAGAAGGACCAACCAGAAAGCGACTGGAAAAATCCAGGTGAGAGATGATGACAGCTTAGGCACAGGTGGTAGCAGTGAGTGGGTGAGAGGTTGGAATCTGGGCATATTTGAAGGTAAAACAAATATTTATTGATGAACTGGCTGTGCAGTGTTATTGCATTAAAATGGGGAAATATCAAGAGTTTGGCTTGGAATATTTGAAATACCTATTGAACAACCAAGCAGAAATACCAAGAGGTAACTCAATGTACTAATGAAGTTCAAGGTGGAATCTGAGCTGGAGATGGTGAGAGTTCACAAGTTATTTAAAAATATTGTTTAGCTACTCTGGTCACATATAACGACTTGCAGAATGTATTAAGAAAGCAGAGTCTCTGTCCTAATATATTAAGAATGTCAGGTAAGTGACCACCATTCATTAAACACCCAGTACATGCAGGGTCTGGGCCAGTTCTGTCCATACGTTGTTTAATCGCTTCTTGCCAGTCTAAAAGCCCAGCCACAGACGGAGCGCCGAGACTCGGGAAAACCGTGTGCCTTCTCCAGGACCCTGTAAGTCACACGGGACAGGACCAAGACTTGAAATAAAATTAGACACACACTCAATGTTTGTGGAAAGGAATCCATAGGGCTTGTCATTCGCCTGCCGCATAAATCTGACATCTTTCCAGCCCCTTGAGTCGCCTGCAGCAAACTCACAGGGGTGCTCGCGAGTAAAGGCCGGGGCTCATCATGTCCTAGTCACGCTCAGCATCTCCTTCCCCTCAGACGTACCCCAACCCATGTCGGGGTCGAATGTCAGCGACGAAGACCTCTGCACAGAACTCCAGGCAGATTGGGCTGCAAAGAGCCTGAACAAGCCTGAATTTATTAAGTGCTGAGCACTTTACGTTCCTTCCGTCCTTGGCAAACGTAATTGCTGATTTCCTAGATCTCACCGCCTACTGGGAGGTCGTGGAGGAGACAGAAGAGGGCATCGGAGTCAGGCAGAGGGAGCGCAGTCAGGCCCTGGCAGCTGAGCCCCTGAACAGGGAGGAAACGCACAAATTCCTCAGCGCTCGCAAAACAGCATCGTCCTAGGCACGGCCCAGGCGAGGAGCAAAAGATTAATAACGTATCTCTTTAAGAAGGCAGTGCTACGGCAGTGAAATCCGTAAAGACTAACGAAGGTGGTGGGTACAGGGGGCTGGGGGAGGGGCGAAGAGCTAGTGTTTCATGGGGACGGAGTTTCCGCTGGGGAAGATGAGAAGGTTCTGGAGACAATGGTGGCGACGGTTTTACAACAATGGCTATGTGCTTCGTGCCTCAGAACCGTACACTTACGATTGGTCCACATGGCAACTTTTATGTTATACCCATGTTACCACAAAAAAGCACAAACAATAAAATCACATAGATGTTTAGAACTTCTTAAAAAGAAGGCAGTGCTGTGCTAATATATTGTCGTATAACGAAATACTGCAAAAAGAAATCGTTTGGACACTTGACGTCACAAAGGGCTTGGAAATTTGTTTCTGGAAAGTATCATTATCCAGTAATGCCACCCTAATGTCCAACTTCTGTTCTCCATTCAGCACTTAGAAATGAATTTGTACTTGTCTAGGAGGTTTTATGAATTTGCTGCGATTTAATATCCTCCAAAGTCTTCGAGTTATATTTCTGGAAATGGATTTTATGTTTGCCTTTTCTCTCTTTCTTCTGAGATAATATTGAGACATATTCATTGCTGTTGCATTATTTATACCAAACAATATGATACCGTTAACTCTTATTCATATATCAGTTACTATTCACTAATTAGCTTCAAATCATTTAAAAATTAGTAATGTTTAACTTGCTTTTCATGAAAAAACATGATTTATTCACTTTCTTTATTGGTTTTATACCAGCAGATCTCAGACGTCTGCTGGGCCTATTCTGTGGGCCAGCGTGATTACAATTCCAGAAATCACTGAGTATATAGTCACCAGTTTCTACTGGATATGCATTTTGTTCTTGCTGGAGATCCCTGAAAAGAGCCGGGGGCTGCTGCACCGCAGATTCATCTAGGGAACAAAACCAGCGCATAGGAACGCTGATGTCCACTTAGGACAAAATCTTTTGCTGTTCTCTTCATGATACCTTCAGCTCAACTCGTGACTAACTCACTGCTTTGTGACTTTATGTTATAGTTCTGGGGGTTTGGTAAAATCCATTGTAGATACTATCTCTTTATACATATCTTCATCTCTGTGTCTGTATTCAAGTATATATATATTAATTTATATATAAAAAAAGAAACAGGCACTGTCTTGTTTTTGGGTTTTTTTTTTCCACCATGGAATTCCCTGCACCTAGAACAGTAGCGATTACGTAGAAAGCATTTTGGAAATATTTTTTAATGAATGAAAGTTTGAGTAATGGAAAAAGACATACTTTAGGGCTAACTCATCTAAGAAACTGAGGCTTTGGATTCCCACCCCAAGAATAATGCTTGGATATTTACAGACTAACGTATGGCCAATCAAACGGGCCCCCAGTAACTGAACGATTAGGAATATCTCTCTACGGGGAAGGCAATCTTAGAAATCTGTGTTGGAGAATTTTAGAAATCTGAAGGAGAATCAAAGTGGATTATCAGATGCCCACCTGAAGACCCTGTGTCGCTGCAAATTTGTTTCTTAAAGGTTAGGGTATGGGATGCTCTACCAGCCCAGATGGGCCTGAAGTTTAGTGACCACTGGCCTCCGGTGAGTCCTGTGCTAACCGGCAGTGCATTTCAGATAGAAAGAGATCTTTGGGTGAAAGTCTGAGAAGTAATATTAACTGAGATGCGTTATGTAAAGCGTATTTTTAAGCTCTCCACAGCAGCTATATGTCATAATAAAAGATTCACAGTTTTACTTATAAACCTAAATGTAAATGAAACTTGAGT